>NC_142442.1:70235000-70860000 GCF_059453495.1 Arachis ipaensis | reverse complement strand
GAACTCTCAAAAGAGTTTCATCCCCTGTTTTCCATTTTCAATTTTCAGCCATTTTCTCCCTCTTTTGGCATCAAGGGGCACTGCAAAATAAATGAAAACAACAAACCAAACAGCAGAATATTTGTTTTTCACCAAAACACAATGGTCCAGAGTATCCAAGTACAATACCAAAACAAGACAGCAAAAACTGTGTACAAGCTCCAAATGATTCCTAAAGGATGAAAATTTCAAGGATTTTGATCCTTTAAGACTGAATCATATTTTCATAAGAAAATGTTTTTCAAACACCTTAATAAAATTCCATATCACATATGCATTTGAGCAAATAAATTTATCAATGATAATCAAAGCTCAAGTCAAAGTTAATCCATAAAGTGCTCAAAACAGAGCCAGATCAAGGAAAAACAAAACAGGACAACAATGAAACATAACAAAGCATCAAATATACAGAGAGCAAAATAACAGAGTATTCAGCAGCAGTAGCAGCAACAGGGAGCATTAAATACTGATTGGAGAGAGAAGTGGGGTAGTTATTACCTATTAAGGAGTATGGTTATTAACTAAGGAGGGATTTTAAAATTAAAACTGAAAAGTGGTTTCCTAGAATCAAGGAATTAGATGAAGAAAAAGATTTGATTTGACAACATCCTCTTCCAACAAGATTTGATGAGACAACAAAAGGAGATTGTGATTTACACAAAGAGAAACTAACAAAACGGTCAGAGTGGGGTCAAGAAAATTTGGTGGGGCCCATGAGAATTAATTTTGGCGCTGTCTCCCCCTTGATCACAGCCCTTCCAACACACTTTATTTTTATCTCGTCCAATTCTACGAGACAAAACTGAGCAGAGTCAAAATTTCACAAGTTATCAATAGTACTTAAATCAAACATTCCCAAACTTTTTCTCAAAGTGCAAAATCTGTCTTCACAGAGGGGTTTTGTAAAAATATCAGCAAGTTGGTCTTCAGATTTTACAAATTGAATATCAATAGTACCCTTTTGCACATGCTCTCTAATGAAATGATATTTTATCTCAATGTGCTTGGTTCTTGAGTGCAAAACAGGATTTTTTGAAATATTTATAGCACTCATATTATCACAAAATAAGGGTATACTATTGATCTTTAATTTGTAATCTTCCAACTGAGTTTTTAACCAAATTAATTGTGAACAACATGCAGATGCAGAAATATATTCAGCTTCAGCTGTGGATAGAGTCACTGTGACTTGCTTTTTGCTTGACCACATGTTGAGTGAGCTTCCAAGGAAGCAACACATGCCGGATGTACTCCGTCTATCCACCCTATCTCCCGTATAATCTGCATCACAAAACCCTATTGCACAAAAGTCATCAGATTTAGGATACCACAAGCCATAATCACTAGTCCCCTTAATGTATCTAATGATGCGCTTAACGGCCGAAAGATGGGATTCTTTTGGGTGAGATTGAAACCTTGAGCATACACCCACACTTTGAACAATGTCCGGTCTAGAAGAAGTAAGGTACATGAGTGAACCTATCATTCCTCTATACCTTGTTTCATCCACATCTTTGCCATCATCATCCTTTTCAAGTTTTGTATTAGGATGCATTGGTGTTTCCATTGGTTTGGAACTTTCTAGGCCAAATTTTTTTATAAGTTCTTTTGCATACTTTCCTTGGTGAATAAAAGTACCACTAGGAGTTTGTTTAATTTGGAGGCCAAGAAAGAAAGTAAGTTCTCCCATTAAACTCATCTCAAACTCACTAGTCATGAGTTTCCAAACTATTCACACAAGGTCTCATTGGCCGAAGCAAACACAATGTCATCCACATAAACTTGAACTAGGAGAATATCATCATTAGATGCTTTAATAAATAAAGTAGTGTCGGTGGTACCCCTTTGAAATTGATTTTCCAACAAGAAGGCACTAAGCCTTTCATACCAAGCTCTTGGAGCTTGTCTAAGACCATAAAGAGCCTTAGATAGTTTGAAAACATGATTTGGAAACTCTTTATCTTCAAAACCGGGGGGTTGTGCCACATACACTTCTCTATCAATAAAGCCATTAAGAAAAGCACATTTAACATCCATTTGAAATATTTTGAAACCTTTATGGGCAGCATAGGCATGAAGCAATCTAATTGCTTCCATTCTAGCTACCGGAGCAAAAGACTCATCAAAATCTATACCCTCTTCTTGATCGTAACCTTGGGCCACTAATCTAGCCTTGTTACGAACAACTTGTCCATCCTCACCAAGTTTATTTTTAAATACCCACTTAATACCCGTAACTTTCTTACCATCCGGATGGAGTACTAGTGTCCAAACCTCATTCTTGTCGAATTGAGCAAGCTCTTATTTCATGGCTTTGACCCATGATGGATCTTCAAGAGCTTGTTTGACATTGTTGGGCTCCATTTGTGACAAGAGGGCAAAATTGCTTGGTTCGGATTGCCTTTTGGTGGAGGATCTTGTTGTTACTCCTTGAGAGGGATCACCAGTTATAAAGTCATGAGGATAACCCCTCATAGACTTCCATTCTCTAGGCTTCCGGAGTGGTGTTGAGCTTTGATGAGTTTCTGGTGGTCTCACTGTTTCAGTTTCTCGTGTCTGCTCAGGAGACAAAATGGAAATGTCTCCTTCAATTTGACGAGACAAAACTGGATTAGTAGATTCTTCATTTTGAGCAGATTTGGGATTTTCTTTACTTGTTCCAGCTTCTTCACAATCTGAATCATTATCTATCACAGTACTGGAAAATAAATTAGAATCACAAAAAAGTAACATGTATGGATTCCTCTATGGTTCTATGTTCTTTGAGATAAACTCTATAGGCCTTTCTTGTGGTGGAATATCCAACAAACATTCCTTCATAGGATTTTGGATCAAACTTTCCAAGGTTTTCTTTATTGTTAAGTACAAAGCATTTGCATCCAAAAACATGAAAGTACTAAAGATTTGGAGGGGTTCCTTTCCATAGCTCATAAGGGGTTTTCTTCAACCCTTTTCTAATGATTGTCCTATTCAAAATGTAACAAGCCGTATTCACAGCTTCAGCCCATAAAAATTTAGGAATCTCATTCTCCCAAAGCATGGCCCTAGTCATCTCTTGAAGGCTTCTATTCCTTCTCTCAACCACCCCATTTTGTTGAGGGGTTCTAGGGCATGAAAAGTTATGAGAAATTCCAAAGTCATCACAGAATTTTTCAAAATCTTGGTTTTCAAATTCTCTTCCGTGATCACTTCTCAAATGGGCAATTTTTAAATCTTTTTCATTTTGAGTTTTCTTGCAAAGAGTTGCAAAAGCATGAAAAGCATCATTTTTATGAGCAAGAAAAAGTACCCAACCAAATCTAGAGTAATCATCTACCACCACAAGACCATAGTGTTTACCTCCTAAATTTTGTGTTCTTGTTGGACCAAAAAGATCAATGTGTAACATTTCTAATGGCCTTGTAGTAGAAATTCCATCTTTTGGTTTAAAAGAGGATTTTACTTGTTTGCCCAATTGGCAAGCATCACAAGTAAGATCCTTATCAAATTTGATGTTTGGAATTCCTCTAACCAGATTTTTCTTAACTAGCTTAGAAATTTGGTACATGCTAGCATGACCAACTTTCTATGGCATAGCCATTTTTCAGATTCAAAAGAGGTAAAACATGTTACATTTTGTTCTTTCAAGTCCTCAAGAGTCAATCCATACACATTATTGCACCTTTTAGCTTCAAATAAAATATCCCCAGTTTTTTCACACACAACCAAACACACAAACTTTCTAAAAATAACTTCAAAACCTAAATCACACAATTGGCTAACACTAAGTAAATTATGTTTCAAACTATTTACAAGAAGAACATCATTTATACAAGATGAAAAGCTTTTACTAACTTTCCCAACAACCACTATTTTTCCTTTTGCATCATCACCAAAAGTGACAAGTCCTCCATCATATTCATCAAGCTTTATGAAGAAGGTTGTCTTTCCGGTCATATGCCTAGAGCATCCGCTATCCATATACCACATATTCTCCTTCCGTTTGGATGCTAGGCACACCTACAAAACAAGCTCAAGTGACCTTAGGTATCCACATTTTCTTGGATCCTTTCACGTTAAACCATCTCTTATGTCCTAAGCCATTATAATAAAAAACAACCTTGTAAACTTTATCACCTATCACCCTTTCACCAAAAAAGCATTGTATGGGAAAGTGTCCAACTCGGTTACATAACCTACAAAATCTTGGAGTTGCTATTTTGTTAAACCTTCTTGGGTTTTGAAATCTTGTATCATTGGAAGATGAAACAGTATTTTCAAAATGAGATTTTTCAACAGATTTATAAAACCCCAAGCCAGCTTTATCATAAAGAGGTTTTTGGCTAGCCAAGATTTGATTCAGATTTTCAGAACTTTGTTTGAACTTGGCTAAGTCTTCTTTAAGCCTTTTGACCTCTTTAAGCAACTCTTCATTCCTTCTAAAACAATCAACATAAGCAATAACCGAATGATCACTTTCACAGCTCCTAAGTTGGGCTTTTAACTGCTTATTTTCTTCAAAAAGATCACAAGCAGTTTCGGCCTCCCTTAGCTTTTCTTTTAGAAATCCATTTTCTGCTTTAAAGATGATAATTTGTTGTTCAAGTTCTTGATTATCCAGCAAAAAGCATCTTATTTTTTCAGAAAGGTGATCTATCATAAGATGAAGAGATTCAGTGTCAGGGTTGGGAACGATTACCTGTTCAACGTGGTCAGCCATAAGGCATGATTGAGACTTTGTTTCAGATTCTTCATCGTCTTCAGAGTCATTCTCCAAATCTTCCCATGAAACCGTCAGTCCCTTCCTTTTTCCTCTTTTTGGCTTCTCCTCCTTCTTTAACTTGGGACAATCAGATTTGAAATGCCCCATTTCCTTGCAGTTGTAACAAGTTACTTTGCTAAGGTCTTTCTTTATTTTCCTTGAGCTACTGCCTTTGCCTTTGAGCTTTACCATTTTCCTGAATTTTTTGGCAAACAACACAAACTCATTTTCAGAAGAGTTATCACTGGATTCGTCATCCAGAGGGTTAGTTACAGAAGAAAAAGCAATTCCTTTCTTTTTTGAATCTTTTTTCAAATAAGTGTTCTCAAAAGCAAGTAAATTTTCTCTCAAATCATCATAAGTCATAGAGTCAAGACCACTACTCTCAGAGATAATTAAAGCTTTTGTTTTCCACTCTTTTGTAAGACATCTCAACACTCTTCTCACTAGCACAGATTCAGGATACTTGATTCCCATAGCATCCAAGCCAACAATAATGGTGTTGAAGCGCTCAAATAGTTCATCAATGGATTCTCCTTCCTTCATTGCAAACATTTCATATTCTCTGTTTAACATATCTATCCTGGTCTTCTTCACAATGGTTGTTCCTTCATGAGTAACTAGGAGTTTGTCCCAGATTTCCTTTGCTGTTGTGCAACGTGATATCCGTCGATATTCCTCAAAGCTGATAGCACAATTCAGCAGATTGATAGCCTTGGCATTGAGTTCAACCTTCTTTCTATCTTCTTCGGTCCAGCTTGCTTCTGGTTTAGGAGTGACAAATCCTTCGGCACTCGTTACGGTTGGATATTGGGGACCTTCTAGGATTATCTTCCAAAGTCTGTAGCCCACTGCTTGCACAAAGATCTTCATCCTCTCCTTCCAATAGGTGTAATTTTTCCCATTGAAAAGAGGAGGTTGGTTGCTTGATTCTCCTTTGGTCAGATTGTAAGACACCAGATTTGAGCCACTGTTTTCTGCCATTCGGATCTTTACTCCAAGCTGCAAAGCTTGATCTCTTTGAGACCAAGCTCTGATACCAATTGATGGTTATCAGTGGCTAAGAGAAGGGGGGTTGAATCTTAGCCCCTTTTCGCTTGACAACACTTGCTGGCCTTAGAAATTCCTTCTGGAGACTTTTTGTCTTTTTATCTCGTCACTAGCCACGAGACTTTTTATTTTGTCTCGTCCCCAGCCACGAGACTTTTCTTTTTGTCTCGTCAATTAGCACGAGATATTTTTGGTTTTATCTCCTGTTGCAGCAGAAACAGAAATGGAGTAGAAAAAAGAGAATATTACACCCAGATATATCCTGGTTCAGCTGCTAAGTGCAGTGCAGCCTACATCCAGTCTCCATCATAACAATGATGGAATTTCACTATAATCATCCTTGATTACAAACACCAATTCTCCCTTGGAACTACCCTTCCTATCTGGGACAAGTCCAGAATCTAAACCCAAACTGAAATTGACTTGGTCGCTGCCAAGCTTTCAACTGTAAAGTGCTAACCCAACTTACAAGGGGATTCCCACAGAATCATGAAACACAACACAGATGTACAAAGGAACTCTAAGGACATCTATAGCTTTTTCTTTTAATTTTGTACTCTCTGCCTTTTTTCGCTCTATGGCTTTTTCATACAAACCTCACTGTTTGCCTTTTTCACGAGACTCAAGACATGACAAAATTAAACAGAAAAATTACAAAATGAGAACATTGAAGGAGAAGAAATTCTGTCAGCTTAGAGAACTATGAGAACCCTGTGCTTTTGCACTCTCACTCCTTGAATCAACCCTAACCGTTCACCCATACTTATAGGGAGAAGCCTCCAAGGTTGAAACCAAACAAACCAAGCCAATCTTCTTCTTCTTCAAGTAGAACCGGTTCGGCCAGAGAGAGAGAAGAGATAACACATGCAAAACCCAACATGCAATTACCTCTAGTCCTTCCTTGGTCACCACTCTTCATCAATCCGAGCCCTTCATCCTTGCCTTGCTCTCCAAGATGAACTTCTTGCCCTTGATGCTTCATCATGATGATAGCTTCATCTGCTCCAATCTCTGCCTCTTCCATCACGTAGCCACTCTAGCTACCTCCTGTGATAGTTGAGCAGAATCAGAGACAAGCCATCCTCCTAAGATTCTTCTTCTCTGTTGGCCGAGATCTTCACTTCCATTTTTGGTTTGAAGGAGCCAAGATCTCTTCACAAAATCTTACCACAAGTGAAAGAGGATCTTAGCCACAGCATACTTTTTGTTTGCTTTTTCTTGCCATCATTGTGATGGTCTTTGTTGCTTGTTCTTTCTTTCGGTGTCTAGCCATAGCCTCCATGCTTTCTCTGTAATGATATGACCGAAGGTAGAAGAAAGTGAAATGAGAGAAAAAAAAGAGAAATAATGAACAACAATTAATGAATTGAAGATAGATAGTAAAAGTGAATTAATTTCCCTTTCTCTTTGCTGACTAGCGTGTAGCTTCAGTGCTTGCAATCAAATCAATAGCTTTATTCTCTCTCATGTTTCCAATGTAAGTATTAACTTCTCTTTATGAAATTTGAATTCCACCTTATGATGAAAATGGATTCCGTTGGGAACAAGAAGCAATACATTTGCTTTCCCTCATGATTGGTTTCGGATCAAGCATTGGAATATCCAACCAAGATTTTGAGTTGGGCTAATGATAATGTGAATTGAATCTGGCCCATCCAAAATATTTCAGCCACACTTCTTTGATTATTTGTATCAAAGCTAATGATAAAATCAATTGGGCTTAATTCATCAATTCTGGCCCAACTAACAAAACCATTATTTCAGCCATATAAATTCAATTCCAAGGCTGAGTATATGAATTGGGCTAGCCAATGTTTTTCGGCCCAACACTAAAATCTGCATTGCAAAAATATTTAAATTAGCATATATGAATTGACAACTCTGCAATTAATTAAATTAATAATGTTTAGTCATCACAAATATTAATGTAGAGTTTTCCAAACTCATCAATTTTTTATTCAGAAAACTATGTTTTCCGACTTAGAAAAATTTACTGAGTCCAAATATTATATTTAAATTATCGAATTCTGATTGCTAAATTTTCTAACCATACTCGCTCCTATTTAATTTATTATTTAATTAATTACGGTTTGACTGGGTTTTACACAAATTGTGATAATGAGATTGATTTGGGGCTATCGTTGTGTTAGTTTGAATAAAATGGGTGAGGTTTAATGGCCGAGGAATTAAATTAAAAGCTGTGAAAAAAATCGGTAACCAGAAAAGATCGAAAAATAGATTTAAAATCAAGTATATATTTTGAAAGGTCACAAGAAAATATTTTGGTTTTGAAAGAGTTTTTGTTACCAACTTAAATATTATTTTTAAATATGAAAATGTAGTTTGATAAAATATCGGAGTTATTTTTAGAAATACGAAATTAAATTAGTAATTTTTATAATGCTGGGTTAAAAGTAAAATATTTAAAAGCTTAAAGAATAGAACGTTAATAAGCAGGTTTTGATATAAAAATTGTAATAATAACACTATTTTATTCTTAAAATTAGCATTATTTGTATCATTATAATAAATTAGTATTTTATTTAAAAGATATTATTTTATTTAAGACACTTAAGGAAAGGCAAGGGAATAATGTGAGAATGATTTATATTATTAACGATAAGAAAGAAGAAGAAGAAAGAGAAGAAAAGGAAAGAAAAATATTAAAGAAACCTCTGTCACGGAAGAGCAAAGAGCAAAGATTAAAAGAATCTAAAGAACTTCTGCCACAGGAGAGCAGAGAGTAGGAATAAAAGAAATGAAAGAAAGAACGAAACGAAAAGGGGATAAGTAAAAGTATTGTTTGTCCTTGAGAACGAGTTGTGATGATTATGTACCTGCTGAAAATGAGCAGAGATATGGTGGTGAATCCACCAAGATTCGCTTCCAAAGATACATCGGCCAATCCAGGGGATGGTCGCACCTGTAAGACAGAGGTTGCTTACAGAGGTTATTGATACATACATTGGCCAGAGAGAGCCTCACCTATAAGACCGAGGTTGCTTACAGAGGTTATGTTTGCATACATTGGCTCAAGAGAGTCGCACCTGTAAGACAGAGGTTGCTTACAGAGGTTATGGCACTGGAAACCAAACTCAAACAAAGGTTGCTGAGTTGCGTCAGGAGCGGGTCGAAACTGATAGATGAGCTCATTACCTGCACTAGGGATAGACATGCATCATACTTGATTGCACATATTTGTTTATGAGTGTATTTTCTGTGATTACGGGTGTGCTATATAATAGTTTGGATTCTGTGTTCTTTAATTGTTGAACTAGATGGTACCTTGTTTATTGTTATTGCTGACCAAGTATATATAAAACGAACTTAACTTCTAACCCCGATCCTACTAAGAACTCCCCAGTTCTTACCCCCTATCTCCACCCCTTTCAGCTACAGGTGCAAAGGCTTATTGCGAAGCTGCGGGAATACAGAGGAATATGTTTATGAGTTGAGTTGTTAGTGTAAGACCCAGAACTTTTAAAAAGTCTTATTATGATCAAGTCTCAAATCATATAGTTATTTATAGCCTTAATTTCAGAGATTATTTTATTAAAGATAATTAAGGCAAGTTTTGATTTATTGAACTTGAGATAAGTTATGATTATTATCCAATTTTATAATTATTGAATTATTTTCTATATTTAAGGTATAAGGTTGGTAGTTATGAAATAATAAGGATTTTATATGATTTGGACTAGATAAGTAATATTTTAAATATTAATACTTCTACTTTGAAAAAATAAAGGGGTTTAATTATATTATTTCTAATTAATTTGATTTGGGCATTTTATGGAAAATAATTTGTGAAATTGATGAGCAAATAGTATTTTCTATATACAATTAGTGTTGGATTTAATTTGGGTTTCAATTATTATATTATTCCCAATTTCATGTGAAATTACCCAATCACCCCTAATCATAAGTTTCAAAATAAAACCCTAGCTCCCTCAAACCCACGCAGCCGCAGCTGCTGCCCCTCTCTGCCCTAAACACACACACACCCAGACATATGAAGAAGGAAGGAAACAGAATTTGAGAGAGAAGAGGGAGGCGGCGCGGTGGGTGCCACTGCCACTGTCGCCGCCGTCTCTAACAGAGGGAGAGAAAGGAATGCCGTCGCACATCCAAGGGTGGAGATTGAGAGAGAGTTCACCACGCCGCCATCGCCCTCACCGCGTCGCGCCGCTGCGGCAGTCCACGCGTCCTTGTCATCGCCAGGGGAAAGCTAGCGCCGCCGGGCCTCCTCATCGATCTGCCTGTCACGTTGGAGGCATGAGCCATGGACGCCGCTGAGGGAGAAGACGCGAGGTTGGTAGAGCCGCATCCAGTTCCAGTTGCGCTGCCGTCTCTGCGCCGTCGCAGAGCAGATCTGAGACGAGGGAGAGGACCGCGATGGGGGGAAAGAGTCGCGCCACCCAGTCGTCGATCACTACCACCGAGAGGCCATCGCTACTGCCTCTGTCTTCCCACCACAGATGCCTTCGATGCTGCCACTAGAAGGTCGCCAGAGTTAGTTAGAACTGCCGATCTGATTCTATTTTGTTTCGGTGGATGCCGGGATCACCATTCTAGTGTCGCTGTCGTTGTTAGGGTTGCCGGGAAGAGGAACCCGTCTGGGAGAGAGAAAACGGGGAGGTTGTCGCCGTGAGTGTCGCTGTAAGCAAAGGAGGGAATCACGCCGCCGTGCCTGACCGTAGGAAAAATGCCACTGCCGCCACCGGAAAACTTTGTTGGTAAGGGTTTTAAGTTGGTTCTCCTTTCCGTTGAGTTTCTGGGAACCTCATTGTCACTGCATGTTATTCAGGTCACCGCTGTCGCTTGAGGTGGCTGCCAGGCTGCCGCTGAACCGGTTCAGAGACCATTGCTGTTTCGGTTCAGCTGTTCTTTCTTTAGTTCGGTAAGCGTTTTGATTTGAAAGCACTTTGGTTACCGTTCTTTTATCATACGCTGAGGTTTGTGGCGTTAATTGCTATAAGATTGAGCTTCGGTTGTTGTATGTTGCGATTAGTGTTGTTACGGTTATTGCAAAAGTGGCTGGGAGCTGAGGTTTTGGTTGCCGTCAGTTTGGGTTGAGGCGGAAAGGACTTGATGAGGCGTTTAGGTTATGGAATTGCGTTTCGAGGTAGGGGCGCTTTTCGAAAACTATATTTTGTATATTGGAATTATTACATATGGGTACTGATGTGAGGATGTGTATTTGGTGATTGTATCAGTCCTATGTATTGTTTGGTTGTTTTGTATGATTATGGGTGTTTGTTTGACTCGACTGTTGTGTAGCTTTGTGAAACGAAATGCTTTTGAAATTGATTCTTCTAAAGCTTTGAGATCGAGTTGAATCCGTTGAAAATTGATTTGAATTGAATGGATTTTTCTTGAGAATGTGTAAAATAGAATACACTCTTGATTTCAGCTTGGCTGGCTTTAAATGATCTAGTTTTTGATAAATGATTGTTGCTGAACCTTTTCTTTAAAGCTTTAGAAATGAGTTTATTCGGCTGATAATGATTTGATGTTGAAACGGTTCTCTTGAAATATGGAATTGAGATGACTGTTAGATTTTGGCTTGCCTTGGGCTGATTTTGAAATTTGGGCCGTTGAAAAGGATTGTGAAACGGTTTAGTTGGGACCCAAAGTGGGTGGCAAAGTCAACGTTATAGGGGAGGTGCTGCCGAAATTTCTATAAAATCCGAGTCTTTATTGAAATGTTGTCGGGCAAATAATGAGTTAAAGACTTCTGCTATTTTATTTGAATTATCAAGAAAAGGATGATTGATTCTTTCGAAATGAGTTAGTAAAGAGGAAATTGTGATTTAGTCTTGCTTCTTAAGAAAGGCATTGTATCTCTTTCAGGAGAAAGTTATTTAGATGAAACTTGTGTTTTAAAGCTGATGAATGTGAAAAGGGTTTATGCCTTTGAATTTGACTTGGGGGTTTTAATTAAAGAGTTTTAATGATTTTAAAAGGACCTGAATGTCTATTGACAAGTTTCATTTTGAAATGTTTTGAGAAAGGTTTTAAGTACTCTTTGAATTCTGAATCCTTGCAAGACTAAAACAATTTTGAACAGTTGAAACGTCCTAGAATTTATCATGGGGGTAGAAGTTGGTTTTGCCTAAGTAAAAGAAACGGCTTTGAAATAAGTAAATGATTACGTGACTCGGTTTGGCTTAGATCCTATTTTATTACTCAAATCGGAAAGCTAAGGTTTTAATGATTTTAAATGAATTTGGCGAAATGAGTTATGCTATTCTCCCCTAAAGACTTGGGACTCTGCCGAGAAACTTTTGTTATAAAATCCCATTGTTGTATGGGTGATTTTGAATACTTTGAAATAAATCCTTAACTTGCCATGGTTTTGGAAGTTTTGGAAAGAGAATGCTGAGAGTAGCTTTGTTTTAAAAAGGGAACTCACTTTGAGTAAATTTGGCTTATGAGCCTGAGATGATTTGAGAAACGAGATTTCTAAAGCCAAGGCTGAAAAGAGTTGAAACTTGATTTCAAAGTGAAATGAATTGAGAAAAGTGATTTACGGCTTAAATGCCGATCTTATGAATTTGATGATGTTGAATGGTGGAAGTGCTGTTTTGTTATGGGCCGGAATGGCTGTGTATGATTATGAATATTGGCTGGTTCTGGATTGAACCGTGAGCCGGAATGGCTGTGTATGATATTGATTTATGCCTGATTGCCGAATGAGTTATGGGCCGTATGGCTGACGATGAATTATGAATTTAAGCTGGATGGCTGAGATAGATGTTGATCCATGGCTGGGACTGAATGAATATATGCTTGAGATACCTGGGTAGTAGCAAGGGTTGTGGTTCATCCCACTTGCTCCAGGTTAGAGACTGTGACGCCTGGGTAGTAGCGGTAGTAGTGGTGATTCCACTCGCTCCAGGTTGAGCTTTTAAACACCTGCCTGGGTAGTAGCCGCAGTAGTGGTTATTCCACTGGCTCTGGGTCGAGCGGATAGTAGCAATGGGGTTGTAGCTCAAACCTACTTGCTCCGCGATGGGTGTTTCTGTCCATGGTTAGCTACTAGGACGTGTCGGGTTGGCTATACAACCGACAGATGATATCATCATCCACTAGGGACAGGCATGCATCATATACATCTATGTGACATTGTTTGGGTGTGCATATTGTACTTAGTTTGCCTATGTGATTAACTGCTAATTATTCTACTTGCTGTAACTGTCTGTTTGTGCTTGAACTTCCTATCTGTGTTTGCAACTGGGACTCTATTGGATTGTGGTGATTGGTTGATGGTTGGATTGTTTGGGCCTAGGGCCGTGGTTGAAATGAGACGGACCGATGGTTGGTTTTGGTTTTGTGTGTTTATGGTTTGGAAAAATATGAAAGGCTATTTTGATGTTTTTGAGAATTAAACGGTTCCTCTTTCAGAAAAGATTTCCGACTTTACTTTTATTGAAAACTATTGTTTTTGAAAATAGGCATAAGACGGTTATTAATCACTGGTACGGTTTATCTTCACGTATCCTATATTACAGTAATTCCCAAAAACCCTCTGCTGAGAACCCTTTCGAGGATGATGTTCTCACCCCCCCTACATTTTTTTTCCTTTCAGGATATGGGCGCAGAAGTTACGAAGAGTTTATTTAGTTGTTGTTGAGATGCTCTGTATTGTTTTAGTTATGGTTTATTGTACCCTCGCCTTCATCTTGATATATTCTGTAAGAGGGATAGGAATTGTTTTGGGTAATGCTTGTAATATTATATATATACATACATATATATATATATATATATATATATATATATATATATATATGGATGTACTCTTTATGAGTTGTTGTAAGTTGTATGGTATTTATGGATGTACATCATCGAACGAAAGTATTTTTGAGAGCGGTATTACGGTTTAAAGTTTTAAACAAGCTCATATTTTAGTATAAAATAGTATAAGTGTCGTCGTAATGTCCGAGCTATCAGAGTTGCGCAGCCGGAAGCGTGAGCTTTGGTAGTTAGGGTGTTACAGTTAGAATTTATTTTCCCCTCGCCTTGTTAGTTAGAGTTTTATTCAGAGGGGTAGGTTTTGTAATTGCTTTTGTATGTAATACTACAAAGTATTATTAATATTAAGTATGTGAATATGTGTTGTTTGTACTTTGTTGGAAAAGTTATAGTTTTAGTAAAACCATCGATAGATTTACGCGTAGAGGCTCAATATTAAATAGATAATACAAAGAATTAGGTTAGTAATGCCTAACTTTTGGTACGATCATGAAGTGCTAAAAGTTAGAATATTTCAGTTAGTAAAACCCCACCTTATCACGGGTTATCGAGAAAATCATCGGTAATCTGTGAGTGTATTAGCGAATCAGTTTCACCCTTAATTAATTTGATTAGATATTCAAATCTCTGACAATTGAGTATAATTAATATATTTAATTCAATCAAAATAAATATCAAATTATTTAATAAATAATAAATTAGACATCAAAATATATGTTAACATACAAAATACATATTAAAAATGAGTTAAAGAACATAATAACTAATTTGGTGGCCGAATTTTTATGTGCAAATAGTATTTTTGCACAAATTAATATAATTTAGATTATTCGCTTATTATCTTCTATATATATGAATTTGAAATGTGTTTTTTGCTACTCTCATCTCTCTCTTTCTGTTTCTCTCTTGTGCTTCAGATACAACTTTTATAAATTTTTTATTTTTTTAATTTTTATTTTACCAAAAATTTTGCTTATATTAACTTTGTTTTATATTAATTTTTTTATATATTTTGATTAATTGATTCTTTTTCATTATTTTTTTTTGAGTTTATTTCTTAGAGAAAAGTATCGTTTTTGTCCCCAACGTTTGGAGTAAGTCCTATTTGTATCCCTAACGTTTAAATCATCCTATTTGTATCCTTAACGTTTATAAAAGTGATTCAATGTTATCCTACTATCAATTATACTAACCAATCAAATTATATTTTTCAATTATTCTCACTTGGATGTATTCATTCTCAATTAGGTCTCAATTGGATGTGTTAGATTTTAATATTATACCCACTATTTGTGTTTATATTCAATTATGTCCCTAGAAAAGTGAATTATGTAAATGTTGTAGGAATTAGTTTCAACATTTGATGAGTTATTTTTTGGAATATATCATCGATTCTATCCCAGACATTTGTATTCTAACTTCAAGAAGAGATTTTTAGAACTCAAACTAAATCGCTCGTGATGTGTAATTGACGGCAGGATAACATTGAATCACTTTTACGAACGTTGGGGATACAAATAGGACGATTTAAACGTTAGGAACACAAATAGAATTTACCCCAAACATTTGGGACAAAAACGATACTTTACTCTTATTTCTTATAAGAGCTTTTCTTGATTTTTCTCCTTTGTTGTTTATATTCAATATTTCTATGTTAAAACTTTAATCATTATTCTATTTCCTTATCTTATTGTCCTAAATATATTGTTACAGTAATAGAAAATTTAAGAAACCAACACTTTTTTATCAAAATTTAGTCAGCATTTTAGCTAGGAGAGTATTTTTATATTATATTCTAAAGGTACAAATATGGTAGTTCCTCTTCTCTAGCGCTCACTGTTTCTCAGTTTCAGCCTCCATTCCTCTTCTATATCAGTCACTCTTATCGCCTTAGCATCATCATAATCAACCGAACAATCAACAACATCGTCTTGATCATCAACCGTTTAAAAAAAAATTACAGGAGAAAGTGAAAAGATATATACCTGATTGAATGAGGAGTGAGAATAGAAAAATGACCATGAAAAAGTGGAATTTTGTAGTTATAAGAAGTGTGTGTTGAAGTGAGGGGGTTTAGAAAAACATGAGTGTGAGTGTATGCATATCAGGTTGTATGAGAGTGTATGATTACATATTCTTAGATGTTTTTGGACTTTTTTTAAATTGATATATAAAAATACTAATATTAGTTAATTAATAGTTCAAAATCGTAAAATATGTTAAGCCGCTAAAATTATTGGTTATAGTAATTCATATGTAACTTGCTTTTTCTTAATGTCTACTTTCTAATAATATTTATGATGATCAAGATATATTATTGGACACAATTATGTTACCATTTGTAGAATTAGTTCTTTAGAAAAAAAAAAATTGTTTTGTAACATTATATTTCTAATCATTTTTGAAGGAAGAAGTGGTTTGATGAAAAGAAGCATCTGAAAATAATATATGAAAAATGATGACACGTGAGATTCTTGAAGTAGTAATTTATTTGAGAAAAAAGAAAGTAGAGAAGCAACTTTTCAAAAAGAATATATGAAGGAATAAGAATCATAATATAACATTTGTTTTAGAAGAGCATGTAAAGGCTAAAAAATTAAAAAGAAAAAAAAAAGAAAAAGATCAGCACATCAAAGTGATTGAATTATTTTATTTGGGGTTTGTTAATTGGTATAGATAGTTGTTTTATGTTAAATTTTTTAATAAATAATTTCTATTTTGTTATTATGTATGTTTTTTATTTTAAAGGATACATTACGTACACTTTATTAATTTTCTTTATTTCTTGAGATATTCCATCGTATCATAATCAAATTATTAAAACAAAAAAAGGAGATGTGTCAAATAAATGTAGAAAAAAATTAGATAAGATTTTAATGTTAATAAAATTGTGATTTAGATTAAATCAAATTTTTTCACTTTTTTATATATATATGTAATTTTGTCTTTTACAGTATTTTTTGCTAACAAACATTTTGTTTAACAATTATTTTCTCATTTGCATTATTTACTAATAATATATTCCTAACATAATTCAAAAAAATTTAGTCAATTCATTCAATCAACTACTTAGTTTAATTTATTAGAAACTTGATATAATGATTAGTAAAATAAATGATAAAGACCAAGAAAAAATTAGATTATTAAATGATAAGAATCACCGTGAAATAAGCTTTGGTTATTAATTTGTTTGGATCGTTTTGAAAAGTTTTCTACTAATCAAATTTTGTAACTCCAATTCCAATTATATTTCAGAGAAATAGTAGGGGGCATTAAAATTTATTATTTTTATCTATTATTTAGCTATTAATTCAGTTTTTTTAGTTTAATTTTTTTTAGCCTAGTAGTAATCTAATAACATATTTTATATTATACTTTTAAACATTAATAGTTAATTAAGGCTGCGTTTATTTTTGAGAACAGGATAAGACAAGATACTGAAAATAAGACATAAAGAATAGAGACGCAAAAGTTTGTATTCTTATATTATGTTTGGTGATAAACTAAAACAAATAATGAAAATTCAATTTATTCTCATTTATTTCCATTCAAAAATTTGAGACGAAAATATAATAGTGAAAAATATAATTATGAAAAATTAAGAATAATAAAAAAATAAAAAATAAGTTGTGTCTTTTGTTAGTGTCTCTATATCCTTCTTGTCAGAATAGACACAAAATACACTAATTTAATGTTTCTGGACACAATATCTTTATCTATATCTTTTTTGTCAAATACGATTTTGTGTCTCTATGTCTCTATCTCAATATTTTGTCTCTATAAACAAACATAATTTAATAAATAAAAACAATAAATTTTAATGATCCTCTAACATTTTTCTATATTTCAACTATCCTATAGTTGAGTCATTATATCAAATTATCAATTCTATTTAAATTTAAAATGATTTTTTATGCAATATTGTAAAAAAGGAAAGAAACAAAGAAAGTAATAGAAAAATATCTACTTTAAACCAATGTAAAATATCTACTTCAAACCAATGTAATAGAAAAATATTAAAATGGTCTTTGGTTTAAAGTAACTAAATGATTTTATAATTTTTTTTTTATAAACAAAAATTTTTAAAGAATAAAAAGAAAAACGAGACAATCTACTCAATTTTCAAGTTACACAAGTCTTTTTAAAATTAGGTTTAATTACTCTACAGTTTCTATAGTTTCACCGAATCTTCAATTAGGTCCTTATACTTTTTTTCTTTTCAATTGGGTCCCTATACATTTTTTTTTAATTTAATCCTTGTTAACGTTAAATGTTAAAAAAATATTAATAAATTATGAAATTACTTGTATACCCTAAGGACCTAATTGAAAAGAAAAAAATATAAAGATCTAATTAAAAATTTAGAAAAATTATAAATATTCAATGAAAATGCTCAGCACAGCAGGTACAAAATAGTCACTGATTTTTCACATAAACTAAGACCATCAACTATTAGACCAAGACTATCAACTATTCCAGAAAAGACATTTGCTACATCAGTTCTGGCTTTATTACCATATTCAACAGCTCTTTCCTTTGCTTTATGAAGCTCCAGAACTAAACTCAATGCAAGAATCAAGAATTTTACATATTTAATATCCTGTCCTTGATTCAAAATATCAGTACCACTATTTTGAAGAAACTGTAAAATATGTGCAACAGATCCACTATTAAACTCATATAAGAGAATTGATGCAGGGATACCAGTCAGTGCAGCAATGAGTTTAAAATAACTATTATGGACTTAACAAAACTAATATATAACTCAAACTAAAATATGCTGCTTCTAGTATTAAGAGTTCTTTTTTATTTGTCTTATTTATTTATTTATTTACTTTTTATGAAAGAATAATACATTAAATAAAGTGAAGAATAACACAAGCAGTAACACACATTACTCATTGCTACAAATATTTTGTCTCTTTCTTACTCCACAAAACCAGCAAACATGGTTAAGAAAAACTAATTGAAGCTTGCATAGCAGACCCAATAAAGGGATCAATGAGTAATCCACTAATCCTAGCTCAAATTGGGGGCGCAAAACATCACATAACATGATATGAAATCAGATATTAAGGCATGAAGTAACAAAAAAGATTTGTCATGAGAAGTTTCACGTCTTCAATGATTAGTGTTACTTCATGATTTGTCATAAAATATCTGAAAATAAAAAATAACTTTATAAAATTGCTTAGTCTTTTATGATGCTCACTCCATTGAAGAAATAGTAACTTCAATCTTTTTTCTTCTGTCTTAGTAGTCACACGTTGTTGCAGAGCCAATCCAGGAAGCAAGACGGAGTTGAACAGCGACGATTCGAGGCGAGGCGCGGTGAGACAAGGCGAGGCGAGGCGATGTAATGGGCAAGGCGGACGAGCGGAGCAGAGCACCTATGGACCGTGGACCGCGGACCCGTGCACGATGTAGACGGACGACGACCACCCAACGACGGACAAGGACGACGCCACGGAAGACGGCAGCAGAGTGCGACGGAGGAGAAACTCAATTTGGATATTAAAAAACTAACTTAGGGCTAGTTAGGAGTTTTTAATTTGCGGACAAAATGCAAAAGGTACTATTGGTATTTTAAAAAAATAGAGGAGATCTTAATTAATTGTTTTAATCTAATTATAAGAATATTCGATTTTTTAACAGAATATTCTGTTATTTTAAACAGATTTGTGATGGTACGGACTAAATTAAAAAAAAAAATAACGTATAGGAACTCAATTAAAAAAAAAAATATAGAGACCTAATTAAAAATTTGGTAAAATTATAGGAATCTGCAGAGTAATTAAACCTTAAAATTAACTAAATATTAGTTATGTAGAATAAAATTTTACTAGTCTGACTTACATATTTTATAAGATAAAACTAATCTATCCCCGCACTATAATTTATTTTCTTAATTTTTATATAATTTATAATTATTTTAAATAATATTTATAATTTTAATGTAATCTACTCTATAAGGTATTAGGGTACGTACCCATACAATATATAAAAAATGTCTATTTAATTTATGTTTTTATTAATATTTTTTAAGTTTACTTTTTACTAATTTATTTAATTCGTATACATTTTATTATCTATATTATAGTTTTGTATAAATATTTTTTAATAATTACTAAAAAAATATAAATTTATATTACATATTAATATATGATTAATAAAAATCAACATATTATAATATAATGGTGTAATTATAGATAAAATTACTAAAATAAAGAGTTATAAATTAAAAAAAAAAACCTGTATTATTATTCCCTTAAATAGATAAATTTGAAGAAATCAACTCGATAATATAATATTTTTTTCTTCCAACCCTACTTGTTATTCAAAATCTCAATTCTCGTGGTTGAACCTCTATTATATCTCGGTTAGAATCCCTAATCGATTCTTTCTCTAGATAAAATTACTAATATAATTATATTTTGTTAGGATTAATATTAAGCCTATAGTTTAATTAGAAAATTATATTATAAATAAGAGTATGATATAATAGTGTGAAGATGCATAATTTTTCTATTTAATATATTAAAATTGAATTTTTTCTCTAACTAAAAAAAGTGAGGTGTCAATTTTTCATAAACTATTTTTCCTCCCAAATAAAAGTATTATTCTCTCTTCTAAATTTATTTTAAAATTTTTTTTATTATAATTATATTACAATTAGTATTTAATGAATAATGCATGATTATTATACTAATTTAGAAAAATATCTTTATTATAATTATATAAAATTAATATTTAATACATTATCAACTAATAAAAGTGAGGTGCCAATTTCTCATGAATTTATTTTTTCTCTAAAATAAAAGCACTATTTTCTCTTCTAAATTTATTTTAGAAAAATATCTTTATTATAAGTATATTATATAAGACCCAGAATTTTCAAAAAATCTTATTATGAGCTAATTTCAATTTATTTATTTATTAAAGATTTTAATTTCGAAAATTATTTTATTAAAGCTAACTAAATCATGTTTTGATAATTAAATTAGAAATTTTATCTAATTTTACAATTATTGAGTAATTTTTATATTTAAATTATAAAGTTTAGGAATCGTAAAATAATAAGAATTTACATGATTTGATTTAAGTAATTATGATTTTAGAAATTAATACTTTAATTTTTATGAATAAAGAAGATTAATTATATTATCTATAATTATCGAATTAAAATTATTTATTTGAGAATAATTTGTAAATTGATAATTAAATAATATTTTTAATAAATATTAGTGTTGGATTAAAATAGGTTTTCAATTATTCTATTACCCTTAATTTTATTAAAATTACTAAACTACCCAAAAATCTCCAAATTGAAACCCTAACCCTAATTTAACCCTAACATCCGCCATTCACCCCCAAAATCCCTCACCCATCGAAGAAGGAAAGAAAAGAAAGGGGAAATCAGAAGCAGGGAAGAAAGGAGAGGGAAAGGGGGGAGTCCGAGGGAGAAGGGAGATCGGGTAGGGAGGAGGGGACGTGCTGCGTGCTGCGTGCTGCCGCCACGCCACCATCGCCGGAGAGAGAGAGAGAGAGCGTCAATTGAGAGAGAGGGAGTGAGCCGCTTGAGGGAGCTGAAGAAGAAGACGCCGCCACCGAGCCACCGTCCATGGAGGCTCGCGAACAGGAGGAAGTGCACCGTTCTGTCCAGAGCCGCCGCAGGAAGGATCGCCATCGCCTCGAGGTGTTGCCGCCGTCGAGCTTTGAGGAGAGATGAGGAAATCGCGGAGAGGGAGAAAATGCGATGGGACTCTGCTGCTGCTACTTCCATGGCCGCCGTTCTTCCAGCCGCTGCCGTGGTTGTAGCCACCATGCATGGTCGCCAGGAAGCACCACTGGAGGTGCTGCTGTCCTTGTTCTTTCTTCCTAGTGGCTCGGTAAGTCTTTTTGCTTTGAAAACTCCTCTTTGTTGCTGTTCTGTTATAGATTATTGAGTTTTACGCAACGTTAATGTCTTAGGTTTGAGCTATGGTTCTTGCGTGCTGTGACTGCTGCGGGGATGGTTAGTATTGATGCCGTTGCTGCAAGATAAGAATAGAAATGCAGTTTGTCACATAATTGAGTCGAGAACGAGGTAGGGGTTTTTCTTAAATTTTATTTTATGTTACAGAGTTGTTATAAATAGATATTGATGCAAAAAATATACTTCTGTGATTATGTTTGTCTTGTGGCTGTGGTTGTTTGCTAGATTGAATTATTGGTTGCTTGATTGCTTGAGTGGTGTACGGTTGTTGATAAGAAATTAGTTTGAAAAGTTATTTACTTGATTATTATGAAAAGTGGTTTTTTCTTGGTTTTGGAGTTAATTTGGTAATGTAAATGAATCGACTTTGGAAATGATTTGAGATATAAAAATAAATTGATTCTGGAAGCGGTTTGATTTTGAGTTAGTCTAATTTTATAAATGATTTAATATTTGAGTTGGTTTGATTTTAAAAAAGATATATTGTTGGAATTGGTTCGATTTGAAATTAATTTGATATTAGAACTGGTTGAATTTTGGAAAATATTTGAGATTTGGAAAAGGTTGAGAAGGGTTTGAGGAATGTTTGGATGGAACCCGAAAAGGGTGGCAGAGTCCAAGTTTTAGAGGAGATGCTGCCGAAATTTTATAAAAAATTGGAAGGTTCGTTTGAGGTAATTATTTAAAAAGATTTGGTTTTAAAAATTATATGTTTTAAGTTTGATTTATTTAGAAAAGAATGAATTATGTTTTGAACTGAGATTGTTGATGAACGGAATGGGAGGATGGATGACGATGATTGAGTTTGAATGAAGGATGATGAGGATTGGTTAAAGTATGATTGCTGAATGAATTTGGAAATGAGATATAAATTGATGAATAATGATGATATTGAGGATGATATGGATATTGATGAATTTTTATTGAAATATTCATATGGCTTATTTATTTGAATTATCTGAGACACGAGTTTCCCTGGGTAGACGCAGTGGCTTGCCACCACTTGCTCCAGGTTGAGACTTAATACTCTGTTGACCCTACGACGTAAGGGTGACCGGACACTTATAAATTCCCAGGAATGGTACCCCCATTGAGCAATTTGATATATATATATATATATATGAGAAAAAGCTATGTATAGACTTATGGGGATGTGCGTCGGGGGACAGTCCAAGGGTCTAGCTAACTGGACTTGTCAGGTTGGCTTGATAACCGACAGATGAGACTCATTAGCCATAGGGCAGGCATTCATCATATGCATCTATGTGACATTGTTTGAGTGTGCATATTGTACTTGGTTTGCCTGTGAATAATTATGTTTAATTGCTCATTGCTCTACTTGATGAAATTGCTTGATTGTGCTTGATCTTTCCTACTTGTGTTTGTGACTGAAACTTGGTTGGATTGTGGTGAATTGGCTATTGTTTGGATTGTGTAGGCCTAGGGCTGTGGTTGATCATGAGGTGGGCCGAAGGCCATGTTTGGGTTGTGTTGTGGTTTAGTAAAGTATGAAATATCAAGCTGGTTCAGTATAGACTTAATGAACCTATGTTTGGAACAGGTTGGTCATTCATACTATTTGGAAACTTTTAAAATTCTTTTACCTGAAAAGTGAGTTTGGATTTCTAGATAATTAATTGATTTCTTTTAAAAGGGTTTTAAATTTTTTTATGGTTAAACCATCGGTTTTAAAAGGATTCATAAGACAACAATAATCACTGAGCTTGAAAAAGATTTTCTTATTAAATATCTTCTTATGACAATTCTGAAAACTCTGTGGCGAGACCATGTGGTTAGGTTCTCACCCCCTATAGCTTTATCTTTTCAGGAGACGGATGACGAGGCTCACGAAGAGTTTTATGGCGTTTTGTTTATTCGATGTTATTGTTTTAGTTATTATTTATTTATACCTCGCCAACATTATTATATTTTGTAAGAGGGATAGGAATTGTATGTATATTATATTCATAAGCTATTTATGTAAGAACTTTTGTATATATGTATGTGCTTGTTTGTTTTCAAGATAAAGTATTTTTCCGACTTTTCAAAGAAAACAGTGCTACAGTTTCGAGTCAAAGGGTCCTATGTTATTATTAAGTATATGAAGTCGTCGTAATACTTCTTGCTATCAAAGTGGCGCAGCCGGAAGCATGACATTCTAGTAGTGAGGGTGTTACATTATGGTATCAGAGTAGTTCATCCTGATTAGAGCCTTGGGAATGGACTGACTATGCTTCATTGCATTCTCTGAGTGTCTGTCATGTTATAGGTCTTGTCCAAGTAACAAGAATTAGAGCTTTATGCACATGATTGCCTATCAATTAACACTGTTAGCTTACCGTTGCATATCTGTTGATGTTAAGTCTGGCCAACTTAATGTTGATGACTTATGTGAATAGGGAAGCTAATAAGTAATTATAGGCGAATTGAAATTGATAAGTAATAGGTAATGCGAGTCACGTGGTTCGGGGATACAAGAGTTTGCTTTTCATGCTTGGCTTTGACTTATGATTCTTGTTTACATTGCTTAGGTTGGCATATTGTTTCTTCTTTACTATTCTCACGGAAATTCCTTGACTCGGATTCCTTTCTTGAACCATGATTTGATCATTCTCTGACCATATTTTATTATCACCTATAACCTTGCTTAATTGTATTCCTGAGAATTTGTTTGCGTCATTAACAAATATCCGTTTTTATCAATGTTTATCTGCAATGTTTTACCTATCTTTTTATAGACATGTAAACATAATTTCTATCTAAGATTTTCTTCTTTGAGTACAACTTAAGTTATTTCCAACCTTACCATAATTTTCATACGTATTCTTATGTGATTTGACACTTGGGTATTTTTCAAGACTCTTGAGAGAATATTTTTGCGCATAGCTCAATTAAATTTTATTTTACAAACTTTGCATATTTTATTTTAATTTCAGCTATTTTTATGCAATACCTTATTTAATTTTTCATATTTCTTTTAGGAAGTGAATTCATTCTTTTTTGAGATTATCCATTCTTTGTAAACGCTACCATTGACTTATAGTATTTTTTTTCAACTCAGCTCAAATCCGGTTTAAATGAATACACCGTTCTTCCTCTTGATTATTCCTACCGTTCTTCTTTGTTTTATTTGTTTCTCTCCTTAGTGGGGAATCTGTAGCTATAGCTCTAATGTCTTATAGTATGGGGTCAAATCTCCACAGCTCTCCTCTAGCCTTAACAGCCTCAATTAGCAGTAAGCAGTCTGTTTCAATGAGCACTTTTCCCATATCTAGATTTTTTGCCACCGCTTCTCTCACTGCCATTGCTTCTGCCATGAGAGCTGAGCTTGCCCTGATTTTTCTTGTAGTTCCACCTTTTACTGAACCGCTGTCATCCCTGATTACTGCAACCATCACTTCTGTTTTGCTGTGCTCTGAGAACGTTGCATCTGTATTGATCTTGAGGCATTCTTTGGGCAGTGGCCTCCACTTTACTGGTATGGTTCCTCTACTGGCTTTGATTCTATTTGCTCTGTGGTATCCCTGGCTTTCTTGTATTCTGTTTCTTGTACTCTAGCTTGGATTATAGTGCTTAGAGGATCTGGTTTTAGATTGTGAAATATTGCTGCATTTTTTGTCTTCCATATAGCCCAGATCATGTGCCCCATGCTGCTCCATCTGTCATCCCCCTCTTCTTTGCTCCCTTCCTTGATAATACTTTCTGCTTGCATTAGCTATTCCCATCTTGAAGGACGAATGCTACTTTCAACTGAATCATTTATCTTCATTCTTGCTGGTATCGTGAGAAGATATTATCATTCCACTTTTAATAATATAACTTAAATTTGATAAAATTTTTGTTATAAATGTGATTTTTATTTTGAAAAAAGATATTTTCTAAATAAAATTGACATTATCAATTTGAGAGTATCATAATAAAAAATGCTATTTGTTTTATTTGATGGAACTAGTTAGTATCATAATATGGCTCCGAACAGGCTCTGGGAGAAGCCATTGCTGAAGCCCTTAAACTTGGTCTCATAAGCTCCAGGGATGAACTTTTCATCACTTCCAAGTTATTGTTATCTGATAACCATCCCGATCTTGTTCTTCCTACTCTATGCAAATCACTTCAGTAAGACCTAGTGTGTTTGAAATTTTGTATAACTAAAATTTTCACACTTATGTGTTTGAAATGTTTAGGGTCTTAGAGAGAAAGTGGCAACAGCACCTAGTGCTCCATTTGCTACAATACCCCAGCCTGCCCAGTGAGTATTACAGCTTATGATTATGCTATAGTTGTAATTATGGTATTTTTTTAATTAAATAGTCAAATATATATCTTTTGTGTAGAACACTAAAGAAATCCAAGAAGTAACCCCAGCCTGCCCTAGTCTCGTTCTTCTCTTGCTCGCCGTCACCGCACGCTACCCGTCACTGGTTGTTGTCAATTCTAGTAAGGTTTGTTCTGCTAGCTTTTTTATCTTGTGATTTTCTACATTTTCATGTGTAATTTTCTTAATTAATGACATTTGTGGTGTCTTGATATTTGCTAAGATGTGGTTGTTAAATACTTGAACTGTGCAACATCTTTAGTAAAATGAGATCAGAAATTTATAGTTCAGTCTTTATATTTATTGCACACTCAAGCATACACTATTTTACAGGGCTATCTCAAATTTTGCATTCTCGTTTTCTATTATATCGATCCTGACCGGAGTAACCACACTTTACAACACTGGCTTGAACTATGGTGGACCTTTTTCTATGGTCTACGGGTGGCTTATTGCTAGTTTTTTCACCATGTTTGTTGCTTTATCAATGGCTGAGATTTGTTCAGCTTATCCAACTTCTGGGGGTCTCTACTATTGGAGTGCTAAGCTTGCTGGCCCAACTTGGGCACCTTTTGCTTCTTGGATCACTGGCTGGTATTGTAACCAGTTCTTTCATTTTGCATTGTTTTCTTTTAATGGACCTTTCCAACAGTTGTTATTTCTCTAACAAGTGTTCTGTCTGGTTTGTTTTTCAATGCATGTTTAATATTATTGGTCAGGTATTCTTGAGAATTCGAGTATTCTAGACAATAAGTGTAGATTTTTCATTAGCATAACTGATTCAGGTCATTGTTCTGCTTAGCACTGGTGGAAAAAATGGAGGTGGATATGAAGCATCTAAATATGTAGTTATTTCTATCCATGGTGGAATTTTACTCCTCCACGGTATATTGAACACCCTTCCTATCTCAGTGCTATCATTCTTTGGACAATTTGCTTCTATTTGGAATGCAATAGGTATGAAAACTTATCCTTTTTTATTTATGTTTATCTTTTCTAAGTTCATTTCACATGGGAAAATTAAAGCATCTTGAGAGTCTAATTGGAGGCAAAGTTTTCAGGTGTTTTTGTGCTTATGATTTTGATTCCGATTGTTGCGACCCAAAGGGCTAGTGTTAAGTTTGTTTTCACTTATTTTAATACTGATACTGGTGCCAGAATCAGTAGCAGTCCCTACATATTTCTGGTGGGACTTTTTATGGCTCAGTATTCTCTATCTGGATATGATGCATCAGCTCATATGGTACATCTTTTCTCTTCATTTCTACTTTTCCTTTGTAACATAATTTCAATCAAGTTATTGAAGGATTTAGCTTAATTTTCAGACAGAAGAAACCAAGGAAGCTGATAAAAATGGACCAAAAGGAATTATCAATGCTGTGGGAATATCTATTATTCTTGGATTCTACTACATATTAGGAATTACCTTTGCAGTTACTAACATCCCTTACCTGTTAAGTAAAGACAATGATGCTGGTGGATATGCCATTGCTCAAATATTTTATGTGGCATTCAAGGATAGATATGGTCATAGTATTGGAGGGATTATCTGCTTGATCATTGTTGTTGTAGCTATATTTTTTTGTGGTATGAGTTCAGTGACTAGCAACTCAAGGTTGCTGTAGCTATATTTTATTGCTGTAGCTATACTTACACTGATTTTTTATATGAAATGTTCATAGAGTTTAAGTGCTATAAGTATTTTTATTCTCATTTTATTTGCATCACGAAGCAAACTGGTACAATGATTATTGATTAATGAAAGAGGTTATAAAAATTTTATTTTTTGAATTTGTGAATTTAATGAAATATTTCATGTTGTAGTAATAAATAAAAAATAGTATAATATAACTAAAAAAATGTTACTAAAGATCTTTTGTAACATTTTTTAAGTGTTACAAAATGTACTTATGGTAACATTTTTTTAAGTGTTACAAAAAATATTTATGGTAATATTTTTGTAAGTGTTACATAAAATATCTGTTGTAACATTTTTAAGTGTTACAAAAAGTTATCTATGGTAACATTTTTCTAAGTGTTACAAAATATATCTATTGTAACATTTTTTTAAGTGTTACCAAGAAAAGTCTATTGTAACATTTTTCATAATATTACTATAGAAGATCTATTGTAATATTTTTACTAAATGTTATTAAATTTTTAGAAAAATGTTAGTAAAACTCTTTAGTAACATAGGGTATATTTAACATTTGTTAAAACGTTACTAATATATATAGGTAACATTTTAATATGATTTGGTAACATTTTTTAAATGTTAGTAAAAGTCAATTATGTAGTAGTGTTAGAATTTAATGAATAATGCATGATTATACTAATTTAAAATTATATCTTCATTATAATTATATAAAATCAATATTCAATGCATTATTAAACTAATTATTAATCATGAATATTTTTAATCATTTTAATTATATTAATTGATATAATTCTAATTCTCATTCATGTACAATAATTTTACGTTAATGGTGACCCATTTAATTTGATATCAATTAGATGATGATAATGATGATAGAAAAATTCTATATAATACATATATTATATTAATGTGATTCATAATATCACCGTGAAATTATATTGTATGGACCCAAAATTAATTAAAAAAATTAATCATTTAACAAGTTATTAGGCAATATACGATAAAAATGATTAAAAAGTCATTGATAAATCTTATTACAAAAAAAATAATTAAATACTAAAATAATTGCCAAAAATTATTTACCTTTAATTAATTAACAAATTTGATTTTGATATATTTTATTTTCTAATATTTTTATTCGTTAGTTATTGTATTTTTTATATTTACAGTAAATATTGAATATAAAAAAATAAAAAATAATATTAATTATTATCTATTTTATTTATTTAGAGTCATAATTAAATTTGATATAATTGTAGCAAGTATCTACAATTAATAGTAACATAATATTATAATTTTAAGTTGTATAATATAATAAAAAAGAACGTAGATGTTTGTATAGTATACATGATAATAACCCGATTTCTATTTTTATATATTAATATTTGAGAAAATAATTTTATATAATTTTTTTAAATATATATATATATATCCTCTATCTTTTAGCTCTTTCTTAAAAATATTGGCATATAATTAATGTAGATAATATATATACTAAGTAAATATCTCTATTGAATTAATCATAAAGATTAACAAAACATAATGACATAATTTTCATCTAATTGTAGCAAATATCTCTATTGAAAATATTGACTAATTATTACCGTGTACAATTAGTATATATATATATATATATATGAGTAATAGTGAATTTTTATAACTATTTATTATTCAACAACGCATTTCAGATTTTTTTGACCAGAGACTTATTTAATAAATTTTTAATTAATTATGTTATTTTAAATTAAAAAATTATAGATTTAATAATGTCAAAAGTGTAACAGCCCAGACCACCCGCTAGCACGATATTGTCCGCTTTGGCACACAAGACCTCACGGTTTTGCCTTTGATGATAGGGATGATAGCCGAAGCCCGCCACATTCAGTCGTCAAAACGCGTCATGCTAGGGAGAGGTATCCACACCCTTATAAGGCATGCTTCGTTTCCCTCCCAAACCGATGTGGGACCTTACAATCCACCCTTTAAAGAAGCCCAGCGCCCTCGCTGGCATATCGATCCGGACTCCGGCTGTGATACCATCTGTAACAGCCCAGACCATCCGCTAGCACGATATTGTCTGTTTTGGCACACAAGGTCTCACGGTTTTGTCTCTGACGATAGGGATGATAGCCGAAGCCCTCCACACTCACTCGTCAAAACGCATCATGCTAGGGAGAGGTATCTACACCCTTATAAGGCATGCTTCGTTCTCCTCCCCAACCAATGTGGGACCTTACATTAACAACGAATCAGGCTCATATATTAAATAATAGATAATAATTAGGAAGACAAGTTGGTAGCACTCAGTTTTGGGTATGATCTAGACATACTAAAAATTGCGTCGTTACATTCCTCCTCCCATCCTTCATTGCAATCTGTCTTCCAATCTCTTCTATTCGCCATCAGAAATTTAAACTACTATCGATCTCCTTCGGTTTGCCTGGTATCACTATCACCAAGTTTATTTGTAACTTCCTCATCGTTCTTGTTCGTAATTTTTAAAATTTCATTATAATTGCTTGCTTCTTGAGGTGCTAGATCTGTTGTGGTTGGGATATTTGGAATTGAAGCCTCAAATCTACATCATGTTGTTAAATAACTATATAATTGATATATGAATTTTGACATTGCTTATTCTAAATCAATTTCCCAATCTGAAATGTTGTTTTCAGCAATTTCTGATAATAATGGTTGAAAATCTGGTTGATAACGATGCAGAAATGCTATCTCAAAGCTTAACAACTTGCTACTGGATTGTGCTATTGCCAGAGTCAGAACCATGTCACATCACGGCCGATTAGTCTCCCGGCGAACTCCTGAAAACATTGAGCTTCAAATGTTCTATTGGCATTCTACAGCTTTCAAGCACAAAAAATCCACCAATAACTGATCTCACCATCGAACATTGGAAGATCATCATGCTAAGGAGTGTGACTTAAATCTGAACCACCATGGGATCTGGTGATCACCGCCGGCATAGTGTTCAACAAAAGCACCATTTGATACAATACTATATCAAGAGATTTAGAGAATTAGATAGAAAATAGAGGTAATAGAATAGAGATCCCTAAAATCAAGACAAAGAGGAGATCATAATTTTCAATTATACAAGTGTAATAACCCGTGCCATGCACATGATAAGATTGAAATTATAATATTAAGCTGTTTTGTTAAAGTTAATTTGAATTATAATAATTTGATTAATAAAAAAGTAGCATGTTATGCATTGTTTGTCTTTTCTTAATCTAGTGTTAAGTATATCAATTCTAAAATAGTTATTAATCGGTTTTAGTAATCTACTTTCTTCAATAAATCAGACATATATACTCAATGTGACCATAAATAACCTAGTAATACTTAGACCCACCAACAAATCTTTATATGTTGTTTTACTGTCAAGTAAGGACATATCGAAATCAGCTCAAAATGAACAACAAATTATTAGAGAATTCTAATGCACAAAGTTCTCCAATAAACAATAAATAATTTAAACCTACTAAAAAATAACTCAATACTCTTCTTTGATGCCTACAAAATATATACTTGAAATAATATTATATCAATGTTAGTATATAAAATTATATGATTAACATAATTTTAAAATAGTTTATCAAGAGAATAAAATAATACATATTTTTATGATAATTTTAATATTCTCAAGCTATAAATGTAGAATAAGAATGTATTACCCATTAATACCTAGAATTTGTCAATTTTTTTAATTGATAGTAACAAATTTTAATAAATTTGATTAAGAGAATTAGAAATTATCTTTTTATTATAAGCTCTCAAAAACTTCTCTATATACCACATTCATCATGCAGTTATCTTCCAAGTGTCCGTGATCTTGCAACAGCACTTGCAAACCATCTTTACTCTTTACTCTTGATAACGCAACATACAATTGAAAACGGGTGAAAACTGGACTTGGAATGTATATTCCAACTTTTGATAGAATTTGTCCCTGAGACTTATTTATTGTCATTGTAAATGACATAATAATTGAAAATTATCTTCTTTGAAACCTGACTAGTAATGTTTTGTTATTTGGAATTAGATTTAGTATTGGGATAAGAATAATACTTCCAGCTTTGTTACCGGTTAAAGTCTTGCATTCTATCACATGGTTTTCTATTCTTCTAACTTGCATTATCGTCCGTTGCACAAACCATTAGTTTGGTCTATATTCCGCAGCAACATAACAGGAGTGCCAACCTTCATGATCAACTTGTGTGGTGGTAGACCTGTATAATTTATTCCATTTAAAATCTCTGGTCAGAAAGCATCTAACTCAAATTCCATATTTTCCTCTTTGGCACACACAAAGTTAGAGATTAAGTAAACTTTTTCTTGTCCAGGTAACCCTCCAGTCATCTTGTAGTTGTCATCAGTGACACAATTCAGAGTTGGTGCAAGAAATGCTATATTCTTGAAATAATTTTCAAAGGATAAATTGGATAACATATCTGCATACACAAAATCAATGAGGTCATCCAAAGCTATTTTAGAGTTCTTAACTAAAATGTCAGATGGTATATGAACGATCGATTCACCATCTGTTGTATCACCAGCCAAACTATCACCAATTTTGAGTAGCCTTCTACAAAATTCCAGAGTTCTTGTATGTTGTTGTTTTCACCTAGTTACAATCTCATGTTTTTTGTATGTTTTAGAACCTTACAATTATGTCACAAATATGAAGAATTAATAGAAGACTGAATTATATCTTGCCTTGAGCCTTTAGAAATTACAGGTAAAATTTGTCTAAAATCTCCTCCGAGGACAACAACTTTACCTCAAAATGGCAAATGAGCATTAAATGAATCTGAGCACCTCAAGATGTCTCTGAGGCAATTGTCTAAAGCTTTGAAACAATATTTATTTATCATTGGAGTTTCATCCCAAATTATTAATTTGGCCTTAGTTATTAACCTTGCAAGAGGACTTCCCTGTTTAATGTTACATAAAGAATTTTAATTTATGTTCAAAGAAATTTTAAACCTTGAATGTGAAGTTCTTCCATTAGGCAACAGAAGTGCAGGAATCCCACTCAAAACAACATTTAAAACTATACCTTCTTTAAACCTAATTGAGCATGATATAGTTGACCATAAGAATGTTTTTTCATAACCACCTTGACCATATAAGAAGAAAAGTCCACCCATATTACTGCTAACAGCACCCATTATTCGATTGTATGCAAATTTCTGCACATCAGTTAGTTTTTTTTAAATACGCACATAGTTCACTTGCAAAAATATTAACATCAAAGTTCGACTCTTCAATTATGATTCTGTGTTTTAAGTTGGATACCAAATTTTCTGGAGAATATGTCATTCCACAATATTCTTTTAATGACTTGACATTTGACTGGAGCAAATCTTCAATTTCTACAAGTGTAATTTTTTTATTTGGACTCTGTAATAGCCTAGACCACCCGCTAGCACGATATTGTCCGCTTTGGCACACAAGGCCTCACGGTTTTGCCTTTGACGATAGGGATGAGAGCCGAGGTCCCCCACACTCACTCGTCAAAACGCGTCATGCTAGGGAGAGGTATCCACACCCTTATAAGGCATGCTTCGTTCCCTTCCCCAACCGATGTGGGACATTACAATCTACCCCCTAAGGGAGCCCAGCGCCCTTGCTGGCATATCGATCCGGGCTCCGGCTATGATACCATCTGTAACAGCCCAGACCATCCGCTAGCATGATGTTGCCCGCTTTGGAACACAAGGCCTCACGGTTTTGCCTTTGACGATAGGGATGATAGCCGAAGCCCCCCACACTCACTCGTCAAAACACGTCATGCTAGGGAGAGTTATCCACACCCTTATAAGGCATGATTTGTTCCCCTCCCCAACCGATGTGGGACCTTACAGTTAAAAATGTAGTTATGTTGCCAGGTACTTTTTTTTTCAAAATGTTTGGATTAATAAACGGAATCATTCATAATCATTTAACAAAGAATAGCAGATAAAACAATTATAAACAACCACACTTATATACATCTCAAGCAGTTAACAACATTCAGTTATCCAGCCTTTATTAGAGTATAGATCTTAGTTAGAACACGCATACAAGTAGCCAGGTAATAACTATATACATATATATACATACAACATCCCAAGCCTTGACCTGTTCAAGAAGTCCCTAAGCTGGCACCCAAGCTAGCCTAGACTCTATACTGACCTAGTCTTTCTAAACTACTAAAGTGAGAGAAAGTCTAGGCCTTCAAAACTCAAGTCAGGTGGAAAGTCATCAAAAGGCGGAAGATCGTCTACCAATCCTCTGCACGATCATACGTAATCAAAGAGCATCTCACTGGTACTTCATTGAGTGGCCACATAACAGGAATATCGTGTGGAGGACTTAGGCTAAAGTTCCTAGATAAACAGGGTGTAGATGTCGGCTGATCTCACGGTATATATGTATAAACAAAAAACGAGTCTCGCTCTATACTCAGAAGACTACCCAGAGCAGAACTCTTTTGTAGAACGATCATCAATGGACTACGAAAGGATACTCTTGCTTCCATCTGGAGGGGGAAGGGAGAGAAAAGAGGTAAGAACTGGGGAGTTCTTAGTAGGGCCGGGGTTATTAGTTAAGTTCATTAATTCTGTGTTGTTTAGCAGACAAATAGCATAATACAGAAAAATAGTAAACAGAAGATATAGATAAATAGAGAAATTAGAGAAAATAGAAAGTAGAACACAAACAAAAGAATACAAGAAAATAAAACACAAACACAGAGAATAGAATACAAACAAACAAAGTATATATTCATACAACAATCATAACAGAGGAAATGCTCACCCAAGTATGATGCATGTCTAGCCCTAATTTAGGTAATGAGCTCATCTGTCGGTCTCGACCCGCTCCCGATGCAACCCAGCATTCTTAGCCAGATATGGCTTTATCTCTGTAGGTGAACTTCGGCCTACAGAAATGACACCCCTGTAAGTGAACTTTGGCTTACAGGAATAGTCTAAACACAACACAATAACTTTTTGTAGGTGAACTTCAGCTTACAGAAATGACATCTCTGTAAGTGAACTTTGGTTATAGAATGGCGCCCCTGTAAGTGAACTTTGACTTACTGGAATAGTCTAAACTCAACACAATAACTCTCTGTAGGTGAACTTTGGCATATAGAAATGGCACATCTGTAAGTGAACTTTGGCTTTTAGAAATGGCGCCCCTGTAAGTGAACTTTGGCTTACAGAAATAACAAATCTTTGTAGGTGAACTTCGTCCTACAAGAGCAACACCCTGAGATACACAATTGATATTCAGTGTATGTGAACTTCGGCCTACACGAATAACAACTCTGTAGGTGAACTTTGGCCTACAGGACCTCTAGGGCTAACAAAAAAAAAAATAGCAGATGAACATAAAATAGAATATCATACCACAAGACTTAACTCTTTATTGTTATACTCTTTTCCTCTATTCTCTTTATCTCTTTACTATGCTCTGATTACTCTTTTCTCTTTGTCTCTTTACGCTGCTCTGGTTACTCTGTTTAACATATGTATTTATAGCTTATGTAAATTGAAGAGAGAACTTTTGCGTGGTCTAGAAATTTGCAGATAAATCCTCGTTGCAGGTATAGCTTCTGAACCAACAAAAGTCCTTTTTTACAAACGTTTTGGTTGTCACAAGTAACAAACCTAATAAAATTTATAAACCGAAGTATTCAAACCTCGGGTCGTCTTCTCAAGGAATTGCAGGGAGGTATGTTCTTATTATTGGTTATGAGTTTTGTAAATTGGGGGTTTTGAAAGTAAGGAACAAGTAATTTAAATGACAAGTAAAATAAATAAATAACTATAAAATAAACTCTCGGCAATGTATGAAAATTCGGAAGTCCTATCCTAGTTATTCTTATGAGAATTGAGTTTAACCCCACTTAGTTAACCTAAAGCAAAGGAAAGTCAAGTGGACTAATTAGTTAGATTCCCAAGTCCTAGCCAACTCCTAAGGAAAGACTAGAGTTAGTGGAATTCCAGTCAATTAGAGGAATTAATCAACAATCACGATAAGTTTAATAACTCAAGAGCCTCTAGTTAATCAATTAAAGCCAAGAATAAAAAAAAGCTAAACAAGAATCATAAATCTGAAATACCTCAATTGCATTTAATAAAAGGAAATTGATCCAAAAATATAAAGAGTTCATAAGCCAATTTGGCAACATAAGTAATTAAAGAAAAGCATTGAAGTATCTGAAAGTAAAAGAGAAATATAAAGTAAAAGGAATATTGAACCTGAGAGGAAGTTGAAATAATAAAGTTGAAATAATAAGAAATCCTAATTCCTTTAAGAGGAATCCTAATCCTAAAACCTAAGAGAGAGGAGAGAACCTCTCCCTCTAAAAACTACATCTAAACTATGAAAAGTGAATAATTGAAGACTTCCTTCTGAATGGATGCATTCCCCCACTTTATGACCTCTAATCTGTGCTTTTTGGACTTGGATCTGGGCCAAAAAGGGTTTTAGAAATCGCTGGAAGCATTTTCTGCAGTTTCTGGTGCGTGGCATCTGTCACGCGTCCGCGTGGGTCACGCGGTCACGTCATCTGGAGTTTTCCTTATCACGCGTTCGCCTCGGTCACGCATACGCGTCATCTGTGTTCTGCTCAAGGCACGCGTCCGCGTCAGTCACGCGTTCGCGTCACTGCCCTTTTCGCATTAGGCATGCGGCCGCGTCGTCCATGCGTTCGCGTCGCTGCCAGTTCCTTCAAAAACTCCATTTTGTGCTTTCCTTCCATTTTTGTATGTTTTCTTTCCATCCTTTAAATCATTCCTGCCTTAGGAGATTTGAAAATACTTAACACACAAATCACGGCATCGAATGGTAATAAAAAATATTTAAAATAAATATTTTTAAAGCATAGGAAAGATGTTTTTTCACATATATCACATAATAAGGAAGGAAAAGTAAAACCATGCAATTTCACATGAATAAGTGGGTGAAAAATTGAATAAATCACTTAAATTGAGCAGAAAATATATCATAAAATATGGGTTTATCAACCTCCCCACACTTAAACAATAGCATGTCCTCATGCTAAATCCAAGATAAAGAGTAAGGTAAAGTGGTGGAATTTCATGCAATGCATTCTATTCTAAATGCAAACTACCTAAATGCATCATGCAATTCTAATTATTATTCACTTGTATATAAAGCTTACATGTAGTTAAATTAATTCATATTCTCAAGGAATCATATATGCATAGCCAAACCTTAGATAATGTTAAAGCACTTTTACAATCGAGATGGGTAAAAATAATTCACAAACTTGCAAGACAATTAACAGTTAAGCAGAGATATATGGTGATGAGCTATTGAACCCTCACTGAATTTTGTGTTTACTCTCTAGTCACTCAGTGTTTATTGGGTTAATCACTCTATTCTTTTTCTATCCTTACTTTCTATAACTTTGTTCTTCATCTAACCAATCAACAATTATAGAATACAGACATACAAAAATCATGAGGTCTTTTTCAAGGTTGTATGGGGCCAGGGTAAAGGTAAAGGTATACGTGTAAGGCTAAGTGAGCTAATAAGTGAATCCTTGATTAGTCTAAGATCTCACCTAACATACATACTTTATATAATTTTAAAGTTCCTTAACCTAATTGCCCAAAATTTTCCACTTTGTATTGCAAACTCATGCATTAAATTTAATTTTGTCCCATGTGCATTGATTCTCTTTATTTTGCAGTCGGGAAATTTTTGTATATTCCCTTATTTAAATATTGAAAATGTAAAAATAATAATAATTTTTTTTAAATCAATGCACATGGTAATTCAATTGTTTTGATTTCACATGAGCATGCTTCCCAAATTTTTGTTTTTGGAACAACTTAATCTTTTTAAATTCCTACTTTGTTTCTATCATCCCATGTTCCTATAAAATTCCCTATTCTTAAATTGTACACAATATCTATCTTAAGCTAACCAAGGATTCAACTTGGGATTTTTATTTTGTTTTTCTGCTTAAGGCTAGTAATGTGGTTTATAGAACAAGAGGGGATTAAAAAGCTTAAAGGGGGCTAACAAGGGTGATGCACAAGGTAGGCTAGTTTGGGATAAGTGAGAAAAAATTCAAATGATGGCCTTAATCATCTCTTGGTATGTATCTATATTCTATATTGGACATATAAATTAAAACAAAGTAAAGAACATCAGAATGAAAAAGAAGGGTAAAAACACACAGGAATGAAAATTATGGTTTGAATGTAACCATACAATTAAGTTCAAGACTCAGAGGCTGTGTGTTCTCCAGCTCAAAAATCATATATCAGTTATACATGTCATGCAAGTAGAAATTAAGAGTTCCCATTATTCTCAATGTAAATTTTAGGGTGGCCCTTAAAATCTTAGTGTTCCTCCTTGATGAAATGTTGTTAACTAACTAACATGTTGTGCTATATATACAAGGTGTATGGATTATTTTAATTTACTAAAGTTTCTGGTTTACTCCTTTTATTTTCAATTGAACCAAACTATTCTATGCTAAAGGGGTAAACTATACTAATTAATCCACGTATTCTATAACTAATAAGTTTAGAATTGCAAACTAAACTAAATGGCTAAGATATAAACTAAAGTGCAAAATACGGAAATAAAGTAAAAATATAGCAAAAGAACAATGTATAAGTACTGAAAAATAAAAATAAAGATAAAAATACAGAAAAAAATAAACAAGATAAAAAAAGAGTCTGTAGTGGTTCACCAAAAAGATACGCCAGGGATGGCGACCTCTCCACACTTAAAATATAGCATCGTCCTCGATGCTCACTCAAGCTGGGTGTGAAGGAGTGTCATCACTGGAAGGATGGGCTGCTGGAGTCTCTGTGGTGGCCTGAGGATCTGCAGACAGGATAAGGGTAGGAGGATCTGTCTGCTGCAGTGGAGGTGCTGACTGGAGAGGGATCTCTGGGTCTGCGGCCTGAATCTGATGTGCCTCCTCATGCTGTGGTGCAGCCTGCTCTGGTCCTGCCTGCTCAGCCTCTCTCTGTGTATGTGTCTCATCCTCATGCTCGTCCGCCTCCTCCTCAGATGGCTCTGATGGTGTGTCAGGCTCGGAGGGAATGTCACCGCCAGATCGGATCATCAACTTGAGGTGCTCATAGCGTCGCTTGTTGCGACGCTCAGATCTCTCATATCTCCGCCGGTTGTGGCGCTCCATCTGGTCCAACTGCTGAAATAAGCGGTGCACGAGGTGGTAAACGGGCTCTGAGGGAGGTGGAGATGCAGTGGTGGTAGCTGGGGCAGCAGTAGATGAAGAAGGGGCAGCTGAAGGTGTGGCTGTCTCATCAGAAGCGGTGAGGAATGGGGGTCTGTAACCCAAAGCCTAAAACTTCCTGCTGTGAGGGATAATTTTCTTGCAGTCTGTAGCAGGTGGCTTCTCATCAGCAAGCTCCCAAGGCACGTCAGCTTGACGGTCGAGCTAGGTAATCAGATAAGGGAAAGGGAGAGTGCCTCGGACATGGACCCTGGCCATGTAATACCGGATGAATCATGGAAGATATAGGTTCTTACCCTCCATCACACACCAGATGAGGGTGATCATAGCAGCAGGCAGCTCCGTCTCATGAGTGCTCGGCATAACAAAGTTGCTCAGGATCTGGTGCCAGAGCCGAGCCTCATCATTCAGATACATCAGCTTGATTCCCTTAGGCATTGCTTTGTTCTTTCCCATGACCCATGGGACAGTAGGATCAAGGGCTATCCTCTGCTTGACAGCATCCCAGTCAAATCTCAGAAAGCGCATGTCCTCTTCAGCCTTTTGGTAACCGTCAGGCTGATCTGGTTTAGGCTGAAGGTGGAGGATGTCCTCAATGGCTTCCTCAGTTACCAATATCTATTTCCCTCTGAGGTGTACTGCATCCAGGGTAGTCTTGAAATAGTTGCAGTAGAACTCTCTAACCCGGAAGCATTGACCTCTGTCAAGTTTCTCTCCAAGAAGAACCAGCCTCTCTGTTTTATCTGATCGGAGGTGTACTGCTGTAGTTCCTCTGGAATTTTCAGAGTTCTCTCCAGGTACAGGTTCCTGGAGGTGGCAAACACTGGATACTTCAGCTTACATTATCTGTTTGCAAATTTTACCGGATCATTGTTAGTGAGGAGCTGGTCAGCCTTCTCCTGCGGGGTAAAGTGCTTTTCTCGCCAGGAGTCATCATGCATAATGTCCAGGATAGACATAGAGGATTTGCCTTTTTTCCTTTTGCCAGTGGTTGCTTTGCCTTTTCCTTTGCGCTGAGGGTCAGACATTTTGAAAAGCATAAATTCCAGGATATAATTGAAGAGCAAAGCAGGAAAACAAGTAGGCAAATAGAATAATAACAATATAAGCACATAGTGGCAAAAGAGCAGTAGAATTATAAAATGAGTTAAGTATATGTGTATTATGGATTGTATTTGAGTTAGAAATCTGAGATGAAAAATCACAATCCAAAATGTAATATAAGTAGCATTCATGTTAATTAGGATAAATAATAATCATGCCTTGAGTTAGAAAGTTAAAGCAAATAGTTAAAAACCAAAAATAGAAGTTTGAAAGTTAGATCGGTTAGAATTGAAAAAGAGGTGAGAAAGTGGAAATCAGTGAGTTAGGAGAAAGAAAATTAAAGTGTGTGGCATGATAAATGTTCCCTAGGTAACAAGAAATTCACAAATTTAAAGAATAAGAAACTCATATTCAAGCAAAAATTTTAGTGTATTGATGATAAGTCAGAAGGATAGAAAAGTTGCAAAACTAACATGAAATCATCAATAGCGCAAGTTATTAACTAGGGGATCAAAAGGAATAAGAATGCTAGCCCGGTTAGGAATGAATTGGTTTGGTTGTAGCCAAGTAAGGCAAAATAGAAAATTACCAAACTCAATACATGAAAACAATTTGCAGAAAATTGGGTAGCATTCTGGCTAAAATTGGATGATCCCGGAAATAAACAGCATGAAAAAGTAGTTCATATAAATTAAAATAAAGCTGCAAATAGATACAGATAATATGAACATGAAAGAGTAATGTAACAGCAGCAAGAAACATGGAAGAACAATATATGAACAATATGAACATCATAGCAGAATCAGAATTGCAAAATAAAGAAAACAGGTAGCAAGAACGGCGCAACTATCAGGCCTAAATCCACTAACAACATCCTAGCTACCTAACCACCTAGAATCCACTACAAACATGCATCTCTAACTAGCCTAATTCGAACATAATCTGAAAAATAAGCAAATAACTACAAGTGATAGAGAAATTGGCGTTCGGGGGAACTTGGTGTGTGGAAGAACAAATATATGGAACAAAAAGATGATGGGGTGTGGTGGTAGTGGTGCTGACGCGGCGGTGATGGGCGGTTGGCGCCGCGGTGGGCGGCTGTTCGGTGGCAGGGGGGTTCGGGTAGGGTTTAATGGTGGAGGGGTAGGTCGGTAAGAAGAAAGGGGGTGAGGGTGGTGGTGGTGGGAGGCGGCGCTGGGGCGGTCGTGGCTGGCCGCAGTGGCGGGCAGTGGCAGAGGGGAGAGAAGAGAAGGGAAGAGAAGCGGGGAGAAGGAAGAAGGAGGGGGGTGGGCGTCGAGGTGGGTCTGGATGGTTGGGGGTGGTGCGGCGGTCGGAGGTGTTTGGCGGTGGTGATGGTTGCAGAGGAGGGAGTTGTAGAGAAGGGAAGGACCAGGGGGGGTATGGGGGGCGCGATGGGGTTAGGGTTCGCGTGACTGGGGGTAAGTGGATTTGAATCCACGCGAACGCATGGGGCACCCGATCGCGTGACTAGGGTGAAATGGGGTTGACGCGGTCGCGTGGTTGACGCGATCGTGTGGAATGGGTAAAAGATGGACGACGCGGTCGCGTGAGGCACGCGACCGCGTCGCTAAAATTTGTGCTAGACGCACACTTCTAGCGTCGTTTCAGCGCAACTCTCTGTCTTCATTTAGGGGGCCATAATACCCATGCGACGCGGACGCGTCGCTCACGCTTTCACGTGGGATGAGTGGTTTGCAAGTGACACGTTCGCGTCAGGGACGCGAACGCGTGGGCCGTTTTGTGCTAAACGCACACTAGCCGCACGATTCCAGCCCAGATTTCTGGGCGTTGGATCTTTACACCGATTTCCAGATCACGCGTTCGCGTGAGTGACGCGGACACTTGGGAGGTATTTTTCGCAACTGACGCAAACGCGTTAGCGACGCGGTCGCGTGGAACAATTTGTGCCAAAGGCACGCCTCCAGCCACGCTTTCGCGTGTCTTTCTGTTCACTTTCCTTTTCTTCCTAATGCACTTGTGACGCGGACGCGTCAGCGACGCTTACGCGTCGCGTGCATTTTTTTTTAGTAATTATGCAGTATGCAATACTGATGCAAATGCTATGAATAATATTCAGGTTCAATGAAAATAATATAACATAAAAACAAACAATACGAAATAAAAATTGAAAAAGAAACGACCATACCATGGTAGGTTGTCTCCCACCTAGCACTTTTAGTTAAAGTCCTTAAGTTGGACATTTGATAAGCTTCCTGTTATGGTGGCTTATGCTTAAATTCATCCAGAAATCTCCACCAATGTTTGGAATGCCAACAGCCTCCGGGGTCCCAAACTAGGTATGTGAAGCTTTTGAGTAGCTTCAAATAGATTCTAAGGCTCCCGGGATGACGAATGTCATATTATTTTCCAGGATCCCAAACTTTGTTTTTAAATCTGCCTTCGTCTTGATCGATATTCTTCCATCCGGGCGGTTTAAAAATTGTCTTCTCACCAAGATGACCAAATGTCTTCCGAGACCCATTCAATTGAACTTGGTACCAATCTGTGCACTTCGAATTGAAGCGTAGAACCTTATTGAATCTTGCACACCAGTTCTGAGTACGAGCCATTTCTCTCTTACTCTTAAAGCCGCAGAGAGCTCTAAGCTGGTCATCTGTTTCAAGCAAACCATATTCAAGTGGAAAAGTAAAGGTAAAGGTTAAGGATTGTACCTACTTGAAGCTTGTATTAGGTGGTAATGGCCTTGGGATAGGTGTTTCCAGTGGTTCTATAAGCTCTACTCCCTTGTATTTTTCTGTGAATTCCTCCACTTCCTTACAAAATTCTTCAACTGCAACTGCGTCCTGATCAAAGTCTTCTATATCTTCCTCGTCACTTAAGTCATACGTTGGAGGTTGAGAGAAATCTACCTCGACGTCATCTTCATATTCACTTAGATAGGGTTCTTCAGGCTCATAGAGTTCAGTTGCCGATGAAAGTTCATGACTAGGAGAGCTTGATTCATGATCATCACTGCTTGTGGAATCAATTTCTTAGTCTGTTCCGTCCAATTTTTCACAAGATATATGCTTTGGAGTTTGTGCAATATCCTCCTTGGCATCAGATTTGAATGTCTCGGCGGAATTCTTTACAGTTCTTGATTCCCATGGAGGTTCTTCATCTCCTAAATCTTCAACCACTTCTTCCTCTACAACTATCATGGCTTCCTCCACTTGTTCCAATATAAAGCCATGCTCCTCATTGTCCACCGAAGTTTCTAGTGTCTCCTTCATGCTACACTCTTCTTTAGATTCTCCACATGTAGCCATGGGAGTACTTTGAGTGCTCAAATGTCGGGAAGCTATTATATTTACTACCTCGGTTAAGGCAGTAGTGAGTTCCAATACGCCCCTTTGCATATTCGCTTGCCCTTGAAGAAGAACACGAAGTTTGTCATTCATTGGAGGTTGGGGTGGGTATGAGGGTTCATTGGTTGGGGAAAAGGGTTCAAAATAAGAATGTGGTGGTTCTTGGGAGTAATTGGATTGGAATTGTGGTGGATAAGGGTCATACGGTGGTGAATGGTGAAAAGGAGCTTGTGAGTGTGGTGGTTCAAAGCTATGTTGAGAGGATGGTCTATAGGCACAGGGTGGGGATTGTTGGTAATTATAAGGGGGTCCACCATATCTATCAGCTTGGTATGCATTGTAGAGTGGTCTTTGCCCATGATATCTTGGAGGGTGTTGTTGCCTAAAGGGTTGATCAGGTCCTCTTGGCTCCATCCATCTTTGACTGCTTAGACCTTGATGCATATTCCTGTTATAGCTTCCACTCCTTTCAACAAATTTAAAACCAAACTCAAAGCGAGTGGGGTGAAAATTCATAGTAGCGAATAGGAATAAAAGGGAAAAACAAAAACAAATAAACAAGTAAAAGAAAAATATTTACAATAACCAATAACAAGGCACACGTTTGCAATTCCCCGGCAACGGCGCCATTTTAAAGAGAGAACTTTTGCGTGGTCTAGAAATTCGCAGATAAATCCTCGTTGCAGGTATAGCTTCTAAACCAACAAAAGTCCTTTCTTACAAACATTTTGGTTGTCACAAGTAACAAACTCAATAAAATTTATAAACCGAAGTATTCAAACCTCGGGTCGTCTTCTCAAGGAATTGCAGGGAGGTATGTTCTTATTATTGGTTATGAGTTTTGTAAATTGGGGTTTTGAAAGTAAGGAACAAGTAATTTAAATGACAAGTAAAATAAATAAATAACTATAAAATAAACTCTCGGCAAGGTATGAAAATTCGGAAGTCCTATCCTAGTTATTCTTATGAGAATTGAGTTTAACCCCACTTAGTTAACCTAAAGCAAAGGAAAGTCAAGTGGACTAATTAGTTAGATTCCCAAGTCCTAGCCAACTCCTAAGGAAAGACTAGAATTAGTGGAATTCCAGTCAATTAGAGAAATTAATCAACAATCACGATAAGTTTAATACTCAAGAGCCTCCAGTTAATCAATTAAAGCCAAGAATAAAAAAAAGCTAAATAAGAATCATAAATATGAAATACCTCAATTGCATTTAATAAAAGGAAATTGATCCAAAAATATAAAGAGTTCATAAGCCAATTTGGCAACATAAGTAATTAAAGAAAAGCATTGAAGTATCTGAAAGTAAAAGAGAAATATAAAGTAAAAGGAATATTGAACCTGAGAGGAAGTTGAAATAATAAAGTTGAAATAATAAGAAATCCTAATTCCTTTAAGAGGAATCCTAATCCTAAAATCTAAGAGAGAGGAGAGAACCTCTCCCTCTAAAAACTACATCTAAACTATGAAAAGTGAATAATTGAAGACTTCCTTCTGAATGGATGCATTTCCCCACTTTATGACCTCTAATCTGTGCTTTCTGGACTTGGATCTGGGCCAAAAAGGGTTTTAGAAATCGTTGGGAGCATTTTCTGCAATTTCTGGTGCGTGGCGTCTGTCACGCGTCCGCGTGGGTCACGCGGTCACATCATCTGGAGTTTTCCTTATCATGCGTTCGCTTCGGTCACGCGTACGCGTCATCTGTGTTCTGCTCAAGGCATGCGTCCGCGTCAGTCACGCGTTCGCGTCACTGCCCTTTTCGCGTTAGGCATGCGGCCGCGTCGTCCATGCGTTCGCGTCACTGCCAGTTTCTTCAAAAACTCCATTTTTTTCTTTCCTTCCATTTTTGTATATTTCCTTTCCATCCTTTAAATCATTCCTGCCTTAGGAGATCTGAAAATACTTAACACACAAATCACGGCATCAAATGGTAATAAAAAATATTTAAAATAAATATTTTTAAAGCATAGGAAACATGTTTTTCACATATATCACATAATAAGGAAGGGAAAGTAAAACCATGCAATTTCACATGAATAAGTGGGTGAAGGATTGAATAAATCACTTAAATTGAGCACAAAATATATCATAAAATATGGGTTTATCATAAATTTCGGTATGAATAGTTAGCCTATCCCAAGTATAGGTTCATTAAGTCTATACTGAAACAGTTTAACTTTTCATATTATACCTAACCTTAGGCGCAACTCAAATACTAATTATGTTGCTCCTAGTTTGTTCACTAATCCCCATTTGTTTCTGTCATTAAAACTTTACCCACTTTTTCTTCAATTTTTATCTTTTCTTCAACTTTTTATCTTTCCTTTGTCTTTGCCTCACTAATATGTTATTACCACTCTCTAAGTGTTTTATGAAGGAAATTATGAGATTCTGCGCTAAAAGTTGTCTTCCTAAAACTTTTATGAAAAATTGCCTTTTTTATATTATTTTATTATTAATTTTCGAAATTTACCCTTTCTTACCTTAAAAGTTATATAAATTTATTTTTTACCACCCGTAACTTTTAATATTTTTACTTTAATCCCCTAAACTTTTAATATTTACAGTTTTACCCCACAAACACCAAAATAATTACAACCTTGCCCTTTTTAAGATCTAAAAGGTGTTCTTCATTGTTCTTCATCACACTCAAAGTGTTCTTCGTATTCTTCATAAATTCTTCAGATTCTTTCTTTGTTCTTACCCATTTTTCAATCTTTTCGATAACTGATTTTTACCAAAATTCATAATAAATTTGGATCCACTAAAACCCTTTAATTTCCACTTGATTACAACACAATTTGAACCCCAATTTGAGGATCAGGGTTCGAAATTCCAGCAACCCTCAAGAACAAAATTCATACCTTAAATATCATCAAATTTCATCAAATTTTCACCAAAATTTAAAAAGAATCACTCATATAAACAATCAATTTCAAGCATAACCAAACCCTATCTTGATTTGCTTCTCCAATTTTGGTTATGCTTTAAGTGTTCCTAGAGCACTTTTTCCTCCTAAAACACATCAAGAACAACTTTAAAACTCAAAACCATCAACTAACCAAAACTTTAGCAGCAGCTTAGAAAGGATACTCTCACCTTAAACTTGCTGGAAATTGAAGATCTTTATCCCACAAGTCAAGCTAAGCAAGATATCTATGGAAGAACATCAAGAAAACACATGTTTATGCATGTGTTCTTGAAAACCAAATTCAAAGGGGAAGAGAACAGCCATCACACCTTATTTCTAGCCTTGATATGTTACATGGTTATGTAGAGAAAAAAGAGATGATCATTTTGGTCGGATTGGAATTTTGATTTGAGTTTTAATTCAGAAGAAATCAAGCTTTGAAGATTAGGAACCAAGAACTTTTCTCTCTTTTTCTCTCTTGCTATTTTTGGGCACAAAGAGAAAATGAGCCAGCCTTGGGGTGTAGGGTGAGTTGTAATTGGCTTCCTTAGAGGTGGATTAAAATAATATTAAAATATCTTAGATGTATAATTACTAAAACTAGATGTATTAGAATATACACTTAACAACACTTCTAGAGATTAATATCTGAGATACTAATATAAATGACACTAGTAACATGATTAACCTGAGAATAGAAGGTATATGATAAGGCATTAGCATTGCTAAAGTCATCAGAGAGTGCTGGTGTTAACCTGCACTAGTAGACTATGAACCCGGTTAAATCGATCTCTTGTTTTTAACTAAAACAGATCAAATAATATTATAATATTATTCAAGAATCTCTAATATTAATATAATAATAATATTATATTACTATTTCTCTTTTCTCATGAATTAAGTCTGGTTCGTCAAACTGAGACTTATTACGGAAACCAAAATATAAACTCTTAACCAATACGGCTCAAAAACTAGGTTTTTCGCGAGTGTGTTGTCGAGCTTGCCTCAAAAGAGGTTCTTGCTTAGAGATGACATAATGACAATGAGGATTGAGATACTTGATGATACAGTAGAGATGTTCCCTTCACTGATCTTACGGAGAACTCCGTGTCTTCAGAAAAGATCTCACGTACTCGAAAACTAGGTTGTTACAAGGAATGGCGGTTTCCATCAACATTGAGGGGGACACCTCCATGATGGAGAGGGATGAGTACAACCGAGATGTGAAGAGATTCTGCATCGATGACAAAGCCAGGAGTAGCGTCGAAGTCGGGCAATTCGATGACAGGGAAGCAGACTATCGTGAAGGCGGAGGATAGATCAATGTTAGTGATGGTGGAGGGAAAAACAACGACGATGAATGGTGAAGATTCATTCCGTCGCATCCCTCCGTTAATGGCCAAGCCACCACCACTCATAGTGGTTCTCTTCCCTTGGGAGCAGAGGATGAAACAGCGACTACTTGTAGTAGCGAGCGACAAGTTCAGCAGGAGGCAGAGCGAACACCACAATGAACAACAAAAAAGAAAGACGGAGAAATAGGGACATGAGCTGGATGATAGTGCTGGGCGTAACGAAGGGGGACCGAAAGCGGTGCAGATTGCCGGTTCCTCCCTGTGAGCTCACGACGACCGGCAGCGTATTGGTTGGAGCTGTGGTGGCTGATTCCTTCCTTATCTTCACCTTCAGGAATGAAAATGAAGGGAAGGTATTGCCCCCTCCTAACGAGTTGGGCCCCTAGTTGGTGTGCTTAACCGAACTTCAATATTTGTGGGGTTGGTCAACTATTGAGCCAACTCCCAAAGAAGATTATTTTGATATTTTAATGGGCCTAACATTTTTTAAACAATGGAATTCTAGTGGTAAATTATTTTTATTTTAAGTAGTAGCATAGAAAATTTAATTTTAGGATTAATGATTTCTTTTATTAATAAAAATTTGTATTTAAAATTTTAATTAGGATTTATATTTTTTCACAACTTTGATGGCAAAGTTGTTTTATTTATAGTGTGGGAATTGTAACACCGTAGCTATCAGAATGTCACGCTTCCTGCTGCCACACTCTTATAGATAGGGTATTACGACGACTCTTAACATATTTAATATTAAATATGAGTCTGTTTACAACTTTAAACCGTATAATCTCTCAAAAAGACTTTTTAGCTTAAAAACATAAATACGTACATACAGACCAAATACAATACTTATAAATCATATACATATAAACATACATATTATTAATTTACAAGCCTGATAAACCCTGTTTTTAGGGTTTATCTTGTGTGGATTTTGAGGGCTTTATCAATGATCTTTCACACTTATTCCTATAAAAATGCAGGATTTTGTGTTCCTTCCCAACTTTGCCTCATGGATGAAAATATGCTTCTTTTACATTAAAGTTGATGTATTTTAATCATCCTCCATTACCATTCGATGTCGTGATCCGTTTGTTAAGTGATTTCAGAGCTTATAGGGCAGGGATAGTCTAGAGGAGAGGAAGGAAGCATGCATGAAGGGAAGGAGCATGGAAAATGAAGCTATGGAATTTTAGCGCCGACGCGTACGCATGCCTTGCGCATACGCGGGATGCACGCCACCAAGCCAGTGCGAAGAAGCCAAAGCCAGAGCCGGTGCATCTTCATGGCTAGGCCAGATCCTCAGGGATGCGCACACACGCCTGATGCGTGCGCGTGGATTGTAAAAGCTCCAGGGACGCGTACGCGTCAATGCTGCACGTGACTTTTAAAGAGAAAACGTGACCAGCGATTTCGGGGCAGTTGCAGACCTTGTTTGGAGCAGAATTCTGGTGGGAAAAGGCATAAGAAAACCAAATATTGAAGGGATACACATCTATTGACTCATTTTTAGATATTTTTAGTTGGAAGTTACATTTTTAGAGAGAAAAACTTGAACTTCTCTCTAGCTTCTCTCTAGGGTTTAACCTCTCAAATTTAGAATTCTCTTGTTGAATTTGGTGAGATCTATTGTCAATTCTCTTCTACTTTGCTTCCAATTGTAGATCTAGATTCTCATACTCTCAAATTAGTTCTTGTTGTTCAAGTTACTTATAGATTTTAGCTTTTGGATGTTGTTACTTCTAATTCTATCGATACATTGAGGTAATTCAAGTTCTTAGCCTTCAATTGTTTGATTGTTGTTAATCTCTTTTATCTTTGAGTTCTCTTTTATTCTCAATTTTACAATGTCTCTCATTGCTCTCCAAGTGTTTGAGAAAATGGCAACTTTAACTATGGAGTAGACTTTTCCTACTTGGCTTGGAAGTTGAGATATTGGAGACACTTGAATTATTAATGTCTTTTGTTGATTGTCAATTGGAAATTGTTAGTTGATTTGCATGTCACTAAAGCTAGACTTCCTTAGGGTTAGGCTAGGATTTGTGAATCCAAATTGATTACTTTCACTTGACTTTCCTTAATATTAGAGGTTAACTAAGTGAAGCAATAACTAATTATGATTACAATTGATAGAAATAATGATGATAAGAAATCCAATTCTCACTTCTAGCCAAGGTCTTTATATAGTTTGATTTTCATTCACACTACTAGCTTGTTCTTTTCTTATATGAAACTCCAAACACCAATACACTTTCTAATCAACAATGTACACCTTGGAGCACTCCTAGGGAGAATGAATCGAGAGTCATACTCTCGGTTATTGATTTTGGATTGTTTGATGAGGAATTGCGTGTCCGTTTAGACTATACTACGATTGGATTCATTGATAAATTCTACACCAGCATAAAATCACTCATCAAAATGGCGCCATTGCTGGGGAATGCACATGATTGCCACGTTGTTGATTAGTGTAGATATGTGAATATGTACATACTTACATTTTGTTTGATTGTTTGTGTTAGTTTGTATTTTTCTTGAATATTGTCATGAGCTCACTATATCTCTCTTTGAATGACGCGTTTCCTACCTGATCCGAGCTTAGCTAGATTTGATCTGGAAATAGAAAGAACTTTACTTTATCTTAGACAAGCTCGAAGATGGTTAGCCTTTGGAGGTGGTGAAAAGGTCCCTACCAATTCACCTACCGTATCCGAAGTTGATTCCGAATCGTCATTCAAAGAAGGCATAGTTTATTCTTCCATAGACACTACTAATAACTCTTCTATTGATCTAGGTACGGATACCATGGCCACCCCAAGGTGAGTGATAAACCACTATTTTATAGTTTATATTGTGTTTAATTGTGTGGTTTTTGTCATGATCCTTACCCACTTATTCATCAATTTAGCATGCATTTAGATTTCCTTCCTAAATTCAGTACATGTTTGAAAATTACTTCCTAGAGACTTTAATTATTTAATTTTAATTCTCATTTATTCTATTCGATGCCGTGATCTGTGTGTCAAGTGTTTCAGGCTTTATAGGGCATGAATGAGATGGAGATTGGAGAGGAAGCTAGCAAGAAAATGGAAGGAACACAAGAATTTGAGGAGATAACCAGCGAGAAGTGACGCGGTCGCATGGCTCACGCGACCGCGCGAAGGAGCGCAAATTGCAGTGACGCGGCCGCATGGCATGCACGGCCGCGCGGATTGGAAAGCGCAAGCGACGCGGTAGCGTGGACGACGCGAACGCGTGGAGAGAAAAAAGCGCAAGCGACGCGTCCGCATGGATGACGCGATCGCGTGACATGTGCGATCTGCATAATCTGCAGAATTCGCTGGGGGCGATTTTGGACCTTATTTCGGCCCAGTTTTCGGCCCGGAACAGCAGACTAGAGTCAGAGGATATGCAGAAATAAGACAGACATTCATTCAGTAGTTTTTAGATCTAGTTTTACTCTCTTAGGTTTTTCTCTCTAGGTTTTTAGGATTCTAATTTTGAATTGATATGAGCATTGGAACATTGAGAAGAGTTATTTCCCTCATCAAGACTTCGTCATTCTAGTTCGTTTTCTTAACTTGGTTTCATTCTTCCATGTTCTTTACTTTTTTCAATTTTGTATTTGAATGCTTTTATGATTAATTAATGCAAGGATTATTTCTTTTTAATTCAATTTCAATTCCAATAATCATGTATTCTTTTAATTCCCTTTCATGTGCTATGGATTCTTTATTTACAATGCGTGAGTAGTTTCCTTACTTGATAGGGAGTTGATTAAAAGAAACTCTTGAGTTGGAAGGATTGAAGAAAAAATTTGTAGTTGGCTTAAATGTTGGATTGCTATCCTGTCACCAATGCCAATCCCTTTGAACTAAGTGGGTTGTAACTTGTGAACAGATCTGGCATTCCAACTTGTTTGACTTTCCCTTACCTAGTAAAGGATAACCAAACAGAGTAACCGTTAATTATAAATCAATCTTAAAAATCACTCCATCAATGATAGAGATTCTAACTAATCAATTCCCAGTCAAGGCTTTTATTTATATTATTTAAAATTCCTCAATTTAAATTCCAATTTACTTAGCTCAACTTCTTGGAACATCTGATTAATAAAACAGCACACTTTTCTGCAACTCGTTGAGAGACGACCTGGGACTTAAAACTCCCAGTAATTTTAATTTAAACTCTCTGTGACATATTTCTAAATTGATAGGCAGATTTTCGGTGAGTTAAGAACTATACTTGCAACGTAACAATTTTAATAAATTTTTAATTCACCAGCTTCTGCTTCCCATCAATTTTTGGCGCCGTTGCCGGGGAGTTGCAATAGAGTGCTAATTTTATTAATTAGAATTTATTTATTTGCATTTTATTTAATTTTGCTACTATGAGCTGCATGTTTCTTCCGTCAAATGACGCGTTCACTTCCTGATCCGCGCTTGCTAATATTCGATCCTGAAATTGAAAGGACTATTTCATGAATAAGGCGAGAACAGCGTAGGTTAGCCCGCTCTGAGGGCGGATCTGAAAGTGAATCTGAGGAAGAAACGAGCCCCCGTTCTACTGATTCGGTTGTTTTACGTGCAGAAAACATGGCAGCTAGAAGAGTTACCATTCAGGAGGAAGGAGCTCCTGATTTTACAATGCAACCATTTCAAGCGCATCATCCAGCGGTAGCTACAGATTTTGAAATAAAGACCGCACTGTTAAATTTGATGCCCAAGTTTCATGGCCTACCTGCTCAAGAGCCTATCAAGCACTTGAGAGATTTCCAGGCAGCCTGTTCTACTGTCAGGCGTGATGGCACTGATGAAACTTCAATTCTGCTGAAAGCTTTTCCGTTTTCTCATGAGGGAAAAGTAAGAGAGTGGTACTACACTCAACCTCTAGCAAATGTATCCAACTGGGATACACTCAGAAAGGAGTTTCTGGAGAAATTCTTTCCATCTGAAGTTACTGATAAACTGAGGAAGGATATCTCTACAATTGTTCAGGATGACAATGAGACTCTCTTTGAATACTGGGAGCGCTTCAATAATCTTCTGGAAGCATGCCCCTACCACATGATTGACAAGATCGTGCTACTCAGCTATATCACACAAGGTATGAGGCCCCAAGATAAGACCACATTGGAAAGTGTCAGCAATGGGTCTATGAAGAAGTATAAGACCACTGATGAAGCTTGGCAATTGATCAGTGATTTAGCTGAATCTACTCGGAACCACAGACAGAAGCAAGGCCGTTCAAAAGCCGTTGCAGAAGTATCTTCTAGCAGAGAGACTGCTGCTCTAACTCAAAGCATCTGTGAGATGACCAACCTGCTGAAGCAAATGCAGTTGAATCAACAAGCTCAGCAAACTCAACCGCAGCAAAACCAACAACTAGTCCCACAAAGAATTTGCGGAATTTGTGCTGATTACAGCCATTACACTGATGAATGCCCGCAGCTCCAACAAGAAGACAACATGGTGGCATCCACTCACAACTTCTATGACCGCCCCAACCAAGGGTACAATCAAAGTGGAAATAATAACCATGGATGGCAGGACAATTCAAACCAGAATTGGAGGGACAACAATAACATGGGAGGCAGAGATAATCAGGGAAATCAGAGGTGGAATAATAACAACAACAGAAAACAAAATCAACCTTACCGAGCACCTCACCTGAGGCAAAACCAAGGACCACCGAACAATCAGCAACAAACCTCTCAATTTACTCATTCTTCTGTATCTTCTAATGAAGATTTATTACAAGCTTTTGAAAAAAGACAACTGGCCATGGAAAGTACCATCATGAACACTATTAACGCCAGTCTGAATGGTCTCACCTCTACTCTGCAAGCTTTTATGACACAGCTTGGTTCAACACAAAATTCCAGCAACCAACCTTCAAGCACCACTGAAATCCCCTCTCAATCGTTACCCAATCCAAAGGGAGGCATTAATGCCATCACCCTGAGGTCCGGAACCACACTGCAGGAGAGGAATCAGGAGGAACCAAGCTCACCAGAATACGCCTCAGCTGAAGAGGTGGTAGAAGTCGAAGATGTTGAAAAGGAAGAGGATATACAGGACATAGCTGAAGAAGAGATAGCTCAACCACAGGAAGAAGCACCAAAAGGCGCAGGCACCACGGAACCCACTGTTCCCATTCCATTTCCACAGCTTGCAAGGAAGCCCAGGAAGCAGCTGGAACCTGATCCTAAAATGGTAGAAATATTCAAAAAGGTTGAGGTAATTGTTCCCCTTTTTGATGTTATTCAGCAGGTACCTAAATATGCAAAGTTTCTAAAAGACTTATGTATCCATAAAGACAAGATTAATGAATTAGAAACTATTCCTTTAGGTAGTTCTATATCTGCTTTAATGGGAGGATTACCTGAAAAATGTAGTGATCCAGGTCCTTGCATAGTTAGTTGTACTATTGGTGGTGTAGTAATTTATGATTGCATGTGTGATTTAGGAGCATGTGTCAGTATAATGCCTTTGTCTATATATGATGTTTTGAGGCTCCCTCCCTTAAAAAGGTCGGCAGCTCGTTTTGTGTTAGCAGATAAAAGCATTATTACAGTGGCTGGAGTTGCTGAAGATGTTTTGGCGAATATTAAAGGGCTCACATTTCCCACTGATTTTTATATCTTGGAGATGCCCCATAATGATTCAGATAAGCCATCATCGATCCTACTTGGAAGACCATTCCTGAAGACATCAAAATTCAAATTGGATGCTTTTTCAGGAACATACTCCTTTGAAATAGATGGCCACATAGTGATCTTCAATCTGAATGGAGTCATTAACAACCCCCCAGAAGATCGTTCTATCTTCCAGTGTGATGTCATAGACGAAAGTGTGGCTGAAGTTCAAAAAGAAGAGTTTGAAGAGAGGCACACTGGACAAGGTCCGAGTGTGGGGACCCTCTTAACTGACAGTGAGGGCACTTTGCCATTTTCACGAGCTCCAGATAATCCAGAGCCTGTCCATGATCAAAAATTAGAATTGAAACCTCTTCCTCCACACCTCAAATATGCTTATCTCGAGGACGAGCAGAAGCTTCCGGTTATTATTGCAAGAGAACTGACTTCTCAACAAGAAGAGCAGCTACTTGATGTGCTAAGGAAGCATAAGAAGGTAATTAGGTGGAGTTTGGCAGACATAGTGGGAATCAACCCTCAAGTATGCGAGCACAGGATATTTTTAGAAGAGGGAGCAAGATCTATCCGTCAACCCCAGAGAAGATTGAATCCCACCATCTTGGAAGTTGTCAAGAAGGAGGTGACCAGACTATTGGAGGCCGGTATCATATATCCCATTTCAGACAGTGAATGGGTAAGCCCAGTACAAGTGGTGCCCAAAAAGTCCGGAGTCACTACCGTGAAGAATGAGCATGGAGAGCTCATAGCAACTAGAATTCAGAATGCTTGGAGAGTCTGCATTGATTACAGGCGTCTCAACCAAGCTACCCGTAAGGATCACTACCCACTTCCATTCATTGATCAAATGCTGGATCGCCTGTCAGGTAAATCACATTACTGCTTTCTAGATGGTTACACAGGTTATTTCCAGATTCATATAGCTCCTGAGGATCAGGAAAAGACTACTTTTACATGTCCTTTAGGGACCTATGCTTATAAGAGAATGCCCTTTGGCTTGTGCAATGCACTAGCTACTTTTCAAAGGTGCATGATGAGTCTTTTCTCTGATCTTATTGAGGACTGTATGGAAGTTTATATGGATGATTTTAGCGTTTATGGTGATTCTTTTAGCCTTTGCTTAGATGGGTTATCTAGAGTATTAGATAGATGTGTTAATACAAACCTTGTATTGAATTTCGAAAAATGCCACTTTATGGTAAAACAAGGGATTGTATTAGGACATGTGGTATCTAATAATGGCATTTCTGTAGACCCAGCAAAGGTGAATGTTATTTCTAGTATACCTTATCCCTCTTCTGTGAGGGAAGTCCGTTCGTTCCTTGGCCATGCAGGTTTCTACAGGAGATTTATTAAGGACTTTAGTAAGGTAGCACTTCCCTTATCCAGATTACTGCAGAAGGATATTGAGTTCGAGTTCAGTGAGGATTGTAAACAAGCGTTTGATAAGCTGAGGACCGCTCTAGCTCAGGCTCCAATTGTGAGAGGACCAGACTAGAGCCAACCATTTGAAATCATGTGCGATGCTTCCAACCATGCAGTAGGAGCAGCGCTGGCTCAGCGTGAATGTAAGGATCCTTTTGTTATTGCCTATGCATCTAAGACTTTAGACACTGCCCAGTCCAATTATACTACTACTGAGAAAGAGCTACTTGTTATTGTTTTTGCTCTGGATAAATTCCGGGCTTATTTACTTGGTACTAGAGTAGTAGTGTATTCGGACCATACAGCTCTAAAGTATCTATTAGCTAAAAAGGAATCCAAACCAAGACTTATACGTTGGATACTGTTGTTACAAGAATTTGATTTAGAAATAAAGGATATGAGTGGTAATCAAAATTTAGTAGCAGACCACTTGAGTCGCCTTGAACATATTAAGGATGATTTTACTCCTATAGATGATAATTTTCCTTTTGATAACCTACAAGCAGTATCTGAGGTAGTCCCTTGGTATGCACCTGTTGCTAATTATTTAGTTAGCCGCACATTTCCTCCACATCTTTCTAAACATCAAAGAGACAAGCTGAAAAGTGAGTCTAAATATTATATATGGAATGACCCATATTTATGGAGATGTGGCGCTGACCAGATAATTAGACGTTGTGTGCCTCAATCAGAATTCCAGTCCATTTTAGAGGCCTGTCACTCATCTGAGAGTGGAGGACATTTTGGCCCTCAACAAACAGCTAGAAAGATCTTAGACTGTGGATTCTGGTGGCCTACTCTTTTTAGAGACGTTGCTGAGTTTTGTAAATTTTGTCAATAATGCCAGAAATTTGGTAACATATCCAAGAGGGATGAGATGCCTCAACAATATATGCTTTTCTGTGAAATTTTTGATGTTTGGGGCATTGACTTCATGGGTCCATTTCCAAATTCTAGTGGATATTTTTATATATTGTTAGCTGTGGATTATGTTTCCAAATGGGTGGAAGCAATTCCTACCCGCACTGATGATGCTAACACTGTTGTTTCCTTTGTGAGAAACCATATTATATGCCGCTTTGGATCACCACAAGCGATCGTGAGCGATCAAGGCACCCATTTTTGTAACAGGAGACTAACAGGATTGATGAAGAAGCATGGAATAATCTATAAAGTTGCAACAGCTTACCATCCCCAAACTAATGGGCAAGCCGAGGTGTCGAACAGAGAAATTAAGCGTATCTTGCGAAAGATAGTGAAGCCTCATAGAAAAGACTGGAGCACCAGGCTACAAGATGCACTGTGGGCATACAGAACAGCATACAAGACACCCATTGGGATGAGTCCCTTCCGCTTGGTTTATGGAAAAGCTTGCCATCTCCCAGTTGAAATAGAACACAGAGCCTTCTGGGCAGTTAAGGAGTGCAACATGGGAATTGAGAATGCTGGAGCTAAAAGAAAGTTACAACTGCAGGAACTGGAGAACCTTCGCCTGGAAGCTTATGAGAACTCCAGAATATACAAGGAAAAGATGAAAGCTGTGCATGATCAAAACATCAAGAAGAGAGAGTTCCAACCTGGAGATTTTGTTCTCCTTTACAAATCTTGACTGAGGCTCATGCCCGGTAAGTTGAGATCAAAATGGGTAGGTCCATACAGAATAGAGAAGGCTGAACCGTACGGAGTTTATCACCTAAGCCATCCTTCAAGCTCTGAACTTATTAAGGTTAATGGACAACGCCTGAAGCTATACCATGGTGAGAAGGTGCAGAAAAATAAGGAGCTTGAGATCTTCCGCTTGGAAGACCCCCACATCGCAGCAGATTGAGCTATTGGAGCATCCAACTTACGGACGTAAAAGCAAAGTGCTTGGTGGGAGACAACCCACCGCGGTATGATCGTTCTTTTCTTTACTTTTAGTTTTTCTTCTTTAATAACTCTTCTCTTTATTAGTGCTTTCGTGCTCTTTCAATTACATGTCTTTATCTTTCCTTAAAAAAAAAAAAAATTTCGCCGCGCGACGCGATCGCACCATCGACGCGTCCGCGTGGCAGGGGGAGTAAAGAAAAATAAAAATGAATAGAAAGTTACGCAGGAGGAGCGCTGGAGTCGTGCCAATGGCACAAATTACCCCACGCGACTGCGTCGCTGACGCGATCGCGTCGCATGGAAATCATGGCCTCCCACGTGACCGCGTGCCCCACGCGGCCGCGTGCTCTGAGTTTTCGACGTAAAAGGGTGCACAGTCGCATTCTGTGCGAGAGTGATACTAGATTGGTGCTGGAAGCACAATCCTTATCACGCGACTGCGTCGCCGACGCGGCCGCGTCACCCATTTTATGACGCGCATTCATGCGATCGCGTGACCCACGCGATCGCGTCACCCCAATTTGGCAATTGAATTAAATTGAACAGAGAGTTGTGCTGGAGCGAGGCTGCACTCGCGCCAGACGCATAATATGGGTCACGCGACCGCGTGACCGACGCGATCGTGTCCCCCTCCCTGACGCGCACCCACGCGAACGCGTGCCCCACGCGGCCGCGTCACATGCGCCGCACAGCTCAACCTAAAATTGCCACATATCTTATCTTCTTCTCCTCCAAATCCTAATTTTTCTTTTCCCTCCTTCTTTCTTCCTTCCCCCTTCCCCTTTCTATCTCACATTTCACTCTCTATCTCTCTCACCATCATTAACAAGGTTTTACCTTCTTCTTCTTCCTTCTTCTCTTTACTATCATTCTTATTATATTATGTATATATATTATTATTTTCTTTTTCTTTTCTTTTTTCTTTTCAAATTTTTATTTTTCTTCTTCTTCTTTTCTTTTCTTTACATGGTGTTAGAAACCTTTTGAGTCATCATCCCTCATTATATGCTTGTGGATTATTGCAAATTATTTGACAATTATTTTTCTCCCATTTAAGGGATTGCTTGCATGTTCATCTTCATATTTTCAATACCCTAATCACCATGCATGCTATGTGTTTGTGAAAAAGCCCATGTGGCATTATGCACTTCTCTATGTTACTATACTATTCAATGCTTGATTTTCACAACTTTCCCTTATTATTTTATTAATTGAATTCAATTGTCAATACAAACGTGATGGTTTGTTACAAAGTAATGCTTGGTCTATACTACTCATGCCCTTTGCCAGCATGCCAATAAACACCTTGCATTCACTTGTCTTTTTATGCACTAGCTATTATTGATGGCTTTTCATATGTACTCGAGAACATGTGTTAATGTCATCTACATTTTACTGTGCATCATTCACCCTCTTTTCCGTTTCCTTCCTTGCTGTATCTCTCTTTAAATTTAATTTTATTTCCCTTCCCTTCTTTCAGGATGGCCACCAAGAAAGGAAAGGAGAAAGCAACTTCCAAACCACCAGCAAGAAGAGAAACTAAAAGAGCATTAGTGGCAGAGCCTTCTTCAACCGCAGTCAAGCCCTCAACAAAACAAGTCAAGAGGATAATAAAGGTTGACGAAAAGGAGAAAGCCTTTCCAGCAAAGGACGCTGCGCGATTTTCCAATCGCTACTGTGAGCAGATGTTCCCTATCCTGGCAGAAAGGAACTATAACAATGAATACCTTCTTATCCTCTCGTCCAATATTGCCACCTTTGTTGAGCCGCAAATTGAGCGAGGACAATGGGGTTTCCTACGGAAACAGCCAAGGCAGGTCAATCTTTCTTGGGTAGTTTAGTTCTACTCCAACTTCTACATGCCAACCCTGCAGTCTGTTTATGTCCGGCAGAAGCAAGTCCCCATCACAGAAAAGGCCATTCAGCAAGCTCTGAGTCTTCCCCCTATTCCAGTAGGAATGGACGCTTTTCAAGAAGCCGCCCTTCAGCGCCAGAGATACCAATTCGACTGGGACTCCATTCTCGGAGTCATCGCATTACCTGGCAGTCGTTGGATCTACGGATACCACCGTACCCGCCCTAAGAGAATCTTGGCTTCAGCACTTACCTTGGAGGCTCGCGTATGGGCACAGATCATGTCCCATTACGTCTTTCCGAGCACTCATGAGTCCTCTTTCACTACAGACATGGCTGTTCTACTATGGTGCATCCTTACAGACCAACCTCTGAATCTCTCAAGATATATCCGGAATGCTATGGAACACGTACAAATTGCGGGAAACTTACCTTTCCCCGCCTTGGTCTCAGATCTTGTCTCAGCAGCCGGAGTCTCCTACAGAGCTGGGGACACCAAAGCCATGCTTCCACGGGATGATCAATATGTCCCTAACGGGAAATACCTCAGACTCTCAGCAGCCACTACAAGCCTTCCTACTGCTCCAGTTGAAGATAATCCTTCTTCAACACCACAAGCATCTACAACTGAAAAATTGCTCCAGCAGATAATCGAACGGTTGGATCGGCAGGAACAGAAAGCAAAGATGAGAGAGCGCCGTAACGAGCGCCGATTCAAACACCTCAAGGAGCTACTCAAGGGACACTTCAGAGACTTAGACACCCCGGACTCCACTTCCTTTACTAGCACAGGGAGCCATGACGGTCCCGATGATGGAGATACTACTACCAGCCCACCCATGTTCCTGACAGATGGCACCGAGGACGGTGCAAAACCTTAAGTGTGGGGAGGTCGGTCAGTACCTGACTTCCGAAGGTAATTTCTCTTCTCTGTACACCAATAATTAGGATATTTTAGTTAGATTTTCTTTCTTTTATAGAATGGAATAAATTGCATAGGTTAGAATAGTTGCATGCATGTTCTACTTGATTGAAAAGACAATAAGTTTCTTTTAAAAATCTATCTTTGGAATAAAATTTCACTAATTTTTCAAAATTTTTATGATAAATATGCTTGAGTTGTATTTGGAATATGATGTTTGAGCTAAAGAACACACAACCTGTGAAAGATTTGAGCCTTTATGTATGGTTACATTATTTAACCATAATTATTTTATTCTTGTGTGTTTACTTCTCTATGATTTTAATCTATATTTTGTTTTATCTTATATGTCCAATATTTATTATATTTACATGCTTGCACATGATTGAGGCCATTATTTGTTTAAACTCACTTATCCAAATCAAGCCTACCCTTTTCAGTTACCCTTGTTAACCACTTTGATCCTTTAAAACCCCATTTGTTCTATATTTTACCACATTACTAACCTTAAGCTGAAAAACAATTGCATATCCCAAATTGAATCTTTGGTTAGCTTAAGATAGAATTGTGTGTGCTAGTTAAGTATGGGAAATTGTGGGAACAAAAGTTGTTAAGGGGATGTGTCATGAAAATTTAAAGGGAATTTGGATACCTATTCATGTGAAACTATAAGAATAAAAAATCTATGTGCATTGATAAGCTTTATTTATTTCAATTAAAAAAATGATGATAAACAAATAAATAAGGGGACAAAATTACCCCAATGTTAAATTCAGAATTCAAAGATCAATGCACATATGATAGAATTAAAATACAAAGTTGAAACATGAGTATGGGTTGAAAAAGGGAATTACGGGTAGCTAGGCATGAATTTAAAAGTATATAGAATATATGTATATTAGGAGAGAGCTTAGGTTAATTAAAGATTCAATTTATAAAGCTCACTTAGCCATATGTATACCCTTACCTGCACCTTGACCCCATTACAACCCTGAAAAGACCTCATGATGTTTGCATTGGTATATTAACTGTTGTTGATTGGTTAGGAGAAAAACAAAAGTTAGAAAACATGACTAGAGAAGAATAGAGTGATTACCTTATACACTAGAGATTAGAGCGTACATACATTATCGGTGAGGGTTCAATGCTTGAATTTTCATGTTTCCTGCTTTCATAAGCTATCTTCTTGCACTTTTATCGGTTTTATTGTATAATGATAGAATTAGTAGAATTTGATTTATAATTGTTTTGAAGGGCTTATTTACTTTTGATCAAGTGGACAATAATCATATAGTTGCATTTATTTATATATGTAGGATTGCATTGCATTTCATGAGTTTCTATATGTTCATACTTATTTCCTTGTCTCCTTCAATTTAGCATGAGGACATGCTAATGTTTAAGTGTGGGGAGGTTGATAAACCACTATTTTATAGTTTATATTGTGTTTAATTGTGTGGTTTTGTCATGATCCTTACCCACTTATTCATCAATTTAGCATGCATTTAGATTTCCTTCCTAAATTCAGTACATGTTTGAAAATTGCTTCCTAGAGACTTTAATTATTTAATTTTAATTCTCATTTATTCCATTCGATGCCGTGATCTGTGTGTCAAGTGTTTCAGGCTTTATAGGGCATGAATGAGATGGAGATTGGAGAGGAAGCTAGCAAAAAAATGGAAGGAACACAAGAATTTGAGGAGATAACCAGCGAGAAGTGACGCGGTCGCATGGCTCACGCGACCGCGCGAAGGAGCACAAATCGCAGTGACGCGGCCGTATTGCTTACGCGGCCGTGCGGATTGGAAAGCGCAAGCGACGCGGTAGCGTGGACGACGTTAACGCGTGGAGAGGAAAAAACGCAAGCGACGCGTCCGCATGGATGACGCGATCGCGTGACATGTGCGATTTGCATAATCTGCAGAATTCGCTGGGGGCGATTTTGGACCTTATTTCGGCCCAGTTTTCGGCCCGGAACAGCAGACTAGAGTCAGAGAATATGCAGAAACAAGACAGACATTCATTCAGTAGTTTTTAGATCTAGTTTTACTCTCTTAGGTTTTTCTCTCTAGGTTTTTAGGATTCTAATTTTGAATTGATCTGAGCATTGGAACATTGAGAAGAGTTATTTCCCTCATCAAGACTTCGTCATTCTAGTTCGTTTTCTTAACTTGGTTTCATTCTTCCATGTTCTTTACTTTGTTCAATTTTGTATTTGAATGCTTTTATGATTAATTAATGCAAGGATTATTTCTTTTTAATTCAATTTCAATTCCAATAATCATGTCTTCTTTTAATTCCCTTTCATGTGCTATGGATTCTTTATTTACAATGCGTGAGTAGTTTCCTTACTTGATAGGGAGTTGATTAAAAGGAACTCTTGAGTTGGAAGGATTGAAGAAAAATTTGTAGTTGGGTTAAATGTTGGATTGCTATCCTGTCGCCAACGCCAATCCCTTTGAACTAAGTGGGTTGCAACTTGTGAACAGATCTGGCATTCCAACTTGTTTGACTTTCCCTTACCTAGTAAAGGATAACCAAACAGAGTAACCGTTAATTATAAATCAATCTTAAAAATCACTCCATCAATGATAGAGATTCTAACTAATCAATTCCCAGTCAAGGCTTTTATTTATATTATTTAAAATTCCTAAATTTAAATTCCAATTTACTTAGCTCAACTTCTTAGAACATCTGATTAATAAAATAGCACACTTTTCTGCAACTCGTTGGGAGACGACCTGGGACTTAAAACTCCCAGTAATTTTAATTTAAACTCTCTGTGACATATTTCTAAATTGATAGGCAGATTTTCGGTGAGTTAAGAACTATACTTGCAACGTAACCATTTTAATAAATTTTTAATTCACCAGCTTCTGCTTCCCATCAGTGAGTCACTCTCAAGGAAGCCGGTGCTCTGGATTTTGTCCTTCAACCTACTCACATCCGTCATCCAAACTTGAATGCCAATTTTGAGCTTAAAACGGCTTTGATCAATCTTCTTCCCAACTATCAAGGACTTCCCGCATAAGATCCTATTAGACACCTTAAGGCTTAAGGACTTCCAAGGTGTATGCTCAACTACTAGGCGGGAAGGCTCTAGTGAAGTTGCGGTTTGGTTGTATGCTTTTCCTTTCTCTATCGAAGGGAGAGCTAAGGAGTGGTTCTATTCTTTGCCAAGTGAGATTGTTGGTGACTGGGACTTGCTTAGAAGAGAGTTCTTAGACAAATTTTTTCCTGCGGCGGTGACTGATAAGTTGCGGAAAGAAATCTCATGCATTGTCCAAGGTGAATTGAAAACTTTATATGAATATTGGGAGCAGTTCTGAAAGCTTCTTGACTCATACCCCAACCATATGATTGATACTCTTGTGTTAATAAGCTATTTTTGTCAAGGAACGAAACCACAAGATAAAATCCTCCTAGATGCTTCAAGCAATGGTTCTTTGACAAAATATAGAACAGCGGAGGAGGCTTGGCAATTGATCTCCGACTTGGCCGAGTCCACCTTGCATGCTAGATAAAGAAGCAATCACCCTAGAGCCGTTAATGAAGTCTCTTCTAGTGGTGAGACCACCACCCTTACCAAAACCTTGTGTGAGATGACAAGTCTTCTAAAGCAATTCCAAGTGAATCAACAACAACCTCCATTCCATCAACAACCTCCACCACCTCCTCAACACCAACAAAGCCAATAATTGGTCCCCCAAAGAGTATGCGGTAATTGCTCATGCTACTCCCACTACACGGATGAATGTCCGAGTCTCTAAGAAGATAACACTCTAGCGGCTACTCATAACTTCTATGACCGCCCCTTCTATGATCGGCCTAATCAAGGATACCATTCACAAGGGGGCAATTTCAACCAAGGATACCCCCAACAAGGAGGCAATTACAATCAAGGGAGTAACAACTTTAATCAAGGTTGGAGAGATAACCAAGGTTGGCGGGATAATTATCAACAAGGAGGTAGGGACAATGGAGGCAACCAAAGATGGAACACCAATTATTCATAAAACCGATATTCACAAAACCAACCACATCAACAACTAAACCAAGGAAGAAACTACCAAACCTACCTACCACCTCATAGGCAACCACCTCAACCCAACCAATCACAAGCACCTCAAATCACCTATCCTTCCTCTTCCTCCAATCGAGACGAAACACTCTGATCCATTCTCCAAGGGCAAAAAGAACTCCAAAATACACTCAACTCAAGCCTCAATGGCCTTACGTCTACTGATGCACCACTATTTCGTGGTACATCTTGTACTTAATTAAGTGAATTTTCTCCACTAAACTCACACTTATTCATAGAATTCGCATATTTTACATTTTCCTTCCTGATTTTGTGCTATGATTGAAAACATGCTTCTTTGGCCTTAAATTTCCTATGTTTAATCCTCTCTTATTACCATTCGATGCCTTGATATGTTTGTTAAGTGATTTTAAGGTTTATAGGGTAGGAATGGCTTAGAGGATGGAAAGGAAGCATGCAAAAGTGGAAGGAATACAAGAAACTGAAGGAACTGCTAAAGCTGTCCAGCCTGACCTCTTGGTACTAAATCGACCATAACTTGAGCTACAGAGGTCCAAACGAGGCGGTTCTAGTTGAGTTGGAAAGCTAACATCCGGGGCTTCACAACAATATATAATTTGCCATAGCTGCTTCAAAGATAGGCGACGCGCACGTGTGACCTGGAGAAAATTCAATCCACACGTACGCGTGGACGACGCGTACGCGTGACTTCGCAGCGTGCTGGATGTATCAAAAATTGTTGGGGGTGATTTCTAGGGTGTTTCTGACCCAATTTTTGGCCCAGAAAACACAAATTAGAGGCTATAAAGTGGGAGAATCAATCCATTCATGGATACAACTTTCATATACAAAAATTTAGGTTTAGATGTGGTTTTCTAGAGACTCTCATCATTTGGCATTAACCCAACCATATTTTAAACTCTTTTCTATCTTTGTTTCTGGGTTACTTTTCTTATTTTTCCTCTTCTTTCAAGATGGCCACCGAGGAAGGGAAACGGAAAACTTTTACATGGGGCGACCGACAAGTCCATCTGCACAATTTTTTCGAGAAACGCATCAGTTGGAGCGATCTATCCACTTGCACATCTTAGCATGCACCGAGGATGGTGCAATCTTTAAGTGTGGGGAGGTCAATACCGATCTCCATGGGTTAGTTATTTTCTTCCCAACACCAATGTCTTATTTTCTTTATTAGTTCATTGTTGCATTTACATGTTTGATTGCATATTTTCTTGATTTTGTGCATATTTTACCACTACTTGATTAAAGTAATAAATTTCTCTTTCAAGATCCTTTTTATAGTATTTCACTAATTTAAATTAAAATTTTTGTGTTAAAACTTGTTTGAAGATTGTAAATTGGAACATAGTTTATAGCTAAGAACACACAACCTGTGAGATTTGAGCTTAATTACATGGTTACACTATTTAACCATAATATTTTAATTCTTGTGTGTTTACTTCTCTATAATTATGATCTTTATTTTGTTCCAGTCTATATGTCTATTATTTAGTGTATTTACATGCTTGCATATGATTGAGGCCATCATTTGTTTTTGCTCACTTATCCCAAATAGCCTACCCTTCCATTTACCTTTGTTAGCCACTTTGAGACTTTTTAATCCCTATTTGTTCTATATTTTACCACATCACTAGCCTTAAGCGGAAAAACAAGTAATCACCCCAATTGAATCTTTGGTTAGCTTAAGATAGAGATTGTGTATCAACTAAGTGTGGGGAAACTGTGGGAACATGGGTTAATAAGGGGACATGTGAGACCAGAAAAATTAAAAATCTATGTGCATTGATAAGTTATGTTTATTTTTTATTTAAAAAAATAATAATAATAAAAAAAATAAAAAAAGAAAAATATCCAAAAAATATTCAATAAATAAGTAATTAAATAATGGGAAAAAATTACCCCAATGCTAAGTTAAGTTAAGGAAAAGATCAATGCATATGTGATAAAAATTAAAAGAAAGGTTCATGCATGAGTATAAAATGAAAAAAGTGGGAATTATGGGTAGCTAGGCATGAATTTAGAGTTACATAGAGTGTGTGTGTGTTTAGATGAGAGCTTAGGTTAGTCAAAGATTCATATTTTAGCTCACTTGGCTATACACGTATCCTCACCTTTACCTTAGCCCCATTACAACCCTGAAAAGACCTCATAATGTTTGCATTGGTATACTAAATATTTGTTGATTGGTTAGATGAAGAACAAAGTTTAGAAAGCATGATTAGATAAGAGTAGAGTGATTAACCCTAGATACTTGAGTGATTAGAGTGCATATACACCACCAGTGAGGGTTCAATGCTTGATTCTATGTTCCCTGCTTTCATGAGCTATCTTCTTACAAGTTTACTTGTCTTTTATTGTATAATTTGAATTAGTGAAATCTGATTTATGTTTGTCTTGAAGAGCTTATTTACTTTTAACCAAGTAGGTAGAAACATCTTAGCATGTAGCTGCATTTATATAGATAGGTTGCATTTCATACATTCTACCACTCCTCTTCACTCCTTTATAGCTTCTCTTGAGCTTAGCATGAGGACATGCTAATGTTTAAGTGTGGGAAGGTTGATAAACCACTATTTTATGGTTTATCTTGTGCTCAATTGAGTGTTTTTTATCAATTCTTTACCCATTTATTCATATGATTTGTATGATTTTATGTTTTCCTTCCTGATTTTGTGCTATGATTGAAAATATGCTTCTTTGGCCTTAAATTTGCTATGTTTAAATCCTCTCTTATTACCATTCGATGCCTTGATATGTGTGTTAAGTGTTTTTAGAGATTAAAGGGTAGGAATGGCTTAGAGGATGGAAAGGAAGCATGCAAAAGTGGAAGGAGTACAAGAAACTGAAGGAATTGCTGAGCTGTCTAGCCTGACCTCTTTGCACTCAAACAGTCATAACTTGAGCTACAAGGGTTCAAATAAGGCGGTTTCAGTTGCGTTGTAAAGCTAACATCCGGGGCTTCGAAATGATATATAATTTGCCATATCTGCCCCGAAGATAGGTGACGCGCACACGTGGATCATGTGCACGCATGACCTGGCAAAAATCCAATCCACGCTCACGCGTGGACGACGCTCACGCGTGACTTTGCCGCCTGCTGGACGTATCAGAAATCGCTGGGGGCAATTTCTGGGCTGTTTTTGACTCAGGTTTTGGCCCAGAAAACACAGATTAGAGGCTATAAAGTGGGGGAATCAATCAATTCATTAATACAACTTTCATATTCACAATTTTAGGTTTTAGATGTAGTTTTAGAGAGAGAGAGGCTCTCTCCTCTCTCTTAGGTTTTAGGATTAGGATTTCTTCTTCTTCTCAATTTCAGGTTCAATGTTCATTTAAATTATTAATGCAAAGAGTACTTTTTCATTTAAATCTATTATATGTTTAATTTTTTCCAATTGAATTTTAATTACCATGTTCCCTTTTATTATTTTCAAGGCATTTTTATTCGAGTAGATTTTTTCTCCCTTTGCTTTGGTTGAGTAATTGGTGATACTTGAGTTATCAAACTCATCTGTTGATTGAAAATTGGCTTTTGCTGATTGATTTGGATCCCTCTAAAGCTAGTCTTTCTGTAGGAGTTGACTAGGACTTGAGGAATCAAATTGATTAGTCCACTTGACTTTCCTTTATTTAGTAAGGGTTAACTAAGTGGGAGCAATAAACAATTCTCATCACACCTGATAAGGATAACTAGGATGGGATTTTCAGTTCTTATACCTTGCAATGGTTTTCATGATAATTTACTTTAATTGTTGCCAGTTTATTTTCCTGTTTCCTATTTCAAAAATCCAAAAATATACCTTTTTCCATAACCAATAATAAATCATACTTCCCTGCAATTCCTTGAGAGATGACCCGAGGTTTCAATACTTCGGTTATCAATTTTATTGGATTTGCTTAAGTGACAAACAAGTTTTTGTATGAAAGGATTATTGCTTGGTTTAGAAACTATACTTGCAACGAGAATTTATTGTGAATTCTAAACCATCAATCTTTCGTTCATCAATCTTCCCCGGCAACGGCGCCATTTTTTGACGAACTGATTTTTGTATGGTCTAGAATTTTATGAAAATAATCACGTTGTAGGTATAGTTTCTAAACCAACAAAGAATCCTTTCGTACAAAAGTTTTGGTTGTCAAAAGTAATAAACCCAGTAAAATTTATAACCGAAGTATTCAAACCTCGGGTCGTCTCTCAAGGAATTGCAGGGAAGTATAATTTATTATTGTTTATGGAAAAAGTATCTTTTTGGGTTTTTTTTTAAGATAAGAAGCAACAATAGTAAATGGCAATGGAAACAAACTAACTATAAAAACTCTTGGCAATGTATGAGAACTGGAAATCCCATCCTAGTTATCCTTATCAGGTGTGATGAGAATTATTATTGCTCTCACTTAGTTAACCCTTACTAAATAAAGGAGAGTTAAGTTGGGAGCCAATGCAACTTCTATTCACAAGTCCTAATCCTCTCCCTTGGGAAGGATTAGTGTTAGTGGCTAGAGAGCCAATCACAAATTAACTCTTGAGTCTCCCAACTCAAGGGTCTCCAAATATTAATCAACCCCAAAGTCAAGTTGAGGCCTACTCTAAAATAAAAGAAAGTATTAATATCATAAATGGAAGAAAGCAATCATAAATCTAAAATACCTCAAATTGCATTAAATAGAAAATCAAATTAAACATGAGAATTCATAAACTAAATAGCAACATAAAGTAATCAAAAAAGGAAACAAAAAAACTAGAATACTAGAACAAATAAAAGTAAAAGAGAAACGAAATTAAAGGAATATTGAAGAACTTATTTTCTTTTAACCAAGTAGGAAAAAATCTTTTTAGCATATAGTGCATTCATAAGTTGCATTGCATTGCATGAGTCTTACTTTCCCTTATTTAGTCTTTTAATCTCCTTAAGCTAAGCATGAGGACATGCTAATGTTTAAGTGTGGGGAGATTTGATGCACCACTATTTTGTGGGACATCTTGTACTTAATTGAGTGGATTTTATCCACTAAACTCACACTTATTCATAGAATTCGCATGTTTTACGTTTTCCTCCTGATTTTGTGCTATGATTGAAAACATGCTTCTTTGGCCTTAAATTTCCTATGTTTAATCCTCTCTTATTACCATTCGATGCCTTGATATGTGTGTTAAGTGATTTCAGGGGTTTATAGGGTAGGAATGGCTTAGAGGATGGAAAGAAAGCATGCAAAAGTGGAAGGAATACAAGAAACTGAAGGAACTGCTAAAGCTGTCCAGTCTGACCTCTTGGTACTAAATCGACCATAACTTGAGCTATAGAGGTCCAAATGAGGCGGTTCCAGTTGCGATGGAAATCTTACATCCGGGGATTCGTAACAATATTTAATTTGTCATAGCTGCCTCAAATATAGGCGACGCACATGCGTGACCTGGAGAAAATTCAATCCACGCATACGCATCGTCCACGCGTACGCGTCATCCACGCGTACGCGTGACTTTGCAGCGTGTTGGACGTATCAAAAATTGCTGGGGGCGATTTCTGGGCTATTTCTGACCTAGTTTTCAGCCCAGAAAATACAGATTAGAGGCTATAAAGTGGAGGAATCAATTCATTCATGGATACAACTTTCATATACAAAAATTTAGGTTTAGATATAGTTTTCTAGAGAGAGAGTCTCTCTCCTCTCTCTGGGTTTTAGGATTTAGGGTTTCTTCTTTTTATTTCTTCTCAATTCCAGGTTCAATGTACCTTTAATTTAGTTTCTCTTCTACTTTTATTTGTTCTAGTATTCTAGTTTATTTGTTTCCTTTGTTGATTACTTTATGTTGTTATTTAGTTTATGAATTCTCATGTTTAATTTGATTTTCTATTTAATTCAATTTGAGGTATTTCAGATTTATGCTTTCTTTCTTCCATTTATGATATTAATACTTTCTTCTATTTTAGAGTAGGCCTCAACTTGACTTTGGGGTTGATTAATATTTGGAGACCCTTGAGTTGGGAGAGTCAAGAGTTAATTTGTGATTGGCTCTCTGGCCACTAACACTAATCCTTCCCAAGGGAGAGGATTAGGACTTGTGAACAGAATTTGGCTCCCAACTTAACTTTCCTTTATTTAGTAAAGGATAAGCAAGTAGAGACAATAACCTATTACTATTAATCTTGAGAAATCCGACAAGGATAGAACTTCCAATTAATCTTCTCTTAGTCAAGGCTTTTTATTTATTTTAATTACATAAAACCTCTTGTTAATTTTCATTGCTTCAACTTATAATCATTTATGTGCCCATTTTCCAAACTCCAAATTTCCCAAAAAACTCATAACCAATAATAAATACACCTCCCTACAATTCCTTGAGAGACAACCTGAGGTTTGAATACTTCGGTTATTATTTTTAAGGTTTGTTACTTGTGACAACTAATTTTTTGTACGAAAGGATTTTCTGTTGGTTTAGAAACTATACTTTCAACGAGGATTTATTTGTGAATTTCTTTACTAGCAAAAATCCGTTTGTCAAAATGGCGCCATTGCCGAGGAATTGCAAACGTGTGCCTTGTTATTGGTTATTGTAAATATTTGCTTTTTCGTTTCTTTGTTAGTGTTTTTAGTTTTAGGAGTTTATTTTCATTAATTTTTATTTTCTTTAGCTACTATAAATTCTCACCCCTTTGGTTTCAACTTTGGTTCCAATGTTGTTGTAAGGAATGGAAACTATAATGAGAACAGGCATCAAGGTTGGAAGAATCAAAGATGGGAGGAGCCACAAGGATTTGATCAACCCTCTTTGCAACAACCCCCTCCAATACGCTATAACCAATAACCATTCTGTGATGCATACTAAGACAATAGTTGTGGTGAACCCTTTCGTGACAAACCACCTCCACCAAATTACTATGGTCAAGAGCCATTCCAAGGTGCGTACCAAGATGATAGATATGGTGGACCCCTTTGTGGTTACCAACAAGCCCCATCATATGCCTATGAACCACCTCCTCAACATAGCTTTGAACTACCATACACACAAGCCACCTACAACCATTCACCTCCATATGACCCTAACCCTTATCCACCCCAATTCCAATCCAATTACCCCCAAGAACCACCACTTCCATATGCACCATGTCCATATCCATCGACCCAAGAATCACAGGCTCGCCTCAAGAAAACAGTAGATCAATTTCATGCAACCCTTCATCAATTGGAACAAGCGATAAATCAATTAGCTTCCCGACGTTCGAACACTCAAGGAACCCCCATGGCTTCATGTGGAGAATCTAATGAAGAACATAGCATGGAGGAGACACTAGAAACTCCGGTGGACAGTGAGCAGCATGACTTTGTATTGGAACAATTGGAGGAAGCCGTAGTCGTTAAAGGGAAAGAAGTGGTCGAAAACTTAGGAGATGCAGAACGTCCATGGGAAAGCCCAGTCATAGAACCCCTTTCTAAGGATTTTGAATTTAATGTTGAGGAGGGTGTACAACCTCCAAGGCATATCATGGTTGAAGACTTTGAAGAGGATGATCAAGAGATGGATTCAATCATTGATGAATTCTTATCTACATTTGAATCCTCTCCCATTGGACTTGACATGGAGATTAAAGAAGAAGAAGCACAACCTCCCATGCCCTTGGTGAACAATGAAGAAGAGATCGAATTGGAAGAAAGCTACCAAGAGGAAGAGGTTGAAATTGAAGAAGCTTGCAAGGAGGTGGAAGTTGTCAAGGAAGAGCTCAAGGGAATGGAGCTGGAAATCACCTTGCCAAAATTGTTGGAGACCTCTCCCCCAAAGCCATCACCATCCATTCCTTCATTCAAGTGGGTAAATCTTTCATCTCTAAGCTTAATTAGCCCACTTGAATATGCTTTGCCTGAGACGGATGGGCAACTTAGAGCTCTTTGCTTTGTTTTTATTTTCGTTTTTAATTTTTATTTGCTATTATGAGTTCTCACCCCCATCGCTTTAAGTTTGGTTCTAATGTTGTTGTAAGGAATGGAAACTATAATAAAAATAGGCATCAAGGTTGGAAGAATCAAAGATGGGAGGAGCCACAAGGTTTTGATCAACCCTCTTGGCAACAACCCCCTCCAATGCACTATAACCAACAACCAAAATGATGACTATGGTGGATCCCCTTGTAGTTACCAACAAGTCCTGCCATATGCTTATGAACCATCTCAACACAAATCTGGACCACAATACTCACAAGTCCCATACCACCAAACACCACCATATGACCCTAACCTATATCCACCACACCAACCACCATATGAACCACACCTAGAACCACCACCTCAATATTCACCATCTCCATATCCTTATCTAAAAGAACCACCTTCCTATTATGAACCCTTTCTCCAAAATAATGAACCCTCATATCCACCCCAATCTCCAATGGATGACATCCTTCATGATCTTCTTCAAGGGCAAGCGAAGATGAATAGGGATGTACTGGAATTAGCGACTGCCTTAACCGAGGTAGTAAATCAATTAGCTTCCAAACATCTGAGCACTCAAGGAACCCCCACGGTTTCATGTGGAGAATCTACTGAAGAACATAGCATGAAGGAGACACTAGAAACTCCGGTGGATAGTGAGTAGCACGACTTGGTATTGGAGCAATTGGAGGAAGCCGTGATCGTTGAAGAGGAAGAAGTAGATGAAGACTTGGAAGATGTGGAACCTCCATGGGAAACTCAAGTCATAGAGCCCCCTTCTAAGGAGTTTGAAATTGATGTTGAGGAGGATGTACAACCTCCAATGCATATCAAGGTTGAAGACTTTGAAGAGGTTGATCAAGAGATGGATTCAATCATTGATGAATTCTTATCTACAATTGAATCCTTTCCCATGGGACTTGACATGAAGATTAAAGAAGAAGAAGAAAAACCTCCCATGCCCTTGGTGAACAATGAAGAAGAGATTAAATTGGAAGAAAGCTACCAAGAGAAAGAGGTTGATATTGAAGAAGCTTGCAAAGAGGTGGAAGTTGTCAAAGAAGAGTCCAAGGGAATGGAGCTGGAAATCACCTTGCCAAAGCTGTTGGAGACCTCTCTCCCAAAGCCATCACCATCCATCCATTCATTCATTCAAGTGGGTAAATCTCTCATCTCTAAGCTTAATTAGCTCACTTGAATATGCTTTGCTTGAGACGGATGGGCAACTTAGAGCTCTTTGTGGCTATAAGAGCAAGCGTGAGATGGTTAGTGGTAGGAATTGTCATGCAAGGTTCAATATGGTTGCATGCTCCAAATTAAAGTACAAAGGTTGTTACAATTCTCAATTGAATGGGTCTAGGAAGCTGTTTGGATGTCTCAGTGAGAATTTCAATTGCGTGCCACCCGGATGGAATCATGATTATCAACAAGAAGCCGGGTGCAAAAGCAAGGTCTGGGACCCCGGAATTCAGTCTCGAAATCAACACTCTTGGGGCCTTGTCACTTGCTTCAACTTGCTTGAAGGCTTTCTGCACCTAGTTTGGGATCCCGAAGGCCATTGGAATTACAAACATTGGTGGAGATTCCTGGATGAGTTCAAGCACAAGCCACCATGATAAGGAACTCATCAAATGTCCAACTTAAGGACTTTAACTAAAAGTGCTAGGTGGGAGACAACCCACCATGGTATAGTCCTTCTTTTTTTATTTTATTTTATTTTAATTTTACTAGTGTTCATTCATAATTTCTGCATATTCACCTGCATTCTGCATACTGCATAAAAAAAATGCACGCGACGCGTAAGCGCCGCTGACGCGTCCGCGTCACAAGTGCATTAGGAAGAAAAGAAAAGTGAACAGAGAGTCACGCGAGAGCGTGGCTGGAGGTGTGCCTTAGGCACAAATATGCCCACGCGACCACATCGCCGACGCGGCCACGTCATTTGAAAAATAGCTTCCCCACGCGTCCGCATCACCCACGCAAACGCCTGGCTCTGTAAAATTGACATAAAGGGGTGTATGGCAGTATGTTGGGCTGGAATGGGGCTGGACTCGTGCTGGAAGCCCAAGCCCTCCCACGCGAACGCGTTTCCCATGCGGCCACGTCGTTTTCCAAAAATGGCCATCCACGCGATTGCGTCAACCACGCAACCGCGTCACCCCAAAAATTTGGCAAAAAGAGTATCGAACAGAGAGTTGCGCGAACGCGAGGCTGCACTCGTGCCAATCGCACAAATCCAGCCACGCGATCGCGTGACCCACGCGTCTGCGTCACTTGACTTTATCACACACCACGCGACCGCATCACTCACGCGTCTGCGTCGCCTGCGCCGCACAACTTATCCAAATCAGCGCCAATTATCTTATCTTTTCTTTTCTAATCATAATTTCTTCTATCTTTCCTTCTTTCTTCTTTCTTTCTTACTTTATCTCTTTCACTTCTCATTCTTTTTCAGCTTCATTCTATTTTACTTAATTTATTTACATACTTTCATTCATTACATTTTAATTTTGTGCATAGTTTTACTTTCTTTTCTAAATTTATTACTTTTCTGTTGGTGTTGAATTTTCTTATTTAACTGTTGCATCTTCTCTTGAATTATTTTGGATGCTTAGTGACTTGTTTTATTCTGATTGGGTAATATTATTTAAATCAATGCCAATCTTTTATATCTGTATTACTTTTGCATTGACATGAATTTATATTATGTCTCCTTCCCCACTCTCTTCCCCATTGTTGCAAATTTTGCACCATTGGTATGCCATGTGCTTCTATTGTTTTCTCACGTACATGTTGAAGCTTCCATGTAAATGAGAACCTTATCAATTGGCATTAACCCACCCATACTTCATTTATTTTCTTATCTTTATTTCTGGGTTACTTTTCTTCCCTTTTTCTTTCAGGATGGCCACCCGGAAAGGAACCGGAAGACGTTTACATAGGGAGACAAACAAGTCCATCTGCACATTCTATGGAAGAAAAGCATTAGTTGGAGAAACCCGTCCACTTGCACATCTTAGCATGCACCGAGGACGGTGCAATCTTTAAGTGTGGGGAGGTCGATACCGATCTCCATGGGTTAGTTATTTTCTTCTCAACACCAATATTTTACTTTATTTGTTAGTTCATTGTTGCATTTACATGTTTGATTGCATATTTTCTTGATTTTGTGCATATTTTACTACTTGGTTGAAGTAATATTTTTTTTCAAGAAATTTTTATAGTATTTCACTAATTTAAAAATTGAAAAATTTGTGATAAACTTGTTTGAAGTTGTATTTGGAACATAGTTTAAAAAGCTAGAACACACAACCTGTGAGATTTTGAGCCTAAGTACATGGTTACATTATTTAACCATAAATATTTTATTCTTGTGTGTTTTCTTTTCTATGATTGCAATCTTTGCTTTGTTCCATTCTATATGTCCACTATTTAGTGTATTTACATGCTTGCATATGATTGAGGCCATTATTTGTTTAGCTTACTTATCCCAAATAGCCTACCCTTTCAATTACCTTTGTTAGCCACTTTGAGCCTTTTAATCCCCTTCTGTTCTATAACCACATCACTAGCCTTAAGCAGAAAAACAAAAGTAAAAATCCCAAATTGAATCTTTGGTTAGCTTAAGATAGAGATTATGTATCAACTAAGTGTGGGAAAACATGGGAACATGGGTTGATAGGAAAGGATTAAATTAATAAGAATAATCAGAAATTTGGGAGCATGCTCATGTGAAACCAAATTAAACTAAAATACCATGTGCATTGATATATGTTGTGTTTTTGTTTCAAAAAAAATCCAAAAATATTCAATGAATAAATAAATAAATAAGAGGATAAAATTACTCCAATATTAAGTTTAATAAAAGATCAATGCACATGTGATAAAAATTAAAGAAAATTTGGTACATGAGTATGGGAATTATACAAAAGTGGGAATTTTGGGTAGCTAGGCATGAATTTAAAAGTATATAGAATGTGTGTATAGGTGAGAGCTTAGGTTAGTCAAAGATTCATATTATAGCTCACTTGGCCATACATATATCCTCACCCTTACCTTAGCCCCATTACAACCCTGAAAAGACCTCATGATGTTTGCATTGGTACATTAAATACTTGTTGATTAGTTAGATGACGAACAAAGTTTTAGAAAGCATGACTAGAGAAGAGTAGAGTGAATAACCCTATACACTTGAGAGATTAGAGTGATATACACTACCAGTGAGGGTTCAATGCTTGATTCTATGTTCTCTGCTTTCATGAGCTATCTTCTTACAAGTTTACTTGTCTTTTATTGTATAATTTGAATTAGTGAAATCTGATTTATGTTTGTCTTGAAGAGCTTATTTACTTTTAACCAAGTAGGTAGAAACATTTTGCATTTAGCTGCATTCATACATTCTACCATTCCCCTTCACTTTTATAGCTTCTCTTGAGCTTAGCATGAGGACATGCTAATGTTTAAGTGTGGAGAGGTTGATAAACCACTATTTTATGGTTTATCTTGTGCTCAATTGAGTGGTTTTTATCAATTTTTCACTCGCTTATTCATACTAATTGCATGATTTTACATTTCCTTCCTGATTTTGTGCTATGATTGAAAACATGCTTCTTTGGCCTTATATTTGCTAATATTAATTCCCTTTTATACCATTCGATGCTGTGATATGTGTGTTAAGTGATTTCAGAGATTACAGGGCAGGAATGGCTCAGAGGATGGAAAGGAAGCATGCAAAAGTTGAAGAAATACAAGAAATTGAAGGAACTGCAAAGCTGTCAGCCCGACCCTCTCCACTAAAATGGTCATAACTTGAGCTATAGAGGTCCAAATGATGCGGTTTTACTTGCGTTGGAAAGGTAACATCTGGAGCTTCGATTTGATATATAATATGCCATAGTTACTCTGCCGATAAATGACGCGAACGCGTGATCCACGCGGACGCGTCGCAGTGGCAAAAAACCAGCGTGTTTGAATTCGAAACCAGTGAATTCTGGGCTGTTTCTGACCCAGTTCTTGGCCCAGAAAATACAGATTAGAGGCTATAAAGTGGGAGAATGCATCCATTCATCATACAACTAATCAAGCTTTAAAATACATTCATACATAGTTTTAGGATTTAGATATAGTTTTTAGAGAGAGAGGCTCTCTCCTCTCTCTTAGGATTTAGGTTTAGGATTTCTATTAGGATTAGGCTATGATTTCTTCAATTACAAGTTCAATGTTCCTTTGATTTATATTTCTCTTCCATTTTTAGATACTCTAATGCTTTTATTTGATTTAAGTTGCCAAATTGGCCTATGAACTTTTCATGTTAGGATTTTCTTAACTAATGCAATTTGAGGTATTTTCAGATATATGATTTTAATTTAACTTTCTACATTCTTGGCTTTGGTTGATTAATTGGTAACTCTTGAGTTGTCAAACTCTAGTCTTTCCTCAGGAGTTGACTATGACTTTAGGTGTTAAATTGATTTATCCACTTGACTTACCTTCATAGTTAGATGTTGACTTAGTGTAAGCAAAAATATAATTCTCATCACCATTGATAAGGATAACTAGGATAGGACTTCCAGTTTTCATACCTTGCCAAGAGTTTTCTTAGTTATTGATTTACTAATTCCTGCAATTTATTTCTCTTGTTCAAACCTTTTCAAAACCTAAAAATACTGTTTTCCATAACCAATAATAAATCATACTTCCCTGCGATTCCTTGAGAAGACGACCCGAGGTTTAAATACTTCGGTTTATAAATTTTATTGGGTTTGTTACTTGTGACAACCAAACATTTGTACGAAAGGATTTTCTGTTGGTTTAGAAGCTATACTTACAACGCGATCATATATTTGTGAATTTCTTTACCGACAGGAAATCCGATCGTCACTCTCCTCTCTTTCCATTTCTCTTACTTGCATTTCATCTTCTCCATTCCTCTCAAGGTCATATTCTTTTCCACCCTCTTTGTATTCACTTGATGCCTTTCTTTCTTAATTGCATGTCTTTATTTTCTCTTAATTCCCTCAATTGCACTTTGTCAAAATTTTCTCTTGTTTATTTGCTTTATTCTTTTTCTTTGCTATTTTCTATGGGTGTTGAAATTTGAGTTACCTCTTGCTTTGATGGGTTGATTTGCTATCCTTTGAATCCATTATGATTATGTGATCTGTTTTGATGATTGGGTATGTCATTTGGGGCTTTGCACCTTTGCATGTATTCAATGTGCCTATGGTTTGAATGTTGCACACTAAGTGTTTGTTGAATTGCACCTATCACATTTTTAGTCAATTTTGACACTACACTTTCAAGTTGGTGCTCTTCTACCAATACACTTGCCTTCCTATCGCACATTGAGCTCATTGCATTTTATCTTTACCACTCATATGTGCATACCCATAACTTTCTTCCTTAGGACATATTGCAAGAATTGTACTCTAACCTTCTCTAACTCCACTTTATTCCTTTAGCATACCTTATTGTCTTGAAGTTAGATTGGGTATTGATTTTCTTGCGTTTCCTTTCCCTGTCTTGCATATGTCATTCGGGGTTGTTAGCGATGCCTGAGTTTGTCCCTCTCATGCCTTACTTGCATGCCTTTTTCACTCTTGCATCCCATGCTAGTGTATTGCTCCGTACTTCCATGGTTGCCTTGCTTGCGTGTTACAGCTGTCATGTTTGCACGATACCTTTTCTTCTATGGCACCTTTTTCTCACTAGCATGTTATAATTCGAGCGTGATCTCTTTGAGTTTAATGTCTTCTTTTTCCTCACCTTATTCAGATGGCCATCAAGAAGGACAAGGAAAAAGAACAAAAGAAACAGCCTTCCAAAAGGGCGCCTTAAAAAGACACCGCCAAAGCACACCACGCGCCCAAGGCTAAACCTCTCCCCAATAAGGCGCGAAGCATCATTAAGATTGATGATCAAGAGAAGGATAACCCCGCGAGAGATCCCACTAGGTTTCCCAACCGCTATTGTGAGCTAATGTTCCCCATCATGATTGCATGGAATTATCATTCTGAACTCCTCCTTAACCCTCCGGGTCATGTAGTTCAGTTTGTCATACCTCGCATTGAGCGACGAGGATGGGGCTTTCTCATGCGGAGACCACAAGAAGCCAATCTCTCATGGTTGGTAGAGTTCTACACAAATTACTTCTCACCCTCTCTTCAGACTGTTTTCATGCGCCGGAAGCAAGTTCCCTGAGAAAGCTATTCAAGAAGTACTCCGAGTCCCACCCGTACCGGATGAGGTAGATGGTTACTAAGAGGCCCTCCGACAGCGCGATGACTTTGCTTATGTTTTTGATTGGGATGCTGTCCATCGGGTTATTGTCGAACCAGATACATTTTGGACCTGAAGGCGCCTCCAGCCTCGACCTAAGGGCATTCTTGTGCGTTATCTGACCGTAGAGGCTCGGGCATGGACCCAGATATTGTCTCATTATGTGTTTCCCAGCACTCACGAGACGTTGATCACTGCGGACCTTGCCTTGCTAGTTTGGTGTATACTCACAGAGCGGCCGGTTAACATTGCTCGTCTCATCCACCAAGCCATGGGTCATGTTCATGCCAAGGGTAACCTACTTTTCCCAGCCTTGATGACGGAGCTAGTTGCTACTGCTGGTGTTCCCCGGGAGACTAAGGATCAGAAAGCGATGATTCCGGTAGAGGGCGACGTGGTCCCAACCGGAAAATATCTCAAGCCTCCGGCAGAACTCAAAACCCTTGATATAGCTGTCCCCTCGGTTCTCCCTACCACTTCTTCTACATCACAAGGATCCTCCCACCAACGGCTTGAAGACCTCCATAAGAAGATAGATAGATATGAACGGCAGAACCAATGCCCATATGCTTACATAAAGAAGATGTTAAGTTGTGTAACTCCTTCTATGGATGAACCGGAGATCTCCATATCCACCTCGTACTTAAGTGAAGGAAGCACTCACGAACGGGATAGTGGAAGTTCCAAACCCGACCAACCCTTGCACCTTGCTAGTAGCACGGAGGACCGTGCTAAATCTTAAGTGTGGGGAGGTCGTTCGACCAATCTCTGGGGGTAACAATTTCCTCTTTCAACACCAATATTAGCTAGTTGTTGCATTGCATGATAGGTTGCATGATAGTTAAAATTTGTACATATTTTATCACTTCTTTTTATGTTAGGACTACTTGGTTAGGGTGATGATTTCTTCTCCAAGAAACTGTTTTAGGGCACCTACCAATTTGAAATTTTTTTGTTAAACTTGCTTGAAGAATGTAACTTGGAACATGGATTTTGAGCTAAGAACATAAGCAAATGAGATTTGAGCCTAATGATGTGGTTACATCTTATAACCACTTTTCTTCCTTCTTGTGTGCAATTGTTCTCTTTTTGTGATTGTGATCCTTGATTTGTTTGATTCTTTATGTCCATTATTCCTTGTATTCATGAACTTATATGATTGAGGCCATTGTTTTATTAGCTCACTTACCCAAAAAGCCTACCTTTTACCTTCCATTGTTAACCAATTTTGAGCCCATGCTTGACCCAATTGTTCTTTATTTTAGCACATTACAAGCCATTGTTTTGTTTGATTCTTTATGTCCATTATTCCTTGTATTCATGCACTTATATAATTGATGCCATTGTTTTATTATCTCACTTACCCAAAAAGCCTACCTTTTACCTTCCATTGTTAACCAATTTTGAGCCCATGCTTGACCCAATTGTTCTTTATTTTAGCACATTACAAGCCTAAAGCGAAAAACAATAAAAGTCCCTTGTTTGGATCTTTGATTGGCTTAGGCTAGTGAGAGTGTTCATTATTCAAGTTTGGGGAAGATTTGGGAACATTGGTTGGGATAAAAGAATGCTTTGTATTTTATATATTTGGGAATTGGGTATATGCTCATGTATTAATAAAATGTTAGACCTTATGCATTGGTGCTTTAGAAAGAAAAATGAGAAAACAAAAGAAAAAGAAAAGGAAAAAAAATGAATATATATATATATATATATAGAAAATGAGAAAGAAGAAAAGAGAAAAGCAATAAAAAGAGGGACAAAATGCCCCAAGGTAAGTTCAATAAGAATCAATGCATAAGTGTTGTGAAATGAAAAGAAAATGTATGAGTATGTGAAAAAGTGAAGAATGGGTAGTTAGATTAGAACTTAATTTTATAGGTTATATAGGTTAGGTGGGAAAGTCTAGGTTAATCAAAGATTCAATTCTAGTCCACTTAACCATATATGACCCTACCTTGACCCTAGCCCCATTACAATCCTTGAGAAAGTCCTCATGATAATTGTATGCATGCATTGAGTAAATGTTGATTGTTAGATGAAGAACAAATTTTGGAAAGCAAGAAATAGAGGAGAATTGAGTGGCTAACCCTATACACCGAGCGAATAGAGTGCAAAACACTTCCGGTGAGGGTTCGAAGCCCAATTCCTTGTTTCCGGCTCTCACGGGCGTTCTTCATGCAAGTCACGCACATCTCACTTTGATGTTTGAATTGGTAGAGTTCATATATCACATTGTCATTTTGCCCTACGAACTTATGTATGTTCTAGGAAGATTGACTTGCTTTTAACCAAGTAGATAGTGGCATTCATCTTAGTTGCATTCATATAGGTAGGTTGCATCCCATAAATCTTATTCTCTCATGATCCTTTGGTCTTTTGCCTTTCTTTAGCATGAGGACATACTATAATCTAAGTGTGGGGAGGTTGATAAACCCCGTTTTTAGGGTTTATCTTGTGTGGATTTTGAGGGCTTTATCAATGATCTTTCACACTTATTCCTACAAAAATGCATGATTTTGTGTTCCTTTCCCAACTTTGCCTCATGGATGAAAACATGCTTCTTTTACATTAAAGTTGATGTATTTTAATCATCTTCCATTACCATTCGATGCCGTGATCCATTTGTTAAGTGATTTCAGAGCTTATAGGGCAGGGATGGTCTAGAGGAGAGGAAGGAAGCATGCATGAAGGGAAGGAGCATGGAAAATGAAGCTTTGAAATTTTAGCGCCGACGCGTACGTGTGCCTTGCGTGTACGCGTGGATGCGCACCACCAAGCCGGCGTGAAGAAGCCAAAACCAGAGCCGGTGCATCTTCATGGCTAGGCCAGATCCTCAGGGACGCGCACGCATGCCTGACGCGTGCGCGTGGATTGTAAAAGCTCCAGGGACGCGTATGCATGCTGTGCGCGTACGCGTCGATGCCACACGTGACTTTTAAAGAGAAAATGTGACCAGCGATTTCAGGGCAGTTGTAGACCCTGTTTAGAGCAGAATTCTGGCGGGAAAAGGCATAAGAAGACCAAAGATTGAAGGGATACACATCTATTGACTCATTTTTAGATTTTTTTAGTTGGAAGTTACATTTTTAGAGAGAGAAACTCCAACTTCTCTCTAGCTTCTCTCTAGGGTTTAGCCTCTCAAATTTGGAATTCTCTTATTGAATTTGGTGAGATCTATTGTCAATTCTCTTCTACTTTACTTCCAATTGTAGATCTAGATTATCATACTCTCAAATTAGTTCTTGTTGTTCAAGTTACTTGTGGATTTTAGCTTTTGGATGTTGTTACTTCTAATTCCATTGATACATTGAGGTAATTCAAGTTCTTAGCCTTCAATTGTTTGATTGTTGTTACTCTCTTTTATCTTTGAGTTCTCTTTTATTCTCAATTTTACAATGTCTCTCATTGCTCTCCATGTGTTTGAGAAAAGGCCAACTTTAACTATGGAGTAGACTTTTCCTACTTGGCTTGGAAGTTGAGATATTGGAGATACTTGAATTATTAATGTCTTTTGTTAATTGTCAATTGGAAATTGCTAGTTGATTTGCATGTCACTAAAGCTAGACTTCCTTAGGGTTAGGCTAGGATTTGTGAATCTAAATTGATTACTTTCACTTGACTTTCCTTAATACTAGAGGTTAACTAAGTGAAGCAATAACTAATTGTGATTACAATTGATAGAAATAATGATGATAGGAAATCCAATTCTCACTTCTAGCCAAGGTCTTTATATAGATTAATTTTCATTCACACTACTAGCTTGTTCTTTTCTTATATGAAACTCCAAACACCAATACACTTTCTAATCAACAATGTACACCTTGGAGCACTCCTAGGGAGAACGACTCGGAAGTCATACTCTCGGTTATTGATTTTGGATTGTTTGATGAGGAATTGCATGTTGGTTTAAACTATACTACGATTGGATTCATTGATAAATTCTACACCGGCATAAAATCACTCATCAAAGCCTTGCATATCAAAATTCCTATCCCTCCTACAAAAATTGTAAAGATGAAGGCGAGGGAAAATGTAACTAATGCAACACAAAACATCATATAAACAGAAACGAAATAAACTCTTCCGAACTTCACCATCCATAGCCTGAAAAGGAAAAAACCTGTAGGGGAGTGAGAATATCTCCTCGCTAGTTCTCACTAATGGGTTAGAGAATTGTTATAATAAGATACGTATAATAAAACTGTTTTCAATATACAATGATCATTGCCTGCCTTATGTATCTTTTCAAAAACAAAAGATTTACATTAAAAAATTTGAAATCATTTCAAAAAGAGAAATCCGTTAATTCATCAAAAATCCAAAACCTTTTTCCTTTTGTATCAAAAATTAAAACTTTTCTTAGACAGTATGAATGACCAAGCTATTCTGAGCATAAGTTCATTAAATCTATGCTGAACTAGTTTGATTTTTCATACTTTACTAAACTAAAAACATAAATCAGTCATGACCATAGGCCCAAACAACTCAATTAACATCCAATTCACTACAATCCACTGAAAATTTCAGTCACAAACACAAGTAAGAGGGTTCAAACACAATCTAAGTAGTTACATCAAGTACGACAATTAATAGTTAAACATAATTATTCACATAGGCAAACCAATTACAATATGCACACCCAAACAATGTCACATAAATACATATGATGAATGCCTGCCCTATGGCTGATGAGTCTCATCTATTGGTTATCAAGCCAACCTGACATGTTTAGCTACTAAACCTTGGACAGTCCCTCGTACGCGCATCCCCAAGACTCTATGCATAACTTTTTCAAATTGATAAATAAATCCTGCTCATTGGGGGAACCTTTCCAAAGATTTATAAGTGCCCGGTCACCCTTGCAACGTAGAGTCAACAAAGTATCGAGTCTCAACCCGGAGCGGGTGGTGGCAAGCCACTGCGCTTACCTAGGAAAAGTCGTATCTCAGATAACTGGAAATGCATAAGCCATATTATCATGCATATTCATTCATAACCATTCATAATCATTTATTCATTATCATTTTCGCACTTCCTTCATAATCCATATCAAGTCAAATCATCATTCATGCCATATATAAGTTTTTCCTCAAATCACTTTTCTTTGAAACCAAAAATCAAACTCATTTTTGTCTCAATTTCAAAATCATTATTTCTCAAGTTATTTCAAGCTCATAAGCCACTTTTTCCTCAAAAATATATTCCTTTTTCAAAACAGAGCCACTTTTCACAACATCTTTCCAAAACATTCAAACAACTCCAAAACCAAGCCAAAATTTAAAATCTCTTTTGACAGGCTCAAAATCATTCATCCTAAATCATAATTTAGTAATAAAATTCCTCAGTAGAGTCTCAAGACTTTAGGGGAGAATAACCTAATTCATTTCCTTAAATTCATTGAAAATCTCTAAAACCTTAGCTTTTTGAATTCAATAAATAAAAATAGAATTTAAACCAAACCAAGTCATGTAATCAATTACTCCGAATCAATTTTCAAAGCCATTTTTACTTAAACCAAAACTAATTTCAATTTCAATCTTAAATTTGAAGGATTTCCGAAGGCTCGGAAGTTGTTTTCTGTGCTAAATCAAAACTTAAACAATACTTTAAACTTTTCCAAAAATGTCGCAAAATTAAATTATTCAATCAAAAATTCAATTACTATGAGGTTCTCAAAAACTCATTCGAATATGCTTATTTAATTAAATTTCACAGCATAAGTATTTTCCTATCAAATTCTACCTTAAAATATAATACTTTTCTTACATATTTACATTCAAAATATAATAATTTTTCCTAATGAAATAAGTTCAAACATAAATCTTTCCTCAATAATTAATTCCAAAACTTAAGTCATTAGTTTCTTAACTAATTCAAAATAAAAGAATATAATTCTTAAATTCATAATTTCCTGAATAACGCTTCAAACAAAGTCTCGGATTTTATAGAATTTTGGCTACATTTTCCCTAAAACTTGGACTTTGCCACCCTTTTTGGGTCCTAACCAAACCAATTTTCAACCCTTTCCAATGAGTTCAAGACCAAATCAGTTTCCAATAAAACAAAATTCATACTTTTAAATTGTCAAAATCATTTCAAATCAAACTGGTGCACGAAATTGTGATCACACTTTTCACAACTCCGCACAACTAACCAGCAAGTGCACTGGGTCGTCCAAGTAATACCTTACGTGAGTAAGGGTCGATCCCACGGTGAATGGTATTTGGGAAAGAGGTATTGATGTGATTGGTCAATGGTATTTGGGAAAGAGTGTTATGGAGAGGTGTGAAGAGGAGAGAGAGTGAGTTGGGGTAGGTGGGGATCCTGTGGGGTCCACAGATCCTGAGGTGTCAAGGAATTCTGCTTCCTGCACCTTTCTGGCATTTAAACGCCCTCTGTGTGCCATTTCTAGTGTTTAACACCAACTCTGCTACCTTTTCTGGCGTTAAACGCCAGGCTGATGCCCTTTTCTGGCGTTTAACGCCCACCAGACACCCTTTTCTGGCGTTTAACGCCAGTCTGCCTGCCATTTCTGGCGTTTAACGCCCAAAATGCTACCAGACTGGGCGTTAAACGCCCATTCTGCTATCCTTACTGGCGTTTAAACGCAGTAAGCCTGTCCTCCAGGGTGTGCTATTTTTGATGCTGTTTTTTTTTATTCTGCTTTAATTTTGCAGCTGATTTTGTGACTTCACATGATCATCAACCTAAAGAAAACATAACATGATAATGGAAAACAAATGTCTATAAAGATAAATATAACTAAATACATTGGGTTGCCTCCCAATAAGCACTTCTTTAATGTCAATAGCTTGACAGTGAGCTCTTAGAGAGCTTTACAAAGACTCAGAGCTTAATGGTGGCCTCCCAACACCAAACTTAGAAGTTGAGTGTGGCGCTCTGTTTGACTCTGTATTGAGAGAAGCTTTTCATGCTTCCTCTCTATGGTTACAGAAGAAGGTCCTTGAGCCTTAAACACAAGGTAGTCCTCATTCAATTGAAGAACTAACTCTCCTCTATCCACATCAATCACAGCCCTTGCTGTGGCCAGGAAGGGTCTTCCAAGGATAATAGATTCATCCTCATCCTTTCCAGTGTCTAGGATTATGAAATCAGCAGCGATGTACAGGCCTTCAACCTTCACTAAGACATCCTCTACAAGTCCATAAGCCTGTTTCATTGATTTGTCTGCCATCTCTAGTGAGATTCTTGCAGCTTGTACCTCAAAGATCCCCAGTTTCTCAATTACAGAGAGTGGCATGAGGTTTATTCCTGACTCCAGGTCAAACAGAGCCTTCTCAAAGGTCATTGTGCCTATGGTACAGGGTATTAAGAACTTTTCGGGATTCGGTTTCTTCTAAGGTAATTTCTGCTAAACCAAGGCATTCAGTTCATTGATGAGCAATGGAGGTTCATCCTTCCAAGTCTCATTACCAAATAACTTGGCATTCAGCTTCATGATTTCTCTTAGATACTGAGCAACTTACTCTTCAACAATATCTTCATCCTCTTTAGAGGAAGAATACTCATCAGAGCTCATGAATGACAACAGTAAGTTCATTGGAATCTCTATGGTCTCTATATGAGCCTCAGATTCCTTTGGTTCCTCAATGGGGAACTCCTTAATGGTTAGTGGACATCCAGCAAGGTCTTCCTCACTGGAAATCACTGCCTCTTCCTCCTCTATAGGTTTGGCCACCTTGGTTATAGTTATGGCCTTGCACTCTCTTTTGGGACTCTCTTCTGTATTGCTTGGGAGAGTACTAGGAGGAGTTTCAGTAACTTTTTTACTCAGCTGACCCACTTGTGCCTCCAAATTTCTGATGGAGGACCTTGTTTCAGTCATGAAACTGAGAGTGGTCTTAGATAGATCAGAGACTATGGTTGCTAAGTCAGAGAGGCTCTGCTTAGAATTCTCTGTCTGTTGCTTGGAAGATGATGGAAAAGGCTTGCTATTGCCAATCCTATTTCTCCCACCATTATTATTATTGAAGCCTTGTTGAGGCTTTTGTTGATCCTTCCATGAGAAATTTGGATGATTTCTCTATGAAGGATTGTAAGTGTTTCCATAGGATTCCCCCATGTAATTCACCTCTTCCATTGCAGGATTCTCAGGATCATAAGCTTCTCCTTCAGAGGAGGCGTCTGTAGTACTGCCAGATGCAGCTTGCATTCCAGTCAGATTCTAAGAAATCATATTGACTTGCTGAGTCAATATTTTATTTTGAGCCAATATGGCATTCAGAGTATCAATCTCAAGAACTTCTTTCTTCTGAGTCATCCCATTATTCACAGGATTTCTTTTAGAAGTATACATTCAATGAGTTCCTGGGCTTCTGTAGGTGTTTTCATCAGATGAAGAGATCCACCAGCAGAGTGGTCCAATGACATCTTGGACAATTCAGATAGACCATCAAAGAATATACATAAGATGCTCCATTCTAAAAGCATGTCAGAAGGACACATTCTGATCAATTGCTTGTATCTTTTCCAAGCTTCATAGAGGTATTCACCTTCCTTCTGTCTAAAGGTTTAGACTTCCACTCTAAGCTTGTTCATCTTTTGAGGTGGAAAGAATTTGGCCAAGAAAGCATTGACTAACTTTTCCCAAGAGTTTAGGCTTTCTTTAGGTTGTGAGTCCAACCATATCCTAGCTCTGTCTCTTACAGCAAAGGGGAAAAGCATAATTTTGTAGACCTCAGGATTAACCCCATTGGTCTTAACAGTATCACAGATTTGGAAGAATTCAGCTAAGAACTGATGATGATCTTCCAATGAAAGTCCATGAAACTTACAATTCTGCTGCATTAGAGAAACTAATTGAGGCTTAAGCTCAAAGTTGTTTGCTCCAATTGCAGGAATTGAGATGCTTCTTCCATAGAAGTCGGAACTTGGTGCAGTAAAGTCACCAAGCACCTTCCTTGCATCTCCACCATTGTTGTTGGGTTCGGCTGCCATGTCTACTTCTTTTTTGAATATTTTTGTAAGGTCTTCTCCAGAGTGTTATGCTTTAGCTTCTCTTAGCTTCCTCTTCAGAGTCCTTTCAGGTTCAGGATCAGCTTCAACAAGAATGTCTTTATCTCTGTTTCTGCTCATATGAAAAAGAAGAGAATAGAAAAGAAGAGGAATCCTCTATGTCACAGTATAGAGATTCCTTTATGTGAGTAGAAGAATGGAAGAATAGAAGAATGAGGTAGAGAGGGAATAAGAGGAATTCAAACACAGAGAGAGGGAGAGGGTTCGAATTTTAATTAAAATAAAAGAAAAATATTTTTTTATTTTAATTATTAATTAGAATTCGAAATTTAAGAAAAGAAATAAAATTAAATTAAAATTTAAACAATTAGTTAATTAAAAAGATTTTTGAAAAAGTGGTTAGTTGTGTTCGAAAATGAGAAGTGAAAAAGTAGTTAGGTGGTTTTGAAAAAGATAAGAAATAGTAAACTTTTTTTAAAATTAAAACAAACAAGTCAAGTGGTTAATTGAAAAAGATTTGAAAATAAATTTTGAAAAGATCAGAAGTTAGAAAAAGATTTTTAAATTAAGTTTTGAAAAAGATATGATTGAAATTTATTTTGAAAAAGATTTGAAAAGGAAATTAAAAAGATTTGATTTTGAAAATTAAAGTTGATGACTTGACTAACAAGAAACTAAAAGATATGATTCTAGAATTTAAAGATTGAACCTTTCTTAACAGGAAAGTAACAAACTTGAAATTTTTGAATCAAAACATTAATTGTTAGTAAAGTTTTCGAAAATATGAAATAAAAATAAGAAAAAGGTTTTGAAAATTTATTTAAGAAATTTGAAAATATTAAGAAGAAAAATGAAAAAAGATTTGATTTTTGAAAAAGATTTGAAAAGATAAAATTTTTAAATTGAAATTTTTGACTTGACTAACAAGAAACAACTAAATTTTAAAAATTTTTACTAAGTCAACCCAAAATTTCGAAATTTATGAGTAAAATAAGGAAAAGATATTATTTTTGATTTTTTTGAATTAATGAAGAAAGAGAAAAACAATAAAATGACACAAGACATAAGAATTTAAGATTAAAATAACTAATGCATGCAAGAACACTTTGAATGTCAAGACGAACACCAAGAGCACTTTGAAGATCATGATGAACATCAAGAACATATTTTTGAAAATTTTTAAGAAAAGAAACACATGCAAGACACCAAACTTAAAAATTTTTAATGTTTAGACACTATGAATTCGAAAATGCATATGAAAAACAACAAAAAGCACAAAACAAGAAAATCACAAGATTAAACAAAGAAAATCATCAAGAACAACTTGAAGATCAAAGAAGAACACAATGCATATATTTTCAAAAATTTTAAGAAAATTAAAAAAATGCAATTGACACCAAACTTAAAATTTGACACAAGACTCAAACAAGAAACATAAACTTTTTTTAGTTTTTATGATTTTATTAATTTTTTTTTGAAAATAAAAATAAAAAGCTTAAACATAAAATAAAATTACCCAATCTAAGCAACAAGTTGAACTGTCAGTTTTCCAAACTCGAACAATCCCCGGCAACGGCGCCAAAAACTTGGGGCACGAAATTGTGATCACATTTTTCACAACTCCGCACAACTAACCAGCAAGTGCACTGGGTCGTCCAAGTAATACCTTACGTGAGTAAGGGTCGATCCTACGGAGATTGTCGGCTTGAAGCAAGCTATGGCCATCCTGTAAATCTTAGTCAAGTGGATTCAAATATTTTTGAGGTTTTGATAATTAAAGGATAAATAAAACATAAAATAAAATAAGATACTTATGTAATTCATTGGTGGGAGTTTCAGATAAGCGTTTGGAGATGCTTTATTGCTTCTGAACCTCTGCTTTCCTATTGTCTTCTTCCAACTATGCATGCTTCCTTCCATGGCAAGCTGTATGATCCTTTCGGATGAAAAATACCAGGTACGGTTTCTCACGGCTAATCAACTCTCGGATTTCTCGTCTCGGATGAAAAATACCAGGTACAGCTACCGCACGGCTAATCATCTGTCGATTCTCACTAGCGTCGGAATAGGATCTCTCAATCCTTTTGCACACTGTCACTGCGCCTAACATTCGCGAGTTTGAAGCTCGTCACAGTCATCCCTTCCCAAATCCTACTCGGAATACCACAAACAATGTTTAGACTTTCCGGATCTCAGGAATGTTGCCAATTGGTTCTAGCCTATACCACGAAGATCCTAATCTCACGGACTCGGTGCGTGGATTAGAGACCCAAGAAAATATACTTCGACAGTCGTCCAATGACTGCGTTGAACATCATGTAGACCGCTTGTGGTTGTCAGGCACGCGGATCTTGGCTAAGCGAGTAATGAAGATAGTGGGTGATTGTCACGGGTCACCCCTTCATTATGACTTAACTGAATTAAGTACGAGAGTATATCTTGAAGAAGAAGTAAGCGTGAATTAAAAGAGAAACAATAGTACTTGCATTAATTCATGAAGAACAGCAGAGCTCCGCACCTTAATCTATGAGGTGTAGAAACTCCACCATAGAAAATACATAAGAGAAAAAGGTCTAGGCATGGCCGAATGGCCAGCCTCCAAAACGTAACATAAGATGATAAAATGTTAATCTCTCCATGAATACAATAGTAAAAATTACTATTTATACTAAACTAGTTACTATGGATTACAGAAAATAAGTAACTAAGTGTAGATAGTGCAGAAATCCACTTCCGGGGCCCACTTGGTGTGTGCTTGGGCTGAGCATTGAGCTTTACACGTGCATAGACCATTTGTAGAGTTAAACGCTAGCTTGGATGCCAGTTTAGGTGTTTAACTCCAGTTCTGGTGCCAGTTCTAGCATTTTACACCAGAAAAGGGTCTCTGATGGGCATTTGAATGCCAGGTTGGGCCATCAAATCTCGGGCAAAGTATGGACAATTATACATTGCTGGAAAGCCCAAGATATCTACTTTCTAATGCAATTAAGAGTGCACCAATTGGGCTTCTATAGCTCCAGAAAATCCACTGAGTGCAGAAGGGTCAGAATCCAACAGCATCTGTAGTCCTTTCTTAGCCTCTGAATCAGATTTTTGCTCAGATCCCTCAATTTCAGCCAGAAAATAACTGAAATTATAGAAATACATACAAACTCATAGTAAAATCCAGAAATATGATTTTTGCATAAAAACTAATAAAAATATAATAAAAAGTAACTAAAACATACTAAAAACTATGTAAAAACAATGCCAAAAAGGGTATAAATTATCTGCTCATCACAAAACCAATTTAGAAATCTCCAATTTTAACAAAATAAACCAATAATTCAATTAAATAGACAACCATATTCATCCAAGACAAACCAGACAACTCGTAAGACTTACATGATCACTGAAAATGCATTTCGCAAAACATAAAGTAAGTTTTTAGAAAAAAACCCTACCTCGATAAGCGAACCCATAAATCAAATGCATCACAGATTGTCGTTTCTCTTGGCTCGCAGTCAGCGGCAATCGCGACCTTCGCTCTAAACCACTTTCACAGCAACCGCAGGAACATAAAAGCGACATGCAACAAGCAGAACTCGACCCTATGTTAACAAATCTCAAGGTCTTTAACCAAACATAATAAGAATACTAACACAGGGATTTTTAAAACATAAATAGTCACTGTAATAAGAAAACAAAACAGCGGCAGCCTCGACAGTCACCTCAAGCGGCAACGGTGACCAGAACTTCGGTGACGGCGACTGTAACAACATGCAGTGACGACAACGTTACAAAAATTCAAAATGGAAACTAGAACCAAAAATACCCTTACCGACAGTGGATCTCGGCGACAACAGCTTCGTTCATTGGCAACAGAGGCATACCCAGCGGCCAGAAGTACCGGCAGCGGCGGATCTGGCAGCGACGACAGAGTGCGAAGGCAGAATGTGACAACTCCTCTTCTCTCTCACATTCGAACTCTAGACGGTGAGGAACTCCACGGTGGCAGAAGCAAGCATGAACGGTGGTGACGTCTTCCTCTCTCACTGGCTCGTGCTCGGCGGCTGATGATTGGACTTTTGTGTGATCTAGAATTCACAAATGAATTCTCGTTGCAAGTATAGTTTCTAAACCAAACAATAGTCCTTTCATACAAAAATTTGTTTGTCACTAGTACAAAGCCCTAAATTTATAAACCGAAGTATTGGAACCTCGGGTCGTTCTCTCTAGGAATTACAATAAAGTGCCTTGTTATTGGTTATGGAGCATGTTTTGGGGTTTTTTGAGATTATAGGCAAGAAATATAAATGGCAAAGAAAATAAACTAACTAACAAAGGCCTTGGCAAGGTTTGGTGGTCAAGGATCTCTATCCTAATCACTAACCACAACATGAGAATTGGCAAGGATCAACCCCATTAAGTCATCCTCTAACTAATAAAGGAAAGTCAAATGAGCTATGTCAACCCAAGTCCATAAATCCTAGTTCTACACAAATTCAATTAGTGAGATCTAGAGTTAATGGCTCCCAATCATCAATCACTTGGACATTAGTAACTCAAGAGTTTCTAAGTTACCTTCCCAAGCCAAGAGCACAAAAATTCTACTCTAAAATCCAACTAAGCATTTTATTAAACACTTAGAAGGCATAAAAGGAAAACATAGTAAAATAGCAAGGAAAGTAAATCTACACTACAAATAATTGCTCCCCCCTTTTCCCAAGCTTGAATTCTGCATGAAATAGCATTAGAAATGAGTTGGGTTGGGCCCAAAGTGCTTCAGAAATCGCTGAGGGCGATTTCACTTTAGTGGGCCATGAGCAGCATCGGCGCGCATGCGTACATGGCGTGTGCGTGCCCCTGAACGCGAAGTAACATATGCCAAATTTTATATTATTTCAAAGTCTCAGATGTTAACTTTCCAACGCAACTGGAACCGCCTCATTTGGACCTCTGTAGCTTAAGTTATGGTCGTTTGAGTGCGAAGAGGTCGGGCTTGATAGCTTTACGGTTCCTTCATTTCTTCATGAGTTCTCCCACTTTGCATGCTTTTTCTTCATTCCTTCCATCTAATACTTGCCTTATGAACCTGAAATCACTCAACAAACACATCAAGGCATCGAATGGAATTAAAGTGAATTAAAATCACCAATTTTATGGCCTAAAAAACATGTTTTTACACTTAAGTACAAATTAAGGGAGAATTGCAAAACCATGCTATTTCATTGAATAAATGTGGGAAAAGGTGATAAAATCTCCCAAATTAAGCACAAGATAAACTACAAAATTGGGGTTTATCAGCGGCGACAAAACTGGAAACTCCTGCGATTGCGACGCAATGGCAACTGCAGCAGTGGCGAGCCCAGTCACAGCGCTATCCCTTCCTCTTCTCCCCGTCACTCTCCTTCTCCTCCTCTTGTGCGCGATGACGATGCGGCTATGATAGTGATGGTGAGGTCCACAGTCGCCGGCATGATCTCCCCCTCCTCCTCCTTCTACTTTCCTATTTTTCTCTTTCTTCCCTCTACTCTCTTTCTCTTTCTCCCTCTTTCTTTCTTTTCTTGCTTCTTCTCAGAATCGTGTGTTTGTATGTGTTGGTGAGGAAAAGGGTGAGTGAGGTGAGTGAGGGTGTGTGCGGCTAAGAGTGAGAGGTGAGTGAGTGAGTGTAAGTGTGTTAGGGTTTGGGATGGTGTGGGTTAGTTTAGGTATTTTTATTAAAAATAGGGGTAATAGTGTAAATTTATAAAATAATTAAATAGATAGAATAATAATTAAAAACCAAATTAAATATAAAATTTCCATTTTTAAAATACCTTTCAATTACAAAGTTACAAATTATTTTCATTCAAATGCTAATTTAATAAAAATTATAGATAAGTAAATTAATTCTTCTATATTTATAAAATAAGGTTAAAAATATAAATATTAAAATTAAGGCATATAAAAATACTCATTATTTTTAAATTATAAAAACTTTAAATTATAAATAAGAATTCGTCCGGTTTATACACAAAATCTCAAAAATATAATCTCAAGTAAATATAAACAATCATAAATAATTTGTCAATAGCTTTTTAAAATTCGAGGTCTTACATCCTACCCCACTTATAAAAATTTGTCCTCGAAAATTAACTTCAGACGCAAAATACTAAAAATAGTCTTGAATACTTTACTTTTGTATACTTTAGAAAAGTAGAGGTCCTGCCATATATATATTTTCCAAATACCGGATAGGCCTTTTAACTTGAATATACATATAAGGGAAAAAAGTGCGGCACAAGGCAGAAAATACTAGATAGGCTCGATGCAAAAAGGTTATATAGTTTTCAAGACTTTGTAAAAAAATTGGAGAAATATAGTAGGGTGCAAGTCACAAAGCAAAGCGGTAGTTAACGTGGCAAAAGGCTACAATGCATGCTAGCATTAAAACAACGGATATAACGTTCGCTTACAAATCTCGTACCCACCTCAGAACTTTAGCTTCCCAACTCCATCAATCACTTCACAACCCCATAACTGGTCACAAGCCTAACATTCACAAACTCTTTCGCGTGAAAAAAAACTCTCGCAACTTCCTGTAACATCGCACATATACAAGCTTCACCTTCCACATACACGAACTAGTCTTAAAGAACTAACGTATCGCTTACTATACCTAATGGTCGCATATGACTTTAAAGCAATTCTCAAGTTTATTCAGGAGGATACAAGACCTTGGAAAGGACAAGCGACAAGGACAATATCCGCAAGAACTTGAAAGGATTGTTGGAATCACAAGTAATCAAGAATGTACAAGGATTGAATAGTGCCAGAAAGAAAAATCACTTTGGCAATCTCAAAATGACCCTTGAATCAAAGAAGTCCGATAGGAATGATAAAAGGAAAAGCAGTGTAATAGTTTGAACAAAATTGAGCTGAGTCAAAGAAGTATGAAATCATAGAAGAAGATTAACTAAAGTCAGTGATGACGCTCACAAAGTTTAAAAATTTATGATTAAGAACACCTTCTAATACATTTATATATAAAGAATGAAAAACTTAAGGAAGATCACCTCATGTTCTAAAAGAAAAGGTATGCAACCCGCATTTTGAAAAAGGATGACAGAAACATATATCAAAACTGCAATATGGTTAAAAGAAAATTAAATTGCATTTCGTCCAAATAGTTTCCAAGTAAAAGACAGAATATGTGAGGTTTGAAAAATGAAAATCAATTGTGTTAAGGCCAAAATAATTTCTCACAATTCTCGAAAGACATTTAGGTACTAAATCAAATAAAGTTGTGCAATGGAATCGTGGCAAAGTTGGAAGAAAATCAAATTTTGTTGGAAAAAGGAAAGTTTGGGGTAAAGTTTTAAACTACATAAACTTTCAAAGTTCGTATTCAAATTTAGAAATTCCGAGGTAAAATTTGCTTATAGTTCAGTAAAGGAAATAAGTGGTGTGTTGCAAAAAGGCAGGTTTCTGCTAAATAAGAAAGCTTTTCAAAACTTCATTTAAAATAGTGCCTGCCAACTTCAAAATAACTTTGTCAAATTTAAAGAATGGCTATGGATGCAATTAAGCAAGAAAAATTGATTTAAAATTTTTAAGAAGGGTATCCAAAACTTGTTTTAAAAGTTCACATCAAAAGTCCAAGAATATACTTGAGATTTCCACCTCATAGGAACATTCAAGAATATTAAGATGTACATAAAAAGAAATTAGGCCATACGAGAAAGGATCTTAAATCAAGGGAGTTCAAACAAGATCCACTAGGCATGAGACATCAAACAAGCTTTCAATTGATCCAAAAGAATACAAAATTCGTAAGGAAAGACAACTTAATTAATAGTAAATTCTCAAGAAAGAACCTTTGAATAAAGAAAGACAATTAAGAGGACAAACAATGCACTAGATTAAAACAAATTCAAGCTGACTCGGATGAGTATGAGATTCATAAGAGAAGGAAAATTAAGACTAATGGTGATATTCATAAAAGTAAAAGAATAATTAAAAATAGAACCAAGTATGACATCCATATAAATGAAAAGCTTAAAAAGGAATTGGTCTGTTCTTAAAAGGAAGGATATGAGTCCAATATTTTCAAAAGAACAACAATTGCATAAACAATGTGTTATGCTAAACTAAATTCAAATTAAAAATAAATTAGGTGAAGTTTGTCAAACAAAGATCGACTGGAAAGAGGAAAAAATCTTTCTTTTGAAGAGTACCTAAATACATAATCAAATAAAGATTTTCATAAAAACTATAATAAATTTGTTAGAAAATCAAGTTGTATGTAAAGTAAGTATATGTCCATAATCAGTAAAAGAACAGGTGAGGTATTGGAAACAAATGGTTTTTCAAACTTTACAGGGAGAAGTGTATATCGAATCAAAAGCGACTTTATAAAAACTTCAAAAATGGTTGTAAATATAGTTAAATAAGAGAAAAATTGAATCACAACTTCTTTAAAAAGAACTTAGAATAGGAACTTAAAAGTACACTGCATCAAACACAAGTTCAAAGTTGTATCGAAGAATACATGAATTCAAGAAGAAGAGCTTAAACAGAGAAAGGCAGATAACCAAGGATTTTAAGAAGACATATGTAGTTAGGATCAAACAAAAATGCATATGAACAGAGGAATAAGGTTGGAACAATCGAAAAACTTTCCAAGAGAAAATAGCAAACAAGAATTTCAAGATAAACTATGAAAGAACAAGTCACATGACTCCAGCAAAAATCAAGACACATAATTGAGTAACCTCGAGAAATAGTTTCTAACGTTCCCCAAAACCCGCAATTTGCGTTACCTAAAACTCGTATATCATCTATGATAACCCATTAGTACTTCCATATACATAGTTCACTAGTGTGTTAAGCCGGCCAAACTTAATATCAGGAATTATGCAATGCAAGGCTAATGGCATTAATCAATAGACTATCATGTGCATAAAGCTCTAATTCTCGTTATCCGAATAAGACCTACTACATGACAGACGCTCAGAGTATGCAATCGAAGCATAGTCAGTCCATTCCTCAGGCTCTACAGGAAAGAGCACTCTGATACCATAATGTAACACCCTAGATATAAAAATGTCACGCTTCCGGCTACGCCACTCTGATAGGTCAGGTATTATGACAACTCTTAACTTATTTAATATTAAATATGAACCTGTTTACAACTTTAAACCGTATAATCTTTCAATAAGACTTTTTAGCTTAAAAACATAAATACGTATGACTAGATACAATACTTACAAATCATATACATATATACATACATATTATTAATTTAGAAGCCTTGCATATCAAAATTCTTATCCCTCTTACAAAAATTATAAAGATGAAGGCGAGGGAAAAAGTAACTAATGCAACACAAAACATCATATAAACAGAAACGAAATAAACTCTTTCGAACTTTGTCGTCCATATCCTGAAAAGGGAAAAACCTGTAGGAGAGTAGAACATCGTCCTTGCTTGTTCTCCCTAATGGGTTAGAAAATTGCTATAATAAGATATGTAGAATAAAACTGTTTTCAATATACAGTGTTCATTGCCTGCCTTATGTATCTTTTCAAAAGCGAAAGATTTACATTCAAAAATCCGAAATCCTTTCTAAAAGAAGAATCTATTAATTCATAAAAAATCGAAAACCTTTTTTGTAATACCCGGTCTAATCGAAATTTAGTAAATAATAAGTTAAATAGGAGCGAATATGGTTGAAAGATTTGACAATCGAAATTTGATAATTTAAATATGATATTTGGATTCAGTGAATTTTTCTGAGTCGGAAAATATAGTTTTCTGCGTAAAAGTGCGCAGTGAAATTTTGACCGGTAGTACCGGCTGAGATCTGTCTGGTACTACAACTGAGGAAATTGATTATGGGTAAATAAGATTAAGAAATGAGGAATTATAATTAGGGAAGGTAGAAATATTTAAAGTGCGATTTAGAGCGCTAATCTTAAAGGTTTTGGTCCAAAATTGGGCCAATGGGCAAAAATAAGTGAACCGGGCCTAAGTGGGCCCAAGACCCAACATATATAAACATTAGTTGTGAGCATTTCAGCTCATTTTACCCTAAAAAGAAGGGTTGGGGCGCTGATTTGAGAAGAGAGAAGAGAAGAGAGAAAACCTAACTCTCTTTGATCTTCAAACCACCATAACTTGAGCTACGGAGCTCCGATTGACGAGCCGTTTGCAGCCACGTGTTGCTCTTCTCATCCTCTACAATTCTATCTAAGTTTGGTGGTGAGTATTTTATTCATCTCTGCCCAGTTTTCGAAATTCCCCACTGTTACACGTTTTTGGGTAGTTAGTGTTGAAATCTTGTGATTTTGGGTGTTTAGGGATACTCCAACATGGATTCTAAGTGGGTTCTATCCCTACTTCATATGGGCTGAGGTAAGAAGTGCTCAAACCCTTGTGATTTGTCATTTTTATGAGCCCTAGGTTGATGTATGTATGTTACATTGGTTATGTTAGTGTATTTGGTGATGTTGGTGCACAATTGGGAGATTGGTATTGCTTGAGGAGCTTTGGTAAGGCTTGGAGCTAAGGTTGGTGAAGAATTCCAAAGAAGAGGCTCAATTGGTTTGGCTACAAGAGGTACGGTTTAAGTTTCATTTAAATACCGTGTGTTGTGATGAGAATTCCTAGGCTAGATGCCCCTAGGATTAAGTTTGGATTGTGTAAATGGTTGGTGCTAATATGCATAGTTGATATGTAATGTGAATTAATGATTGGGTTGAGAATTGTGTGACCTTGTATGCTTGGTGTATTGAGAATTTGATGTATTGGGTAATGAGTATTGATTTGTGGTTTATGCATTTAAATTGTGAAAATTGGACCGGAGGCCGTGAATTTTGGGCCGGAGGCCGGAAAGAGGTAAGAAAGGTAAGTCGATGTGTGCATTATATGATGGCACAAGTGATTGGATGAATTTCAGATAATGAATATATGAATGATTAGGTTGGTTATTGAATAATAAGGTTTGAGAAGTTGAAGTGTGGAATTTGGTAATTTTGGGTGAAATTATGTAGACGAGGTATGTTTGGTTCGGTTGAGATATATTATGTGATCATATATGTGATTATGATTATTGATGCCTTGATGGTATGATGATGCATTAGAGATATGTATGTTGTGATATATGCTTGGGGAATGATTAAGGTTGATTTGTGGGTGAAATCACGTGATAGTGAGTATGATATTGATTACGTATAATGATGGTTGATTGGAAATGGTATTATTGGAAATTGGGATGAGGAAGGATGTATGACATGATATTGTGTTTGTCCTTTAGCCATTTGATTAAGAAGTGTTAAAATGGTTAGATGTGGTTTTGGGAATTTTTGGTAAAGTGTCAACGTGTGAGTTGAGGATGGCTTGATGTGGATTTTGGTACATTTTGATTGATTTCAAAAAGGGTTGAAATTGGCATGTTTTGGTTGATTTTGAAAAGAGTTGAAAATGGCTTGTTTTGAAAATGGCACCTAGTGGTTTTGTATGAAAACATGGTTTTTGGGCATACTTTGACGGGACATAACTTGGACTACGGATCTCTGTTTTGTACCAAATCTGTTTAGAAATGAAATTGGATCCGGGATGTCCATGCCGTTTAAAGAACGGGTGAAAAATGATTTAAAATGAGAAAGTTATGTCCATCGGAAGATTGGGGGTTGAATTTGTAAATTCTGCAGCTTTTAACTTAGAAAATTTTTAGCTGAATGACCCTCCACGCGTAGGCGCACTTGGCGTGTACGCGTCGTTCTTCAAGAAGGCACTATCCACGCGTGCGCGTGGTGTGCACGGGCGCGTCGATGCGCTGCACCAAATACCCAGCTATTTTCCCGAGAGTTGTGCCAGTGTTGTGCCAGTTTTGTGCCTGGGGCGCAAGAGCACCCACGCGTACGCGTGGCTGACGCTTGCGCGTCGTTTGGCTATTTTTCAACCCGCGCGTCCGCGTGTATGACGCTTGCGCGTTGATGAGTTTTGTGGCCATCCACGCGTGCGCGTGGAGTGCGCGTACGCGTGGCCCTGTTTTCATGCCAAAGTTGATTTTTGAGTTTTAAAAGCCAAATCTCATACTTCTAAGCCTCTGATCTCACCTCTTATGTATTAAATCATTCTGATATGCCTAGCAATGAGCTAGGGGATGTGGTAACTTGCGAGTGAAGCAAGGGGAAAAGTTATGATCAATGATGATCAAAGATGATTATATGAGATATGGAGGATGACGGTGGAAGTACCGTGTATGCCATGAGCCGGAGGGCTATATTTATTGATAAATGGCCCGTTCTTGATTGGACCATGATCCGGATGGCTGAGTTATTGCCGGGTTACGGCAAAGCCATTATTGTTTATGGCTGAGTATAAATGCATATATGATTAATGAATGAATATGTTAAATGGATAATAATGAAAAAATATTGAAATGTGATGTGCGACCCCGGGTAGTAGGCAGTGGCGTTGTCCACTTGCTCCGGGTATGAGACGGGAAAGGAGGATTATGATAAACGAGTTTAATCGTGGGGTTTTGAATAAATGTGTATTTGTGATACCTGGGTAGTAGCAAGGGCCGTGGTTCGTCCCGCTTGCTCCGGGTCATTGTCTGAGGATTGATAATAATGAAGGGTGATTATGAATAAATGTTTATTTGTGATACTTGGGTAGTAGCAAGGGTTGTGGTTCGTCCCACTTGCTCCAAGTTAATGTTTGAGATTTGGTAACAATGAATGTTGATAATATGAATTGAGATTGAATGAATATATGTTTGAGATGCCTGGGCAGTAGCAAGGGTTGTGGTTCGTCCCACTTGCTCCGGGCCAATGCTTGAGATACCTGGGTAGTAGCAAGGGTTGTGGTTCGTCCCACTTGCTCCAGGTTAGAGATTGCGATGCCTGGGTAGTAGCGGCAGTAGTGGTGAATCCACTCGCTCCAGGTTGAGCTTTTAGACACCCGCCTGGGTAGTAGCCGCAGTAGTGATTATTTCACTGGCTCTGGGTTGAGCGGGCAGTAGCAAGGGGGTTGTAGCTCAAACCTACTTGCTCCGCAAGGGGTGTTTCTGTCCAATGGTTAGCTACCAGGACATGTCGGGTTGGCTATATAACCGACAAATGATATCATCAGCCATAGGGCAGGCATTCATCATTTGCATATGTTTGAATTGTTTGGGTTTGCCATTTGTCTTGGATTTCTACATCATATATGCCATGTTACCTGACTATATGCTACTTGTTCTACTTGTATCATGTTTGTGTATTACTTGCCTGTATTGCTTGTGTTTGTACAACTGAGAGGCCCCTCATGCTGGTGTCGGTGGGTGTGAGGGCTGTTCTTGATGGGATGAATTGATGATGCGATTGCATGATGATGTATTGATATAGAACTGCTGAGGCAGAACAACTAGTGATGGTTTTGCTTATGATTCTGAGTCTAATTCGTGGAAGAGTCAGCGAGTTGGGAAACATGTGAAACATGAATTGAATTTAGCACTCCCTTATGACAGTTGCCTATTCATGGATTAGCGAGAACCTAGGATGAATAATTGGTGAAGAAGTTTAAGATGCTTAGTGAGTTTTTGTTGCAGTACATTGAATTTATTTGGCACTTTTACCGTACTGGGAACCCATGGGCCCGGGGTTCTCATTCCGTATATATCTCTTGTTTTTCAGATACAGGTCCAGATGCTCAGAAGTGAGTTGTGGGTCGTTTGAGAGACGGCGAAGATCTTTATTTCCTCTACTTTGTGTTTTGATTAGAATCTCTCCACCTTTGTTTTGGAAAGTTTATATTATGTATTGAACTCTTTGAATTTGCCTATAGAGGCTCTCATGTTTCCTTCGGGAGAGATTAGGATATACTGTTGTCAACTAATTTCATAATGTACTCTAGCCGACCTAAACTTCGCGGGTCGCGACTAGTAGCTATTTACTTATGTTATATATATCTATCTGTTATCTATCTCTTAATCTCCTCTACGCCTTGTCCGTATATCATTTTCGGCTTCACGGTTTATCTTTTGTTGTCGAAACGTGAGAGATACGTCTTCGCGATTTTATTTCTACTCTTTTCAGGCTTCTCGATTAATACTCCTTTCGAAATTACCTATATTTATTTATTAAAAATCCACCTGAGAGTCGTACCACCGTAATATCATTGACTTATGACTCGAGCATAAGGATTTGAATATTAGGGTGTTACATTTTTCCTTTTGTATCAAAAATTAAAAGTTTTCCTTGACAGTATGAATGACCAAGCTATTCTGAGCATAGGTTCATTAAGTCTATGCTGAACCAGTTTGATTTTTCATACTTTACTAAACCAAAAACATAAACTAGTCACGACCCTAGGCCCAAACAACTCAATCAACATCCAATTCACCACAATCCACTCAATTTCAGTCACAAACACAAGTAAGAGGGTTCAAACACAATCAAAGCAGTTACATCAAATAGAGTAATTAGAAGTTAAACATAATTATTCACATAGGCAAACCAATTACAATATGCACACCCAAACAATGTCACATAGATGCATATGATGAATGCCTGCCCTATGGCTGATGAGTCTCATCTATCGGTTATCAAGCCAACCCGACATGTTCGGCTGCTAAACCCTGGACAGTCCCTCGTACGCGCATCCCCAAGAGTCTATGCAAAGCTTTTTCTCATTCATAAATAAATTCTGCTCATTGGGGGAACCTTCCCGGGGATTTATAAGTGCCCGGTCACCCTTGCGACGTAGGATCAACAGAGTATCGAGTCTCAACCTGGAGCACATGGTGGCAAGCCACTGTTCTTACCCAGGAAATCTCGTATATCAGATAACTAGAAGTGCATAACCCATATTATCATTCATATTCATTCATAACTATTCATAATCATTTATTTATCATCATTTTCGCACTTCCTTCATAATCCATATCAAGTTAAATCATCATTCCTGCCATATATCAGTTTTTCATCAAATCGCTTTTCTTTGAAACCAAAAATCAAACTCATCTTTGTCTCAATTTTAAAATCCTCATTTCTCAAGTTATTTCAAGCTCATAAGCCACTTTTTTCTCAAAAATAAATTTCCTTTTCAAAACAGAGCTGCTTTCCACAACATCTTTACAAAACTTCCAAACAACTCTTAAACCATGCCAAATTTAAAATCTTTTCTAACAGGCTCAAAATCATTCATCCTAAATCAGAATTTGGTAATAAAATTCCTCAGCAGAGTCTCAAGACTTTAAAGGAGAATAACCTAACTCATTTCCTTAAATTCATTGAAAATCTCTAAAACCTTAGCTTCTTGATTTCAATAAATAAAAATAGAATTTAAACCAAACCAAGTCATGTAATCAATTACTCCGAATCAATTTTCAAAGCCTTTTTTACTTAAACCAAAACCAATTTCAATTTCATTCTTAAATCTAAAGTGTTTCCAAAGGCTCGGAAGTTGTTTTGTGTGCTAAATCAAAACTTAAAAAATACTTTAAACTTTTCCGAAAATATCTCAAAATGAAATTATTCAATCAAAAATTCGATTACTTTGAGGTTCACAAAAACTCCTTCAAATATGCTTATTTAATAAAATTTCACAGCATAAGTATTTTCTTATTAAATTCAACCTTAAAATATAATCTTTTCTTACATATTTACATTCAAAATATAATAATTTTTTCTAATGAAATAAGTTCAAACATAAATATTTTCTCAATAATTCATTCCAAAACTTAAGTCATTAGTTTCTTAACTAATTCAAAATAAAATAATATAATTCTTACATTCATAATTTACTGAATAACACTTCAAATAAAGTCTCAAATTTTATAGAATTTCGGCAGCATCTCCCTTAAAACTTAGACTTTGCCACCCTTTTTGGGTCCTTACCAAACCAATCTTCAACCCTTTCCAACGGGTTCAAGACCAAATCAGTTTCCAATAAAACAAAATTCAGACTTTCAAACTATCAAAATCATTTCAAATTAAACCTATTTAGAAACCTCCAATTTTAACAAAATCAACCAATAATTCAATCAAACAAACAACCATATTCATCCAAGACAAACCAAACAACTCATAAGACTTACATGATCACCAGAAATGCATTTCGCACATCAATGACAATTTATAAAAATTCCAATTACAAAAGTAAGTTTTTAGAGAAATTTCCTACCTCGATAAGCTAACCCATAAACTAAACGCATCACAGAAATTTTGTTCTCTCGGCCCGTAGTCAGTAATAACCATAATCTCCGCTCTAAACCACTTTCACAGCAACCACAGCAATATAAAAGCAACATGCAACAAGCAGAACTCGACCCTATAATACCAAATCTCAGAGTATTTAATAAACATAACATAATACTAATGCAGGAGTTTTCAAAACATAATTACTTACTGTAATAAGAAAATGAAACAACGACGGCCTCTAAACCGGTTTGGCGGCAGCCACCTCAAGCAGCAGCGGTGACCAAAACTTCAGCGACGGCGACTGTAACAACATGCAGTGATGACAATGTTACAGAAATCCAAAAACACCCTTACCGACAGTAGATCTCGACGACAACAGCTTCGCTCACCGGCAATAGAGGCATACCCGGCGGCCAGAAGCTCCAACAGCGGCGGATCTGGTGGCGATGGCAGAGCGCGATGGCAGAATGCGACAGCTCCTCTTCTCTCCCATTCAGACTCCCGACGGTGACGCACTCCATGTTGGAAGAAGCAAGGATGAAAGGTGGCAATGTCTTCCTCTCTCACTGGCTCGTGCTCGGCGGCGACGAAACGGAAAGCTTCTGTGACTGCGACGCAACGGCAGCTGCAGCGGTGGCCAGCGTAGTCACAGCGCCATCACTTCCTCTTCTCCTCGTCGCTCTCCTTCTCCTCCTCTTGTGCGCGACGACGATGTGGCTGTGATGGCGACGATGAGGTCCATAGCCGCCAATGCGATCTCCCCCTCCCCCTCCTTCTTCTTTCCTATTTCTCTCTTTCTTCTCTCTACTCTCTTTCTCTTTCTCCCTCTTTCTTTCTTTTCTTTCTTCTTCTCAGAACCGTGTGTGTTGGTGAGGAAGAGGGTGAGTGAGGTGAGTGAGGGTGTGTGTAGCTGAGAGTGAGAGGTGAGTGAGTGAGTGTAAGTGTGTTAGGGTTTGGGATAGTGTGGTTAGTTTAGGTATTTTTATTAAAAATAGGGGTAGTAGTGTAATTTTATAAAATAATTAAAAAGATAGAATAATAATTACAAACCAAATTAAATATAAAATTTCTATCTTTAAAATACCTTTCAATTACAAAGTAAATTATTTTCAGTCAAATGCTAATTTAATAAAAATTAGAGATAAGTAAATTAATTCTCCTTTATTTATAAAATAAGGTTAAAATTCTAAATATTAAAACTAAGACATATAAAAATACTCATTATTTTTAAATTATAAAAATTTTAAATTATAAATAAGAATCTGCCCGGTTTATATACAAAATCTCAAAAATATAATCTCAAGTAAATATAAACAATCATAAATAATTTATTAATAAAAATTCAGAATCTTATAGGAATACGTAATATAATTGAAAATTCTGATTTTCCTCCTGACCCTAATTCCAGGAATTTGTCTATTCCTTTAGATTTCTATTTAATTCTCTCAATCTCTTAATACAGTATTGTATCATATTTTTATTTTTCAATATATATATGGTAACTAATTTTTTTTAATTAAATGTAAATACTAAAATTCAATTAAGCAGAGAAAGAATATTAGCAGACAAATAATATATTAAGAATTCATGAAGTAGCAAATTATGACCAGAATAAACATGACCAGAATTTCTAGATTTAGAAAACAGGATATTACAATTAGGTCATAGTTTACACCTGAAATAGGGGATTTCCAAATGAAACTGAAGTTGCCTTTGAAAAGAGTTCATTAACAGTCAGAAAATGATACCTGGTTTTTGTGAGTTTGATTGAGAGAGAGCGGAGAAGGACCAAAGTAGGAGGAGCTACGACGGCAACAGAGAGAAGGAGCGACTGTGTGGCACGGCAGCAACGGAGCGACAGGCAGCGCCAACAAGAGGAGCGACAGGGGTGGCTTGAGCAAGAGGAGCGACAGTGGCGGCGCGAGTAAACTTAGTGATGGTGGCGCAACTGTGAAGTGGTCTGAAATTGTGTTTCTGAATGCAGAAAAGAAGTGGAATGCAGAAAAGAAAAGAGAAGAAAAGAAAATGATAAAATTTTGTTTCTGAACTTGGAGCGGAAAGTGGGCGCGGGATCGTGTTTTTAGCAATAAAAATCGACGGTATATATGTCGATTTTATTTTGAAAAAAATAACGTCTTTAGCGTCTATTTTATTATCGACGAAAATGTTGTCGATATTTTAAATACAAAAATAGACGCTATGTCTGTCGATTTTAATATAAAAGCATTTTCATCCCCCGCTTCGTATTTTAAGAAACAATCTGGAACGTTTAAATTTATCGACGGGAATGTTGTCCATATTTTAAATATAAAAATAGACGCTATGTCTGTCGATTTTAATATAAAAGTATTTTCACCCCGCTTCGTCTACAATATGACGATAATTAAAAGAGATTTAATGCATCATCAAAAAATCGTCGACCAGACTGTCGATTTTATTATTTTATTTTAATTATTTTTTTTAAAATATCGACGGCAAGCCGTCGAAAAATATCGACGGAAGAGATAGCCGTCGATTTTTTTCGTCGATAAATACGCTTTTTCTTGTAGTGATTTATTTTTCTTAATTACTTTATATCCACTTTTTATATATTTCGTCAACTAACATCGAATCGCAAAATAATTACTAATTGATTTAATTTATATTGATTTTTTTATTTTTTTATATTACATTACTTTATGTTATGGATCCGACCCACGGATCCTACGTCCGGAATGGTCCCCGAACCCGGTTACCCGGAACCGGCCCTCTAGAGCTCCTAACCAACTTTCGAATTCAAACGTCTCCCTTATCTTAGCCAAACAAGATAAGATAAGATAACTACCATCACCTATAAATAGAGGACCCAGGTCCCTCCAGGTATTCATTCATTCCTCACACTTATTACCTCTTAGATCCATTCTGACTTGAGCGTCGGAGTGTCTTTGCAGGTACCACCACCCATTGCTCCAGGCAAGTGATCTGGCATCTGCCTCAACCCGCAAGTTCTCGATCCATCTCTCAACCCGTACCAGAGACATCTTGTACATTGGCGCCGTCTGTGGGGACTTTGCAACGTTGTGGCGGCATGGCAGATAACCCAGAAGAGCAATCATCAAACCCAGATTTCTTGCGTGTAATTGAGAGCAAAAAGGAATAATATTTCCTTAACTTGCATCACCTTTGCATGTTTATGCATCCTTTCGCCCTACTCCAACGGCGAAATCCCAAGGGAATAATGTTTCCTTAACTTGCATCACCTTTGCATGTTTATGCATCCTTTCGCCCTACTCCAACGGCGAAATCCCAAGGGAATAATGTTTCCTTAACTTGGATCACCTTTGCATGTTTATGCATCCTTTCGCCCTACTCCAACGGCAAAATCTCAAGTGAATAATGTTTCCTTAACTTGCATCACCTTTGCAGGTTTATGCACCCTTTCGCCCTACTCCAACGGCGAAATCCCAAAGGAATAATGTTTCCTTAACTTGCATCACCTTTGCAGGGATAACACACCTTTGCCCTACTCCAACGGCGAAATCCCAAAGGAATAATGTTTCCTTAACTTGCATCACCTTTGCATGTTTATGCATCCTTTCGCCCTACTCCAATGGCGAAATCCCAAGGGAATAATGTTTCCTTAACTTGCATCACCTTTGCAGGTTTATGCACCCTTTCGCCCTACTCCAACGGCGAAATCCCAAAGGAATAATGTTTCCTTAAATTGCATCACCTTTGCAGGGATAACACACCTTCGCCCTACTCCAACGGCGAAATCCCAAAGGAATAATATTTCCTTAACTTGCATCACCTTTGCATGTTTATACACCCTTTCGCCCTACTCCAACGGCGAAATCCCAAAGGAATAATGTTTCCTTAATTTACATCACCTTTACAGCGATAACACACCTTCGCCCTATTCCAACAGCGAAATCCCAAAGGAACAATGTTACTTGCAATTACCTTCTTAGTAATAACACTCTTTATGCACCCTCGCCCTACTCCAACGGTGAAATTCCAAATCCTCTGAGCCCAAAGTCTCGCCTCCCTTTAGTGGGACACCTCCACCTCTTGGACCCTCTCATTCACCACTCCATCATCTGTCTCTCCAAGCGCCATGGCCCCATCTTCTTCCTCTACTTCGGCTCCATGCCCACCGAGGTTGCTTCTTCTTTTGAACTCTTCAAGCTCTTCCTCCAAACCCACGAGGTCACCTCTTTCAACACTAGGTTCCAAACTTCTGCCATCCACCGCCTCACCTGTGACAACTCTGTCGCCATGATCCCCCTTCGGACCTTACTGAAAATTCATAAGGAAGCTCATCATGAACGACCTCCTTAAATGCTACCACCGTGGCCAAGCTCAGACCTCTCAGGAGCCAATAGATCAAGAAAGTTCTCAAGGTTCTTGCACAGATACGGGGGACAGCCAAATCGTGGTGGCATGATGGAGAACCTCGAGGAGCAATCCTCCACCCGACACCCCAACTCAAACCCACAAAGCCCAACTCCCAAACTCCAAGATAACACTCCTCCCACCCACGGGAGGATAATAAACGCGGCACATCGCCAACCAACCCCAACCCAACAACAACCAAGAGAGGACAACCGTCCTCCCACTGAAGCCCGGCCACCCGATGGCCTGAGAGAAAAGGTGGTCCAGATAATCCAAGAGTTGTGCCTCAGGGTGCAAAACCTCAAAGGCTGAGTCACACCCAAAGAACGGTACCACCCGGAGCATACAAGCCAAGCGACCTCCAGGACCTAATCTCATCGCGATACCGGGAACACCAGGCCCCCTGAGCAACTACACTGCAAACAGCACGATCGCAGCGTTTCCCTAGACCCGAAATACCGACGCGGAGAAGACGACCGACGGCACCATCGGGAGGCCAAACGAGCAGGAAACATGCACGTGATAATGGAAGTCATCCCGTTCACAGAAAAATCCTTGAGAGCCAAACTCCTGAAGGACTTCAATAAGCCCACTGACATGAAATAGGACGGGACCAACGATTCCCGGGAACACCTAACGGCCTTCGAGGCCAGGATGAACCTGGAAGGAGCCGACATGATCCGGTGTAAGGCCTTCTCGATAACCTTAGCTGGCCCTACGATCAAATCGTTCAATGCCCTCCCAAACGGGTCCATAGCCAGCTTCCACGATATCACCAGAAAGTTCATGGCCCGGTTCACTATCAAAATCACCAAAGCTAAATACCCCATTAGCTTGCTCGGAATTACCCAAAGACAAGACAAATCTACGAGAAAATACCTGACGGTCGACGGACTCACAGACTCAGTCGCGAGCCTCTGCCTGACCAATGGACTTATGAATGAGGACTTCTGAAAGTATCTCACCGCGAAGCCAATCTGGACTATGCACGAGATTCAGAGTGTCGCTAAGGATTACATAAACGATGAGGAGGTGAGCCAAGTCGTGGCGGCCAATAAACGGCAGAACGGCAGAACGGCAGTACGGCACCTCGCCAAAACACCCCACCAAGAGAAAACCAAAAGGAACATTCCAAACCGACAAATGCTCAAATTACACCCTCTTGTTAGCTCCTATCATCGAGATCTACCACCAAATAGCTGACCGAGGCGTCCTTCCGAAGGCCCGACCACTTAAAGAAAGAACGGGCGGCAACAAGAATTTATATTGTGACTACCACCGAGGATACGGGCACAGAACACAGTACTGCATCGACTTAAAAGACGCTCTGGAGCAAGCCATATGAGACGGCAAGCTCTCTGAGTTCGCCAAGATCATCAGGGAGTCGAAGCGCACAGAAAGAGACAGATCACCAGAGAGGGAAGGACGCAACCCAAGGACACAAAGAGAAGCCCCTCGGGAAAGTCCGGAAATAGACCCGACCATAGTCGTCAACGTCATAACAAGCAAGGATAAGCTGGAAAAGTCGAAATCGGCACTAAAAAAGAACCTCAAGGTCCTGGCAGTCAGAAACCAAACCCCGACAATCATCACCAATAATGCGATAACATTCTCCCCCGAGGACTGCCAATACGACACCTCGGCGAAAGATGCCCCCTTCGTTATCTCCGCAAAGATAGGAACCGGGCTGGTCAGAAGAATACTACTCGACACATGAGTAGATTCCAACATCCTCTTCAGGGGATCCTTCGACAAACTCGGGCTCCGAAACGAAAACCTACAAACCCACCATAATGGGGTAACCGGGCTCGGGGATAACTTCCTTCAACCGGACGGCACCATCACACTTCCCCTCACCATCGGAGCCGGGAACCAAAGAAAGACCATCCTCTCCGAATTTGTCATCCTCAAGAACTCCACCACATACAAACATCATCCTCGGGAGAAAGACCATTAACAACCTCTCGGCGGTCATCTTCACCAAATTCTTACTCATGATGTTCCAAGCCGATGACGGCACTATCGGCACAATACACAGAGACCGGAAACTCGCGGTAGAGTGTGAGAACACCAGCTCGACCCTCCGCAAGAGATCCCAAGATGCGGCAGGCATCTTCCTCACCGACTTGATGCACGCCAAGACCAAAGTCCGCTCAGAACCGTGCGAGGAAATGATAAAGAGGCAGAGTGGGACCTTGCAGACAAGGTCAATAGCATAGCATACCTACGGGAGCTAGCCCTAAAACAAAGAATAAGTCTAAGGTACAATGGCAGCACGGTACGATGAGACTTTGGACCAGGAGACCTCGTCTTACGACAAAACGATATCAGTCCACCCACTCCCGGAGAAGGGATGCTCATGCCCAACTGGGAGGGTCCCTACCAAATTAGGACGGTAATCGAAAAAAGAGACTACATGCTCGAAAGACTAGACGGGACCAAGCTTCCAAGATCCTGAAATTCCACCAACTTACGGTGCTACTATATGTAGAAACATCCTTCCAAAGCAACAAGATTGAGGTCGTTTAAGACTATCTCTTTACCCTTTATATTTTGCCTTTTTTACTTGCATTTATTGCTTAAGTCGTTTAATCGTATATTTTCTTACTGGGCACTCTTTCCTACCCACATTGGGAGGTTTTAATGAGGCCCAAACCATAAATGGAATTCATTTTCTCAAAAGCATTGCCCCGTCCGACGGCACAAACCAAACGCGGCTACACGAGAATCGATTACCCCGAGGCCAACAAAACGGATATCCAAATAAGTTAACGGCTACACGGGAATCGATCACCCCGAGGCCAACAAAACGGATATCCAAATAAGCAAACGGCTACACGAGATTCGATTACCCCGAGGCCAACAAAACGGATATCCAAATAATAAAATGGATATCCAAATAAGTGAAAAGCCTACGCGTGAATCGATCACCCAGAAGCCAACAAACGGATATCTGAATAACAAAACGGATATCCAAACGGCTACACAGGAATCGATTACCCACGGATATCCAAATAAGTGAACGGCTACCCAGGAATCGATCACCCCGAAGCCAATAAAACAGATATCCAAATAACATAACGGATATCCGAATAACAAAACAGATATCCAAACGGCTACACGGGAATCAATTACCCACGGATATCCAAATAAGTGAATGGCTACCCGGGAATCGATCAGCTCGAAGCCAATACAACAGATATCCAAATAACAAAACGGATATCCAAATAACAAAAATAGTGACTCGTGAATCGATCACCCGCAAAGCCAACAAAACGGAAATCCAAATAAGTTAAATAAACAAAGTCTTGAAATCGGCCCACCAAGAGGCCTAAAATAAGTTCACAATAACAACCCAAAAAAGGCCACACAAAACAAGCATGAGCTGAGGGTCTTCCAACTTGCGGAAAGCCAGACTGACCAACATCCTACCAATAAATGCAGGATGATGTCACGCCCTTTTCAGGCCCCTCACAGTCTCCCAAACTACAGAGAATCGGACTCCCCAACGACTTAGCATTGAGTCCAAGAAAGCATACTCTCATGCTCCGGGGACAACTATTCCAGACCCAATCTCCGGGCCCTTCTTCAGAACGGTCATCAAACCCGGCATGTGATGAGACGTCCAAACAACGTGCTCCTCGCCTGACCATGAAACGGCCAGGAACTCCCCAAATCCTCAACCTCGACTAGAAAAACCAAATAAATGATCTCCTTGCCAAACCACAAACGGCGAGGAAAAGGTTCCTCCAGCGATGAGACCGAGCACCCTCACTCTCTCGCTCCGGGGGCAACTGTTACGGATCCGACCCACGGATCCTACGTCCGGAATGGTCCCCGAACCCGGTTACCCGGGTCCGACCCGCTTCGCCCTTCTAGAAGGCCCGGAACCGGCCCTCTAGAGCTTCTAACCAACTTTCGAATTCAAACGTCTCCCTTATCTTAGTCAAACAAGATAAGATAAGATAACTACCATCACCTATAAATAGAGGACCCAGGTCCCTCCAGGTATTCATTCATTCCTCACACCTTATACCTCTTAGATCCATTCTGACTTGAGCGTCAGAGTGTCTTTGCAGGTACCTCCCCCCATTGCTCCAGTCAAGTGATCCGGCATCTGCCTCAACCCGCAAGTTCTCGATCCATCTCTCAACCCGTACCAGAGACATCTTGTACACTTTATATTATATTTTTTATCAACTAACATCAAATTAACACGTTTTAATATTTTTTCTTCTTTACTCAAATTCTGGTAGCACTATTTTACTTTCAAGTCTATTTTCTTCATCTATATTAATCCGTTAATATTCGTTTTAAAATCAATCATTTTCAAAATTAAACACGCATTATAATGGGTCATATCATATTTTACACTTAACCTTATCCATGCAATTATATTATATCTTGATTGCTTTCCTTAATTGTTTCTTTTTGTAAAAAAAAATAAAATAAAATCTAATTGATCATATTTTTATTTTTTTTTATTATGTACCAAAGAATGATATTGATTTTTCTTTAAATGGATATATAGGAGGGGATCAATTCCAAAACACGAATTAAAATGTATTATATCACTAAGTTTCAGGCTCACTTTTTTCTATTCAAATATTTTTGTCGATAATTTGATATAATATATATATATATATATATATATATATATATATATATATATATATATATATATATTTTGATTGATTTCATCCCTTAATTGATTATTTTTTTATAATTAAAATCCTTAATTGATTATTACATTTTCATTTTTTTAATTTTATTTCATGACTAATTCTTCCTTTAAATAAATGCATACGAAGAAAGTGATTCAAATACTTACTTGAGAATGTGCCTCATTATCGAATTTTACTCAGTTTTATATACTCAAAGCTTTATACTCATGATTGATTTATTCCCACTATATTTAGATTATATTCCTTTGATTGATTCTTTTTATAAATAAAGTCTCTAATCTCTAATTTATTACATTTCCATTTTCATATTATATTAGACAATTGATTCTTCTTTTAAATTAATTAGTATGAAAAAATCAATAAAAAATTATTTAAATAAAAAAAATAAATTGATTACATTACAGTTTTTCAATTATATATTGTGATTGATATATAGATAGAACTTGTTGACACGTCATCTTAAGTAATTTTAGAAGATTTTTTTATTTTCTTAGGTTTTTAATTATATTTCTTATGATTTGTAATAGAATTTAACAAGTAATCAAATATTTGGATGAGTTGGAATAGTCTTTTTATATTTTCACGAATTTTGGACTTAAAAAATAGCAAGAATCAATGCTTTCTCACAAAGAAAGCACAAAGAAAATAGAAGCATGGCCCAAAAAGCATAGCCTAAGGAACAAAAGTGTGCTAAAAGAGAACTAGAGAAGGAAACTGGAGCCCAAAACACATAGGTCTGGGGTACATGTCCACTAATACTGACCTCTTCACACCCCAATGGTCATAACATGAGCTGCAGAGGTCAAAATAAGGCGGTTTCAGTTGTGTTAGAAAGCTAACATCTAGAGCTTCAGAATGATATACATATGTCTATATTGGACATTTAGTTTCAGTCACGTACTACCATCATCTCTGGGACACAAAAAAATAACATCCCAGACAACTCAAAATGCAAGCCCGACGTGTTCCAACTCTCAAGATGCAACAATTAAGGCCCAAACTTAATTATCCACATCATCAAAAGCATCAATCACATTCAGAAGAGTTAAAAATCTAGAAAATTAGTTATTAATTCTCTCTAGAAGTATAAGAGATTTGGTTGTTAAGATTTGATTTGAATTATCGTTTTTAAATTTGAATTAAAATAGCTTATCTTTCTCTCTAAAAGATAAGTAGTTATCTTATCTATCCTAAAGATAAGATTAGTTTAGTTTTAAATTTGAATTCTAGAATTTAGGCTATAAATAAGTGAGCATAGCTCACAAAGGAGATCATCAAGTCCACGGACTACTTCTCTTCTTGTTTTCTTACTTTTTCATTGGTAACTAATTCTCTGTCAAAGGGTTAGGAGCTCTGTTTATGTTTTCTATGGATAATTAATCGAAGTTTTTTCATTTTGAAGTCTTGTATTGATCTATTTCATGATTGAGTTATTCGTTCTTCATTCAGATTAGTGGTATTGAAAGGTTTTCTAATCTCTTTTTGAATTCTTTTATTATAATTGAAAATTTTGATATTTGAATTATAACTTGAAAACTCTTTCACATGACTATTTGAATTCGGCTAGGAATAGTGGTTCAATTAGTGTGCGACACATACATGATTTTTAAACACTCTAATTTTGAATAAGTGACATAATTCGGATTAGAACAACTTTTGAAAATCATGTTTTCTTTTAAGATTTAACTGGACAGGACTAGCTTAAATACGTGACATATTGTTTGACCTAAGGACTACTTTTAAATTTTATTTAAATCTAAAATCATTTTTTGTGTTTAGTCTCTTGATTAATCAAAGTGATGCCTAATTAATGCTTGAGAAATTGAAGAGCCAATGAATTGGAAATCAGTTACTAAAGATTTTATCGTCAAAGATCTTTGTAAACTTCAAGATTAACAAACAATATTAGTTATCCTAAGAGCATAAGCATCTTCAAAGCCCCTGATTCTCATCATCAATGTCTTCTCTCTATTCATCATTCAAGCTCACTGTCTGTGACATTTAAGCATCCAACATTCTCAAGATTCTCAGCAAGATTCTAAGATTTTCTCTTGCCCTCTTCAATCATCAATCAGGTGTAATTAATCTAATTAGGCTTTTAATATGATATTTGCTTGTTCAATCCTTTAATCCTCATGGAAACGACATCCATTCACCGTGGTATTACTTGTGCGATCCAGTGTACTTGTCGGTATCCGTGAGCTTTGATTTCCGCTCATCAAGTTTTTAGCACTGTTGTCGGAGATTAATTGAGATTGACAATATACGTCTGGTTAAGTCTTAATTTAGATCTTTTTTATTGTCTTTTCTTGATTTTTTTTTCACGTTCTTTCTTTCTTTTCTTTTATTTTACAATTTTTTTCTTTCTTTTTTATTTATTTTTTGTCTAAATCTTTTCTAAGAATTAAAATCGACTTACTTTCTTTTATTTTCTTTGAAATCCATTAGTTTAAATTCCTTTTTCTTTAGTTTTGTTATTCTACAATTTTATCATTCCTTTTTGCTTTCTTTATCTTGTTCAAATTCTTTTTCCTCTTTATTTCTCTTTTATTCCATGAGGTACACTTACAAAAAAAAATTAATTTTGTTTACATCACTACAAAAAAAAATGATATAAAACGGCATTAATAATATGGCGGTTCTATAATATTGCCATAATATTTGAGTATTTTGACGTTTATGATTATTGCCGTAATTCATTGGTAGTTAACGGCTTTTTTTTTTGCTTCTGGCGGTTTTAAACGCCATTATCAATTTGTATAAAATGCTCAACCCTAAATTAACCCATCATTACTGTGTTGAACTTGAAATGCTGCCAGTGTGAGAAAAATCTTGAAGCTCTGCCACTACGATCTCTTCTGTCACGATCTCTCCTCCGACGACTCCTCTCTCCAGTGACGGTCTCCTCCGGCAACGTCTCCTCCAGCGGCGTCTCCTCCAGCAACGACCTCCTTCTGCGACCTCTGCTCCAGTGACGGTCTCCTTCGGCGACGTCTCCTTCGGCGACGTCTCCTCTTGCGACTTCTCCTCCAGCGACGTCTCTTCCAGCGGCTTCTCCTCCAGCGACGATCTCCTCCTGTGGCATTCTCCTACGCTGGCAATCTCGTCAATCGAGCTATTGAGCTGCGAGTTTCTCTTCCGGCAGACTCACGAGTAGGTTCTTCTCTCTCTTTGCCTTTGTTCTCTTGAAAATATTTCATTCTAATCGATGGTCTTAGGCTTGCCTTAGATTAGATGAACAAATTTAATTAAAATTGGTTTGAATCTCAGTATAGTAGTCAAAATGTTTCTCGTTCTTTATTCTCAGCATGTATGTGCTCTATTTTGTTGTTCAATTTCCATAAAAGAAAAGAGGAAAACACTCTTTATAATTATTATATTCTTGTGATTTGCTATAAAATTATACCATTGCTTTGCTTTTCTGGATGAGTTATGATTTGAGTACGACATAATACTCTTAAAATTAACTTTCTAAGAGATTATATTTAGTTTTTTGAACTATAGCAATTTCTCATGTTAGTATACTCATCTTTGTCAGGGCTTTGTCCTGTCTGATCCAAAGAATAGGATGTTCCTTTGCAGTTTCCTCATTGTAATATCATTGGTTTGTGGTGCTTATTTAGTTGGCAATGCATTCACCACCAAGGAGTATAAACAAGTAAGTACGAATTTCTATTCCAAACTTCTAACTCTGAAATATGAATTGCTAGACAGAAAGAGAGAAGATTGTTATAGCTTAACTTTTTGTTGTATCTTACACATTATGTCTCTGAAAAGTCTCAAAATAAAATTTTAGTCATTGCTGTCTTATACTCTATCTCTAGTGTTTCTATCCTTCAATCTTTCTATGATGGCTTCATTCATGTACTAATAGATAGTCATAATCTCCATGGATGCAAATATCGTTTATTTTTATTATATAGAGTCTTCTCTCCTTTCTCCCCTGTCTGCTACACTTTGAAGTTTGAACCCAACTCCTATATATTTTCTTCTTCTTCTCCTAGGCGAAGGACACCTTCAAAGTTCTCTCCAAATCTGAAGGGAAGGGAAACTTCAGAACAGTGAGCTTCAAGTTCAAAGCAGTTGCACCAAGAACAAGACTCACATTCTACAGCTCCTTTTACCATACCAGAATTGATGATTATGGATCTCTTTGTGGCCCTGTTCTTGACCAGGTTATAGTGTTCCCTGTCACCTAAGTTATTAAACCATTAATGTAGTACTTAGTAACTATGATTTTTGCAAGTTACTTGAGCCTGTCTTCTGTATAATTGCACGAGACTATACCACTCTTTTACTCTAGTTTGCTGAGCACAAGACACCAATTTTAATTTCTGTTCATTAAAAAATTTGGCTCGAGTTTGAAGATCAAATTTTTAATCATGGGAGTTGAATGTTCATGAAATGATTAAGTAGTATATTTTAGTTTTTGATTGTTACCATGTGTTATTGGAAATCATGAGTTTCAATAAGCATGCATTTGTTTCATGCCAACATTCTGATCAATGCAACTTTTTCCCCTTCTTTTTTCTTTATTTGTTTGTTCCAGGTTTTGGGGTTGTAGGTTCTTGTAGTACAGGAAAAAAAAGGTAGATTTCATGGAATTGGCTACTGGAAGTTACCTTCTAAAGTTGTCGACGTAGTATGCAGTACAGGAGATTTTTGCAGCATGGTTATTGTAACATGGTTATTGGCTACTGGAAGTTACCTACTGAAGTTATTGTAAAATGGTTTTGTACCTGCAGGGTGAGGAGATTTTTGCAGCAGCTATTAGTGAAGTAAAAGAAGAGACAGGACTGAGTATCTAAGTAAATGTGACCAGTTTTTTTTATTGATCATAAGTTCATAACAACTGTTTCATATGGTCCATCTTTTTTTTTCTGTTTAGATTGATACAGAATTTGTAGAAATACTAGCATTCAGGTGTGAATCTTCTAACTTTTGTATGGAATTTAATCCTGATATATCGTTGTAACATTGTATTTATGAATTGTAATAACTAATTTAAAAACACAATATGTATGTATGATTTTCACTGAAATTCTAACTCTATTTTCGATATATTAAGCACAAAAGAGGCATATTAATGATTTTCTTAGGAGGAATTTGAATTTTCAGTGATTGAACAAAAATCATTAATCACCATCACCAAGTCCTGTTTTTCTATTTTTCAGGGAAGTGCAGAATTCATTCTTTGGGAAATCAGATTTGTCATTTCTTTGCATCTTGCGCCATCTTTCTGTTGAGATAAAAAAGTAAGAATTGGAAATTGAAGCAGCTCAGGTACTTTTGTTTGACGATTTCACATCATTCTTCTGTTTATTTTGTTCACCCAACGTAACTTTTCAGCAACTGATACTATAAGTATGAGATGATAGAAGGAGAAATATCCAAAAGATGAACCTAGTGGTGCTAATAAGTTATTTTCTTAATATACAGAAAGAAGAATTAGGATTTGACCACCAGGAGGTAGCCATGCCATCTGTGCCTCCACCAAATAAGGTAAGTTACATGGTTATTTATATTAATTAAGATTTAAGAATGAAAATGTGTTGCTGATTTCAGATTATTAATTGTTTCTAGCTTTTGTCAATGGAGGAGCTGCGGGAGAGAAACCTTACTGACCCTCGTCTTCCAAAGTAAGATTTTGGGGGGTGCAATGTGTTGTTAAAGAATATGTATAAGATTCTATTTAGAGAACATTCATGTATCTAAAGCTAAGGATCTCTGATGACTAAGTTTGTTGCTTCAGAACTTACCGGAACAAAATTGCTACAACTAAATTCACCCCTTGACCAATAGAGATATGGTTCTGTGAACCTACAACTTCAACAAATCAGACCAAATCTCCTCCCAGGTAATACTTTGCAGGGGAAAAGAAGGGTAGATCAATTCTTTGCCTTTTTTAATACTTGTTTAAATGTTTTATGCAGTTTGAATTTTTGGTTTAGAGCAAAGGGAAAACTTTCAGATGATCAGGCCTTGCATAGGTACATTATCTTGTATCAGCTTTTTATTTCTTTTACTCTACATGTTAATGTTGTTATTGCCTAAAGTCTTGTACTTATCTCAGTATGCCAAACCATATTCAATTCCGGAAGTGAAGACTACTCACAACAAAAAGAAGAAAAGCACGTGGATTTAATTAAAAGTTTGAAATCTAGCATGGACAACTTGAATAAGGAGGTAACATTTTAGGCACTATTATTTGTAACTACTCTTTCTTCATTCATCTATACTTCTAAATATAGTAAATTTATTTTCTAGTATCATGCGAAAGGTAACATGGATAGCATTTGCATTTTCCTTATATTCGAGTTGTGACTTTTATTGTTGTGTCTGGTGTAAATGTGATCTAAATTGTGTCTTCTTATTGCAGTTGGAAAAGATGAAAAAAAAAGAATTAAACTCCATGAAGTAAATAACTCATTTGCATTGATTGCCGTGAAACATGTCTTTTTCTTTGTTCAGATTCTTATGAATTTTATCCGTTGCTTAGGCTAATCAAGAATGGGAAAATATATTCCCTGTGTTCAAGGAAATATCTGTCACTGACAATGCATTAGAAAGGGTTCTTGCTTTGGAGATTGAGCTTGCCGAAGCATTGCAGGCCAAGAAGAAATCAAGCATGCAATTTCAGAGGTACACCTTTCTTTTGGAGCAGTAATTAGATTTTGGTACATATAGATGCTAATTTTGGAAGCACTTCACTTAAATTTACCATTTTCTTTGTTCTCGGTTAAAATTTGATGACTGGTTAGAATCTAAATTCTGATGCATCATCTTTTTTACTCTTTGAAATGAAGTAATGATCTTTTTCTTGTTTTAGCTATCAATTGCATTTTAAAACAAGTACTTTGCTGATTGAATTAAATAATCTCCAAAAGATATTAACACTGTTGTTTTGCACAATTAATTAATGTAGAAGAGTTTTATACTGACATCTAATTAAGAGTCACTTTTATCTACGTGGCAGTTCCTAACTTAATGGAGCAAATCATAATCCCACTACGTACTTATTCCAAATTAAAAGCTCCTTATGAATAATTGCTTGGTTTATATTCTTATTTATTTCATCGGCATACTAATTTCTTATAGTGTTTGATTTTGTACGTTACAGATTCAAGTGTCCTTTTGGTGAATGAAGCAATGCAATTAAGTACGTACCATGAGGAGGATATATGTAGTGGTCTTATTTGTTTATTTTATTTGTTAGTTTGACTCCACTTACATTTGTTAAAATATGTGCTTAGTCATACAATATTACATCTTCTTAACTAGATGAAAGAGATGCCAACTACTCATAATGATAGTAACTTTACTCAAGAATTTCACAAGCTTTTCGAAATGATTGAATTATTAGTAACACCTTAGATTTGAACAATTTAAAATTCATTGCTACAAGTAAAAACAAATTCAGTTAAGAATGCCTTATTTTTCACGGTTGAATTAGATTATTGTATGGCATGGGAAGCAATGTCACAAAGTTGGAATAATGGTTTCTTAAATTTAATACACATTAACGGTTCATATCTAAATTGAGTCTCTGTTTTTATTATTAGCAGCAATTGAACTTGAGATTAACTAAGGGTTACAAATAGTACAGCAGCTTGTTTTATATACTGATATGACAAATCTGGAATTGGTTAAGGGACATTTTTCTACTGCATGCAGGTTCTGGATTTTAGCCTTCATCCTCAAGAACTCAAGTCTGTGTCTTATAACACAATATACCACTCAATTAGGCAAGTTTCTTCCATCTTTTATTCCCTCAGATTCTTTTTAGCTGTCACTGTTGCTTTTTGGTACATCATTGATCAATTGACATTGGTCCAAGTAACATAAATAACATATAAATGAAAATGGAGAGAATATTATTGACTGTTGATAACTCGATGTAACTCATCCAGTAGGTTGAAAATGACACCAAGTAGTGTTTTAATTAAGCTCTCTGCTGTTTCTGGAGATGCTTCAACAATGCATACTATGCAAGAGTTGGAGGAGTAAGCACATCCGAATTTAATTCCCTCTGGTTTGTTGCAGGGAACAGCGTCGGTGGTCCTCGCTGGACTTGTTGCCACTATAAAAAAAAGAAGTATAAAAGAGAAAGGAAGTCCCAATCTCTCAGATCTAAAATTCCATCCGAAGACGCGAAGTTCCACCGAGTTTGCTGTCGCAGAAGGAGGAAACTTTTGGCCTCCAAATCTTATTCATCATCACTTAGCTAAGCTACTTGTCTTGTATATTCATATTCTAAGTAGTAAAAACAGCACTTGTTAGATGGTTTAAATACATTATTAGTCTTGACTGATTAGTGTTTATTGCAATGCTTGTATTTTGGTAAGTTTAGTAAAACAAGCTTTTGTATAGGAGTTATTACTTTTGATTTTCAATAATAAAAATATTAATATTTTATTTTTGAGTTATATAATATTTCATTTATGGATTATGATTTTTTGCTATTGTGAAATTTTAATCACAAAATTATTTATTTAACGCGATAAAAATGACGGTAAAAATTGTTAAAAACAACGATAAAAAATGTCACTGTCAGGGTAAAATGGCGGTTCAAAAATGCCATTTTAACCAACCAAAACGCTACTGTTAGGGTAAAAATGGCGGTTCAAAAATGCCATTTTAACCAACCAAAACGCCACTCTGTCAAAGTAATAATGGCGGTTTAAACCGCCGTTTTAACCTATCCAAAAACCGCCATTTTAACCTTGGAAATAACGGCGATTTAAACTGCCGTTTTAACCAACAAAAACGACACTCTGTCAGGGTAATAATGGCGGTTCAAACCGCCGTTTTAACTAATCAAAAAACCGCCATTTTAACCCTGGAAATAACGGCGGTTTGAACCGCCGTTTTAACCTATTCAAAAACCGCCGTTTTAACCCAGGAAATTGTGGCGGTTTTCAGAAAACCGTCGTAATAACCAGAATGGCACCCAGAATTACGTCACTTTACGAAACCGCCATTATTGGTAATAATGGCGGTTCAAACCGCCGTAAATACCAAAAAAAACCACCATTTTTACCAAAATTTTTTGTAGTGCATTATTAGTTTATTCTATTCCACGCTCTTTTGAAGTTTCTCTCCCCTTCTACTTTCTTTTTCTTGTATAATTCTTGTCTAAAATTAAATTCTATTTTATTTTTTTCTACCCTTAGTTAGTCTAAATTATTTCTTTCTCCTCTTTTTTCCACATTTTTTTCTCTGTCCCCATTTTCTTTTAATGTTTTTTGTAGTTCTTTATTCTATTTAAATTACTTATTTCTCCTTTTTATTCTACAAGGTGCGTTTAATCTTGCTTTAATTATTGTCTTGCATGCAAAAAGGAGGAAATTTCACACTCCACTATCAACACAAAATAGAGTTAACTCTATTCTGATTAAGAAATAAAGCAAGATCCAAGAGACAAGAAGAAGAAAAAATGGCAAACAATTAAAACAATGTAAGAAGGACCCTCGGAGATTACAACACACTTATCTCTGATAGTTATGAAGACAGCATAGTAAGGCCCACAGTTCAAGCAGATAACTTTGAACTTAAGCCTTCACTCATCCAACTAGTACAAACAGATCAATTTGAAGGCAGTCATTAAGAGGATTTGAACATCCACATAGCAAATTTTCTGCATCTGCATGACACTGTGAAAAGTAATGGAGTTAGCCCCGAAGCCATCCAACTAAGATTGTTTTTCTTTTGGAAGAAGGGACAAAAATACATCTGAAAGTTTACACGCTGGACACAATTACATTTCAATCATTTAATGAGTTGCTCGTGCACATTATTTATACATTCCGACAGACACATTTACCCTTTCGACCATCGGCGTGTGGCGGTGTTAAATGAATGAAGTGTAATTGTGTCCAGCGTGTGAACTTTCAGGTGTATTTTTGTCCCTTCTTTCTAAACAAAATAAACACAAAAAATATTGTGTCTGCCGGAGTATATAAATGGTGTGCACGCGTGACTCATTAAATGATTAAAGTGTAATCGTGTCCAGCGTGCGAACTTTCAGGTGTACTTTTGTCCCTTCTTCCTTTTCTTTTTTATGAGAGATAGAGCTACACAATTGCTCCAATCACAACTCTTGGGAATCATCACTTCATGGGAGGATCTAGTTAGTAAATTCCTAACTAAATACTTTCCACCTCAAAAGCTGGTCCTGTTAAGGAATAACAGTAATTCATTCTCCCAAAAGGAGGGTGACTCGCTCTATGAAGCTTGGAAAAGATATAAATAGATGTTTAGAAAATATCCACATCACACTTTTTCTAAATGGCTTCAAATCCAGACCTTTTATGATGGTGTTTCTCAAACCTCGAGGGCAATGATTGACTTATCAGTTGGGGATTCTCTTCATAGGAAAACACCTAAAGAAGCACTGGAATTAATAAAGATAGTGGCGGCCAACAATTTTATGTATTCATCTAAAAGAGCCACTAAAAGGGGTGTAATAGCACTAGATACCATAGATGCTCTCATAGCATAGAGCGAGACGATGGCTAAACTAATATAGTCACTCACAAAATAGATCAAGCAGAATCAAGTAGCAGTCATCAAAAGCCAAGTTTCATGTGATATGTGTGGAGGAGAACATCCAAGTGAACGGTGTGATTCATACACTGGGGGCCATTCAGTCTATGAACAAGTAAACTTCATGGGACATTCCTCAAGAGAAAAGAACGATCCTTTTTCCAAAACTTATAATCTTGGTTGGAGGAATCATCCCAACTTTGGCTGGAGTAACCAAGGACAAAGAAACTTCAACAATTCATATCAACCAACCAACCATCAAAAATCACCTCTCGAGTTTATGGTGGAGAAACTATCTCAAGCCACTGAGGTCTTCATGCAAGAATCAAGGGCAATCTCTAAAAATCAAGAACCTTCCATAAGAAATCTAGAGGTGCAAGTAGGACAGAAGGCCAAGCAACTAGCAGAAAGGGGCACTACTTTCCTTCCTAGTGACACCATAGTAAACCCTAGGAAAGAATATAAGGCCATCTCCTTAAAAAGTGAAACAGTGATCAATAAAGTGCTCCACAAGAAAAACAAGAAGATAATCGAAGACCCTCCAAAGGAACAAAGGGAGGAGAACTCATAGGAAGCTCCTATATCTACAGAATTCAAAATAGACAAAGTGAAAACCTATTAATCAAGAACTCCATACCCTCAGAGACTTAAGAAATAAGATTAAGAGAAAAACTTTTCAAAATTCTTAGACGTCTTTAAGAAGTTACAAATCAAGATTCCATTTGTTGAGGACCTTGAACAAATGCCTCTCTATGCCAAATTTATGAAAGAACTGTTGACCAAGAAAAGATCATTTTAAGAAGATGAGAAAGTAATTCTCACCAATGAATGCATTGCTAACATTCAAAGAAAACTACCACAAAAGTTAAAGGATCTAGGAAGCTTTCAAATCTCTTGCACTATTAGAGACATCACCATTGGCAAAACTCTTTTTATGACTTAAGAGCTAGCATCAATCTGATGCCCTTATGTATGGTAAAGAGGTTACAGATTGAGGAGATAAAATTGACCAGGATTTCGCTACAACTAGCCCATTGATCAATAAAATTTCTACATGGGATAGTAGAAAATGCATTGGTTAAGGTCAGAAAAATCATTTTTCCTACTGATTTCATAGTTCTTGACATGGAAGAAGACGATGACGCTTCAATCATTCTAAGAAGACCATTCTTGGCCGCTGGACGGGCACTTGCTGATGTTGAAAGAGGAGAGCTCACACTAAGAATTCATGAAGAACAAATGGTCTTTAACGTCTTTAAAGCCATACAATATCCAAGCGAATCAGAAGAAGCGAAAGATTGCATGTCCATTGATTTGGTTGATACTCTAGTCCAAGAAGCCGTGGACAAAGGAATCCTTGAAGCTATGAGATACCCCAACCACCAACCTAAAGGATTTAACGTCAAGCTAGTGACAATAAAGAAGCGCTTGTTGGGAGGCAACCTAACCATGGTTAGTATTTCTTTCTTCATTCGTGTTTCTTTTATTTTAAGAGGTCTTAGTCATCATCATCATCTTCTTCTTCTTCCCCTTCACCTTCCTCTATTGCATACATATTTTCATACATTTGATTTACGTTTATAAAAAAAATCCTATGTCATTTAGGTTATATCTTGTTCTTTTCTTCCTTATGCACGTATGCTTCTGTCCATGATTTACACTTGTCATCAAGATTTTGTAAATATCTGATTTTGGTGTGGATAACACCATTGACCATAAAGAATCGACACCAGAAGTAGTGATGATAACTTAACAGAGTTGGGTAATATCAGAATAAGATAACTCCTCATTGCTGCTGGTTAGTTATTTTCTTTCTTTTTTACTTTAATCTTCTCTATTTTAATTTTCCTTGGTTTCCTCTTCTTGAATACATAGCATATTTTATCCTTCTTTTCTCATCTTAAACTTAAAATTTGAATGCTTGTTCCTCCAGTAACTATTTTTATGGAGAATATCTTGATGAAAGGATTGAATTAAATTATTCAAAAACAAACAGTGGAGGTACTTAAGAATATGTGGTTGTATTTGAAGGGATATGAAATACTTGAATCTTGAGGAAACGAAAAAAGAATCTTCAAGAAACAGAAATTTAAAGAAGTATTATGAGATTTCGATCATCAATTCCTTGGAGTAGTGAAAAAAATCTGGAAAGATCAAAAATCAAAAGTTCAAAGGCTCTGAGTACCAATGATTAGGATCCAATTATGTGCCTATGGTGTTTTTGTTCTATGGATAGACTTGGGTCAGTAAATCCGAGGGGTGCTTTATCACCTGATAACTTGGGCCAACTGAACCGAGACTATTGATTGAAAGTCCATTTAAAGAGTTGCCATAAGACAAAATATTTAGAGTCCAAAGAGGCTCTGGGCATCGATGTCTGGATCAAAACCCTAGTTATGTGCTTGTTGTAATATCCTTACTATCAAAATGTCACACTTTCGGCTCCACTACTCTGATAGAGCAGATATTACGACGACTTCCATACATATATAATAATAAAATAGGAGCCTTTAACTTGAAACCATATCTCTATTTTGTTTGAAAAACCAAAAATATTTTTTTCTTTCTTTTTACAAGCATGCATACATATAATACCAATCACAAGACTTCACATATATATACACATACACACACACACACAAGGATCCTTTAAATAAGTAACTTACACACATTAATCTATCATTACAATCATGACTCCTATCTCTCTTTACCAAAATATAAATCTTAATAACAAGGTGAGGGAAAAGGCATCTATGATAATACAACCATAAAGTGCAGAAACCACATCATAAGCTTCCTTGTCCACTTCTTGAAAAGAGAAGTTTGTAGGGGGTGAGATCCTAACCACATGGTCTCACTAAAGAAGTTTAAAATTGTCATAAGAAGATACGTGTAAGAAAAGGAATGGATTCTCAAACATAGTGATTATCATTTGTCTTATGAATCTTTTCAAACACCAATAGTTATTTATTCAAAACCCAAATTCATGCTTTCATTATAAAATCTTAAAAGTTACTTAAACTGTATGAATGACCAACCTGTCCCAAGCATAGGTTCATTAAGTCTATGCTGAACTAGTTTGATCTTTTATACTTTACCAAACCTTAAACAGAAATCACTCACGGCGTCTGGCCCATCACATAATTAATCATGGCCTCCAGCCTAAGCAAAATCAATCAACACACAAATGACCACAAACCAATGCGCGTATTAATCTTTACCAACTTACTAAATTATTGCTTCCGGCCCAACCAGTCACAGCCCTTTGGCCCAAAATAATCAAATCTCGACCCCAGATCTAAAACAATATCAAAACTCGGCCTTCAACCCAAAATAATATCAAATCATTCACAATCCACCACACTCCATTGTGATCTGATCAACAAGTCACAGACGTAAGCAAAAATCAAACAAATAATCAAACCATCACACATAGAGAACAATTATATCAAGTAGTGCAATAGCAGTTAACAGAATATCAATTAGGCAAACCAAAATAATTATATAGATCCAAGCAATTTCAAACAAATGTAGTATGATGCATGCCTGTCCTACTGGTCATGAGCTCATGTGTTGGTTAACTTGTCAGAACCCGACCCAAATCAAGTTGGTATCTCCCGGATTAATCTCTCTGTCGCGCATCCCTAGGGGGAATAATTCTGTGGAAGAGTGTCCTACCACTTTCTCCTGGAGGTATACTCAGGGAAAAATATTCCGCAAGAGAATGCCCTACCACCTTCCCCTGGATGTTGAAAAATTTTGTGGGATAGTGCCCTACCACCTTACAACCAGAGAGAGATATCGGAGAAATATTCTGAGGAAGAGTGTCCTACCACCTTCTCCACTTTCAACACACATTTAAAAGAGGATGTGAGAAAAATATTCTAAGGGAGAGTGTCCTACCACCTTTCCCACTCCAAACCAACAATCAAAAGAGTAAGCGGGAGAAACATTCCAAGGGAGAGTGCCTACTAACTTCCCCACTTTTAGCATACACAATTAAAAGAGAATGTAGGAAAAATATTCTGAGAGAGAGTGTCCTACCACTTTTTCCACTCCCATACCACAACTGCATCCCCTGGAGGCAGTGCCACCGCAATACGCAAGCGGAATTCACCATCATTCTTGGCATTTCGGTCATTTGGACCACAACGAGTTAATATTAATGTCTTTAAATAAACCTCATAAACATCAAATTCATTAACCATAACCTTTTGTACAACTTCTCAAGCTTAGACTCATTAAACCCAATTCTCTGTCAGTCTTCATTCCCAACTCTCGTGAGCGGGATAATACCACCGTCCTCATCGCGGACGGGACGAACCACCATTCCCACAACTATGTCATCCGATTTAACCAAACGTTTATTCAGAAATAATTCAATTTAATTCATTCTATATATTCACACTCATTTCCAAGCTTAAATACTAGTTAGTGGACCAGATCACATAGGTGAAAAAGTAGATTGAATAGACAAAAAATAATTAAAATCATTATTTTCTAGAAAACAGGACGGTCGTGCGTATTCTTGCCTCGTGCGTACATAGGAGTCCCCTTTTGGCGTGTACGCACGGAACGCATATAAAAGACATTCAATTTTGGAATGCAAGTTGTATGTACGCATAGTCGTGCATACACATGACTTGGCTTTTGTGCGTACACATGGTATGCGCACAAAACTCTTTCAATTCTATAACACCCCTCATGCATACGCATAGGTCGTACATACGCATGACCTCAATTTTTTACAACTTCTGCAGAATTCAGATTTTAACCATGAATTTCAAACGTACATAACTTTTTTATTAAAAATTATTTTTCCGTCTGTTCTTCGAATGTCATAAACTAAACAGACCTAATTTTTATTTAAGACAAGTTTCACAAAATTAAAGGTTTGAGAACTAAGTAATGGCCGTCGAAGTTGGTAAAAAATCTATTTTTACCAAAGTTACACAATTGCTCAATTTTCTCAATTCTCAATCCAAATCAATTCTAAACCATACCAAAACCTTTACTAAGCAAACTCATTCATGCATTTATTAATTCTTTACCCCTTTCTAACCATTTCAACACCAAATCAACTAATCGAACATTTGACACCCACACTTATACAACTATAATTCCATTCACATCAACAATACATAACCCTCACAACTTATTACCAATTTAGAATCATTCCAAACCTAATCAACCCAATTCTAGTTTATGTATATCACAATCCATCAAATTATCCATTCACAAGACAACACACAATACTTATATATCTAAATTTACATTCACACTAAAAATCACTCATCATCATTATTTCGACATATTGCAATGAGGTAACATCAATACTTACCTTAACGTACCAAGTAGGGGATTTCTCACCCTATCACGGTCTTAGGCCCAAACTTTCACATCAGTAATTATAATAGGCAATTAAACCACACCATTACAATTATGCACATATATACATACATATATCCATTCCATAATTCAAGCCACTACCCAATTAATTAATCACCACAACAATCAAACATACCAATTCCTGAGACTCACATAATCACCAAAAATATTATTTTTATATCAATATCAATTTATAACAATTTTCGGCAATAAAACAGCTTTAAGAAAAATCTTACCACGTTGATGGCGGTTCCCAACCCTTGAATTTCCATTTTGAAACAAAACCACGCCTCAACAAATGGTACCACGCTTCCACTAAGTGCTCCAAAATGAACCCAAGCATCCAACACGTACCGAAACAAACCAATCACCCAAGCTACTCCATATAATCTAATCGCAACAATTATTCCAACATTCATACTAGGGTTCTTACTAGGGTTCTTGTAGGTACCACCCCTACCTCCTCACGAAAAACTCAGACGGTGGCACCTCGGTGTAAGAACAAGTCGAAAGCTGCCTCATAAGGACTCTGGACCTCATGTTCAGGCCTAAACCAACATATTAGGTAACCACTGGAACATTGATGCTGTAGCCGGAGACTTGTAATTCAACCTTTGATAATGGCAGACGATCAATACGAAGACGGTCACACGGCATCTAAATTAGAACCAGAATCCCATCGTGATGATCTCACACTTGCAATACTTCCTCCTCAGGAAAGGACGCACATTCCCCATGATAAAGGAACTTCGGCAAACCCCCAACCAAGGCGGATCCAATTAGAGGTCCATCCGTGGTGCGTAAATTTTAACTTCGCACAACTTAACTGGCAAGTGCACCGGGTCGTCCAAGTAATACCTCAAGTGAGTGAGGGTTGAATCCGACGAGGATTGCCGGATTGAGCAATCTGTAGTTATCTTGCAGATCTTAGTCAGGCAAATAGAATGATAGTAGTTGTTTGTTGTAGGTGCATAAGCAACAATAACAAAAGCGGTAAATGAATACGGTAGGCTTAGTGACGAGACGTCAGTTAAGGCTTCGGAGGTGCTTCTTCTTCTGAATTAACACGTCGTACTCTCTACGTCAATAATGAATGATTCCTTCAATGGCAAGGCTGTAAGTGATTAAGCCATGGGTCGTGGTCATTAATCTCCTCAGGTCCAAACTGAACATCCAAATGGACTAGATCAATCTGGGAGAGGGTGAAGCGCGCGCCAGTCAATCTCTCTACTGATCCTACTCAAAATGCTACAGACAAGGTTGGATCTTCCAGATCAGAGATTACTGCTCTTATGGTTCTAGCCCTTAGAGTCACAGGAACCTCAATTGCCACTGACTAATGGGGTTATATGTCACATGGCCAATTAATCCAGATAATTCTGTTGGAACCCGTGATACATCCTCAAGCTGTAGCTCAATACTATCCGGGTCAGGACTCGTAAGAACTCATGTAGAATCGAGATTCATAAGGATGAAGAATGACAATGCATCATAGAATAGAATCACACATTGATTGAAATAGAAAAGTACTTATATTAATTCATAGGAATCAGCAGAGCTCCTAACCTCAACCTAGGAAATTTAGTTGCTCATACTGTACAGAGAAATAACTAAAATATTCGAAAGTGGTAAAAGAGATCCTAAAAATTGGTGATCTTTTTTCTATTTATTCTAACCTAAACCTAAAGAGATATTAATAGTAATTATAAAATTACAAAATTGAAATAAACTAAGCTAAAGGTGCGAAAATCCACTTCTGGGCCCACTTGGTGAGTATTTGAGTAGAGCTTGGTGTCCAACTTAAAGAAGTGGGAGTTGAACACCCACTAGGGGGTAGGATTGCTGCTTCTTTGCTCCCTTTGTAGCATTGAACACCATGTTTGGGCGTTCAACACTAGCCTTGGTCCTCTTGGGGCATTGAACGCCCCATAGGGGGTAGTTTGGGCATTCAACGGCCATTTTGGGCTGTCCAATTTGAAGAAAAGTATAGACTATTATATATATCTGGAAAAACCTGGAAGTTAGCTTTCCAACGCCATTCAGAACGCATTATTTGGACCTCTGTAGCTCCAAAAATGCTCATTTGAATGCATGGAGGTCAGAATCTGACAGCATCTGCTCTGCTTTCGTTGCCTCTGAATCAGGCTTTGCCAGAACTTCACCAATTTCACCCAAAATTCACCTAAAATCATGGAAAATCATAAAATGTCAAAGTAATATCCAAAGAAGTTAATTTTGCATTAAAACCTACTAAAACTCAACAAAACATACTGAAAATACTAAGAAATTGATGCCAAAAAAGCGTATAAAATATCCACTCATCAAAACACCAAACTTAAACTATTGCTTGTCCTCAAGATACCAAAAATAAGTAGGATTAAAAAGAAGAGAAAAATAAAACGAGTCTCAGAGTTTTCAATGAAGCTCAGTTCTAATAATTGTGTGGGGCTAATAGGTCTTTACTTCTAAACAGTTTTGGCATCTTTGAGAGTTAGAGTCTAGATAATATTATTGGTACTCTTCTTTAAGTTCTTCTCAATTCTTGAACGCAGCTTCCTCTTTGGTTCTTTGCACTTTGTTGAGCCTAGCCGTGACTCTAAGCGTTTTATTTTTCTATATTGCCACCGGATACATAAATGCCACAGGCACTTGACTAGGGGAACTCTTTGGATTCGAATTTAGCTTTACTTAATTTCCAGTCAGTGGTACCCAGAGTTCTTAAGTGTACTCTTTTGCTTTGGATCACGACTTTAACTGCTCAGTCTCAAGCTTTTCACTTGACACCTTCACACCACAAGCATTTAGTTATGGATGGCAACTTAATTGAGCTTTGTCCCTTATAACCATTGATGCTCAAAGCCTTGGATCCTTGCTCTTATGATTTTTCTTTTATGAGCACTCTTTTTTTTTTAAATAGGATTGCTATTTTTTTTGCTTCAAGAATATAAATAATTTGGATTTTTCTGAGAGCTAATAATATTTCTCTAGATTCACTGTTCTTCCAAGAGCCAACACCCTCAACCTCAAGACAATCATGCACAGTTAATTCATGCATTTAGAGAGTAAATGCATGGCCACCACTTTTTGGATTAGAATCAATGCTGTACAATCAACTCAAGAAATTTTGTATTTTACTGCTTCTTTTTGAAATAAAAGATATTTTATTTAAATTTAATGGAACGACAAGTGGAATATCTCATACTCAATCGACATAAAGGAAAATTAATTACTAGAAAATAAAGAACTAGAAAAAGAAAAACAGAAATTCTACTAGTGATCATGTAAACTTAAATATGAAAAACAGGAATTAGAATAGGCACAAGATAGGATTGAAACTCAACCACCTTAATTTTGGTGGTCATTGCCTTCTTCCGAAGCTACTTTTTGGCATTTCTGCTCTTCTTCTACATGCCCCTACCTCTCATGTTCTTCCACTAGCTTCTGTAGCATGCAAGACTGGTTCTGTTGTTCCTCTCTTAGCTGGTCCATAGTGGATTGCAACTGCTAGATGGATGCTGCCAGTTGATTCCAGTATTCAATTGGAGGAGTGCTCTGCCCTTGAGGTGGCTTAGGTGTCTTCCTCTTATGAGGGTTGACTGGTTGCTGAGTCTTGTCTAGTCCTGGTCCCTTGGTGCTTTCCATACTCTCCTTGGTAATTGGATTGTCTATTGGAACACTAGTGTCTCTGTCAATCAAGACTCCTGCCTCATTATACAAGCGAGAGACAAGGTTTGGGAAAGCAAGCTTGGCTTGGGTTGAGTTCTTGTTTGCGAACTTATATAACTCACAGGGAATTATTTGGTGAACTTCCACCTCATTGCCCAACATAATACAATGGATCATCACAGCTCGCCTTAAAGTAACTTCAGAACGATTGCTAGTGGGGAGTATGGAACGTCCAATGAACTCCAGCCATCCTCTAGCAACTGGCTTGAGATTCATTCTCCTCAGTTGGTTGGGTTTGCCTTTCTTATCATTGATCCACTTGGATCCTGGTAAACATATGTCCTCAATGACTTAATCTAGCCTTGGTTTGGCTAGTACTCTCCTATTAAAGGAGTCAGGGTTATCCTTTTGTGGGGGTAATTTAAAAATTTCCCTCACCTTATCCATATTAAAATGCAAAGTCTTTCCTCGGACCATGGTACGCCACGTATGGAATCCTTGTCCTTCTTTCTTTTGTTTATTTGTCATCCATAGGTTTGCAAAAAACTCACGGATTCATACTATTCCAACATTGGTTGCAGGGTTGGCCAGAACTTCCCAACCCCTCTTTTGAATCTGTTCTTAGATTTTCGGGCATTCATCTTCTTTCAAGTCAAACTTAACTTTCAGAATCACAGTCGTTTTGCACATTACTTCATAGTAATGTTCTTCATGAATCGTGGAGTAGAACCTGTAAGGTTTGTATGCAGGTGTTGGTGGTGCACCTTCTTTCCTGTTTCTTGATGCGGATCTTCCACTTCTTGGAGCCATAGATAGTGAATAACTAAAAGAGCAACGCTCTGGTGGTGGGTCTTGGAATTCAAATGGATGGCTTGCATCCTTGTGGGCGTTGAACTCCCAGGGAACCCCCCTGGTGGCGTTCAACGCCAGCTCTTCATCCCTCAATGGGCGTTGAACGCCCAGGGCACTCTCCTGGTGGCATTCAACGCCAGGTCTTTACCCCTTAATGGGCGTTGAATGCACAGGGCACCCCTTAGTGGCATTCAACGCCAGGTCTTCACCCTATTTTGGGTGTTGAACGCCCAAGCAGCCCCCTTGTGGCATTCAATGCCAGCCTAACTATCCTTCTTGGGTGTTGAACGCCCATTCTTCTCCTTGTCTGGCGTTCAACGCCAACAAGGAATCTTCCCCAGGGTGTTCTGAATTTAATTTTGAATGTTCCTATTTTTAATCTAGGTATTGCACATGATCACAAATATTAAACATTAGCAGAGGACCATAAAAGTTAATATGGAATTAACTAGAATTGAATAAAACTAAGAACAAGTAAAAGAATTAAAAACAGTAATATGCTACGTATGGTTGGGTTGTCTCCCAACAAGCACTTCTTTACCGTCACTAGCTTGACATTCCTGCTGCTATGTTAGCTACAGAGTGGAGCTCTCTTGCTCCAGAGTATCCCCTAGATAATGCTTGACCCTCTGTCCATTTACTATAAACCTTTTTCACAGAATGTCTGTGTTGGAGCTCTATATGGTTGTAGGGTGAGACATTAGTGACCAAAAAAGGTGCCTTGCATATTGCAAAAAGTTGCTCGTCAGGAAAGGTCTCAACTATCTCCGTAATGGGAGGAGACGTCCCTGTTGCAGGTTCAATCCTGGACAGGTGGTCAACCACCTGATTCTTGGACCCTTTTTTGTCCCTTATTTCAATGTCAAATTCTTGCAAGAGCAAGACCCATCTTATCAATCTGGGTTTAGAGTCCTGCTTCGACAGAAGATACTTAAGAGCAGCATGGTCTATATAAATGATGACCTTAGATCCTATTAAATAGGATTTGAACTTGTCAATGGCATAAAACACTGTAAGTAGCTCCTTCTCTGTGGTGGTGTAATTTCTCTGTGCGTCATTTAAAACATGACTGGCATAATAAATGCTGTGTAAGAGCTTATCATGTCTTTGTCCTAGGACGGAACCAATTACATGATCATTGGCATCACACATCAATTCAAATGAAAGGGTCCATTCAGGTGTAGATATGATAGGTGCAGAGATAAGCTTTGTTTTCAGAGTTTCGAAGGCATCCCTGTACTCTTTATTAAAAATAAAAAGAGTGTCAGTGGCTAAGAGATTGCACATGGGTTTTGCAATTTTGGAGAAATCTTTGATAAACCTCCTGTAGAATCCCGCATGTCCTAAGAAGCTTCTGATTGCCTTAACATTAATAGGTGGTGGTAACTACTCAATTACTTCTACCTTGGCCTGATCGCCCTTGCCTTCAATTACCATGAAATGGCATTTCTCCCAGTTTAAAACTAGGTTAGTTTTTTGGCATCATTTCAGAACTAGGGCCAGATGGTCAAGGCAAGAATAAAAGGAATCCCCAAAGACAGAGAAATCATCCATGAATACTTTAAGGAATTTCTCAACCATGTCTGAAAAGATGGAGAGCATGCACCTTTGAAAGGTGGCAGGTGCATTACAGAGGCCAAATGGCATCCTCCTGTAAGCAAACACTCCATATGGGTATGTAAATGTTGTCTTTTCTTGATCTTAGGTATCTACTACAGTTTGATTGTAGCCTGAATATCCATCAAAGAAGCAATAAAAGGCATGCCCAGCTAGTCTCTCTAGCATCTGGTCTATGAACGGCAGAGGGAAATGGTCCTTCCTTGTGGCATTATTGAGTCTTCTATAATCAATGAACACGCGTCACCCTGTCACTGTCCTTGTGAGGATCAGTTCATTCTTTTTATTATGGACCACTGTCATCCCTCCCTTTTTGGGTACAACCTGGACAGGACTAACCCAAGGGCTATCGGAGATGGGATAGATAATTCCGGCCTCCCATAGCTTAGTGACTTCTTTCTGTACTACTTCCTTCATGGCTAGATTCAGCCGCCTCTGTGGTTGTACCACAGGTTTAGCATCATCTTCGAGCCTTATCTTGTGCATGCAATGAGTTGGGCTAATCCCCTTTAAGTCACTGATGGTCTAGCCTAGAGCTATTTTATGTGTTTTCAACACCTCAATCAGTGCTTCTTCCTCTTGTGGCTTCAGGGAAGAACTTACGATTACAAGATAAGTGTCACCATCTCCTAGAAACACGTATTTCAAGGATGATGGCAGTAGTTTGAGCTCGAGTTTGGGAGGTTTATCCTCCACTTTAGGGGCTTTTAAAGCCTTCTCTTGCACTTCTGACGCTTCCTTGTCAGAACTGACATCCTCAAGGATGTCTTGAAGCTCCTCCTCCAGGCTCTCAACTGAATGTGTCTCTTCCACCAGAGAATCAATGATGTCGATCGTCATGCACTCCTTGGATACATAAGGGTGGTCCATTGCTTTGGTGGCATCCAGGATGAACTCATCCTCATTGACTCTCAGGGTCACTTTCCCTTTTTCGACGTCAATGAGGGTCCTTCCTATGGCCAGGAAAGGTCTTCCCAGGATTATGGACACGTTCTTGTGTTCCTCCATCTCCCAGAATACAAAGTCTGATTGTTGGGAAGTAACCCAACCCTGAATATCGTTGGTTTTTCTTTCATTTGATTTTCATTTCTTTTTCATTTTATTTATAGTTTTCTTTGGTTTAATTTTGATTGTGATAATGCAAAGTGTTTAGGACAGGAACATGAGGAATCAGGAAGCAGAACAGAACACCCTAGAGCAAAATCAACTTGAAGTGCTCTGGTGCTAAACGCCAGGGTGGGCGTTTAGCCCGAAGTTGGCAAGCTAAGGGCTGGTGATAAATGCCAGATGGGCGTTTAATGCCCATAAGAGGATCCAGTTTTTAAGAAATCCATGCCTCATAGGGCTATCGTTTAGCGCCAACACTAGTTTCAAAAAAAAAGTTCCACTTCTGGCACTAAACACCAAGGTGGGCATTTAGCGCCAGCTATGCCAATTTTGAATTTCAAGTAGGAATCTGACTGTTGCAACGGTCACCCCACCCCTACCCTCTCCCTTCTTTCTATCTCTCTCACACCTCGTTCCAACATCAAATCAAATCTTGTTACCCCCAAATCATTTCCTTTAATTCACCTTACTCCATATCCCGATCTATTTTCCTATCATATCTTTTCAAATCCTCTTGAATTCTATCTTCCTAAATTAATCTCCTTTTGCCCTCCTATAAATACCACCTCTATTCTCACCTTCCATCACACCTCTCCAATATATCTCTCTACCTCCTCACTTCTCTTTACCCCCTTTCTTCTTTTCCTTTCTTTTTTTCCTTATAGCCAAAACCCAAACCCCCCACCCTTTACGCCCTTCCGCCTCTCTTTTTCGTTTTATTTCCTTTCTTTCTTCACTTTTCTTCACATTTTTTATTTTTATTTTTTTGCTCGGGGACGAGCAAAGGCTTTAAATTTGGTGTTGGGGCGCTCCGTTTTTCACCTTTCTCATACTTTCAATGGCACCAAAAGTTGGAGAATCATCTTTAGGAAAGAGAAAGGAGAAGGCTCCCTCCTCTATCCCATATGATGTCAACCAGTTCCAAACTAAGATTCATGAGGAGCACTATAATGAGATTGTCAGCAAAAAAAAGTGATACCGGATGTGCAATTTGATTTGAAGCTAGACGAGTATCCAGAAATCTCGGAATAAATTTGGAACAGGGGTTGGAAAGTTCTGGCCAACCTTGTGACTGAGGTTGGAGCACTGATGGTCAGAGAGTTCTATACTAATTTACGGGTGACCTACAAGAACATCAAGGAGGTGAATCCTGAGTTCAAGACTTGGCGCACTATGGTCTGAGGGGAGATCTTACAGTTTGGTTCGGAGAGAGTGAGGGAGATGCTTCAGTTGCCACCATCCAGGGATGACCCTCACTCTTACACTAAGAGGGTCAACATTTATCAGAATTTGGACCAGGTCCTCACTGATATATGCCTCCCCGGAGGGATGCTAAGGGTCACCTATACTAGCTGAGGAGGCATTCTTTGAAGCCGGTTGCTAGGGGCTAGTTGGAGTTCATTCAGGGCTCTATCATCCCTATGAGTAACCGGTCTGAGGTTACTATTGACAGAGATGTGATGATTCACTGCATCATGCTTGGCAATAAGGTGGTGCAACGCGTGATCCCTCATGAGATATACAGCATAGCAGCAAAGGCTTCCACCTCAGCCAGATTAGCCTTTTCTCACCTCATCTTTTGCTTTTGTGAGGCTGCTCGTGTCCAGATTGATAGGGATACTTTATTGCAGTTGACAGACCGATCACTAGGAGGGGCATGGAGTATGCTCGGGAGCTTGGACAAGCACCACCTCAAGAGCCAGTTCCCTGATGCGTGAGCATCTTGTATCCTTTTTTCCTTTGTTTTCTAGTTATTTTCAGTTAAGTTTTATTATATTTTACTGAAAACATCCTCTGTGGATGCTACTTTGAGTTGTTTTAGTGTTTTTATGATTTCAGGTGAAATTTGGAACAATTTGGCAGAGTTTGGAGCAAAAAGGAAAAGAGCTGAAGCTGCTCCCCTGGGAAGCTAAATGCCAAGCTGCCCCCCTGGGCAGCTAAACGCCAAGCTGGCATTTAGCGCCAGCAAGCTTCACAACAAGGCACATTTCTGCCCACTTATGGGCGTTTAGCGCCAGTTAGCCCGAGTTGAAGCCCGCACTTTGGAGCATCTCTAGCTGGATTTAGCCTTTATTAGTTATTTTATCTTTTATTTTTGAAATTTTTATTTACAAATAATATCTTTTAAGTTTTAGAATTTATTATTTTATTTTATTTTCAAATCAGATTAAGTTAGATATAAGAGGGAAAAGATTCACCCTTTAGGGGGATCTTTAGATCTTTGGACTTTCAGATCTTTTCTGTTCCGCACTTTTCAGAACCCTAGTTTTTCTCTGTAAGTCTTGAGCCACTAAACCTTCTTGGTTAAGGTTAGGAGCTCTGTTTATTTCTATGGATTGAAACTATTACTCTTCTATTTTAATTAATGCGTTGATTCGATTTCAAGGATTACCTTCGTTCTTAATTTTATGAGTCTGGGTGGAATGAGAGTATGACCCTTATTCTATATGCTTTTATGAGATCCTTGAGAGTGGTCTCTGAAGAGAGAACTTTTGCGTGGTCTAGAAATTCACAGATAAATCCTCGTTGCAGGTATAGCTTCTAAACCAACAAAAGTCCTTTCTTACAAACGTTTTGGTTGTCACAAGTAACAAACCCCTTTTAAAATTGATAACCGAGGTATTTAAACCTCGGGTCGTCTTCTCAAGGAACTGCAGGGAAGTATGTTCTTATTATTGGTTATGAGTTTTGTAAATTGGGGGTTTTAAAAGTAAGGAATAAGTAAATTAAATGACAAGTAAAATAAATAAATAACTATAAAATAAACTCTTGGCAAGTTATAAGAAATAGGAAGTCCTATCCTAGTTATCCTTATCAATGGTGATGAGAATTGAGTTTAATCCCACTTAGTTAATCTTTACTAAACAAAGGAAAGTCAAGTGGACTAATCAGTTTGATCCTCAGATCCTAGTCAATTCCTAAGGAAGGACTAGAGTTATTGGAATTCGATTTGATTAGCAAAAATAACAATTATCAATCATGATGAGTTTGATAACTCAAGAGTTACCAATTACTTAACCAAATCCAAAAGGAGAAAAATAAACTTACTCGAATAAAAATATCTTCAGATTGGAAGCAATAGTAACATAAATAAAAGAAAGCAATCATAAACTGAAATACCTCAAATAATATTAATTAAGAGAATCATATGTAACATGGAAGATTTCATAAATTAAATTAAGAAAATAATAAAAGGGAATATTGAACCTGATAAAGAGTTGGAATACTTAACTTGAAATAATAAGAAATTCTAATCCTAAAACCTAAGAGAGAGGAGAGAACCTTTCTCTCTAAAAACTACATCTAAACTATAAAAAGTGAATAATTCAATACGTTCCTCCTGAATGGATGCATCCCCCCACTTTATAACCTCTAATCTGTGCTTTCTGGACTTGGATCTGGGCCAAAAAGGCTTCAGAAATCGCTGGGAGGATTTTCTGTAATTTCTGGTGCGTGGCGTCTTGACGATCGGATTTTTGACGGTTTAGAATTTCACAAATGAATTCTCGTTGAAGTATAGTCTCTAAACCAACAATAATCCTTTCATGCAAAAATTTGTTTGTCACAAGTACAAACCCCTAAAATCTATAAACCGAAGTATTTAAACCTCGGGTCGTCTCTCAAAGGACTTGCAGGGTAGTGTTCTTGTTATTGGTTATGGACTTGTTTATTTTGGGGTTTTGGATGAGGAATGTGAATAGTAAATGGTAGGAAAACTTTATTCACAAAATGGTCTTGGCAAGGTTTGGTTGTCAAGGGTCTTCATCATTATCACTAGCCACAAGTATGGTAGTTGCAAGGATTAATCCCACTTAGTCATCCTTAAATCGATTAACAAAGGAAAGTCAAGTGAGTTATATCAATCCTAGTCCATAAGTCCTAGCTTTCCACTAATTGGATTAATGAAGGCTAGAGTTAATGGCTATCAACTATCAATCAATTGGACACTAGTGACTCAAGAAATCCTAAGTTACCTTCTCAAGCCAAGAACATAAAATTCTAGTCTAAAATTCTTCCAAGCATTTGATCAAACACTTGGAAGGCACAAAAGAAAAGTATAGTCAATCACAACAAGAATGAATTCTAACTACAATTGAATGTAAAGGATCAACAACAACAACCAAGGAGATCACAATTATCATGAATTACCTCAAATTGAATTATTAAAAGGAAATAAAGAGAACAAGAGTATCTCAATTACAAAACCTAGAAACAAAATAAGAGAAATTACAACAAGAGAATAGGGATAGAGAGAAGAACCAAAGAGTAGCAATCATCAATTGAAGGTAGAAGTAGAAGGAGACTTGAATTAAACCTAGAACTATGAGATCCTAATCTAACCCTAATTCCTAATCCTAATTCTAGAGAGAAGAGAGAGCTTCTCTCTCTAAAACTCTAAACTAAAAGTGATTATTGGTCAAAAAGTGATGATAATAATGCCTTCCCCTTAATCCTTCACCCTTTTATTCCTTTCCCTTAGCAATTTGGCGCCAAAAATGGGTTCAGAAACCCTCTCAAATCGCCAGGCACGTGTTGCATTAGTGAGGTCATGTGCCCTCATCGACGCGTGCGCGCACGGTACGCGTGCGCTTCCCTGGCTAGTTCTGCGATGTGCGCGCGAGCGCCTTGTGCGCGTGCGCGTGCATGGCTGACTTTGCTTCTTTGACTTTTTTTTATGCTTCTCTCCACTTGTATGCTTCCTTCCTTGCTTCCTTTGATCCATGCCTAGCCTATTTCAATCCTGGAATTACTAGCAAACACATCAAGGCATCTTATGGAATCAAAGAAGAACTAGAATTCATCAAAATAAGGCTTAGAAAGCATGTTTTTACACTTAAGCACAAATATGGGAGAGATAACAAAATCATGCTAATTCCTAGGCTAAATGTGACAAAAGGTTATCAAAATACTCTAAATTCAATGCAAAACAAACCGTCAAATTGGGGTTTGTCAACCTCTCCACACTTAAGCCTTAGCATGTCCTCATGCTAAAATAAGAAGGAACTAAGGGTTATGACATTTATTGAATGCAACTAAACTATATGAGTCCTATCTAAATGCAATTATCTAAAGCAATTGGAAATGCTTAGTTCAAACAAATCAATTCTCAAGAGAGCATGTGTAAGCACAAGAGCTAGGCAATAAGGACTAAGTCCAAACCACAATTGTATTGAATTGTCAAAAAGAAGTTCAAACTTGCAAGAATATAGATAATATGGGTGAACACATGTGATTGAACTTTTGAACCCTCACCGGATGTGTATCCGCTCTATTCACTCAAGTGTTTAAGGGTTAATTCACTCAATTATCTTCTAATCATGTTTTCCAAAATTTGATTTTCTTCTAACAATCAACACTTATTCAATGCATGCATACATTCATCATGAGGTCTTTCATTTAGGTTGTAATGGGGTTAGGGTCAAGGTAGGATCATTTATGGTCAAGTGGACTAGGATTTGAATCTTTGATTAGCATAGACTTTCCCACCTAACCTATTTAGTGACTTATACAAATGCAAGCTATTCTAACTACCCATTCTTCACTTTTTCTTACATACTCATGCATTTTCTTTTCATTTCACAACACTTATGCATTGATTCCTATTGAGCTTCACTTTGGGCATTTTGTCCCCTTTATTGCTTTTCTCTTTTTTTTTTTCTTTTTCTATATACATTTTTCTTTTCTTTTCCTCATCATTTTTTTTTCTTTATATTATTTTTTTTTCTTTTTCTTCTTTCAAACTAAATACGAGAACATCAATGCATAAGGTCTCTACATTTAATCAATACATGAATATGTGCCCAATTCTTAAACATAAAAGTGTACTGCCCCTTTTTATCCCATCCAATGTTCCCAAGCCTCACCAACTTTGAATAATAAAACACTCTCACTAGCCTAGGTCAATCAAAGATCCAAACAAGGACTTTTCATTGGTTTTCCGCCTTAGGCTTGTAATGTGCTAAAATAAGAATAAGTTGGTTGAGCATAGGCTCAAAATTGGCTAACAATGGGGAGTAAAAGGTTGGCTATTTGGGTAAGTGGCTAATGAAAGAATGGCCTCAATCATATAAATGCACAAACACAAGAAATAAACGGATATATAGAATCAAGCAAATCAAGGGTCACAATCATGGGAAGAGAACAATTTCACACAAGAATGGAAAATAAATGGTTATAAAATGTAACCACATCAATAGGCTCAAGTCTCACAAGCTTGTGTTCTCAATTCAATACATGCTTCACAAGGTATGAAATTCAAGCAAGTTTCAAAAATTTTCTTTCAATCAATTGGGTTAATGCCCTATATTTAAACTTCTTGAAAAAAAATCTCAATGTTTGACTAAGCATTGTTGTGATTGAAAAGTTCAAAAATTTTCTTAGTTCACCCTTTCCTTTTTCACTTAGAACCAATATATTATGCAAAAAGGGTGACTAAATATTTGCAATCCAAAGTATGATTTCTAATCACAACTACAAACTAAAAACAAAGATAAACAAAATGGATAAAGAAGAATCCAACTAAAAGTACGGAATCTATCATCCCAAACATCTAAAAATATCCAAAAGCATCAAAATATCTAAAATCCAAAATAACCAATAAAAGTACCCAAAGCAAACTAGAAATGGCATCACAATATATACAAAGATGTGCAAAATAGGATAACTAGGCTGAAAAGTTCACCGGTTCCCCGGCAACGGCGCCATTTTGACGATTGGATTTTTGACGGTTTAGAAATTCACTAATGAATTCTCGTTGCAAGTATAGTTTCTAAACCAATCACTAATCCTTTCATACAAAAAGTTGTTTGTCACTAGTACAAACCCCTAAAATTTATAAACTGAAGTATTGGACCTCGGGTCGTTCTCCCTAGGAATTGTAATGAAGTGTCTTGTTATTGGTTATGAGTTATTTTGGGGTTTTGGATAAGAAGCATGAAAGATAAATAGTAAGAAAGTAAACTAACAACTATAAAAGGCTCTTGGTAAGGTGTGAGAACTAGAAGTCCTATCCTAGTTATCCTTTTCAATTGTGATGAGAATTGTTCATTGCTACCACTTAGTTAACCCTTACTAATTAAAGGAAAGTCAAGTGGATGAATTGACTTGAGCCACAAGTCCTAGCCAACTCCCAAGGAAAGACTAGCTTTAGTGCACTCCAAACCAATTAGCAATCTCTCCAATTATCAATCAACAAAGGGATTAGATAACTCAAGTGTCACTAATTACTCTACCTAGGCCAAGAGGAACAAAATCTACACTAAAATCCAACCAAGCATTTCATCAAACACTTGGAAGGCATAAAAGAAAAGCAAAGTAAATTGATAACAAAAATAGAATCTAACAACAATTATGGCAATGAATTAACAACAACAATGAAAAGGAACACAATTATTATGAATTACCTCTAATTGAATTGAAAGAAAATAGAAGGAGCAAAAGTAGATCTACAACAAAACATAAGAACAACATAAAGGAAATTACAACAAAAGAATAGAAGAAGAATGAATGTAACAACAAGGAATTGAAAGGTAGAAAGGGATGAAAGCATGAATTAAAATCTAGATCTAAGATTATTGAACTAAACCTAATCCTAATTCTAGAGAGAAGTGAGAGCTTCTCTCTCTAGAAACTAACTCTCACTACTAAACTAAGCTAAAACTAAACTAATGGTAACTAACATCTAAAGTATGAAAAGTATGTTGATTCCCCTTCAATCCTTGGCTTAAATAGCATTAGAAATGAGTTGGATTGGGCCCACCAGGCTTTAGAATTCGTTGGCCACGTTTTGCTTTAAGTGAACTAGGTGGCAGCAACGGCGCGTGCGCGTACTTTGCGCGTGCGCGCCACCATACGTGTAGAAACTATGGCAAATCTTATATCGTTTCGAAGCCCCGGATGTTAGCTTTCCAACCCAACTAGAACCGCATCATTTAGACCTCTGTAGCTCAAGTTATGGTCGATTAAGTGCGAAGAGGTCGGCTTGACAGCTTTCCGGTTCCTCCATTTCTTCATGAGTTCTCCAACTTTTCATGCTTTCTTTCTTCATTCCCTTGATCCAATCTTTGCCTCCTAAACCTTAAATCACTTAACAAACATATCAAGGCATCTAATAGAATCAAGGTGAATTAAATTTAGCTATTTTGAGTCCTAAAAAGCATGTTTTCACATTCAAGCACAATTAAAGGAGAATATACAAAACCATGCTATTTCTTGAATAAATATGGGTAAAAGGTGATAAAATCCCCAAAAATAAATACAAGATAAACCGTCAAATTGGGGTTTGTCAACCTCCCCACACTTAAACCAAGCATGTCCTCATGCTTAAACCAAGAATGAAGTAAGGGTATGACATTTATTCAATGGAAACTAACTAAATGCAATCTACCTATATGCAACTATCTAAATGAATGCAAGTGCTGGGTCAAAATAAATCAATTCCCAAGAAACATATATGCACAAGGGCTAAGGACTAGCAAGTCTAATCCACAATTGAATTGAGTTATTAAATATTTTTACAAACTTGTATGAAGAATGATGATCATAGGTGAAAACATGTAATTGAGCATCAAACCCTCACCGGTAGTGTTTGCACTCTATTCACTCAAGTGTTTAGGGTTGATTCACTCAATTCTCCTCTATTTCATGCTTTCCAAGATTTGTTTTTCTTCTAACAATCAACATTTATTTCATGCATGCATACAAGTATCATGAGGTCTTTTCATTGGTTGTAATGGGGCTAGGGTCAAGGTAGGATGCATATTTGGTCAAGTGAGCTTGAAATTTGAATCTTTGATAAGCTTAAACTTCCCACCTAACCTATGACATCCTATACAATTAAGTTCTAATCTAGCTACCCATTTTTCACTTTTTCACATACTCATGCATTTTCTTTTCATTTCACAACTCATATGCATTGATCTTATTGAGCTTCACCTTGGGGCATTTTGTCCCCTTTTTATTTCTTTCTTTTTCGTTTTCTTTCTTTTTCCATTTTTTTCTATACTTTTCATATATTTTTTTTTTGTTTTTCTCATTTTTTCTTTCTTTCAAACTATATACAAGAGTACCAATGCATAAGGTCTATACATTTAATCAATACATGAGCATGTACCCAATTCCCAATATTTACAATAATAATACAAAACTACCCTTTTATTCACCCAATGTCCCAAGGTTCTCACACTTGAATGATACTCACACTCTAGCCTAAGCTAATCAAAGATCCAAATAAGGACATTTATTGTTTTTCGCTTTAAGGCTTGTAATGTGCTAAATTAAGAACAAGTGGGTTAATCGTAGGCTCAAATTTGGCTAACAATGGAAGATAAAAGGTAGGCTATTTGGGTAAGTGAGCTAAATGAAATGATGGCCTCAATCACATAAATGCATGAATACACAAAATAATGGACATAAAGAATCAAACAAATCAAAGATTACAATCATAGAAAGAGAATAATGCACACAAGAAGGAAAAATAAGTGGTTATAAGATGTAACCACATCATTAGGCTCAAGTCTCACAAGCTTGTGTTCTTAGCTCAAAACATGATCCATAATATATATAATTCAAGCAAGTTCTATGAAAAGTTTTCACTCAAATCAATTGACATGCCCTATAGATAGAAATCTTGAAAAATTCTCATTATCTTGACTAAGCTTATTGTGTATACATATGCAAAAATAAGAAAATGCAAGTAAAAATCCTAAAATCCTAAAATGAAATGCAAAAGTGTTGGGATTAGAAATTTGTCACCCAAAATCGCCGACCGGTCGGACGACCTCCCCACACTTAAAAGTTTGCACCGTCCTCGGTGCACTCAAAGATGAGCAAGGGGGTACGGCGACTCTCCGGATTGCTATGTGTTCTTTCTTCCGCTTCCATGGTTGCTTGTGGTGCATTCGTTATGAAAAACAAAAATATAACACCATAAGATGAGAAGATATAAAAGCAAGGAAGCATACATTGTTGGGATGAGGTAAATCACTAGAATGAGGTGAGTGAATTAGTGTGACATTAAGAAATATTAGGTGTGTGAATTCTAAATTACGCGGTTTAGAATACACATTAGCATAAAAGCTATGTCACAAAAGAAGCATGCACTTCACTTATCCTAGTGTGCTTGAGATGCTTTAAGTAAGTTTGTAAGGTAAGACAAGCATTAGAGAAGCATGAAAGCATTCAAGTCAAACATATGGATGGATATAATCATGAACACAATGCATTAAGGTAAATGCACAACATTATCCATCAAGAGGTTGCCTAATCGAGGGAAAAGGATCCAAATCACATGGTGGCTAGCTACAACATGCAATTCAAAAGAGTTATAAGCTCGAAGACAATTCTCATCACTTGGTATTTTTTCAAAAGGTAAGCATGAAGAACTCAAAACCAAGTAACAAAATATAACCTCAATCATAGAATCCAACAAAGATTATCTAAAAACATTCATGCTAAAATAGCATTTAGGCAATAAGGGATATAGCAATGTATAGTAAACAAAGTCAATACTCCAACACTTATGATGAAAAGAGAGAAAATAAAATGAAAACTAAACTAAAACTAGCTAATCAACTAACCAACTAACTAATTAACTAACTAAAATAAATGGTTATCCATGGTGTTTGGAAGTGTTGGATGAGGGGTAGGAGAAGGGAAGAAGAAAGGAGAAAGAAAGAATTGGAAAGAGGAGAAAGAAAAGAAATGTGGTGAAGGAAGGAAATCCGCGCGTACGCGCGCGTGTCGCGCGCGCGCGGATGGCTTATTTCGAGAGTGACGCGTACGCGTCATGTGCGCGAGCGCGCAAATAGGTTTGTGCCAAAGGCACGACGTTGGCGCGGCGTGGGCATAACTCTCTGGAAAATGTATGGAATGTAGAACTTCTCAATCCACGCGTACGCACGCATAGCGCGCGCGCGTGGATGGTCGAAAATGCTGGAAGTGCGCGTACGCGCCATGTACGCGTACGCGTGGATGGTGCTCTATTTTTCAAAAATTTTTCTATGTTTTTGCACCAATCCAAGCATTCCAAACCTCCAAACACCTACCAAAACACCATAAAACCTTATTTAACATACTTAAACTACCAAACATACTTAACTAACTAAACAAAATATGAAATTAAACTAATTCTACCAATATATACAAAAGGGAAAATGAAAGGATTTTACCATGGTGGGTTGTCTCCCACCTAGCACTTTTGTTTATTGTCCTTAAGTTGGACTTATGGGGAGCTCCTCTCAAGGTGGCTTGTGCTTGAAGCTATCCTTGAACATCCACCAATGCTTGAATCTCCAATAAGCTCCATTCTTCAATTTTAATATCTTCAAGCTTTGATGGAGTTCTTCACAAACCATGGGCTCCCAAAATTGATCCTCATATATTCCCGGATCCCATATCTTATTTCCACACCCATCTTCAAGTTGATTATCATTATTCCATTTGGGTGGCATGACCTTAGAATTCTCAATAAAGTGACCAAACATTCTCCTAGACCCAAACAATCTAGCTCTATACCAAACCGTGCAATTAAGCTTTGAACATGCAACCATAATGAGCCTAGAATAATGTTTCCAACCACTAGCCATTTCCTTTTTGCTTTTAAAGCCACAAATATGTCTAAGTTGACCATCCGTCTCAAGCAAACCATATTCAAGGGGAATAATAAAGCTTGAGTATAAGGAATTTACCCACTTGAATGAAAGAATGGATGGTGGTGGCTTGGGGAGAGGTATCTCCAACGTGCTAGCAAGCTTTACTCCCTTGTGTTCTTCCTTATTAATCTCCACCTCTTCATAAGCTTCTTCACCTCCAATCCTTTGTTCATCAATTTCATCTAACTCTTCCTCATCACTCAAATCATAAATGGGAGGTTGAGAGAAATCTACCTCCACATTGCTTTCTATCTCATTGGGAGAAGGTTCTTCTAATTCAAAGGATTCACCACCAAGATGGTTGGATGCATGATCTTCATCACCAAGGGAACTCAATTCTTGCTTCATTCTTTCCAAGTCTTCATTCAAAAATTGTTTTGGAGGTTGTGCACTTTCCTCCTCGACATCAAATTCAATCTTCTTGGATGGATTTTCTATGATTTTAGCTTCCCATGGAGGTTCCGCATCTCCTAGGTCTTCAACCACTTCTTCCTCTTCTTTAATGATCATAGGCTCCTCCAATTGTTCTAATACAAAGTGGCATTCCTCCTTTTCCACCGGAGTTTTCAATCTCTCCTTCATGCTATGCTCTTCTTGAGCCATGGGAGTTCCTTGAGTGTCCAAAAGTTGGGATGCTAACCGGTTTACCACCGCCTCCAAGGCGGTCATGAATTGTTGCACATCCCTTGTCATCTCCTCATATCCTTGAAGAAGAACACCAAGGGTTCCATCCATTAGAGGTTGGAGTGGATAAGAAGGTTCATTGTCTTGGAGAAAGGGTTCATTATAGGAAGGTGGTTCTTCTTGGTGAGGTGGTGGTGTGTATTGAAGTGGTTCTTGGGAGTAGTAATCTTGGAATTGTGGTTCCATGTATGGCTCATATGGTTCAAAAGGAGGTTGGTATGGTAGGTAAGGATCATGGTCATATGGAGGTGTTTGTTGAAAATAGGCTTGTGAGTGTGGTTGAGGTTCATGTTGAGGATATGACTCATAGGCATATGGTGGTGGTTCTTGAAAGTCACAAGGAGATTCACCATAGCCATTGGATTGATATGCATCATAGAATGACTCTTCTTCATAGTGCATTGGTGGAGGTTGTTGCCAAGAGGATTGATCATAAGCATATTGTTCCTCCCACCTTTGGTTATCCCATCCTTGACACACATCTTCATTGTAGCTCCCATCACCTACAACATAGTTGTAATCACACTCATAGCCAAAATGAGAATTCATGGTGAAAAGATAAAATAAAAACAAAAGCTAATAGAAAACAAAAGAAACAAAATTCTACAACTAGCAAATAAAGCAAAAAGCAAGATATTCACACTATTCACATATGTACAATAACCAATAACATAACACCATTGCAATTCCCCGGCAACGGCGCCATTTTGATGAACAGATTTCTGATGGTTTAGAATTTCACAAATGAATTCTCGTTGCAAGTATAGTTCCTAAACCAAACAATAATCCTTTCATACAAAAGATTGTTTGTCACAAGTAACAAACCCCTAAAATTAATAACCGAAGTATTCAAACCTCGGGTCGTTCTCCCTAGGAATTACAATGAAGTGTCTTGTTATTGGTTATGGATTGTATTTTGGGGTTTTGGGATAAGAGACATGAAATGTAAATGACAATGAAAATAAACTAACAACTAAAAAGCACTTGGCAAGGTTGTGAGAATTAGAAGTCCTATCCTAGTTATCTTTCTCAATTGTGATGAGAATTGTTCATTGCTACCACTTAGTTAACCCTTACTAATTAAAGGAAAGTCAAGTGGATGAATTGATTTGAGCCACAAGTCCTAGCCAACTCCCAAGGAAAGACTAGCTTTAGTGCACTCCAAACCAATTAGCAATCTCTCCAATTATCAATCAACAAAGGGATTAGATAACTCAAGTGTCACTAATTACTCTACCTAGGCCAAGAGGAACAAAATCTACACTAAAAAAATCCAACCAAGCATTTCATCAAACACTTGGAAGGCATAAAAGAAAAGCAAAGTAAATTGATAACAAAAATAGAATCTAACAACAATTATGACAATGAATTAACAACAACAATCAAAAGGAAGACAATTATTATGAATTACCTCTAATTGAATTGAAAGAAAATAGAAGGAGCAAAAGTAGATCTACAACAAAACATAAGAACAACATAAAGGAAATTACAACAAAAGAATAGAAGAAGAATGAATGTAACAACAAGGAATTGAAAGGTAGAAAGGGATGAAAGCATGAATTAAAATCTAGATCTAAGATTATTGAACTAAACCTAATCCTAATTCTAGAGAGAAGTGAGAGCTTCTCTCTCTAGAAACTAACTCTCACTACTAAACTAAGCTAAAACTAAACTAATGGTAACTAACATCTAAAGTATGAAAAGTATGTTGATTCCCCTTCAATCCTTGGCTTAAATAGCATTAGAAATGAGTTGGATTGGGCCCACCAGGCTTTAGAATTCGTTGGCCACGTTTTGCTTTAAGTGAACTAGGTGGCAGCAACGGCGCGTGCGCGTACTTTGCGCGTGCGCGCCACCATACGTGTAGCAACTAAAGCTGCCTTTGGCACAAACCTATTTGCGCGCTCGCGCACATGACGCGTACGCGTCACTCTCGAAATAAGCCATCCGCGCGCGCGCGTACGCGCGGATTTCCTTCCTTCACCACATTTCTTTTCTTTCTCCTCTTTCCAATTCTTTCTTTCTCCTTTCTTCTTCCCTTCTCCTACCCCTCATCCAACACTTCCAAACACCATGGATAACCATTTATTTTAGTTAGTTAATTAGTTAGTTGGTTAGTTGATTAGCTAGTTTTAGTTTAGTTTTCATTTTATTTTCTCTCTTTTCATCATAAGTGTTGGAGTATTGACTTTGTTTACTATACATTGCTATATCCCTTATTGCCTAAATGCTATTTTAGCATGAATGTTTTTAGATAATCTTTGTTGGATTCTATGATTGAGGTTATATTTTGTTACTTGGTTTTGAGTTCTTCATGCTTACCTTTTGAAAAAATACCAAGTGATGAGAATTGTCTTCGAGCTTATAACTCTTTTGAATTGCATGTTGTAGCTAGCCACCATGTGATTTGGATCCTTTTCCCTCGATTAGGCAACCTCTTGATGGATAATGTTGTGCATTTACCTTAATGCATTGTGTTCATGATTATATCCATCCATATGTTTGACTTGAATGGTTTCATGCTTCTCTAATGCTTGTCTTACCTTACAAACTTACTTAAAGCATCTCAAGCACACTAGGATAAGTGAAGTGCATGCTTCTTTTGTGACATAGCTTTTATGCTAATGTGTATTCTAAACCGCGCAATTTAGAATTCACACACCTAATATTTCTTAATGTCACACTAATTCACTCACCTCATTCTAGTGATTTACCTCATCCCAACAATGTATGCTTCCTTGCTTTTATATCTTCTCATCTTATGGTGTTATATTTTTATTTTTCATAACGAATGCACCACAAGCAACCATGGAAGCGGAAGAAAGAACACATAGCAATCTGGAGAGTCGCCGTACCCCCTTGCTCATCTTTGAGTGCACCGAGGACGGTGCAAACTTTTAAGTGTGGGGAGGTCGTCCGACCGGTCGGCGATTTTGGGTGACAAATTTCTAATCCCAACACTTTTGCATTTCATTTTAGGATTTTAGGATTTTTACTTGCATTTTCTTATTTTTGCATATGTATACACAATAAGCTTAGTCAAGATAATGAGAATTTTTCAAGATTTCTATCTATAGGGCATGTCAATTGATTTGAGTGAAAACTTTTCATAGAACTTGCTTGAATTATATATATTATGGATCATGTTTTGAGCTAAGAACACAATCTTGTGAGACTTGAGCCTAATGAAGTGGTTACATCTTATAACCACTTATTTTTCCTTCTTGTGTGCATTATTCTCTTTCTATGATTGTAATCTTTGATTTGTTTGATTCTTTATGTCCATTATTTTGTGTATTCATGCATTTATGTGATTGAGGCCATCATTTCATTTAGCTCACTTACCCAAATAGCCTACCTTTTATCTTCCTTTGTTAGCCAAATTTGAGCCTACGCTTAACCCATTTATTCTTTAATTTAGCACATTACTAGCCTTAAAGCGAAAAAACAATAAATGTCCTTAATTTGGATCTTTGATTAGCTTAGGCTAGTGTGTGTAAGTATCATTCAAGTGTGGGAACCTTGGGACATTGGGTGAATAAAAGGGTAGTTTTGTATTTTTGTTGTAAATATTGGGAATTGGGTACATACTCATGTATTGATCAAATGTAAAACCTTATGCATTGAGGTTCTTGTATATAAAAAGAAAAAAATAAGAAAAACAAAATAAAAAAAATAAAAGTGAAAAAGAAAAAACAATATGGAAAAGAAAAGAAAAAAAATATAGAAAAAGAAAGAAAAAAAGAATAAAAATAATAAAAAGGGGACAAAATGCCCCAAAGTGAAGCTCAATAAGATCAATTCATAAGTGCTGTGAAATGAAAAGAAAATGCATGAGTATGTGAAAAAACGAGAAAATGGGTAGCTAGATTAGAACTTAATTGTATAGGATGTCATAGGTTAGGTGGGAAGTTTAAGCTTATCAAAGATTCAAATTTCAAGCTCACTTAACCAAATATGCATCCTACCTTGACCCTAGCCCCATTACAACCAATGAAAAGACCTCATGATACTTGTATGCATGCATGAAATAAATGTTGATTGTTAGAAGAAAAACAAATCTTGGAAAGCATGAAATAGAGGAGAATTGAGTGAATCAACCCTAAACACTTGAGTGAATAGAGTGCAAACACTACCGGTGAGGGTTTGATGCTCAATTACATGTTTTCACCTATGATCATCATTCTTCATGCAAGTTTGTAAAAATATTTAATAACTCAATTCAATTGTGGATTAGACTTGCTAGTCCTTAGCCCTTGTGCATATATGTTTCTTGGGAATTGATTTATTTTGACCAAGCACTTGCATTCATTTAGATAGTTGCATATAGGTAGATTGCATTTAGTTAGTTTCCATTGAATAAATGCCATACCCTTACTTCACTCTTGGTTTAAGCATGAGGACATGCTTGGTTTAAGTGTGGGGAGGTTGACAAACCCCAATTTGACGGTTTGTTTTGTATTGATTTTTGGGGATTTTATCACCTTTTACCCATATTTATTCAAGAAATAGCATGGTTTTGTATATTCTCCTTTAATTGTGCTTGAATGTGAAAACATGCTTTTTAGGACTCAAAATAGCTAAATTTAATTCACCTTGATTCTATTAGATGCCTTGATATGTTTGTTAAGTGATTTAAGGTTTAGGAGGCAAAGATTGGATCAAGGGAATGAAGAAAGAAAGCATGAAAAGTTGGAGAACTCATGAAGAAATGGAAGAACCGGAAAGCTGTCAAGCCGACCTCTTCGCACTTAATCGGCCATAACTTGAGCCACCGAGGTCCAATACTTCGGTTTATAAATTTTAGGGGTTTGTACTAGTGACAAACAACTTTTTGTATGAAAGGATTAGTGATTGGTTTAGAAACTATACTTACAACGAGAATTCATTTGTGAAATTCTAAACCATCAGAAATCCGTTCATCAAAATGGCGAACTATACTTGCAACGAGAATTCATTAGTGAATTTCTAAACCGTCAAAAATCCAATCGTCAAAATGGCGCCGTTGCCGGGGAATTGCAATGGTGTTATGTTATTGGTTATTGTACATATGTGAATAGTGTGAATATCATGCTTTTTGCTTTATTTGCTAGTTGTAGAATTTTGTTTCTTTTGTTTTCTATTAGCTTTTGTTTTTATTTTATCTTTTCACCATGAATTCTCATTTTGGCTATGAGTGTGATTACAACTATGTTGTAGGTGATGGGAGCTACAATGAAGATGTGTGTCAAGGATGGGATAACCAAAGGTGGGAGGAACAATATGCTTATGATCAATCCTCTTGGCAACAACCTCCACCAATGCACTATGAAGAAGAGCCATTCTATGATGCATATCAATCCAATGGCTATGGTGAATCTCCTTGTGACTTTCAAGAACCACCACCATATGCCTATGAGTCATATCCTCAACATGAACCTCAACCACACTCACAAGCCTATTTTCAACAAACACCTCCATATGACCATGATCCTTACCTACCATACCAACCTCCTTTTGAACCATATGAGCCATACATGGAACCACAATTCCAAGATTACTACTCCCAAGAACCACTTCAATACACACCACCACCTCACCAAGAAGAACCACCTTCCTATAATGAACCCTTTCTCCAAGACAATGAACCTTCTTATCCACTCCAACCTCTAATGGATGGAACCCTTGGTGTTCTTCTTCAAGGACATGAGGAGATGACAAGGGATGTGCAACAATTCATGACCGCCTTGGAGGCGGTGGTAAACCGGTTAGCATCCCAACTTTTGGACACTCAAGGAACTCCCATGGCTCAAGAAGAGCATAGCATGAAGGAGAGATTGAAAACTCCGGTGGAAAAGGAGGAATGCCACTTTGTATTAGAACAATTGGAGGAGCCTATGATCATTAAAGAAGAGGAAGAAGTGGTTGAAGACCTAGGAGATGCGGAACCTCCATGGGAAGCTAAAATCATAGAAAATCCATCCAAGAAGATTGAATTTGATGTCGAGGAGGAAAGTGCACAACCTCCAAAACAATTTTTGAATGAAGACTTGGAAAGAATGAAGCAAGAATTGAGTTCCCTTGGTGATGAAGATCATGCATCCAACCATCTTGGTGGTGAATCCTTTGAATTAGAAGAACCTTCTCCCAATGAGATAGAAAGCAATGTGGAGGTAGATTTCTCTCAACCTCCCATTTATGATTTGAGTGATGAGGAAGAGTTAGATGAAATTGATGAACAAAGGATTGGAGGTGAAGAAGCTTATGAAGAGGTGGAGATTAATAAGGAAGAACACAAGGGAGTAAAGCTTGCTAGCACGTTGGAGATACCTCTCCCCAAGCCACCACCATCCATTCTTTCATTCAAGTGGGTAAATTCCTTATACTCAAGCTTTATTATTCCCCTTGAATATGGTTTGCTTGAGACGGATGATCAACTTAGACATATTTGTGGCTTTAAAAGCAAAAAGGAAATGGCTAGTGGTTGGAAACATTATTCTAGGCTCATTATGGTTGCATGTTCAAAGCTTAATTGCACGGTTTGGTATAGAGCTAGATTGTTTGGGTCTAGGAGAATGTTTGGTCACTTTATTGAGAATTCTAAGGTCATGCCACCCAAATGGAATAATGATAATCAACTTGAAGATGGGTGTGGAAATAAGATCTGGGATCCGGGAATATATGAGGATCAATTTTGGGAGCCCATGGTTTGTGAAGAACTCCATCAAAGCTTGAAGATATTAAAATTGAAGAATGGAGCTTATTGGAGATTCAAGCATTGGTGGATGTTCAAGGATAGCTTCAAGCACAAGCCACCTTGAGAGGAGCTCCCCATAAGTCCAACTTAAGGACAATAAACAAAAGTGCTAGGTGGGAGACAACCCACCATGGTAAAATCCTTTCATTTTCCCTTTTGTATATATTGGTAGAATTAGTTTAATTTCATATTTTGTTTAGTTAGTTAAGTATGTTTGGTAGTTTAAGTATGTTAAATAAGGTTTTATGGTGTTTTGGTAGCTGTTTGGAGGTTTGGAATGCTTGGATTGGTGCAAAAACATAGAAAAATTTTTGAAAAACAGAGCACCATCCACGCGTACGCGTACATGGCGCGTACGCGCACTTCCAGCATTTTCGACCATCCACGCGCGCGCGCCATGCGTGCGTACGCGTGGATTGAGAAGTTCTACATTCCATACATTTTCCAGAGAGTTATGCCCACGCCGCGCCAACGTCGTGCCTTTGGCACAAACCTATTTGCGCGCTCGCGCACATGACGCGTACGCGTCACTCTCGAAATAAGCCATCCGCGCGCGCGCGACACGCGCGCGTACGCGCGGATTTCCTTCCTTCACCACATTTCTTTTCTTTCTCCTCTTTCCAATTCTTTCTTTCTCCTTTCTTCTTCCCTTCTCCTACCCCTCATCCAACACTTCCAAACACCATGGATAACCATTTATTTTAGTTAGTTAATTAGTTAGTTGGTTAGTTGATTAGCTAGTTTTAGTTTAGTTTTCATTTTATTTTCTCTCTTTTCATCATAAGTGTTGGAGTATTGACTTTGTTTACTATACATTGCTATATCCCTTATTGCCTAAATGCTATTTTAGCATGAATGTTTTTAGATAATCTTTGTTGGATTCTATGATTGAGGTTATATTTTGTTACTTGGTTTTGAGTTCTTCATGCTTACCTTTTGAAAAAATACCAAGTGATGAGAATTGTCTTCGAGCTTATAACTCTTTTGAATTGCATGTTGTAGCTAGCCACCATGTGATTTGGATCCTTTTCCCTCGATTAGGCAACCTCTTGATGGATAATGTTGTGCATTTACCTTAATGCATTGTGTTCATGATTATATCCATCCATATGTTTGACTTGAATGGTTTCATGCTTCTCTAATGCTTGTCTTACCTTACAAACTTACTTAAAGCATCTCAAGCACACTAGGATAAGTGAAGTGCATGCTTCTTTTGTGACATAGCTTTTATGCTAATGTGTATTCTAAACCGCGCAATTTAGAATTCACACACCTAATATTTCTTAATGTCACACTAATTCACTCACCTCATTCTAGTGATTTACCTCATCCCAACAATGTATGCTTCCTTGCTTTTATATCTTCTCATCTTATGGTGTTATATTTTTGTTTTTCATAACGAATGCACCACAAGCAACCATGGAAGCGGAAGAAAGAACACATAGCAATCCGGAGAGTCGCCGTACCCCCTTGCTCATCTTTGAGTGCACCGAGGATGGTGCAAACTTTTAAGTGTGGGGAGGTCGTCCGACCGGTCGGCGATTTTGGGTGACAAATTTCTAATCCCAACACTTTTGCATTTCATTTTAGGATTTTAGGATTTTTACTTGCATTTTCTTATTTTTGCATATGTATACACATTAAGCTTAGTCAAGATAATGAGAATTTTTCAAGATTTCTATCTATAGGGCATGTCAATTGATTTGAGTGAAAACTTTTCATAGAACTTGCTTGAATTATATATATTATGGATCATGTTTTGAGCTAAGAACACAATCTTGTGAGACTTGAGCCTAATGATGTGGTTACATCTTATAACCACTTATTTTTCCTTCTTGTGTGCATTATTCTCTTTCTATGATTGTAATCTTTGATTTGTTTGATTCTTTATGTCCATTATTTTGTGTATTCATGCATTTATGTGATTGAGGCCATCATTTCATTTAGCTCACTTACCCAAATAGCCTACCTTTTATCTTCCTTTGTTAGCCAAATTTGAGCCTACGCTTAACCCATTTATTCTTTAATTTAGCACATTACTAGCCTTAAAGCGAAAAAACAATAAATGTCCTTAATTTGGATCTTTGATTAGCTTAGGCTAGTGTGTGTGAGTATCATTCAAGTGTGGGAACCTTGGGACATTGGGTGAATAAAAGGGTAGTTTTGTATTTTTGTTGTAAATATTGGGAATTGGGTACATACTCATGTATTGATCAAATGTAAAACCTTATGCATTGAGGTTCTTGTATATAAAAAGAAAAAAATAAGAAAAACAAAATAAAAAGAAATAAAAGTGAAAAAGAAAAAACAATATGGAAAAGAAAAGAAAAAAAAAATATAGAAAAAGAAAGAAAAAAAGAATAAAAATAATAAAAAGGGGACAAAATGCCCCAAAGTGAAGCTCAATAAGATCAATGCATAAGTGCTGTGAAATGAAAAGAAAATGCATGAGTATGTGAAAAAACGAGAAAATGGGTAGCTAGATTAGAACTTAATTGTATAGGATGTCATAGGTTAGGTGGGAAGTTTAAGCTTATCAAAGATTCAAATTTCAAGCTCACTTGACCAAATATGCATCCTACCTTGACCCTAGCCCCATTACAACCAATGAAAAGACCTCATGATACTTGTATGCATGCATGAAATAAATGTTGATTGTTAGAAGAAAAACAAATCTTGGAAAGCATGAAATAGAGGAGAATTGAGTGAATCAACCCTAAACACTTGAGTGAATAGAGTGCAAACACTACCGGTGAGGGTTTGATGCTCAATTACATGTTTTCACCTATGATCATCATTCTTCATACAAGTTTGTAAAAATATTTAATAACTCAATTCAATTGTGGATTAGACTTGCTAGTCCTTAGCCCTTGTGCATATATGTTTCTTGGGAATTGATTTATTTTGACCAAGCACTTGCATTCATTTAGATAGTTGCATATAGGTAGATTGCATTTAGTTAGTTTCCATTGAATAAATGCCATACCCTTACTTCACTCTTGGTTTAAGCATGAGGACATGCTTGGTTTAAGTGTGGGGAGGTTGACAAACCCCAATTTGATGGTTTGTTTTGTATTGATTTTTGGGGATTTTATCACCTTTTACCCATATTTATTCAAGAAATAGCATGGTTTTGTATATTCTCCTTTAATTGTGCTTGAATGTGAAAACATACTTTTTAGGACTCAAAATAGCTAAATTTAATTCACCTTGATTCTATTAGATGCCTTGATATGTTTGTTAAGTGATTTAAGGTTTATGAGGCAAAGATTGGATCAAGGGAATGAAGAAAGAAAGCATGAAAAGTTGGAGAACTCATGAAGAAATGGAAGAACCGGAAAGCTGTCAAGCCGACCTCTTCGCACTTAATCGGCCATAACTTGAGCCACAGAGGTCCAAATGATACGATTCCAGTTGGGTTGGAAAGCTAACATCCGGGGCTTCGAAATGATATAAGATTTGCCATAGTTGCTATACGTATAAGGACGCGTACGCGCACTGTACGCGTACGCGCTGTTGGTGCACGTGATTCACTTCATGCAAACTCGTGGCTAGCGAATTTACAAGCCTTGTGGGCCCAATCCAACTCATTTCTGATGCTATTTAAGCCAAGGATTGAAGGGAGAATGAAGAGACTTTTGATACTTTTCATACTTTTCACACTTTAGATGTTAGTTATCATTAGTTTAGTTTTAGCTTAGTTTAGTAGTGAGAATTAGTTTCTAGAGAGAGAAGCTCTCTCTTCTCTCTAGAATTAGGATTAGGATTAGGTTTGGTTCTTAGATCTAGGTTTTAATCTTTGCTTTCTTCTACTTCTACCTTGCAATTCTTTGTTGTTACATTCACCATTCTTCCATTCTTTTGTTGCAATTTCCTTTATGTTGTTCTTATACTTTGTTGTAGATCTAGTATTGTTCCTTCTACATTCTTCCAATTCAATAAGAGGTAATTCATAACAATTGTTCTTCTTTGCTTTTCTATTGTTGATCTCTTATTTTTGTAGTTGTAGATTCCTTTAATTCTTGCATTTAATAATGTTTACTCCTCTTGCACTTTATGTGTTTGTTGAAATGTCTCTTTTAGTTTTAGTGTAGATTTTGTTCCTCTTGGCCTAGGTAGAGTAATTAGTGACACTTGAGTTATCTAATTCCTTTGTTGATTGATAATTGGAGAGATTGCTAATTGGTTTGGAGTGCACTAAAGCTAGTCTTTCCTTGGGAGTTGGCTAGGACTTGTGGCTCAAGTCAATTCATCCACTTGACTTTCCTTTAATTAGTAAGGGTTAACTAAGTGGTAGCAATGAACAATTCTCATCACAATTGAAAAGGATAACAAGGATAGGACTTCTAGTTCTCACACCTTACCAAGAGCCTTTTATAGTTGTTAGTTTACTTTCTTACCATTTATTTTTCATGCTTCTTATCCAAAACCCCAAAATAACTCATAACCAATAACAAGACACTTCATTACAATTCCTAGGGAGAACGACCCGAGGTCCAATACTTCGGTTTATAAATTTTAGGGGTTTGTACTAGTGACAAACAACTTTTTGTATGAAAGGATTAGTGATTGGTTTAGAAACTATACTTGCAACGAGAATTCATTAGTGAATTTCTAAACCGTCAAAAATCCAATCGTCTCAATCCACGCGTACGCGTACGTTGTGCGCGCGCATCCACGCCCTTTTCTTCTCTCTCTTTTTTTTTTTTTTTTTTTTTTTCAGAAATAAAACTTGCTGGGTGCTCCCCTTAGTGTTCACAACTCTTATTCACTCAACCATCATACAATTCACAAAAATGCAATTTTTGATATTATTCATCTACTACTAAACACAACATGCATGTGACTAAGCTAACAATTAAGTTGTACAAACAAATTTGTATGAAACATCTACCTACAATGGTAACTCAAATCACTTATTAAGTAAATTTAAAAGAGTGGAAAGAGTTTACCATGGCGGGGTGTCTCCCACCTAGCACTTTTAGTTTAAGTCCTTAAGTTGGACATTTTGAGATGCTTATTGTCATGGTGGCTTATGTTTGTACTCATCCTTGAATCTCCAAGGATCTTTGCGTCTCAATTGGTTGACAGAATTTCCAACCATATTCATCAAGCTTGGGCAAATTTCTACCCAAGATATGAGTCCCCATAGTTGGTCTTCACATAGCGAACCGGGATCCCATATCTTGTCTTCACACCCATCCGTTAGTTGAGTTTCATGGTTTTGTCGGATGAGCGGTTGACATAAAGGTGATTGACACATAGAATTCTCTTTACTCCACCAATGCTTCCTCCTAGATCCGTATAAAGTAATCCTTGTCCCAACATCATCCCTATACCTTGAGGCTTTGACCTTAATGAGCCTAATTCCTAACTTGCAACCACTACACAACTCATTCTTGCTTTTAATTCCACAAAGAGCTCTAAGTTGTCCATCCGTTTCAATCAAACCATATTCAAGCGAGAAAGTGAAGCTTATGGATAAGAATTTTACCCACTTGAATGTTGTGTTGGATGGTGACTCGGGAAGGGAGACCTCCCCACACTTAGACAATGCAAGGTCTACTTCCTTGTGCTCTTCTTTGTTTATTTCCACCTCTTTGCGAGCTTCCTTGATTTCAACCTTTCCCCTTTTATCACATAGCTTGGTGTTGTCTTCAAGAACTTTGATTTCTTGCCTAATGGGAGGTGGTTCAATTTTGGATAGAAATTCATTGATGAATAGATCCATTTCTTGGTCAACCTCTTCATATTCTTCAATTTCGATATACACCATGCCAACGTTTTCCTCTTGGTGGCTCTCTTTCTCATTGCTCACCAAGGGTATGGGAGGTTGTGCACACTCTTTTATACTTTTAACTCTATGTCCAATGGGAGAGGATTCCATTGTAGAGAGAAATTCATCCATGATTGAATCCATTTCTTGATAAACCTCTTCCAAGTCTCCAACGATGATATGCCTTGGAGGTTGCGCACCTTCTTCAACTTCAATATCTAGCTCCTTGGAAGAGTGCTCCATGAGACTACATTCCCTTGGACTTTCAACATCTCCTAAATCTTCAACCACTTCTTCCTTTTCTTCAATGATTATAGGTTCCTCTAGTTGCTCCAATACAAAATTTGACTCCTCTTTCTCCACCGAATTTTCCAATTTCACCCTCATACTTTGCTCTTCTTTTGACTTTCCACATGTGGTCACGGAAGTACCTTGAGTATTCAAGCATTGGTGGGCTAAAGTGTGCACCACCTTGGTCAAATTGGTCACAAACTCAAGTGTATCCCGCTTCATGGCTTCTTGTCCTTGGAGTAACAAAGTGAGGGGATCGTCTATTGGGGCTTGGGGTGAATAGGAAGGTTCATTAATTTGGAGGGAGGGTTCATGGTAGGAAGGTGGTTCTTCTTGGTAAGGGTATGGAGATGGTGATGGTTGAGGTAGTTCATGGGAGTAATCTTGATATGGTTGTGGTGATTCTAGAGGTTCTTGCTCATAATGGCCATAAAAATATGGTATGGATGATTGGTTATATGATGGATATGGATCATAGGGTGGTGCTTGGTGATGAAAGGCTTGTGAGAATGGTTGAGGTTCATGTTGAGGATGAGATTCATAGGCATATGATGGTGGTTGTTGAGTGTCACAAAAAGAATCATCATAGCCGCTAAGTTGGCATGCATTAGGATGGAAATTATACCTATAAATATCCGGAGGTTGTTGCCAATAGGAGTGATCAATTCCTTGAGGCTCTTCCCATCTTTGTTGGTTCCATCCATGGTACATGTTGCCATTAAAGTCCACATTTCCTACAACACACTTAGAACCAAACTCAAAGCCAAAGTGGTGAGAATTCATAATGAGAGAACAAAATAAAACTAACAAAAATTAAGAAACAACAAAAGATAAACCTATTCACAATATTCACATATGTACAATAACCAATAACACAACACCATTGCAAATCCCCGGCAACGGCGCCATTTTTGACGATTGGATTTTTGACGGTTTAGAATTTCACAAATGAATTCTCGTTGAAGTATAGTCTCTAAACCAACAATAATCCTTTCATGCAAAAATTTGTTTGTCACAAGTACAAACCCCTAAAATCTATAAACCGAAGTATTTAAACCTCGGGTCGTATCTCAAAGGACTTGCAGGGTAGTGTTCTTGTTATTGGTTATGGACTTGTTTATTTTGGGGTTTTGGATGAGGAATGTGAATAGTAAATGGTAGGAAAACTTTATTCACAAAATGGTCTTGGCAAGGTTTGGTTGTCAAGGGTCTTCATCATTATCACTAGCCACAAGTATGGTAGTTGCAAGGATTAATCCCACTTAGTCATCCTTAAATCGATTAACAAAGGAAAGTCAAGTGAGTTATATCAATCCTAGTCCATAAGTCCTAGCTTTCCACTAATTGGATTAATGAAGGCTAGAGTTAATGGCTATCAACTATCAATCAATTGGACACTAGTGACTCAAGAAATCCTAAGTTACCTTCTCAAGCCAAGAACATAAAATTCTAGTCTAAAATTCTTCCAAGCATTTGATCAAACACTTGGAAGGCACAAAAGAAAAGTATAGTCAATCACAACAAGAATGAATTCTAACTACAATTGAATGTAAAGGATCAACAACAACAACCAAGGAGATCACAATTATCATGAATTACCTCAAATTGCATTATTAAAAGGAAATAAAGAGAACAAGAGTATCTCAATTACAAAACCTAGAAACAAAATAAGAGAAATTACAACAAGAGAATAGGGATAGAGAGAAGAACCAAAGAGTAGCAATCATCAATTGAAGGTAGAAGTAGAAGGAGACTTGAATTAAACCTAGAACTATGAGATCCTAATCTAACCCTAATTCCTAATCCTAATTCTAGAGAGAAGAGAGAGCTTCTCTCTCTAAAACTCTAAACTAAAAGTGATTATTGGTCAAAAAGTGATGATAATGATGCCTTCCCCTTAATCCTTCACCCTTTTATTCCTTTCCCTTAGCAATTTGGCGCCAAAAATGGGTTCAGAAACCCTCTCAAATCGCCAGGCACGTGTTGCATTAGTGAGGTCATGTGCCCTCATCGACGCGTGCGTGCACGGTACGCGTGCGCGTCCCTGGCTAGTTCTGCGATGTGCGCGCGAGCGCCTTGTGCGCGTGCGCGTGCATAGCTGACTTTGCTTCTTTGACTTTTTTTTATGCTTCTCTCCACTTGTATGCTTCCTTCCTTGCTTCCTTTGATCCATGCCTAGCCTATTTCAATCCTGGAATTACTAGCAAACACATCAAGGCATCTTATGGAATCAAAGAAGAACTAGAATTCATCAAAATAAGGCTTAGAAAGCATGTTTTTACACTTAAGCACAAATATGGGAGAGATAACAAAATCATGCTAATTCCTAGGCTAAATGTGACAAAAGGTTATCAAAATACTCTAAATTCAATGCAAAACAAACCGTCAAATTGGGGTTTGTCACGTCTGTCACGCGTCCGCGTGGGTGATGAGCGGATATTTTATACGCTTTTTGGGGTTAATTTCATATAGTTTTTAGGATATTTTAGTTAGTTTTTAGTTTAATTCTATTAGTTTTTAGGAAAAATTCATATTTCTGGACTTTACTATGAGTTGTGTGTTTTTCTGTAATTTCAGGTATTTTTCTGGCTAAAATTGAGGGAGCTGAGCAAAAATCTGATTCAGGCTGAAAAAGGACTGCTGATGCTGTTGGATTCTGACCTCCCTGCACTCGAAGTGGATTTTCTGGAGCTACAGGACTCGAAATGGAGCGGTTCTAATTGCGTTGGAAAGTAGACATCCAGGGCTTTTCAGCAATATGTAATAGTCCATACTTTGCACGAGGATAGACGACGTAAACTGGCGTTCAACGCCAGTTCTCTGCCCAATTCTGGCGTCCAACACCAGAAAAGGATCAAAAGTTGGAGTTCAACGCCAGAAATGGACCCAAACCTGGCGTTGAACGCCCAAAACAGCCTTATGCACGTGAATTGCTTAAGTTTCAGCCCGATTAGGATTCAATGATCGAATGACTGTGACGAGCTTCAAACTCGCGAGTGCTGGGCGTTAGTGACAGATGCAAAAGGACGAAGAATCCTATTCCAGTATGATCGAGAACTGACAGATGATTAGCCGTGCTGTGATAGAGCATGTGAGCATATTCTTCACTGAGAGGATGGGATGTAGCCATTGACGACGGTGACCCCCTACATACAGCTTGCCATAGGAGGACGTGCGTGCGTGAATCAGAAGACAGAGGAGAGCAGAGATTCAGAAAACAAAGCATCTCCAAAACTCCAATATATTCTCCATTACTGCATAACAAGTAACCTTTAATTTATGCTCCCTTGGTTATTCGCAATTCAACTGATAAACATAATTGACTTCCTGACTAAGATTTACAAGATAACTATAGATTGCTTCAAACCAACAATCTCCGTGGGATTCAACCCTTACTCACGTGAGGTATTACTTGGACGACCCAGTGCACTTGCTGGTTAGTGGTACGAGTTGTGAAAAGTGTGATTCACAATTCGTGCACCAAGTTTTTGGCGCCGTTGCCGGGGATTGTTCGTGTTTGGACAACTAACGGTTTATTTTGTTGCTTAGATTAGGAAAAATTTTTCTTTTTTGGTTTAGAGTCTTTTATTATTTATCCCTTGTTAAAAACTTTAAATTTATAGCTCAATTAGTTAGAACGTGGTGTTTATGTTCATGGTAATTGGCTATCATATTTTTAAAATCTTTTTCAAAAATATTTTTTTCTATTAAATCCTGTGCCAAACTTTAAGTTTGGTGTTTTCTTGTTGATTTTTCAAAAAAAAAAAAATTCGAAAATTTATTTTGGTTTTCTAAAAAAATTTTAAGTTTGGTGTTCTTCCTTTGTGTTCTTGTGTTCTTGTGAGTCTTCAAAGTGTTCTTGAGTTTTCCTTGTGTCTTGATCTTAAAATTTTTAAGTTTGGTGTTCCTTGGTGTTTTCCCCCCAAAAATTTTCGAAAACAAGGAGCATTAGATCTAAAAATTTTAAATCTTGTGCTATCTTATTGTTTTTCTCTCTCTTCTTAAAATTTAAAAATATCTTTTCTCTCTATTTTAAAGCATCTTTTTCGAAAATCAATTTTTAAAATTCAGATTTTTTTTAAACTTCCTAACCACTTTCTTTCTCCTCAATTTTTCGAAAATCTTCACCCAGTTTTATTTATTTTTATTTTATTTTCGAAATAAATTAATAAATAAATAAATAAAAATATTTTCTCTACTTTACATCATCTCCCTTTCTCCATCATGGACCTAAGCGGAAATGAACAGTCCAGGAGGACTCTGGGGTCATATTCTAACCCCTCTACTACTTCATATGGGAGTAGTATCTGCATACCCTCCATTGGAGTCAGTAGCTTTGAGTTGAATCCTCAGCTCATTATCATGGTGCAGCAAAGTTGCCAGTATTTCGATCTTCCACAAGAAGAACCTACAGAGTTTCTGGCACAATTTTTACAAATTCGTGACACAGTACATGATAAAGAAATAGATCAGGATGTCTACAGACTATTACTGTTTCCATTTGCTGTAAAAGATCAAGCTAAGAGGTGGTTAAATAACCAACCTAAGGCCAGCATAAGGACATGGAAACAGCTGACAGAAAAATTCCTGAATCAATACTTTCCCCCAAAACGGATGACACAGCTAAGGCTGGACATCCAAGGCTTTAAACAAGGAGATAATGAATCTCTTTATGATGCCTGGGAGAGATACAGAGAGATGCTAAGAAAATGCCCCTCTGAAATGTTTTCAGAGTGGGTTCAGTTAGACATCTTCTACTATGGGCTTGCAGAAGGAGCTCAGATGTCTCTAGATTACTCAGCTGGTGGATCTATCCACATGAGAAAGACAATTGAAGAGGCTCAAGAGCTCATTGATACAGTTGCCAGGAATCAGCATCTGTACCAAAGCAGTGACCCTTCCATGAAAGAAGATGTTAAAACAGCAACTGCTGAACTCAGTCCTGTGAAACAAGCTGCTGAATTCAATCAGCAATTGGACTTCCTAACAAAGCAATTAGCCGAATTCAAAAATAGACTACAAGAGACAAAGATGGCTAATATACATATGGAAGAACAGTTTAAGCAAACAAAGTAGCAGCTGTCAAGACAAATAACAGAAGAATGCCAAGCAGTTCAATTAAGAAGTGGGAAAACATTAAATACCCCACCTCAAGGCAGCAAAAAGCTAAGGAATGAGCAAACCACCCAAAAGTCACCTGAGGACAGTAAGAGCCCAGGGAAAAATAATTCTGGCACTAAAACGCCAGAAAATTGGTGGAAGGCTGGCGCTGAACGCCCAGACCATGCCCAAAACTGGCGTTCGACGCTAGAAACAAGGCAAAACTGGCGTTCAACGCCAGAAATGGGCAAGGATCTGGCGTTGAACGCCCAAACTGGGCAAGATCTGGCGCTGAACACCCAAAATGGGCACAATTCTGGCGTTCAGACGCCAGGAACAGACAAGAAGTTGGCGTCTAACGTCACTCCAGTTTCTAACTCTGGCACTCAATTGCCAGTGAAGGATCAGACACACACAAATGCTGATAACAACCCCTCTAAAAAGGCTTCTTCAACCACTTCTGTAGGCAATAAACCTGCAGCAACTACGGTTGAGGAATATAAAGCCAAGATACCTTATCCTCAAAAACTCCGGAAAGAGGAACAGGATAAGCAATTTGCTCGCTTTGCAGATTATCTCAGGACTCTTGAAATAAAGATTCCATTTGCAGAAGCACTCGAGCAAATACCTTCTTATGCCAAGTTCATGAAAGAGATCTTGAGTCATAAAAAGGATTGGAGAGAAACAGAAAGAGTTCTTCTCACTGAAGAATGCAGTGCAGTCATTCTAAAGAGCTTTCCTGAAAAGCTTAAAGACCCTGGGAGATTTCTGATACTATGCATATTAGAAGGTAATTGCACCAAGACAGCCTTATGCGATCTTGGGGCAAGCATTAACTTAATACCTGCATCCACTATCAGAAAGCTTGGCTTAACTGACGAAGTTAAACCGACCCGGATATGTCTCCAACTTGCTGATGGCTCCACTAAATACCCATCAGGCGTGATTGAAGACATGATTGTCAGGGTTGGGCCATTCGCCTTTCCCACTGACTTTGTTGTGCTGGAAATGGAGGAGCACAAGAGTGCTACTCTCATTCTAGGAAGACCCTTCCTAGCAACTGGACGATCCCTCATTGACGTCCAACAGGGGGAAATAACCCTGAGAGTCAATGATGATGAGTTCAAGTTGAACGCTGTCAAAGCCATGCAGCATCCAGACACATCAACAGACTGCATGAAAGTTGATCTTATTGACTCTTTGGTAGAAGAGATCAACATGGCTGAGAGTCTCGAATCAGAGTTGGAACATATCTTTAAAGATGTTCAGCCTGATTTGGAGGACTCAGAGGACATGAAAGAGCCTCTGAAATTTCTTCTGGAAGAGGAAAAACCTCCTAAACCCGAGCTCAAGCCATTACCACCATCCTTGAAATATGCATTTCTGGGAGAAGGTGATACTTTTCCAGTGATCATAAGCTCTGCTTTAAATTCACAGGAAGAGGAAGCACTTATTCAAGTGCTAAGGACACACAAGACAGCTCTTGGGTGGTCCATAGGTGACCTTAAGGGCATAAGCCCAGCTAGATGCATGCACAAAATCCTATTGGAGGATAATGCCAAACCAGTGGTTCAACCACAGAGGCGGCTAAATCCAGCCATGAAGGAAGTAGTGCAGAAAGAGGTCACCAAATTACTAGAGGCTGGGATTATTTATCCTATTTCTGATAGCCCCTGGGTGAGCCTTGTCCAAGTCGTCCCAAAAAAGGGAGGCATGACAGTGATTCATAATGAAAAGAATGAACTGGTTCCTATGAGAACAGTTACAGGGTGGCACATGTGTATTGACTACAGACGGCTCAATACAGCCACCAGAAAGGATCATTTTCCTTTACCATTCATAGACCAGATGCTAGAAAGACTGGCAGGTCATGATTACTACTGTTTTTTGGATGGCTACTCAGGCTATAACCAGATTGCAGTAGATCCCCAGGATCAAGAGAAAACAGCATTCACATGTCCATCTGGAGTGTTTGCTTATAGAAGGATGCCATTTGGGTTGTGTAATGCGCCTGCAACCTTCCAGAGATGCATGCTCTCTATTTTCTCTGATATGGTGGAAAAATTTCTGGAAGTCTTCATGGATGACTTCTCAGTATATGGAGACTCATTTAGCTCCTTTCTGGATCACCTGAAACTTGTTCTGAAAAGATGCCAAGAGACCAACCTAGTTTTAAACTGGGAAAAATGTCACTTCATGGTGACTGAGGGGATTGTCCTTGGGCATAAAATCTCAAACAAGGGAATAGAGGTGGATCAAGTAAAAATAGAGGTAATTGAAAAATTACCACCACCTGCCAATGTTAAGGCGATCAGAAGCTTTCTGGGGCATGCAGGATTCTATAGGAGGTTTATAAAGGATTTTTCAAAAATCGCAAAACCTCTAAGCAATCTGCTAGCTGCTGACACGCCATTTGTGTTTGACACAGGGTGTCTGCAGGCGTTTGAAACTCTGAAAGCTAAGCTGTTCACAGCACCAGTCATTTCTGCACCAGACTGGACATTACCATTTGAGCTAATGTGTGATGCCAGTGATCACGCCATTGGTGCAGTACTGGGACAGAGGCATGACAAGCTTCTGCACGTCATTTATTATGCTAGTCGCGTTTTAAATGATGCTCAGAAAAATTACACAACCACAGAAAAGGAATTACTTGCAGTGGTTTATGCCATTGACAAGTTCAGATCATACTTAGTAGGATCAAAAGTGATTGTGTATACTGACCATGCTGCTCTTAAATATCTACTCACAAAGCAGGATTCAAAACCCAGGCTTATCAGATGGGTGTTGCTTCTGCAAGAGTTTGATATAGAAATAAGAGACAGAAAAGGGACAGAAAACCAAGTGGCTGATCATCTGTCCCGGATAGAGCCAGTAGAAGGGACGCCCCTCCCCTCTCTTGAGATCTCTGAAACTTTTCCGGATGAGCATTTATTTGCCATTCAGGAAACCCCATGGTTTGCCGATATTGCAAACTATAAAGCTGCAAGGTTCATACCCAAGGAGTACAACAGTATACAAAAGAAGAAATTAATCACTGATGCAAAGTACTACTTGTGGGATGAACCTTATCTCTTTAAGAGATGTGCAGACGGAATAATCCGTAGGTGTGTGCCTAAAGAAGAAGCACAGAGGATCCTATGGCACTGCCATGGATCTCAATATGGAGGCCATTTCGGAGGTGAGCGAACAGCCACCAAGGTCCTCCAATGTGGCTTCTATTGGCCCACACTCTATAGAGATTCCCGAGAGTTCGTACGTAACTGTGACAGTTGCCAAAGAGCTGGTAATCTGACTCATGGTTACGCCATGCCTCAACAAGGAATCTTGGAGATTGAGTTGTTTGACGTATGGGGAATTGACTTCATGGGACCTTTCCCACCATCATACTCAAACACTTATATTCTGGTGGCAGTTGACTATGTATCAAAATGGGTTGAGGCCATTGCCACACCCAACAATGATACTAAAACAGTGCTGAAGTTCCTCCAGAAACATATCTTTAGCAGGTTTGGCGTCCCTAGAGTACTAATTAGTGATGAGGGCACTCACTTCTGCAATAAACAGCTTTACTCTGCCATGGTTCGGTATGGAATTCGCCATAAAGTGGCCACTCCATATCATCCACAAACTAATGGGCAAGCTGAAGTCTCTAATAGAGAATTAAAGAGAATCCTAGAACGGACAGTAAGTACCCGTAGAAAGGATTGGGCACGGAGCTTGGATGATGCTCTGTGGGCTTACAGAACAGCATTCAAGACCCCTATAGGGACCTCTCCATACCAACTTGTGTATGGTAAGGCATGTCACCTGCCCGTGGAACTGGAACATAAAGCCTACTGGGCAACCAGATTCCTAAACTTTGATGCCAAATTAGCAGGAGAAAAAAGATTGCTCCAGCTAAATGAGCTAGAGGAATTCAGATTCACAGCTTTCGAAAATGCCAAGCTTTATAAAGAGAAATAAAAAAATGGCATGACAGAAAGCTGTCATCTAGAATCTTTGAACCAGGACAGAAGGTTCTGCTGTTCAACTCTAGACTCAGGCTATTCCCCGGGAAATTGAAATCCCGGTGGAGGGGACCATACGTGATTACAAGTGTATCACCATATGGTTATGTGGAGCTTCAAGATATTGATTCTGATAAGAAGTTCATCAATGGACAGAGAATCAAGCACTATCTTGAAGGCAACGTTGAGCAAGAATGCTCAAGGCTGAAGCTAGATTAAAAGCTCAGCAAGGTCCAGCTAAAGACAATAAAGAAGCGCTTGCTGGGAGACAACCCAGCCATGGGGCATCAATCCTCTAAGCATTTTGCCTTATTTTTATTTTTATTTGTTTATATAAAGTCCACTGACACTAAGGTAAAGAATCATTTGCATTAGTTTACAGGGTTACAGAAGGAATCTGCACACAAAACAGAGATAGGGAGCTCACTGGCAAGAAAACGCCAGTGAAGGCCATTTTGGGCGTTCAGCGCCCAAAATGGGCATCCAGTGGGCGCTGAACGCCAGTAAGGATAGCTATCTGGCGTTCAACGCCAGAAATGGGCAACAACTGGGCGTTGAATGCCCAGGAGAGCAGCATTTGGGCGTTGAACGCCCAAAACAAGCAGTGTTTGGGCGTTCAAACGCCAGGATGGTGGGGAGGAGCTCTCCTTCTACCCATCTCCTTTCTTTTCTTTTGCTTGAGGACAAGCAAAGCTCTAAGTTTGGTGTGCTTATCCGTGATCACTAAGATCATGGCCCCTAAAGGAAAACAACCCACTCCAAGAGGCAAGGACCAAGCACCTCACAGACTAGAGGAACATCCACTTCCAAACCTCAAGGTTGTTGAGTTCTAATCTTAGCCTTAACTCTGTGATAATTGTTCTTATTTTAGTTTTACCTTAGGAGTCATATAGTAGTAATTAGTATCTATTTTGATTTTATCTCCAATTAAGTTATAGTCTATTTTTCTCATCATCATTAAACATGAATAAAATAGTAGATCTTTTGAATAAGAGGCAATAAAATTTCGAGTTTTTAATAAGAGAAATTCTAATTAGTTACATGTGGTGGAAATGCTTTCTGTCTTCTGAATGAATGCTTGAACAGTGCATATGTCTTTTGAATTTGTTGTTTAAGACTGTTAAATATGTTGGCTCTTGAAAGAATGGTGAACATGAGACATGTTATTGATAATCTGAAAAATCATAAAAATGATTCTTGAAGCAAGAAAAAGCAGCAAAGAACAAAGCTTGCAGAAAAAAAAAATATATATATATATATAGAGAAAGAAAAAGAGAAAGCAAGCAGAAAAAGCCAAAGCTCTTAAAACCAAAAGGCAAGAGCAAAAAGCCAAATATCCCTTAAAACCAAAAGGCAAGAGTAACAAAAAAGGGATCCCAAGGCTTTGAGCATCAGTGGATAGGAGGGCCTAAGGGAATAAAATCCTGGACTAAGCGGCTAAACCAAGCTGTCCCTAACCATGTGCTTATGGCGTGAAGGTGTCAAGTGAAAACTTGAGACTGAGCGGTTAAAGTCAAGGTCCAAAGCAAAAAGAAGAGTGTGCTTAAGAACTCTGGACACCTCTAATTGGGGACTTTAGCAAAGCTGAGTCACAATCTAAAAGGTTCACCCAATTATGTGTCTGTGGCGTTTATGTATCCGGTGGTAATACTGGAAAACAAAGTGATTAGGGCCACGGCCAAGACTCATAAAATAGTTGTGTTCAAGAATCATCATACTGAAATAGGATACTGAATAACACTATCTGAATTCTAAGTTCCTATAGATGCCAATCACTCTGAGCTTCAATGGATAAAGTGAGATGCCAAAACTGTTCGGAAGCAAAAAGCTACTAGCCCCGCTCATCTAATTAGAATCTGAGCTTCATGCAAAAAAAAACTCTGAGATATTATTTCTTCTCAACCTATTAGTCTTCTATTTTATTTGTCTAGTTGCTTGAGGACAAGCAACAGTTTAAGTTTGGTGTTGTGATGAGCGGATATTTTATACGCTTTTTGGGGTTAATTTCATATAGTTTTTAGGATATTTTAGTTAGTTTTTAGTTTAATTCTATTAGTTTTTAGGAAAAATTCATATTTCTGGACTTTACTATGAGTTGTGTGTTTTTCTGTAATTTCAGGTATTTTTCTAGCTGAAATTGAGGGAGCTGAGCAAAAATCTGATTTAGGCTGAAAAAGGACTGCTGATGCTGTTGGATTCTGACCTCCCTGCACTCTAAGTGGATTTTCTGGAGCTACAGAACTCGAAATGGTGAGCTTCTAATTGCGTTGGAAAGTAGACATCCAGGGCTTTCTAGAAATATATAATAATCCATACTTTGCACGAGGATAGATGACGTAAACTGGCGTTCAATGCCAGTTCTCTGCCCAATTCTGGCGTCCAGCGCCAGAAAAGGATCAAAAGTTGGAGTTCAACGCCAGAAATGGACCCAAACCTGGCGTTGAACGCCCAAAACAACCTTATGCACGTGAATTGCTTAAGTCTCAGCCCCAGCACACACCAAGTGGGCCCCAGAAGTGGATCTCTGCACCATCTATTAGAGTTTACTCATTTTCTGTAAACCTAGGCTACTAGTTTAGTATTTTGAACAACTTTTAGAGACTTATTTTACATCTCATGACATTTTAGATCTGAACTTTGTACTCTTTGACGGCATGAGTCTCTAAACTCCATTGTTGGGGGTGAGGAGCTCTGCTGTGTCTCGATGAATTAATGCAAGTATTTCTATTTTCCATTCAAACACGCTTGTTCCTATCTAAGATGTTCATTCGCGCTTAACTGTGATGAAGGTGATGATCCGTGACACTCATCACCTTCCTCAAACCATGAACGTGTGCCTGACAACCACCTCCGTTCTATATCCGATTGAATGAGTATCTCTTAGATCTCTTAATTAGAATCTTCGTGGTATAAGCTAGAACTGATGGCGGCATTCATGAGAATCCTGAAAGTCTAAACCTTGTCTGTGGTATTCCGAGTAGGATTCAATGATCGAATGACTGTGACGAGCTTCAAACTCGCGAGTGCTGGGCGTTAGTGACAGATGCAAAAAGACGAAGAATCCTATTCCAGTATGATCGAGAACTGACAGATGATTAGTCGTGCTGTGACAGAGCATGTGAGCATATTCTTCACTGGGAGGATGGGATGTAGCCATTGACGACAGTGACCCCCTACATACAGCTTGCCATAGGAGGACGTGCGTGTGTGAATCAGAAGACAGAGAAAAGCAGAGATTCAGAAAACAAAGCATCTCCAAAACTCCAACATATTCTCCATTACTGCATAACAAGTAACCTTTAATTTATGCTCCCTTGGTTATTCGCAATTCAACTGATAAACATAATTGACTTCCTGACTAAGATTTACAAGATAACTATAGATTGCTTCAAACCAACAATCTCCGTGGGATTCGACCCTTACTCACGTGAGGTATTACTTGGACGACCCAGTGCACTTGCTGGTTAGTGGTACGAGTTGTGAAAAGTGTGATTCACAATTCGTGCACCAGTGGGTCACGCGGTCGCGTCATCTAGAGTTTTCCTTGTCACGCGTTCGCTTCGATCATGCATCCGCATCATCTGTGTTCTGCTTAAGGCGCGTGTTCGCGTCAGTCACGCATTCGCGTCGCTGCCAGTTTCTTCAAAAACTCCATTTTGTGCTTTCCTTCCATTTTTGTATGTTTCCTTTCCATCCTTTAACTCATTCCTTCCTTAAAGGATCTGAAACTTCTCAACACACAAATCACGGCATCGAAGGGTAATTAAAATAAATAATTTCAAAGCATAGGAAACATGTATTTTACATATATCACATAATAAGGAAGGGAAAGTAAAACCATGCAATTTACATGAATAAGTGGGTGAAGGATTGAATAAATCTTTTGAATTGAGCACAATATATGTCATAAAATATGGGTTTATCAACCTTCCCACACTTAAACAATAGCATGTTCTCATGCTAAGTCCAAGATAAAGAGTAAGGTAAGGTTAAAGTGGTGGAATTTCATGCAATGCAATCTATCCTAAATGCAACTACCTAAATGGATCATGCAATTCTAATTGTCATTTACTTGTATATAAAACTTACATGTAGTTAAATTAATTCACATTCAAAAGGAATCATATATGCATAGCCAACCTTAGATAATGTTAAAGCGCTTTTACAATTGAGATGGGTAAAATATTTTACAAACTTACAAGACAATTGACAATTTAAGCAGAGATATATGGTGCTGAGCTATTGAACCCTCACTAGATTATGTGTTTACTCTCTGGTCACTCAGTGTTTATTGGGTTAATCACTCTATTCTTCTTTTTATCCTTGCTTTCTATAACTTTGTTCTTCATCTAACCAATCAACAATTATAGAATATAGGCATACAAAAATTATGAGGTCTTTTCCAAGGTTGTAATGGGGCCAAGGTGAAGGTAAGGGTATATGTATAAGGCTAAGTGAGCTAATAAGTGAATCCTTGATTAGTCTAAGATCTCACCTAATATACACATTTTTCAATTCAAAGTTTCTTAACCTTTTTGCCCAACTTTTCTCACTTTGTGTTGCAAGCTCATGCATTATCTTTAATTTTATCCCATGTGTATTTATTTTACAATTGGGGAATTTTTTTGTATCCCCTAAAAAAAATAAAAACTTTTTTTTTGCACATGGTAATTCAATTGATTTCACATGAGCATGCTTCCCTAAAATTTTTATTTTGAATATTTTTATTCTTTTTAACTTTCTACCTTTGTTTCTATCATCCATGTTCCCATAAAGTTTCCCACACTTAATTTATACACAATACCTTATCTTAAGCTAACCAAGGATTCAACTTGGGATTTATTTGTTTTTTTGCTTAAGGCTAGTAATGTGGTTTATAGAACAAGAGGGGATTAAAAAGCTCAAGGGGGCTAACAAGGGTGATGTAAAAGGTAGGCTAATTTGGGATGAGTGAGAAAAAATTCAAATGATGGCCTCAATCACTTTCTTGGTATGTATCTATATTCTACAATCGGACATATAGATTAAAACAAAGTAAAGAACATCAGAATAAAAAGAAAGGTGAAACACACAGGAATAAAAATTATGGTTTAAATGTAACCATACAATTAAGTTCAAAACTCACAGGCTATGTGTTCTCTAGCTCAAAACTTATATATCAGTTATACATGTCATGTAAGTAAAAATTAAGAGTTCCCATTATTCTCAATGTAGTAATTTTTGGGTGGCTTTAAAGTTTTAGTGTTCCTCCTTGATGAAATGTTGTTAACTAACTAACATGTAATGCTATATATACAAGGTGTGTGGATTGTTTTGGTTATGTTAAAGTCTCTAGTTTACTTCCTTTTCATTTTCAATTTAAACCAAACTATCATATGCTAAAAGGGGTAAACTGTACTAATTAATCCACATATTCTATAACTACTAAGTTAGAATTGCAACTAAACTAAATGGCTAAAACATGAACTAAAGTGCAAAATATATAAAATAGAGTAAAAACACATGAAAAGAACAATGTATAAGTATTGAAAAAATAAAAATAAAAATAAAGATAAAAATACAGAAAAATAAGCAAAATAAAATAAAAGAGTCTGTAGTGGTTCACCAAAAAGATACGCCAGAGATGGCAACCTCCCCACACTTAAAATAAAGCATTGTCCTCGATGCTCACTCAAGCCGGGTGTGAAGGAGTGTCATCACTGGAGGGATGGGCTGCTGGAGTCCCGCTGGTGGTTTGAGGATCTGCAGACTGGATGAGGGTAGGAGGATCTGTCTGCTGTAGTGGAGGCTCTAACTGGATAGGAATCTCTGTATCGGCAGCCTGAAGCTGCTATGGCTCCTCCTGCTGTGGTACAGCCTGCTGTGGTACAGCCTGCTGTGGTCCTGCCTGCTCCGCCTGGGCCTGTGTCTCCTCCTCATGAGCGGTCGCCTCTGCCTCAGATGTGTCAGAAGGGGTGTCAGGCTCGGAGGGGATGTCACCGCCGGATTGGGTCATCAACTTGAGGTGCTCATAGTGTCGCTTGTTGCGACGCTCCATGCGGTCCAATCAGGCGAAGAGGCGATGCACCAAATGGTAAATAGGCTCAGGGGCAGGTGGGGGTGCAGTGGGTGGGGCAGGTGCAGCAGTGGAAGAAGAGGGGCCAGTTGAAGGTGTGGCTATCTCATCAGAAGCAGTAAGGAATGAAGGTCTGTGGCCTTGATGAGATATTTTGGAGGAAAAATAAATCTCTCCCAAAACACACAAATCTAAGCGGCAAGTGTACCGGGTCGTATCAAGTAATAAAAACTCACGGGAGTGAGGTCGATCCCACAGGGATTGAAGGATTGAGCAATTTTAGCTTAGTGGTTGATTTAGTCAAGCGAATCAAGATTTGGTTGATGGTTTTGTGACTTGCAGAATTAAATTGCATTGAAGTAAAGAGAACAAGAAATAAATTGCTGGAACGTAAAGGACAAGAAATTAAATGGTAGAAACTTAAAGTGCAAGAAATGTAAATTACGGAATCTTAAAGTGCAAGAAATGTAAACAGCTGGAATTGTAAAGGGAATTGGGGAATGAATTTGCAGAATTTAAACAAGGAAAAGTTGAATTGCATTAAACAGAAGAGGGAAAGGGAATTGGGATTGAACCGGATATGAAGCAGAAAAGTAAATGAACATAGAAAACAGTAAACAGAGAAGTGAAATGGGAAATTCAGATCTCAGGACCCAGAGACTAGAAAACCAAGTCTAGATCTCAATGCCTTCCTAGATCCAACAAGAACAATTGCCAGGGAATTGTAAATTGCAAAGAGAATAGATGAAGAGCAATTAACCAGAAATGAAATTCAATTAACAGTAAAGAAACAGAGAGATCCAAGATTGAGATTGAAACAGAATTTCTTCAATTCTCCAATCCAAAATCCAAGACAAATTTAAAATGAAATTGAAAGCAATGGAAACAAAGAAATTAAAGTTCACTCAATAACAAAAGCTCTCCGAAAACTATTATGAAAATTCCAAAAGGAAAGCTCCCTGAAGAACTTGAATTCTATCCTATTTATACACTTTCTTCAAATGATCTTCAAGCCTTGAGTTGGGCCTTTGCTCTTGGTGGAATTGGGTTGAAAGAGGCCTTGGTTGATTGCTCTTGAAGTTTGAAGAAGAACCAAAGTGAACCAATTGAACCGGTTTTGAAGTTAGCAAAAGTTGGACCAAAAGTTTGAGCCAAAGTTAGGGGTCTAACTTTGGCTCCAACTTTTCATAGCAGCAAACACATTTTTCTGGTATGCACGTTGGTGCCAACGTTAGGGGTCTAACTTTGACCCTAACGTTGGCCTTGCCTTGTATGCTAGTGGCGCCAACGTTAGCCTCCAAGTTAGGGGGCTAACGTTGGCCCCTCTCCCTTGTGTTTTCATGTGCCAACGTTAGCCTCCAAGTTAGGGGTCTAACGTTGGCGCAAACGTTGGATGGCCAGGGAGGAATTCATGTGCCAACGTTAGCCTCCAAGTTAGGGGGCTAACGTTGGCGCAAACGTGGGATGGCCAGGGAGGAAATTTCAAGTTCCAACGTTAGCCTCCAAGTTAGGGGGCTAACGTTGGGGCTAACTTCTTGTTTCCTGGTTCAATTTCACTTATTCCATTGTCCTCTCTTCACTCCTAGCCATTCCTCTTTGCTTCAATCTTTCTCCAAGCTTTCTTCACCTATCATTAATCAACCAAACTCATCAAAGCTATGCTCAAAATCATGAGATATTCAATCTTTCATAATATGCAACAAATATAGCATAAAACCTCATGAAATGGCATGAATTCATATATGGTTGGTTCAATCAAGGGAAACATGAAAATCTACTCAATTAGCTTGCTTGTAGCTCAAGAAAGTGCATAATTCTAATGAAAACAAAAGAAAAAGATTAGCTAAAATAGGCTAGGATGACTTGTCATCACAACACCAAACTTAAAGCTTGCTTGTCCCCAAGCAAGAAATAGATTTATGCTCCAAGGTTCTTTCAATTAAGATGGATTGAGGAACACTTGTAAAGTACAGTGAGTGAAGTGATCAAGAATCAGTGGGGTGAACTCTAAATCATATGCTCATGCAAGGGCTTCAGTGCTCACTAGTCCTTACATATTGGGAGTCGTAGGTCTTTAGGATTTTCATCCAAATGGTATCATGGAGATCTCTTTATATGTAATCACCTTGAAGCAGCTTATAGTTTCTGTGCTCTGGCCTCGACTCTAAGTATCATGTCTCAAGGCGGCTCTTTAGATAAGCTTTCAATCAATACTCCTAAACCAGTTGGTTTTAAGGTATTAGGTGTTAAAGCACCCCTAAGGATTTACTTGCTCAAGCCTCTTTCCTTGACACACTTCAACCACAAGCATTTACTAGGATAACAACTCTTTGAGTTTTTGTTTCTTTCTTTCTTTTTCTGCCTAGTAATTGATGCTCAGAGCCTTGGGCCATGTTCTTTTTGTTTTTGTATTTTCTTTACTTTATTTTTGTTTTGTTTGCTGCTTCTTGGATCAATAGATTTTTGAGAATCTCCACAATACTTCCTTGAACTTCATGTCCTGCCTATGAGCTTCCATGCAAGTTTTCACAAGCATGCAACCTCAATACAAAATCACATAACTAGAACCACCACTTCTCCCAATCTTTTGCTTGCCTCAAAACTGATTGATTCCTCAATCCTACTTTTCAAAGAACTTTCATGTGATGCATTTCTTGAAAATTGAGTGCAAACAAGTTTTGAAGATAAGAATGTTGTGAATGATCAAGCATCTTGCTTATTGAATTATAAAGAAAGACTATGCTATACATGCAGGCAGGGGTATATAAAAAGAAACTATACTATGCAGATAAGCAGGGCAATTAAGGATACAATCCAACTTTCAATCATAGCAATATTTGATGTAGAACAATCACTTAACAATACAACCTGTTGGAGTTCAATTGCTTTCCTTTTTCTCATCATCATTGTTGCTGACCTTCATGTTCATCTTTCTCCTTTTTGATGATGTTCAAACCTCCAAAAGTTTGTATGTCATTCTGCAATGATATTGAAAGTTGCTTGTTCCCCAAGCACTTGGAAACAATGGTTAATTTTCATGATTTATTTGCGGGCTTTTTGAACTTACTTTGGTGTGGGAACACCAAACTTAGTACCTTGTCCATGGTTAACCATGTGTGATAATTTCTTTTTCTTTTTCAAAAGTGATAGAACTGGAAACTAAGAAAAGCAGTAGAATGGCTAACTAGTTCATCCAGTATGCTTGAAGCCTACAATATGCAGAAAGTGAGAATGTGTGTTTTAATGGGGTTTTGGTGGACACCAAACTTAGAATCCTTCATTCTCCCTTAGATTGTTTTGGTGTGCAACACCAAACTTAGCTTCTTGCATTATAGATAAAACTAATTAACCTTTTTATTAAAATAGTTATGAACAGAAAACTACCTCGGTTGGGTTGCCTCCCAACAAGCGCTCTTTTATTGTCACTAGCTTGACATCCTTCACTCTGTGCTCATGGAAGTTGAGGCTTCTGTTGCCTCAGGTTTCCTCCTCTTGCTATGGGCTTCCTTCCCTCTATTTCTCTTTCCATAGCCTTCTTATTTTCCTCCATGACTCCCTTCTCTTTCAACACAGCATCCTTTTCATGGCTCTTTGGGTTCAGAGTCCCCTTTTTCTCACCCAATTCAGCAAGGTTTTGCACTAATTGTTCCACCTGCCTTTCAAGTCTTCTGAGTGAAGCCTCCTGGTTCTTGCTTATCATCTCTTGATGCTTCTTTATTTCTTCCCGCTCTATTGCCATCATTTCTTGAATTTTGATGGACCTCTCCATCAGCATTTCTAGAATATAGATCCTTTGAAAGGTTGGAAGTGGTTGTGGCAATTGTGGTGGTTGATGAAGGTCATTTTGAGTGAATGGTGAGGTAGGACGGGGTTGGAAGTGTGTGTGATTGTTGTTGTGGGGGTGTGTTTTAAGTTGATTTTTGAAGTTGGGATTGTTGCAGTTGAAGTCCCTTGGTCTTTGGTTTTGGTTCTCAACCCCCCTCCCATTAGAATGAGTTCTCCAAGGTGGATTGTACACATCATTCTGAGGTCTGTTCTGGAGCATGCTAGAGTGATTGCTTGGAGCTTGTAGTTGTTCATAGCTTTGTTGCTCATGGTTAATGGCCCCAAAGCTTTGTTCAGCTTGATTACACCCATATGAGCTTTGAGTCATGTTGTATGTATGTACTACAGCATGTCTCAACTCAGTGATTTTTTTAGCCATCATATCTAATTGTTGTAGAGTCTGCTGATGCATCTGCTTGTTTTGGCTTATTACTGCACGAGCACCTTCAATTTCTTTCCCTAATGGATGCACTTCTGCCTCTTGCTTAACAACTCTTTGTGATGGGTTAAATTTGACTAGGAGTCCATTCATCAGTTCTTCCCATCCGATAATGCTTCCTTGTGGAAAAGCTTCAAACCATTGGGTAACATCATTCATGGCTATGGATAGTTGCTTTGAACTATGGGTTATATTATCATCCAAGGTGGGGGTATTACTCTCACGATTGCTAGAATTTGTTGAGTTTCCTTCCATGATCTGCACAGTCACAACCAATTCAAGTGAAGATAGAGCATATTCAGACCAGGATATGATTAAAGAATCAGTTGACACAAAGTATCAAACAGTTGGCAAACTTGAGAGAGTAATGAACGAAAATCATTCCCCTCGTTTGTTTTTCAAGCTATGAAAATCATATTCAGCAGGATGAGCCAAGGAAATTTCACTCTATTGCTAGAATGAGGTTTCTATTAGCTCAGGCAAAACTTCAAACAGTTAGTGGGTTAGTCAAAAATTAAAGAAAAAGTGCTTGATCTAGATCACCACCTCACTTAATCATTGTCAATCTAATCAATCCCCGGCAACGGTGCCAAAAACTTGATGAGATATTTTGGAGGAAAAATAAATCTCTCCCAAAACACACAAATCTAAGCGGCAAGTGTACCGAGTCGTATCAAGTAATAAAAACTCACGGGAGTGAGGTCGATCCCACAGGGATTGAAGGATTGAGCAATTTTAGCTTAGTGGTTGATTTAGTCAAGCGAATCAAGATTTGGTTGATGGTTTTGTGACTTGCAGAATTAAATTACATTGAAGTAAAGAGAACAAGAAATAAATTGCTGGAACGTAAAGGACAAGAAATTAAATGGCAGAAACTTAAAGTGCAAGAAATGTAAATTACGGAATCTTAAAGTGCAAGAAATGTAAACAGCTAGAATTGTAAAGGGAATTGGGGAATGGATTTGCAGAATTTAAACAAGGAAAAGTTGAATTGCATTAAACAGAAGAGGGAAAGGGAATTGGGATTGAACCGGATATGAAGCAGAAAAGTAAATGAACATAGAAAACAGTAAACAGAGAAGTGAAATGGGAAATTCAGATCTCAGGACCCAGAGACTAGAAAACCAAGTCTAGATCTCAATGCCTTCCTAGATCCAACAAGAACAATTGCCAGGGAATTGTAAATTGCAAAGAGAATAGATGAAGAGCAATTAACCGGAAATGAAATTCAATTAACAGTAAAGAAACAGAGAGATCCAAGATTGATAATGAAACAGAATTTCTTCAATTCTCCAATCCAAAATCCAAGACAAATGTAAAATGAAATTGAAAGCAATGGAAACAAAGAAATTAAAGTTCACTCAATAACAAAAGCTCTCCGAAAACTATTATGAAAATTCCAAAAGGAAAGCTCCCTGAAGAACTTGAATTCTATCCTATTTATACACTTTCTTCAAATGATCTTCAAGCCTTGAGTTGGGCCTTTGCTCTTGGTGGAATTGGGTTGAAAGAGGCCTTGGTTGATTGCTCTTGAAGTTTGAAGAAGAACCAAAGTGAACCAATTGAACCGGTTTTGAAGTTAGCAAAAGTTGGACCAAAAGTTTGAGCCAAAGTTAGGGGTCTAACTTTGGCTCCAACTTTTCATAGCAGCAAACACATTTTTCTGGTATGCACGTTGGTGCCAACGTTAGGGGTCTAACTTTGACCCTAACGTTGGCCTTGCCTTGTATGCTAGTGGCGCCAACGTTAGCCTCCAAGTTAGGGGGCTAACGTTGGCGCAGTGGCCCCTCTCCCTTGTGTTTTCATGTGCCAACGTTAGCCTCCAAGTTAGGGGTCTAACGTTGGCGCAAACGTTGGATGGCCAGGGAGGAATTCATGTGCCAACGTTAGCCTCCAAGTTAGGGGGCTAACGTTGGCGCAAACGTGGGATGGCCAGGGAGGAAATTTCAAGTTCCAACGTTAGCCTCCAAGTTAGGGGGCTAATGTTGGGGCTAACTTCTTGTTTCCTGGTTCAATTTCACTTATTCCATTGTCCTCTCTTCACTCCTAGCCATTCCTCTTTGCTTCAACCTTTCTCCAAGCTTTCTTCACCTATCATTAATCAACCAAACTCATCAAAGCTATGCTCAAAATCATGAGATATTCAATCTTTCATAATATGCAACAAATATAGCATAAAACCTCATGAAATGGCATGAATTCATATATGGTTGGTTCAATCAAGGGAAACATGAAAATCTACTCAATTAGCTTGCTTGTAGCTCAAGAAAGTGCATAATTCTAATGAAAACAAAAGAAAAAGACTAGCTAAAATAGGCTAGGATGACTTGTCATCAGGCCTAAAGCCAGAAAGTTCCTGCTGTGAGGAATGATCCTCTTGCAGTCCGCAGCAGGTGGCTTCTCATCAGCATCCTCCCAAGGCACGTCAGCTCGACGGCCTAGCTGGGTGACTAGATAAGGGAAGGGGAGGGTGCCTCTGACATGTACCCTGGCCATATAGTGCCGGATGAATCGTGGCACGTACAGGTCCTTACCCTCCATCACACACCAGAAGAGGGTGACCATAGCAGCAGGCAGCTCCGTCTCATGAGTGCTCGGCATAATAAAGTTACTCAGGATCTGGTGCCAGAGCCGAGCCTCATCATTCAAGTATATCCGCTTGATTCCTTTAGGCATGGTGGTGTTCTTACCCATGACCCATGGGACAGTAGGGTCAAAGGCTATCCTCTCCTTGACAGCATCCCAGTCAAATCTCAGAAAACGCATGTCCTCTTCAGCCTTTTGGTAACCGTTAGGCTGATCTGACTTAGGCTGAAGGCGCAGAATATCCTCAATGGCCTCTTCAGTGACCAGTATCTGTTTCCCTCTGAGGTGCACTGCATCCAGGGAAGTCTTGAAATGATTGCAGTAGAATTCTCTTACCCAAGAAGTATTGACCTCAGTCAAATTCCTCTCCAAGAAGAACCAGCCTTTTTGTTTGATCTTATCGGAGGTGTACTGTTGTAGTTCTTCTGGAATTTTCAGAGTCCTTTCCAGGTATAAATTTCTGGAGGTAGCAAACACCGGATACTTGAGCTCACAGTATTGGTTTGCAAACTTAATTGGATCATTGACAGGGAGGAGCTGGTCAGCCTTCTCCTGCGGGGTGAAGTGCTTCTCCCGCCAGGATTCATCATGCATAAGCTCCAGGAGAGACATAGAGGATTCACCTCTTTTCCGTTTGCCAGTTGTTGCCTTTCCTTTTCCTTTTCTTTGAGGGTCAGACATCCTGAAAAAAAAAATAGAAATCCAGGATATAATAAAAATAGGAAAATAAGTAGGCAAATAACAAGATAAGCATAAAGTGGCAAAGGAGCAGTAGAATAATGAAATGAGGTGAATAATTGTGCATTTTGGATTGTATAGGAGTTAGAAATTCGAGAAGAAAAAATTTACAATCCAAAATGTAATAGAAATAGAATTCATGTTAATTAGGAAAAACTATAATCATGCCTTGGTTAGAAGGTTAAAGAGAATAGTGAAAAACCAAGAAGAGATGTTTGGAAAATTAGGTTGGTTAGGATTGAAAAAGAGGTTAGAAAGTTGAAAGCAAGGAGTTAGTAAAAAGAAAGTCAGAGTAAGTAGCATGATGATCAGTTTCTAAGTAACAAGAATTCACAAATATTAGCAACAGTCAACTCATATTCAAACAAGGAAATAAGGTTGATGATGATTCATATAGATATGGAAATAGCAAAAATTGGAATTGAATCATCAAAAATGCAATTTATTAACTAGAAAATCGAAAAGAATAAGAAAGCTTGTCCTTGGATTCATGAATTAGTTTGGTAAAAGCTAAGTAAAGCAAAATCCAAATTGCCAAAACCAAAACATGAAGGAAAATCATAACAATTTACAGAAATTTGGGCAGCATTCTGGCTAAAATTGGATGTTCCCGGGTAATAAACAGCAAGCAGAACAGTTCATATGAATTAAAATACAGCTGCAAATACAAATACGGAATATGAACACGAAAAAATAGTGTAAAAAGCAGAATGCAACAGTAAAGAACAGCATATAAACAGCAACAACATAAGAATTGCGAAATTGATAAAACAAGAAGCACAAACAGCGCAATTATCAGGCCTAAATCCACTAACCACATCCTAACTACCTAACAACCTAGAATCCACTACAACATACATCTCTAACTAGCCTAGTGTTGAACGTAAACGGAAAAATGTGCAGTTACTACGAATTGAAAGAAGAGTGGCGGTTTGCGGAACCTGGTAGGCGTATGAACGAAAGTAGGGCAGAGAGATGGCTGGGAGGTGGTGGTGGTGGTGGCTGGCACGATGGTGCAGGCGGTTGGCCCGGCGGTGGGCGGCTGTCCGGTGGTAGGGGTTTCGGGTAGGGGTAATGGGAGGGGTAGGGGTTAAGGGGGAAGGATGGGAGGGGGTGAGGGTGGTGGTGGGAGGCGCGGCTGTGATGTGGGTGGCGGTGGCTGGCCGCGGTGGTGGAAGGGAGAAGAGAAGAGAGAGAGAGAAGAAGGAGAGGGAAGGAAGAAGGAGTGGGGGGTGGTCGGTGCGGTGGGTCTGGGTGGTCGGCGCTGGGGCGGCGGTCCGGTGTGGGTGGTGGTGAAGGGTGCAGAGGGAGGAGGGAGGGAGAGCAGAGGGGGTTGGGGGAGAAGAATGGGGATGCGGGGGGGGGGGGTAGGGTTTTGCGTCACTGGGGTTAGTGAATTTGAATCACGCGATCGCGTGGGGCACGCGGTCGTGTCGCTAGGGTGGATGGGGGGTTGACGCGATCGCGTAAGTGACGCGATCGCATGGAATAGAAAAAAGGATGAATGACGCGGTCGCGTGAGGCATGCGACCGCGTCGCTGGAAATTGTGCAAAACGCACGATTCCAGCGTCGTTTCAACGCAACTCTCTGTCTCCTTTGAGGTGTTGTGCAATCCACGCGACGCGAACGCATCGCTCATGCTTTCGCGTGGGATGGGTGTTTTGCAAGTGATGCGTTCGCGTGATGGTCGTGAAGGTGTGAGCCGTTTTGTGGTAAACGCACGACAGCCGTACGATTCCAGCCAAGATTTCTGGGCGTTGTATTTTTACGTCGATATCCAGATCACGCGGCCGCGTGAATGACGCGGACGCATGGGAGGTGGTTTTCGCAACTGACGCGATCGCTTTAGCGATGCGATCGCGTCGCACGCCTTTCTTCTTCTTTTCTTTTATGCAGGTATGCAATTATGCAGTATGCAATGCTAAATGCAAATGTTACGAATAGCATCCAGGTTCAGTAAAAATAAAAAAATATAAAAATAAACAAAACAAAATAAAATAGAAACAGGAACGATCATACCATGGTGGGTTGTCTCACACCTAGCACTTTTAGTTAAAGTCCTTAAGTTGGACATTGGATGAGCTTCCTGTTATGGTGGCTTATGCTTAAATTCATCCAGAAATCCCCACCAATGTTTGGAATGCCAACAGTCTCCGGGGTCCCAAACTAGGCATGTAAAGCTTCTGAGCAGCTTCAAATAGATTTTCAGGCTCCCGGGGTGACGAATGTCAGAATAGATTCCAGGATCCCAAACCTTGCTTTTAAATCTGCCTTCGTTTTGATCTATATTTTTCCGTCCGGGCGGTTCAAAAATTAGATTCTTACCAAGATGACCAAACGTTTTCTGAGACCCATTCGATTGAACATGAGACCAATCTGTGTACTTCGAGTTGAAGCGTGGAACCTTATTGAACCTTGTGTACCAGCTCTGAGTACGAGCCATTTCCCTCTTACTCTTAAAGTCGTAGAGAGCTCTAAGCTGGCCATCTGTTTCAAGCAAACCATATTCAAGTGGAAAAGTAAAGTTAAAGGTTAAGGATTGTACCCACTTGAAGCTTGTATTGGGTGGTAATGGCCTTGGGATAGGTGTTTCCAGTGGTTCTGTAAGTTCTACTCCCTTGTAGTCTTCTGCGAATTCCTCCACTTCTTTGCAAAATTCTTTAAATGCATCTGTGTCTTGATCAAAGTCTTCGATGTCTTCCTCGTCACTTAAGTCATAAGCTGAAGGTTGAGAGAAATCTACCTCTGCATCATCTTCGTGTTCACTTGGGGAAGATTCTTCGATCTCAGAGAATTCACTTGCGGATGCAAGTTTAGTACTAGGAGAACCTGACTTGAGGCTACAATCATCAAGGAAACTTGCGTCTTGGGTCATTCCTTCTAGTTCTTCATAAAATACCTGCCTTGGGGTTTGTGCACTATCCTCCTTAGCATCAATTGTAACATCCTTGACGGTATTTTTCACAACTCTGGATTCCCATGAAGGTTCAACATCTCCTAAATCTTCAATCAGTACTTCTTCTTCTTGGATAATCTGAGCTTCCTCCAATTGTTCCAGAACAAAGTTGTGCTCATTACTGCCCTCTGGGGTTTCTAGTATCTCCTTCATGCTACGTTCGTCATTAGATTCTCCATATAAAGCTATTGGAGTTCCTTGAGGGTTTGAACGTCTGGAAGCTAATTGATGTATTGCTTGCTCCAGCTGATGAAGGGTTGTATGAAGTTGATCTACTGTTTCCTTGAGACGAGACTGGGATTCTCGAGGTGATGGATTTGGGCATGGTACATAGGGAGGTGGTGGTGTTTGGGAGTAATTGGATTGGAACTGGGGTAGATAAGGATCATATGGTGGTGGATGGTGAAAAGGAGCTTGTGAGTGTGGTATTTCAAAGTTATGTTGAGAGGATGGTCTATAGGCACAGGGTGGGGCTTGTTGGTAGTTACAAGGTTGTCCACCATATCTATCAGCTTGGTATGCATTGTAGAATGGTCTTTGTCCATGATATCTTGGAGGGTGTTGTTGCCTAAAGGGTTTATCAAATCCTCTTGGCTCCATCCATCTTTGAGTTCTCTGACCTTGATGCATGTTCCTGTTATAACTTCCATCCCCTTCAACGATATTAGAACCAAACTCAAAGCGAGAGGGGTGAGAATTCATAGTAGCTAATAAAGATAAAAAGGGAAAAACAAAAACAATTAAACAAATAAAAGAAAAATATTTACAATAATCAATAATAAAGCACACGATTGCAGTTCCCCGGCAACGGCGCCATTTTGAAGAGACAACTTTTGCGTGGTCTAGAAATTCGCAGATAAATCCTCGTTGCAGGTATAGCTTCTAAACAAACAAAAGTCCTTTCTTACAAACGTTTTGGTTGTCACAAGTAACAAACCCCTTTTAAAATTGATAACCGAAGTATTTAAACCTCGGGTCGTCTTCTCAAGGAACTGCAGGGAAGTATGTTCTTATTATTGGTTATGAGTTTTGTAAATTGGGGGTTTTAAAAGTAAGGAATAAGTAAATTAAATGACAAGTAAAATAAATAAATAACTATAAAATAAACTCTTGGCAAGGTATGAGAAATTGGAAGTCCTATCCTAGTTATCCTTATCAATGGTGATGAGAATTGAGTTTAATCCCACTTAGTTAACCTTTACTAAACAAAGGAAAGTCAAGTGGACTAATAAGTTTGATCCTCAGATCCTAGTCAATTCCTAAGGAAGGACTAGAGTTATTGGAATTCGATTTGATTAGCAAAAATAACAATTATCAATCACGATGAGTTTGATAACTCAAGAGTTACCAATTACTTAACCAAAGCCAAAAGGGGAAAAATAAACTTACTCGAATAAAAATGTCTTCAGATTGGAAGCAATAGTAACATAAATAAAAGAAAGCAATCATAAACTGAAATACCTCAAATAAAATTAATTAAGAGAATCATATTTAACATGGAAGAGTTCATAAATTAAATTAAGAAAATAATAAAAGGGAATATTGAACCTGATAAAGAGTTGGAATACTTAACTTGAAATAATAAGAAATCCTAATCCTAAAACCTAAGAGAGAGGAGAGAACCTCTCTCTCTAAAAACTACATCTAAACTATGAAAAGTGAATAATTCAATATGTTCCTCCTGAATGGATGCATCCCCCCACTTTATAACCTCTAATCTATGCTTTCTGGACTTGGATCTGGGCCAAAAAGGCTTCAGAAATCGCTGGGAGCATTTTCTGTAATTTCTGGTGCGTGGCGTTTGTCACGCGTCTGCGTGGATCACGCGGTCGCGTCATCTGGAGTTTTCCTTGTCACGCATTCGCTTTGGTCATGCGTCCGCGTCATCTGTGTTCTGCTTAAGGCGCACGTCCACATCAGTCACACGTTCGCGTCGCTGCCAGTTTCTTCAAAATCTCCATTTTGTGCTTTTCTTCTATTTTTGTATGTTTCCTTTCCATCCTTTAACTCATTCCTGCCTTAAAGGATCTGAAACTTCTCAACACACAAATCACGGCCTCGAAAGATAATAAAGGGTAATTAAAATAAATAATTTCAAAGCATAGGAAACATGTATTTTACATATATCACAAAATAAGGAAGGAAAAGTAAAACCATGCAATTTACATGAATAAGTGGGTGAAGAATTGAATAAATCTCTTGAATTGAGCACAATATATGTCATAAAATATGGGTTTATCAGTCTCTCACATGAAAAACAGCTTGAAAGTAAATTCCTCCTAAATTGCTAATTACTTAGACTAATTTGGATACGTGACATATAACCCATTTAGCCTTGGGTAATTAGGATTTTTGTGGCCATAAACTAGATTTGCACGTAACCCTCTAATCGGAGTCAAGCAACCAAGAGATTGGCGGTTGATGAAGGTCAGGGGAGAATAAATCACTAAGAGATTAGGGTTTAGTTTATTACAGTTTGTCATGAAATGAATTGGTGCACGAAATTGTGATCTCTAGCAACGGCGCCAAAAACTCAGTACGCACGTTCGTAATCTCAAATTCTTTTTCACAACTCCGATACAACTAACCAGCAAGTGCACTGGGTCGTCCAAGTAATAAACCTTATGTGAGTAAAGGTCGATCCCACGGAGATTGTCGGCTTGAAGCAAGTTATGGTCACCTTGTAAATCTCAGTCAGGCAGATTCAAATGGTTATGGGATTTTGATAATTAAAATATAAATAACAGAAAATAAGATAGAGATACTTTCAAATTCATTAGTGAGAATTTCAGATAAGCATACGGAGATGCTTTGTTCCTTCTGAATCCCTGCTTTACTATTGCCTTCATCCAATCATCCCTACTCCTTTCCATGGAAAGCTTTATGTTGGGGGATCACCGTTGTCAATGGCTACCATCTGTCCTCTCAGTGAAAATGGTCCAAATGCGTTGTCACCGCACGGCTAATCATCTGTCGGTTCTCGATCATGTTGGAATAGGATCCAGTGATCCTTTTGCATCTGTCACTACGCCCAACACTCGCGAGTTTGAAGCTCGTCATAGTAATCCCTTCCCAGATCCTACTCGGAATACCACAGACAAGGTTTAGACTTTCCAGATCTCAGGAATGGCCGCCAATAATTCTAGCCTATACCACGAAGACTCCGATCTTTCGGAATGGAGGCTAAGAGATAAACGATCAATCCAAGGTAGAATGGAAGTGGTTGTCAGGCATGTGTTCATAGGTTGAGAATAGTGATGAGTGTCACGGATCATCATATTCATCATGTTGAAGTGCGAGCGAATATCTTAGAATAGGAATAAGCTTGAATTGAATAAGAAAACAATAGTACTTTGCATTAATTCATGAGGAACAGCAAAGCTCCACACCTTAATCTATGGTGTGTAGAAACTCTACCGTTGAGAATACATAAGTGATGAAGGTCTAGGAATGGCCGAATGGCCAGCCTCCCATGGAGGTCTCAGAACGTAAAATTATTCAAAGACTAACCAAAGATATAAAATAAATCACTAAAAGTAGTTTTTATACTAAACTAGTAGCTAGGGTTACATAAGATAAGTAAATGATGTAGAAATCCACTTCCGGGCCCACTTGGTGTGTGCTTGGTCTGAGCATTGAGCTTTCATGTGTAGAGACTCTTTTTGGAGTTAAACGCCAGGTTGTAGCCTGTTTCTGGCGTTTAACTCTGATTTGCAACCTGTTTCTGGCGTTTAACTCCAGAATAGGGCAGGAAGTTGGCGTTTGAACGCCAGTTTGTGTCGTCTAAACTCGGGCAAATTATAGACTATTATATATTGCTGGAAAGCGCTGGATGTCTACTTTCCAACGTAATTGAGAGTGCACCAATTAGGTTTCTGTACCTCTAGAAAATCCATTTTGAGTCCAGGGAGGTCAGAATCCAATGGCATCTGCAGTCCTTCTTCAGCCTCTGAATCAGATTTTTGCTCAAGTCCCTCAATTTCAGCCAGAAATTACCTGAAATCACAGAAAAACACACAAACTCATAGTAAAGTCTAGAAATATGATTTTTATTTAAAAAATAATAAAAATATACTAAAAACTAACTAAATCATACTAAAAACTATTTAAAAACAATGCCAAAAAGCGTATAAATTATCCGCTCATCACAACACCAAACTTAAATTGTTGCTTGTCACCAAGCAACTGAAAATCAAATAGGATAAAAAGAAGAGAATATACTATAAATTCCAAAATATCAATGAAACTTAGCTCCAATTTAGATGAGCGGGGCTAGTAGCTTTTTGCCTCTGAACAGTTTTGGCATCTCACTTTATCCTTTGAAGTTCAGAATGATTGGCATCTATAAGAACTTAGAATTCAGATAGTGTTATTGATTCTCCTAGTTCAGTATGTTGATTCTTGAACACAGCTACTTTATGAGTCTTGGCCGTGGCCCTAAGCACTTTGTTTTCCAGTATTACCACCAGATACATAAATGCCACAGACACATAACTGGGTGAACCTTTTCAGATTGTGACTCAGCTTTGCTAAAGTCCCCAATTAGAGGTGTCCAAGGTTCTTAAGCACACTCTTTTTTTTTGCTTTGGACCTCGACTTTAACAGCCCAGTCTCAATCTTTTCACTTGACACCTTCACGCCACAGGCACATGGTTAGGGACAGCTTAGTTTAACCGCTTAGGCCAGGATTTTAATCCTTTGGGCCCTCCTATCCACTGATGCTCAAAGCCTTGTATCCTTTTTACCCTTGCCTTTTGGTTTAAAGGGTTATTGGCTTTTTGCTCTTGCTTTTTGGTTTAAAGAGCTATTGGCTTTTTCTGCTTGCTTTTTCTATTTCTTTCTCTCTTCCCCCCCCTTTTTTTCTGCAAGCTTTTGTATTTACTGCTTTTTCTTGCTTCAAGAATCAATTTTATGATTTTTCAGATTATCAATAACATTTCTCCTTTTCATCATTCTTTCAAGAGCCAACAAATTTGACATTCATAAACAACAAATTCAAAAAATTTGCACTGTTCAAGCATTCATTCAGAAAACAAAAAGTGTTGCCACCACATCAAAATAATTAAACTAAGCTCAATGATGAATTCGAAATCACGTACTTCTTGTTCTTTTGTAATTAAAACATTTTTCATTTAAGAGAGGTGATGGATTCATAGGACATTCATATCCTTAGGGCATAGACACTAGACGCTGATGATCATGTAATAAGGACACAAACATAAATAAAACATAAGGCTCAAAAACCGAAAAAAAATAAGAACAAGGAGATTAAGGAACGGGTCCACCTTAGTGAGGGTGGCGTCTTCTTCCTCTTGAAGAACCAATGGTGTTCTTGAGCTCCTCTATGTCTCTTCCTTGCCTTTGTTGCTCCTCCCTCATAGCTCATTGATCTTTTCTAATCTCATGGAGAATGATGGAGTGCTCTTGGTGCTCCATCCTTAGTTTTCCCATGTTAGAACGTAATTCTCCTAGGGAGGTGTTGATTTGCTCCCAATAGTTTTGTGGAGAAAAGTGCATCCCTTGAGGCATCTTAGGGATTTCATGGTGAGGAATTTCCTCATGCTCTTGTTGAGGTCCATGATCTCTTGTTTGCTCCATCCTTTTCTTAGTGATGGGCTTGTCTTCATGAATGAGGATATCTCCTTCTATGTCAATCCCAGCCGAATTACAGAGGTGGAAAATGAGGTGAGGAAAGGATAACCTTGCCAAAGTAGAGGACTTGTCAGCCACCTTGTAGAGTTCTTGAGGTATAATCTCATGAACTTCCACTTCCTCCCCAATCATGATACTATGGATTATGATGGCCCAATCCACAGTTACTTCGGATCGGTTGCTAGTAGGAATGATAAAGCGTTGGATGAACTCTAACCATCCTCTAGCTACATGCTTAAGGTCCGGTCTTCTCAATTGAACCGGATTGCCTCTTGAGTCAACTTTCCATTGAGCTCCTTCCACACATATGTCCATGAGGACTTGGTTGAACCTTTGATCAAAGTTGACCCTTATAGTGTAGGGGCGTGCGTTTTCTTGCATCATTGGCAAGTTGAACGCCAACCTTATATTTTCCGGACTGAAATCTAAGTATTTCCCCCGAACCATTGTAAGCCAATTATTTGGATTCGGATTCATACTTTGATCATGGTTCCTAGTGATCCATGCATTTGCATAGAACTCTTGAACCATTAAGATTCTGACTTGCTGAATAGGATTGGAGAGTACTTCCCATCCTCTTCTTCTAATCTCTTGTCGGATCTCCGGATATTCGCCCTTTTTGAGCTTAAAAGGGACCTCAGGGATCACCTTTTTCTTGGCCACAACTTCATAGAAGTGGTCTTGATGGACTTTTGAGATGAATCTATCCATCTCCCATGACTCAAAGGTGGAAGCAATTGCCTTCCCTTTCCTATTTCTTGAGGTTTCTCTGGCCTTATGTTCCATTAATGGTTATGGAAAAATAAAAAGCAACGCTTTTACCACACCAAACTTAAAATTTTTGCTCATCCTCGAGTAAAAGAAGAAAGAAAGTAGTAGTAGAAGAAGAAAATGGAGGAGATGGAGGGGGATTTGTGGTTCGGCCAAGGGGTAGAAGTAGTAGTTGTAATGTATGAAAATGAGGTAGTGTTGAGGGGTTTATATAGGGGTGACGGGAGGGTTAGGTTTCGTGTATTAGGGTTGGGTTTGAGGGGGGAAATGATTTTTGAATTTGGAGGTAGGTGGGGTTTTTAGGGAAGAGTGGATTGATTTGAGTGGTGAAGAGTATTTGGGGAAGAGATATGGAGGTGATTGGTGAAGGGTATTTGGGGATGAGTGTTATGAAAGGGTGTGAATAGGAGAGAAGAAGAGGTGGGGTAGGTGGGGATCCTGTGGGGTCCATAGATCCTGAGGGGTCAAGGACTTAACATCCTTGCTCCATTTAGGCGTGCAAAACGCCCTTGGTGTGCACTTCTGGCGTTAAACGCCAGGTTGCTGCTTGTTTCTGGCATTTAACGCCAGCTTTTCTCCCATTCTTGGCGTTAAACGCCAATTACATGCTCTGTTCTGGCATTAAACGCCAGTCTGGTGCTTGTTTCTGGCGTTAAACGCCAGTTTGATGCTTCTTACTGGCGTTTAAACGCCAGTAAGCTCTTCCTCCAGCGTGAGCTATTTTTAATGCTGTTTTTCATTCTATTTTTAATTTTTCAATTATTTTTGTGACTTCACATGATCATCAACCTAAAGAAATCATAAAATAATAATAGAAAATAGATATATATAATTAAATAACATTGGGTTGCCTCCCAACAAGTGTTTCTTTAATGTCAATAGCTTGACAGTGAGCTCTCATGGAGCCTCACAGATAATCAGAGCAAGGTTGGGGCCTCCCAACACCAAACTTAGAGTTTGGTTATGGTAACCAACATCAAACTTAGAGTTTGAATGTGAGGGTTCTGTTTGACACTGTATGGAGAGAAGCTTTTCATGCTTCCTCTCCATGGTTACATAAGGAGAACCTTGAGTCTTAAATACAAGGTAGTCTTCATTCAACTGAAGGACCAATTCTCCTCTGTCAACATCAATCACAGCTTTTTCTGTGGCCAGGAAGGGTCTGCCAAGGATGATGGATTCATCCTCATCCTTTCCAATGTCTAAGATTATGAAATCAGTAGGGATATAGAGGCCTTCAACTTTCACAAGCACGTCCTCTACTAGCCCATAAGCCTGTTTCATTGATTTGTCTGCCATCTCTAGTGAGATTCTTGCAGCTTGTACCTCAAAGATTCACAGTTTTTTTATTACAGAAAGTGGCATGAGGTTTATCCCTGACCCCAAGTCGCACAGAGCCTTCTCAAAGGTCATGGTGCCTATGGTACAAGGTATAAAGAACTTTTCGGGATCAAGTTTCTTCTGAGGTAATGTCTGCCTCTTTAATGCATTCAGTTCATTGGTGAACAAGAGGGGTTCATCCTCCCTAGTCTCAGTACCAAATAACTTGGCATTCAGCTTCATGATTGCTCCCAGATATTTAGCAACTTGCTCTTCACTGATGTCTTCATCCTTTTCAGAGGAAGAATATTCATCAGAGCTCATAAATAGCAGAAGGAAGTTCAATGGAATCTCTATGGTCTCTGTTTGAGCTTCAGATTCCTTTGGTTCCTCAAAGGGAAACTCCTTTCTGTCTAAAGGACGTCCCAGGAGGCTTTTCTCACTGGGACTCACGTCCTCCTCGCTCTCTCCAGGTTCGGCCATGTTGGTCATAGTTATGGCCTTGCACTCTCTCTTGGGATTTTCTTCTGTATTGCTTGGGAGAGTACTGGGAGGAGTTTCAGTAATCTTCTTACTCAGCTGACCCACCTGTGCCTTCAAATTTCTAATGGAAGACCTTGTTTCATTCATGAAACTTAGTGTGATCTTGGATAGATCACAGACTATGGTTGCCAGGCCAGAATGGCTCTGTTTAGAATTCTCTGTCTGTTGCTGAGAAGATGATGGAAAACGCTTGCTATTGCTAAACCTATTTCTTCCACCATTATTATTATTAAAGCCTTGATTAGGCTTCTGTTGATCCTTCCATGAGGAATTTGGATGATTTTTCCATGAAGGATTATAGGTGTTTCCATAGGGTTCTCCCATGTAATTCACCTCTGCCATTGCAGGATTCTCAGGATCATAAGCTTCTTCTTCAGAAGATGCTTCTTTAGTACTATTGGATGCAACTTGCAATCCATTCAGACTCTGAGAAATTATATTGACTTGCTGAGTCAATATTTTGTTCTGAGCCAATATGGCATTCAGAGTATCAATTTCAAGAACTCCCTTTTTCTGAGGCGTCCCATTGTTCGCAGGGTTCCTCTTAGAGGTGTACATGAACTGGTTATTTGCAACCATTTCAATGAGTTTCTGAGCTTCTACAGGGGTTTTCACGTGAAGAGATCCTCGTGCAGAATGGTCCGATGAAATTTTTGACAACTCAGACAGACCATCATAGAATATACTTATGATGCTCCATTTTGGAAGCATGTCAGTAGGGCACCTTTTGATCAGTTATTTGTATCTTTCCCAAGCTTTATAGAGGGATTCTCATTCCTTCTGTTTGAAGGTTTGGATTTCCACTCTAAGCTTGCTCATCTTTTGAGGTGGAAAGAATTTGGCCAGAAAAGCACTGACCAGCTTATCCCAAGAGTTCAGGCTATCCTTAGGTTGTGAATCCAACCATGTTCTAGCTCTATCTCTTACAGCAAAAGGGAAAAGCAGAAGCCTGTAGACTTCGGAATCAACTCCTTTGGTCTTGATAGTGTCACAGATTTGCAAGAATTCAGCTAAAAACTGATGAGGATCTTCCATTGGAAGTCCTTAAAACTTGCAATTCTGCTGCATTAGAGAAACTAATTGAGGCTTAAGCTCAAAGTTGTTTGCTCCACTTGCAGGAAGTGAGATGCTTCTTCCATAGAAGTTAGAAGAGGGTGCAATAAAGTCACCAAGCATCTTCCTTGCATCTCCACCATTGTTATTGGGTTCAGCCATGTCTCCTTCTTTTTCGAAAATTTCTATCAGGTCTTTTCCAGAGTGTTGTACCTTAGCTTCCTCTTCAGAGTCCTTTCAGGTTCACGGTCAGCTTCAACAAGAATGTTCTTATCCTTGCTCCTGCTCATATGAAAAAGAGGAGAATAGAAAAGAAAATATGGAGTCCTCTATGTCACAGTATAGAGATTCCTTATGTAAGTAGAAGAAAAGAAGAAAAAATTCGAACACAGAGAAGGAGAGAAGAATTCGAAATTAAATAAAATAAACTAAAAATATTTTTGTTTTTATTTTAAATGTTAATTAGAATTCGAAAATTAAGGAGGAAAATAAAATTAAATTGAAATTTAAAACAATTACTTAATAAAAAGAAATTTTTGAAAAAAAAAAGGTTAGTAATTTTCAAAAATAAGAGAGAGAAAAGTAGTTAGGTGGTTTTGAAAAAGATAAGGATTTTTAAAAATCAAACAAAAAGTTAAGTGGTTAATTGAAAAAGATTTTGAAAATCAATTTTGAAAAGATGGGAAGTTAGAAAAGATTTTAAAATTAAGTTTTGAAAAAGATATGATTTAAATTTATGATTGAAAATTATTTTGAAAAAGATTTGAAAAAGAAATTTAAAAAGATTTGATTTTGAAAATTGAAGTTGATTACTTGACTAACAAGAAACTAAAAGATATGATTCTAAAATTTAAAGATTGAACCTTTCTTAATAGGCAAGTAACAAACTTTAAAATTTTTGAATCAATCACATTAATTGTTAGTAAAGAATTTGAAATTATGAAATAGAATTAAGAAAAAAGATTTTGAAAATCATTTTTAAAAGTTTTCAATTAAGAAAATGAGAAAGATTTAATTTTTGAAAAGGTTTTGAAAAGATAAGATTTTTAAATTGAAAATTTGATTTGACTCATAAGAAACAACTTGATTTTAAAAATTTTTGAAAAAGTCAACTCAAATATTCAAATTTTATGAGAAGAAAAAGGGAAAGATATTCTTTTTTTATTTTTAAATTTTTAATGATGAAAGAGAAAAACAATGAAAAGACTCAAAACATGAAAATCATGAATCAAAACACACAATGCATGCAAGAACAATTTGAATGTCAAGATGAACACTAAGAACACTTTGAAGATCAAGATGAACATCAAGAACTTATTTTTGAAATTTTTTTTAAGAAAAGACACACATGCAAGACACCAAACTTAGAAATTTTCAATGTTTAGACACTAACAAATTGAAAATGCATATGAAAAATAAGAAAAGACATAAAACATGAAAATGCAAAGATCAAATAAAGACAATCATCAAGAACAACTTGAAGATCATGAAGAACATCATGCATGGGTTTTCGAAAATTCAAAGAAAAAGTGACAAAGATGCAATTGACACCAAACTTACAATTTGACACTAGACTCAAACAATAAACATAAATTTTTTTGGTTTTTATGATTTTATTAAAATTTTTTTGTATTTTTCGAAAATTAATTAGAAAAAGAAAAATAAGGATTTCAAAATTTTTAATGAGAATTCCAGGAATCATGCAATGTTAGTCTAAAGCTCCAGTCTAGGAATTAGACATGGCTTACTAGCCAGCCAAGCTTTTAGTGAAAGCTCCGGTCCAAAACACTAGACATGGCCAATGGCCAGCCAAGCTTTAGCATACAAATCAAGCATACAACAGCTGAATTGATGAGAATAAAAAAGCTCTTGTGATGATGAGTTGAAACCTCAGTCCAAAAGATTAGACATGGCTTCACAGCCAGCCAGACTTCAACAGATCATCATGAAACTCTAGAATTCATTCTTAAAAATTTTGAAGTCATAGAGTAATTTATTTTTTTTAAATCTTTTTTGAAAATAAAAATAAAAACAAAAATTTTAAAATTAAAATAAAATTACCTAATCTGAGCAACAAGATGAACCGTCAGTTGTCCAAACTTGAACAATCCCCGGCAACGACGCCAAAAACTTGGTGCACGAAATTGTGATCTCTAGCAACGGTGCCAAAAACCCAGTACACACGTTCGTAATCTCAAATTCTTTTTCACAACTCTGATACAACTAACCAGCAAGTGCACTAGGTCGTCCAAGTAATAAACCTTACGTGAGTAAGGGTCGATCCCACGGAGATTGTCGGCTTGAAGCAAGCTATGGTCACCTTGTAAATCTCAGTCAGGCATATTCAAATGGTTATGGGATTTTGATAATTAAAATATAAATAACAAAAAATAAGATAGAGATACTTATGTAATTCATTGGTGAGAATTTCAGATAAGCATATGGAGATGCTTTGTTCCTTCTGAATCCCTGCTTTCCTATTGCCTTCATCCAATCATCCCTACTCCTTTCCATGGCAACCTTTATGTTGGGGGATCACCGTTGTCAATGGCTACCATACGTCCTCTCAGTGAAAATTGTCCAAATGCGCTGTTACCGCACGGCTAATCATCTGTCGGTTCTCGATCATGTTGCAATAGGATCCAGTGATCCTTTTGCGTCTGTCACTACGCCCAACACTCGCAAGTTTGAAGCTCGTCACAGTCATCTCTTCCCAGATCCTACTCAGAATACCACAGATAAGGTTTAGACTTTCCGAATCTCAGGAATGGCTGCCAATAATTCTAGCCTATACCACGAAGACTCCGATCTTTCAGAATGGAGGCTAAGAGATAAACGCTCAATCCAAGGTAGAACGGAAGTGGTTGTCAGGCACGCGTTCATGGGTTGAGAATAGTGATAGTGTCACGGATCATCATATTCATCATGTTGAAGTGCAAGCGAATATCTTAGAATAGGAATAAGCTTGAATTGAATAAGAAAACAATAGTACTTTGCATTAATTCATGAGGAACAGCAGAGCTTCACACCTTAATCTATGGTGTGTAGAAACTCTACCGTTGAAAATACATAAGTGATGAAGGTCCAGATATGGCCGAATGGCTAGCCTCCCATGGAGGTCTCAGAACGTAAAATTATTCAAAGACTAACCAGAGATATAAAATAAATCACTAAAATTAGTTTTTATACTAAACTAGTAGCTAGGGTTACATAAGATAAGTAAATGATGTAGAAATCCACTTCCGAGCCCACTTGGTGTGTGCTTGGGTTGAGCATTGAGCTTTCATATGTAGAGACTCTTTTTGGAGTTAAACGCCAGGTTGTAGCCTGTTTCTGGCGTTTAACTCTGATTTGCAACCTGTTTCTGGTGTTTAACTACAGAATAAGGCAGGAATTTGGCGTTTGAACGCCGGTTTGTCTCATCTAAACCTGAGCAAAGTATGGACTATTATACATTGCTGGAAAGCACTGGATGTCTACTTTCCAACGCAATTGAGAGTGCGCCAATTGAGTTTCTGTAGCTTCAGAAAATCTATTTTGAGTGCAAGGAGGTCAGAATCCAATAGCATCTGCAGTCCTTCTTCAGCCTCTGAATCAGATTTTTCCTCAAGTCCCTCAATTTCAGCCAGAAATTACCTGAAATCACAGAAAAACACACAAACTCATAGTAAAGTCCAAAAATGTGATTTTTATTTAAAAAAATAATAAAAATATACTAAAAACTAACTAAATCATACTAAAAACTATTTAAAAACAATGCCAAAAAGCGTATAAATTATCCACTCATCATGAATCTTGCATGATTAAAATAGTTGGTAAGAAACTTTACTTCGAAAAAGTAAACATCTCCAATACCTTAACTATTTTTTCTCACTGTTTTCATACCAAACGCACTATTTGTTCTCTTTATTCTTAATTCATTGTTTAATGCTTTTGAAAACCCATAAAATAATTTATTCTTTTTGCTTGACTAAGTCAATCAACTGACCATTGTTGCTCAGTTCCTCAGTCCTCGTGGGATCGACCTTCACTTACTTGAGGTATTACTTGGACAACCCGGTGCACTTTTTGGTTTAGTTGTGGATATTCTCAAAATCCGCACCATTTCCCTCCTCAGCAGGAGGAACCTGAGATATTTTAGGGACACTACTTTCCTCAGCATGAGTACTGGGATCAGTTGACAGAATCTATTGGGCGGTTGGCATCTTCTATTATTCAAATGAGCACAGAGCATAAGGACTACTCAGTCCTTCTTCATCAGCTAATGAAGGAGTAGTAGAGGCAGAGGTGCGACTTGGATGAGCTAAATTTCCAAAGAGGATTTCCTGGAGGGAGCAGCAGCCACCATGACTGAGGTGGTTGAGATTCTTTATTTTTTACTTATCTTAATCTCTATTTTTCAGTTCTGTATCTTATTTCTTGTCTCCTGTTTAAAACCTTTGCATGATTAGTAGTAGTACTTTATTATTTTCTAGTTTGTTTATTTATTTTGCTATTTTATAATTATTTGAAATATTGTCTCATGTATTACTTGCTGGGCTTGGAAAAATCAAAAGAAAAAGAAAAGTAGTAAAATGCATGAGGCTTAAGTTATATATAATGAGTTGTTCTAATTACTTTGATGTGGCAGAATTATCTATAATTCTGAATGTATGAACTGAACAGTACATATTTGATCTTAAAATTAAGAATGTTGGTTCTTGAAGAATAGAAACTTAGAGAAGTATTATGGATTCTCTAAAGTAAGTAAGAAATCGGTCCTTGAATATGAACAAACAGCAAAGAAAATAAAAATAAAAAGCAAGGTCCAGGGCTCTGAGCATCAATGGTTAGGAAGGTCTAAAATGATTAAAATCTCAAATGAGTTGTTTCCCTAACTGTATGCTTGTGGTGTGAATGTGTCAAGTTATCCTTGAGACAGAGCACTAAGAGTCGAGACCAAGTGCAATTACAGAGTATGCCAAAGGCTCTGAACACCACTGTCTGGGAGGAATAAAAAGAAAAATTAGAACTCAAAAGGGTTCCCCAGTTAAGTGCTTGTGGTGTTGTTATATCAAGTTAAGCTTGAAGACCAAACACTTAGAGTCACGGCTAGGCTCAAGGTGTAAAGTACCAAAGAAAAAGAAAAGAAAAAGTTGTGTTCAAGGATTAATTAGAGTTTCAAGAAAAAGAGAGTCCATCAGGGTTCTAGTTCTGAAAGCCGTCAATATTTTTGAGCTTCAAGAGACAATGAGATGCCAATCCCATTAAGAATTATAGTGTTATTAGCCCCACTCAGTGATTAGACAATAGCTAAAATGAACACTAAAGTCTTAGGCATTTTCTCTTCTCAGTCCTATATTGTTTTAGTTGCTTGAGGACAAGCAACTGTTCAAGTTTGGTGTTGTGATACGTGAATATCTTATACCAATTTTTTGCTTATTTTCTATTTAAATTTAGTAAGTTTAATTATATTTTAGTGTTAAAATCGTCTTTGGATGCTACATGGAGTTTTTCTGGTGTTTTTATTATTTAAGGTGAAATTCGGATCAATTTGGAGAGTTTTGAGCAAAACGGAGAAGAATTCAAGTTGCCCCTTTGGGAGCTAAATGCTAAGCTGGCATTTAGCGCCAGCAACTCAGAATGGATTGGAACGTTTCTGCCACTTTAGGCACTAAATGCCAAGCTGGAGTTTAGCGCCAGTAATCCGGATCACAATCACACTCTTGGAGCATCTTTTGTTGGATTTAGCTTTTAGTTATTATCTTATTTTTATTTTTGTAATTTTTATTTACAAACAAAATCTTTTAGGTTTAGGATTTATTATTTTATTTTGATTTCAAATCAAATTAGGTTAGATATAAAAGGGAAAAGATTCACCCTTTAGGGGGAGCTTCTCACTTCTGCACGTTTCACTTTTCGGAACCCTTGTTTTCTTTGTAAGTCATGAGCTGCTAAACCTCTACGGTTAAGGTTAGAAGCTCTGTTTATTTCTATGGATTAAGACTATTGCTTTTATATTTTAATTAATGTATTGATTTAGTTTTCAAGGATTGCTTTCGTTCTTCATCTTATGAATCTAGGTACAACGACAGTATAACCCTTATTCTACATGTGTTCTTGTGAGTCTCGACAGAGTTATCTCACTTGAACAACAGCTTGAAAGTAAATTCCTCCTAAATTGCTAATTACTTGAACTAATCTGGATACGTGCATATAATCCACTTAGATTTGGGTAATTAGGGTTTCTATGGCCACAACTAGAATTGCTCTTAATCCTCTAATCTAAATTAAGTGACCAAGACATTGGCGGTTGAATTAGGTTAGAGGAGACTAAATCACTAAGATATTAGGGTTTAGTCAATTACAGTTTCCTATGAAACAAATCTTGCATGATTAAAATAGTTGGTAAGAAAACCTAATCTGGAAGAATAAATGTAACACCCTAACTATCAAAGCTCATGCTTCTGGCTGCGCGACTCTGATAGCTCAGACATTACGATGACTCTTATACTATTTAATACTAAAATATGAGCCAGTTTAAAACTTTAAACCGTAATACCGCTCCAAAATATATTTGTTATAAAACGTACATCCATACATACAATACAACTTACAAAAACTCACAAGGAGTACATACATATGTATATATATATATATATATATATATATATATATATAGATATTGAATAATATTACAAGCATTAACCAATACAATTCCTATCCCTCTTACCGAATGTATAACGACAAGGCGAGGGGACAATAAATAATAACTAAAGCAATACAAAGCATCACGACAACACTAGATAAACTCTTCGTGACTTCTGCGTCCACATCCTGAAAAGAGAAATTTTTAGGGGAGTGAGAACATCATCCTCGAAAGAGTTCTCAGTAGAGGGTTTTTGGGAATTACTATAATAGGATACATGAACGTAAAACCGTTATAGTGATTAATAACCTCCTTATGCATCTTTTCAAAAACAATGGTTTACTATAAAAGAAGAATCTGAAATCTTTTCTAAAAGAGGAACAGTTCATTTCTTGAAAATTTTAAAGCCTTTCAAAAGGTTTTTATATGCTGAACCAAATTAATTCTTCATACTTTTTCAAACCAAAAACATCAACCAGACATGGCCTTCGGCCCACCTAATGATCAACCACGGCCCTAGGCCCAAGCAACCCAAACAACAACCAATCACCACAGTCCAACAGAGTCTCAGTCGCAAACACAAATAGAAAGGTTTAAGCACAAACAAATAGTTACTGTAAGTAGAACAATTAGCAGTTAATCACAAGTAATCACGAAGGCAAACCAAGTACAATATGCACACCCAAACAATGTCACATAGATGCATATGATGAATGTCTGTCCTAGTGGCTGATGATATCATATGTTTGTTATAAAGCCAACCCGACAAGTCCTGGTAGCTAACCATTAGATTGTCCCTCTGTCGTGCATCCCCAACTCGAGTTATTCACAAGAGATAATTATAATTCACATCCAACACCCTCACTAGTGTATGTTCACGGGGGCGAGCTCATCCGGAACATTCATAGTGTCTGGCCACACTTACGACATAGGGTCAGCAGAGTATCAAGTCTCAACCTGCAGCACTTGGTGGCTAGCCACTGCTTCTACCCAGGAAAACTCGTATCTCAGATAGTTGGAAGTGCAAAATCACCATATATGCATATTCTTAACCATAAATCAACATTCATTTCAGCCTTTCGACTTAAATTCATGACTCATCGTCAGCCATCCGGCTCATAACATATTCCGCAATCAGCCAAAATTCGTTATCATACACAGCCATTTCAGCTCATAAAAAAATAGCACTTCCACCATCCAATATCATCAAATTCATAAAATCAGCATTCAAGCCATAAATCACCTTTTCTCAATTCACTTCACTTTGAAATCAAATTTCAACTCTTTTCAGCCTTGGCTTTAAAGTTTCCATTCCTCAAATCATTTCAGGCTCATCAGCCCCTTTTACTCAAAGTAAGTTTCCCGTTTAAAAACAAATCCACTCTCGGCATCCTCTTTCCAAAACTTTCAAAACCATGGCAAATTAAAGATCTCTTTTGAAATATTCAAAATCATCCACCCAACAATGGGATTTTATAACAAAAGTTCCTCGGCAGAGTCTCAAGTCTTTAGGGGAGAATAACATAACTCATTTCCTCAAATTCACTTAAATTCATTAAAACCTTGGCATCCTGATTTGAGTAATACAACAGGATCTAAGCCAAACCGAGTCATGTAATCAATTACTCCTTTCAAAGCCGTTTCCTTTACTTAAACAAAACCAGCTTCAACCCCATGATAAATTCTAAAGCGTTTCAAACTGCTCAAAAATTGTTTTACTCTTGCAAAAATTCAGAATTCAAAGAGTACTTAAAACTTTTCCCAAAACATTTTAGAATGAAACTTGTCAATAGACGTTCAGGTTCTTTCAAAGTTACTGAAACTCCTCTAATTGAAACCCTCAAGTCAAATTCAAAGACATAACCTTTTTCACATTTTAAACAGGCTTAAAACATAAGTTTCATCTAAATAACTTTCTCCCAAAAGAGATACAATACTTTTCTTAAGAAACAAGACTAAATCACAATTTCCTTTTTAATAATTCATTTCAAAAGCATAAGTCATCCCTTTCTTAATAATTCAAATAAAATAGTAGAAGTCTTTAACTCATAATTTTCCAGATAACATTTCAATAAAGTTCTGGATTCTACCGGAATTTTGGCAGCACCTCCCCTAAAACTTGGACTTTGCCGCCCGGTTCGGGTCCCAACTAAACCATTCCACAATCCTTTTCAACAGTCCAAATGCAAAAATAAGTTCAAAAGCAAGCTAAATCCAACAGTCACCTCATTTTCATATCTCAAGGAAACCGTTTCAAAATTAAATCATTATCAACCGATTAAACTCATTTCCAAAATTTTAAAGAAACAGTTCAGCAACAATTCATTTATCAAAACCAAATCAATTAAGGCAAACCATGCTGAATCCAAAAGTGTATTCTATTTTTTACATTATCAAGAAAATCAACTCAACTCAAATCAATTCCCAACGGATTAAACTCGATCTCAAATCTCTAAGAGAATCAACTTAAAAAACATTCCATTTCACAAAGTTGCACAACGATCCAGTCAAACAAACATTCATAATCATTCAAGACAACCAAACAATACATAAGACTGATACAATCACCAAATATACATTGTCTCACATCAGTATCCATATGTAATAATTTCAATATATAAAACATAGTTTTCGGAAAAAGCCCCTACCTCAAAGCGAACCATAACCGAAATGCATCACAGGAACCTTCTCTCTTAACCCGAAATCACCGACAACCGTAACCTCATCTCTAAGCCACTTTCGCAGTAACCACAGCAACTCTAATCGCGACATACAACAACCGAAACTCAATCTTATAGCAATTAACGCCACAAACCTCAGCGTAAGACAACAGAACAGTAACTGTAACACCCTAACTATCAAAGCTCACGCTTCCGGCTGCGCGACTCTGATAGCTCGGACATTACGACAACTCTTATACTATTTAATACTAAAATATGAGCCTGTTTAAAACTTTAAACCGCAACACCGCTCCAAAGTACTCTTATTATGTAACGTACATCCATACATACAATAGAACTTACAAAAACTCACAAGGAGTGCATATATATATATACATATAAATAACTTTACAAGCATTAATCAATACAATTCCTATCCCTCTTATAGAAAGTATAAAGGTAAAGGCGAGGGAACAAAATATAATAACTAAAGCAATACAGAGCATCTCAACAATAACTAAATAAGCTCTGCGTGACTTCTGCGTCTAAACCTGGGGAAAATTGTAGGGGGTGAGAACATCATCCTTGAAAGGGTTCTCGGTAGAGGGTTTTTGGGAATTACTGTAATAGGATACGTGAAGGCAAACCGTACTGTCCTACTGGCTAATGATATCATCTGTCGGTTATAAAGCCAGCCCGACAAGTCCTGGTAGCTAACCATTGTACTGTCCCTCTGTCGTGCATCCCCAACTCGAGTTATTTCTCGATCATCATCATGATCATAATCATAATCCATATCCAACACCCTCACTAGTGTATATTCACGGAGGCGAGCTCATCCGGGACTTTCACAGTGCCTGGCCACACTTACGACATAAGGTCAATAGAGTCTCAAGTCTCCACCTGGAGCACGTGGTGGCTAGCCACTGCTTTCTTCCAGGGAAACTCGTGTCTCTGATAGTGGAAGTGCAAAATTACAATTATCCATATTTCAGCATATATGCATTCATTCTCAGCCATGAATCAACATTCATCTCATCCATCTGGCTTAAATTCACAATTCATAGTCAGCCATCCGACTCATAACATATTTCGCAATTAGCCATGATTCATTATCATACACAGCCATTCCGGCTCATAACAAAATAGCACTTCCACCATTCAACATGATCAAATTCATAAAATCGGCATTTAAGCCATAAATCACTTTTCTCAATTCAATTTATTCTAAAATCAAATTTCAGCTCTTTTCAGCCTTGGCTTTAAAGATCTCATTTCTCAAATCATCTCAGGCTCATAAGCCACTTTTACTCAATGTAAGTTCCCCTTTTAAAACAAAGCCACCCTCGGCATTCTCTTTCCAAAACTTCCAAAACTGTGGCAAGTTAAGGATTTATTTAGAAATATACAAAATCATCCATCCAACAACGGGATTTTATAACAAAAGTTTCTCGGCAGAGTCTCAAGTCTTTAGGGGAGATTAACATAACTCATTTCCTCAAATTCACTTACAGTCATTAAAACCTTGGCTTCCTGATTTGTGTAACAAAATAGGATCTAAGCCAAATCGAGTCATGTAATCAATTACTCTTTTCAAAGCCGTTTCCTTTACTCAAACAAAAAACCAGCTTCAACCCCATGGGAAATTCTAAAGCGTTTCAACTGCTCAAAAATTGCTTTAGTCTTGCAAAAATTCAGAACTCATAGAGTACTTAAAACTTTTCCCAAAACATTTTAGAATGAAACTTGTCAATAGACGTTCAGGTTCTTTCAAAGTCACTGAAACTTCTCTAATTGAAACCCTCAAGTCAAATTCAAAGGCATAAACCCTTTTGATGCCAGGGCATCTTGGCCAGTTTCACTGACCTTTTTCTTTACTATTTTGGGGTAGTTTCATGTATTTTCTTAGTAAATTAGCAAGTTTTGGGTGAATATACTCTTACATCTTGATTCAAGCAAACTTTGTGAACTTTACATGATTTCATGAGAATTATGCATGAATTGAATGATAAAATGGATGATGCATGATCTCATGACTTGAAACAAAGCTTTGATGCACCTTGTTTGTTTGATTTCAGGACAAAGGAGGCAAGGAAGAGACACGTTAGCAGCCACGTTAGTCTCACTAACGTGACCACTAACGTGAAATGGGAGCAAGCTTGCAACGTTAGTGGTAAAGTTATCACCAACAACGCCTTCGAAAGCCATCATAACCCACGTTAGTTGCGACGTTAGTTACATTAACGTGGGAACTAACGTGGAAGGAAAGAGAAGCTCCAACGTTAGTGGTAAAAGTAAGCACCACTAACGTTCTAAAAGGCTATAAATAGCCACGTTAAGAGTCACGTTAATCCAATTAACGTGAACTCTAACATGGAATAAGAAGAGATCACCAACGTTAGTGACACTCACCTTTGTCACTAATGCTGGATCAGGCCAAGATTGCCTATGTTAGTGGTCACGTCAAGACCACTAACGTGAATGGTAACGTGGGGCAAAGGATGATATGCCAACGTTGGTGACACTAACCTTTGTCACTAACGTTAGAGATGGCAAGCACACCCACGTTAGTGGTCACGTTAATGCCATTAACGTGAAGGACTAACGTGGAAGAAAGGGGCATTTTGAAGCGTTAGTGACAAAGGTAAGTGTCACTAACGCCCTCGAGCTTTGGCATGCCCACGTTAAGGGCCACGTTAGTTGGTAAAAGTAAGTGTCAATAACGCTTGCGAAGGGCTAAAAGGCTACGTTAGTGGTCACGTTAGTGGTCACGTTAGTACCACTAACGTTGAAGTTAACGTGGATCAACTGGTTTGGAATGTTAGTTACAAAGTTATCGTCACTAACGCTTTCAAACCCAAGTTTACACTTAACATCAACGCCACTAACGTATTAACTAACGTCCTACCATGCCTGACTCACATTCTTTCTGCAAGCAAAGCTGAGCCCACTGAAGACTGTAGTTGCTTCAACTAAAGATCAAGGGCCCATATCCAAGACTTGAAGAGCTAACTAGAAGATCAGAAGAGTAGTATATATAGGGATAGTTTTGAATTAAAGAGGGGATCTGAATTTTGGGAGCTACACTTTGTACATTTTACTTTCTCTGCAACTTCTAGTTTAATTTCAGAATGCACTCTTCTCTATCATCTTCCACTTCCAGAGCTATGAACAACTAAACCCCTTTTCATTGGGTTAGGGAGCTGATGAGTGGATAATTTATACGCTTTTTGGCATTATTTTTATATAGTTTTTAGTATGATTTCATTAGTTTTTAGTATATTTTTATTAGTTTTTAAATAAAAATCACATTTCTGGACTTCACTATGAGTTTGTGTATTTTTCTGTAATTTCAGGTAATTTCTGGCTGAAATTGAGGGACTTGAGCAAAAATCTGATTCAGAGGCTGAAGAAGGACTGCAGATGCTATTGGACTCTGACCTCTCTGCACTCGAAATAAATTTTCTGGAGCTACAGAAACCCAATTGGCGCGCTCTTAATTGCGTTGGGGAGTAGACATCCAGGGCTTTCCAGCAATATATAATAATCCATACTTTTCTTGAGTTTTGACGACGCAAACTGGCGTTCAAATGCTAACTTCCTACCCTATTCTGGAGTTAAATGCCAGAAACAGGTTAGAAATCAGAGTTAAACACCAGAAACAGGCTACAACCTGGCGTTTAACTCCAAAAAGAGTCTCTATACATGAAAGCTCAATGCTCAGTCCAAGCACACACCAAGTGGGCCCGAATGTAGATTTCTACATCATTTACTTATCTTATGTAACCCTAGTTACTAGTTTAGTATAAAAACTACTTTTAGTGATTTATTTTATATCTCTTGTTAGTCTTTGAATAATTTTACGTTCAAAGATCACGTTTAGGGGGCTGGCCATTCGGCCATGCCTGGACCTTCATCACTTATGTATTTTCAACGGTAGAGTTTCTACACACTATAGATTAAGGTGTGGAGTTCTGCTGTTCCTCATAAATTAATGCAAAGTACTATTGTTTTCTTATTCAATTCAAGCTTATTCCTATTCTAAGATATTCGCTTGCACTTCAACATGATGAATATGATGATCCGTGACACTCATCACTATTCTCAACCTATGAACGCGTGCCTGACAACCACTTCTATTCTACCTTGGATTGAGCGTTTATCTCTTAGCCTCCATTCCAAAAGATAGAAGTCTTCGTGGTATAAGCTAGAATTATTGGCGGCCATTCTTGAGATCCGGAAAGTCTATACCTTGTCTGTGGTATTCCGAGTAGGATCTGGGAAGGGATGACTGTGACGAGCTTCAAACTCGCGAGTGTTGGGCGTAGTGACAGACGCAAAAGGATCACTGGATCCTATTCCAACATGATCGAGAACTGACAGATGATTAGCCGTACGGTGACAGCGCATTTGGACCATTTTCACTGAGAGGACGGGAAGTAACCATTGACAATGGTGATGCCCAACATACAGCTTGCCATGGAAAGGAGTATGAGTGATTGGATGAAAGTAATAGGAAAGCAGTGATTCAGAAGGAACAAAGCATCTCCATATGCTTATCTGAAATTCTCACCAATGAATTACATAAGTATCTCTATCTTATTTTCTGTTATTTATATTTTATTTATCAAAATCCCATAACCATTTGAATCTGCCTGACTGAGATTTACAAGGTGATCATAGCTTACTTCAAGCCGACAATCTCCGTGGGATCGACCCTTACTCACGTAAGGTTTATTACTTGGACGACCCAGTGCACTTGCTGGTTAGTTGTATCAGATTTGTGAAAAAGAATTTGAGATTATAAATGTGCGTACCAAGTTTTTGGCGCCGTTGCCGGGGATTGTTCGAGTTTGAACAACTGACGGTTCATCTTGTTGCTCAGATTAGGTAATTTTATTTTAATTTTAAGCTTTTTGTTTTTATTATTTTTAATTTCAAAAAAAATTTCAAAAAAAATATAAATTATTCTATGACTTCAGAATTTTTAAGAATGAATTCTAGAGTTTCATGATGATCTGTTGAAGTCTGGCTAGCTGTGAAGCCATGTCTAATCTTTTAGACCGAGGTTTCAACTCATCATCACAAGAGCTTTTTTATTCTCATCAATTCAGCTGTTGTATGCCTGATTTGTATGCTAAAGCTTGGCTGGCCATTAGCCATGTCTAGTGTTTTGGACCGGAGCTTTCACTAAAAGCTTGGCTGGCTAGTAAGCCATGTCTAATTCCTGGACTGGAGCTTTAGACTAACATTGCATGATTCCTAGAATTCTCATTAAAAATTTTGAAATCCTTATTTTTCTTTTTCCAATTAATTTTCAAAAATTACAAAAAAAAATTTAATAAAATCATAAAAACCAAAAAAATTTTTGTTTATTTTTTCAGTTTAGCGTCAAATTGTAAGTTTGGTGTCAATTGCATCTTTGTCACTTTTTCTTTGAATTTTCGAAAACCCATGCATGATGTTCTTCATGATCTTCAAGTTGTTCTTGATGATTGTCTTTATTTGATCTTTGCATTTTCATGTTTTGTGTCTTTTCTTATTTTTCATATGCATTTTCAATTGAAAATCTCTAAGTTTGGTGTCTTGATGTGTGTCTTTTCTTAAAAAATTTTCAAAAAATAAGTTCTTGATGTTCATCTTGATCTTCAAAGTGTTCTTCTCATAAAATTTGAATATTTGAGTTAACTTTTTCAAAAAAATTTAAAATCTAGTTGTTTCTTATGAGTCAAATCAAATTTTCAATTTAAAAATCTTATATTTTCAAACCCTTTTCAAAAATCAAATCTTTCTCATTTTCTTATATTTTCAAAAACTTTTAAAAATGATTTTCAAAATATTTTTTTTCTTAATTTTATTTCAAAATTTCAAATTCTTTACTAACAATTAATATGATTGATTCAAAAATTTTAAAGCTTGTTACTTGCTGATGAGCGGATAATTTATACGCTTTTTGGTATTATTTTTAGTATGTTTTTAGTAGAATCTAGTTACTTTTAGGGATGTTTTCATTAGTTTTTATGTTAAATTCACATTTCTGGACTTTACTATGAGTTTGTGTGTTTTTCTGTGATTTCAGTTATTTTCTGGCTGAAATTGAGGGACTTGAGCAAAAATCAGATTCAGAGGTAGAAGAAGGACTGCTGATGCTGTTGGATTCTGACCTCCCTGCACTCAAAGTGGATTTTCTGGAGCAACAGAACTCAAAATGGCGCGCTTCCAATTGCGTTGGAAAGTAGACATCCAGGGATTTTCAGCAATATATAATAGTCCATACTTTGGCCGAGTTTAAATGATGTAAAATGGCGTTGAACGCCAATTCTATGCTGCTGTCTGGAGTTAAACGCCAGAAACACGTCACAAACCAGAGTTGAACGCCAAAAATACGTTACAACCTGGCGTTCAACTCCAGAAAGAGCCTCTGCACGTGTAACATTCAAGCTCAGCCCAAGCACACACCAAGTGGGCCCCGGAAGTGGATTTATGCATCAATTACTTACTTCTGTAAACCCTAGTAACTAGTTTAGTATAAATAGGACTTTTTACTATTGTATTTGACATCTTTGAACATCTTTTGATCATTTTTAGATCTCTAGACCTCCATGGGAGGCTGGCCACTCAGCCATGCTTACCCTCTATTCACTTATGTATTTTCAACGGTAGAGTTTCTACACTCCATAGATTAAGGTGTGGAGCTCTGCTGTTCCTCAAAGATTAATGCAAAGTACTACTATTTTTCTATTCAATTCAACTTATTCCGCTTCTAATATATTCATTCGCACTTCAACCTGAATGTGATGAACGTGACAATCATCATCATTCCCCCACGAACGCGTGCCTAACAACCACTTCCGTTCCACCTTAGATTGAATTAGTATCTCTTGGATCTCTTAATCAGAATCTTCATGGTATAAGCTAGATTGATGGCGGCATTCATGAGAGTCCGAAAAGTCTAAACCTTGTCTGTGGTATTCCGAGTAGGACTCTGGGATTGAATGACTATGACGAACTTCAAACTCGCGAGTGCTGGGCGTAGTGACAGACGCAAAAGGAGGGTGAATCCTATTCCAGTATGATCGAGAACCTCATATGATTAGCCGTGATGTGACAGAGCATTTGGACCATTTTCACAAGAGGATGGGATGCAGCCATTGACAAGGGTGATGCCTCCAGACGATTAGCCATGCAGTGATAGTGCATCGGACCATTTTCCAGAGAGGATAAAAAGTAGCCATTGAAAATGGTGATGTCCTTACATAAAGCCAGCCATGGAAAGGAGTAGGATTGATTGGATGAAGACAGCAGGAAAGCAGAGGTTCAGAGGAACGAAAGTATCTCTATGCGCTTATCTGAAATTCTCACCAATGATTTACATAAGTATTTCTATCCTTATTTTATTATATATTTTCGAAAACTCCAATACTATTTTATATCCGCCTGACTGAGATCTACAAGGTGACCATAGCTTGCTTCATACCAACAATCTCCGTGGGATCGACTCTTAGTCACGTAAGGTTTATTACTTGGACGACCCAGTGCACTTGCTGGTTAGTTGTATCAAAGTTGTGAATGAAAAACAATTTATTAAGACGTGCGTACAGAGTTTTTGGCGCCGTTGCCTGAGATCACAATTTTGTGCACCAGGTTTTTGGCGCCGTTGCCGGGGATTGTTCGAGTTTGGACAACTGACGGTTCATCGTGTTGCTCAGATTGGGTAATTTTCTTCTTATTTTGTTTTCAAAAAGTTTTCAAAAAAAAAAGTTTTCAAAAATATATTTTTCTTCAGAATTTTAAGAATGAATTCTAGTGTTTCATGATGATTTGTTGAATCCTGGCTGGCTGTAAAGCCATGTCTAAATTCGTTTGGACTGAGGCTTCAACTAATCACTTCAATGCATGTAATCCTGGAATTCATATTAAAAATTTTGGAATCCTTATTTTTCTTTTTCTAAATGATTTTCGAAAAAAATATACAAAAATCCAAAAAAATCATAAAATCATAAAAATCAAAAATATTTTTTTGTTTCTTGTTTGAGTCTTGAGTCAATTTTTAAGTTTGGTGTCAATTGCATACTCATCTTGCATTTTTCGAAAATTGCATTCATGTTATATTGTTTTGTGTTGTATGGTGTTTTTCATATGAATTCTTGAATTCTTAGTGTCTAAGCATTAAAGATTTCTAAGTTTGGTGTCTTGCATGTTTTCTTTGCATCAAAATTTTTTCAAAAATAAGTTCTTGGTGTTCATCTTGATCTTCAAAGTGTTCTTGATGTTCATCTTGACATTCATAGTGTTCTTGCATGCATTCCTTGTTTTGATCCAGAAAGAAAAGAGAAAAACATGAAAATGACGTTTTAATTTTTCTTTCTCATCATTAAAAATTCAAAAATCAAAAAAATATCTTCCCCTTTTTCTCTCTTAAAATTTCAAAAATTAGATTTGACTCTTTCAAAAATTTTTAAAATCTAGTTGTTTTTATGAGTCAAATCAAATTTTCAATTTAAAAATCTTATCTTTTTCAAAATCTTTTTCAAAAATCAAATCTTTTTCATTTTTCTTAGTTATTTTCGAAAATTATAAAAAAATATTTTTCAAAAATCTTTTTCTTAATTTTATCTCATAATTTTCGAAAATAACATCATCAATTAATATTTTGATTCAAAAATTTCAAGTTTGTTACTTACTTGTTAAGAAAGATTCAAACTTTAAGTTCTAGAATCATATTTTGTGATTTCTTGTGAATCAAGTCATTAATTGTGATTTTAAAAATCAAATCTTTTTCAAAACTAATTTCAATCATATCTTTTCAAAAATATCTCTTTATCTTATCTTTTTCAAAATTGATTTTCAAATTTGTGTCAACTAACTAACTAACTTTTTGTTTGTTTCTTATCTTTTTCAAAACTACCTAACTAACTCTCTCTCTCTATTTTTCGAAAATATCTTCCCTCTTTTTCAAAATTTCTTTTTAATTAACTAATTATTTTAATTGTTGATTTTAATTTTCGAAAAATTACTAACTTTTTTCAAAAACTATTTTCAAAAATCACTAACTCTTTTTCAAAAATAATTTTTGAAAATTCTCTTTCCCTCTCATCTCCTTCTATTTATTTATTCATCTACTAACACTTCATCTCACCCAAATTCGAACCCCCTCTTCCATCTGTGTTCGAATTTTCTCTTCTTCCCTTCTTTACATTACATTCTTTTCTTCTTCTACTCACACAGGGGAACCTCTATACTTGGGCAAAAAGGATCCCTATTATTATTATTTTTCTATTCCCTTCTTTTTTATATGAGCAGGAGCAAAGACAAGAACATTCTTGTTGAAGCAGATCCAGAACCTGAAAGGACTCTGAAGAGAAAACTAAGAGAAGCTAAAATACAACAATCCAATGATAACCTTTCAGAAATTTTCGAACAGGAAGAGGAGATGGCAGCCGAAAATAATAATAATGCAAGGAGGATGCTTGGTGACTTTACTGCACCTAATTCCAATTTACATGGAAGAAGCATCTCCATTCCTGCCATTGGAGCAAACAATTTTGAGCTGAAACCTCAGCTAGTTTCTCTAATGCAACAAAACTGCAAGTTTCATGGACTTCCATCTGAAGATCCCTTTCAGTTCTTAACTGAATTCTTGCAGATATGTGATACTGTTAAGACTAATGGAGTAGATCCTGAAGTCTACAGGCTCATACTTTTCCCTTTTGCTGTAAGAGACAGAGCTAGAGTGTGGTTGGACTCTCAACCCAAAGATAGCCTGAACTCTTGGGATAAGCTGGTCACGGATTTCTTAGCCAAGTTCTTTCCTCCTCAAAAGCTAAGCAAGCTTAGAGTGGATGTTCAGACCTTCAGACAGAAAGAAGATGAATCCCTCTATGAAGCTTGGGAGAGATACAAAGGACTGACCAAAAAGTGTCCTTCTGACATGCTTTCAGAATGGACCATCCTGGATATATTCTATGATGGTCTATCTGAATTGGCTAAGATGTCATTGGATAATTCTGCAGGTGGATCCATTCACCTAAAGAAAATGCCTGCAGAAGCTCAAGAACTCATTGACATGGTTGCTAATAACCAGTTCATGTACACTTCTGAGAGGAACCCTGTGAGTAATGGGACGCCTCAGAAGAAGGGAGTTCTTGAAATTGATACTCTGAATGCCATATTGGCTCAGAACAAAATATTGACTCAACAAGTCAATATGATTTCTCAGAGTCTGAATGGAATGCAAACTGCATCCAACAGTACTCAAGAGGCATCTTCTGAAGAAGAAGCTTATGATCCTGAGAACCCTGCAATAGCAGAGGTAAATTACATGGGTGAACCATATGGAAACACCTATAATCCTTTATAGAGAAATCACCCAAATCTCTCATGGAAGGATCAACAAAAGCCTCAACAAGGCTTTAATAATGGTGGAAGAAATAGGTTTAACAATAGTAAACCTTTTCCATCATCCACTCAGCAACAGACAGAGAACTCTGAACAAAATACCTCTAATTTAGCAAACTTAGTCTCTGATCTATCTAAGGCCACTGTAAGTTTCATGAATGAAACAAGGTCCTCCATTAGAAATTTGGAGGTACAAGTGGGCCAGCTGAGTAAAAGGATCACTGAAATCCCTCTTAGTACTTTCCCAAGCAATACAGAAGAAAATCCAAAAGGGGAATGTAAGGCCATTGAAATGACCATCATGGCCGAAACCACAAAAGAGAAGGAGGACGTGAATCCCAAGGAGGAGGACCTCCTGGGACGTCCAGTGATCAATAAGAAGATTCCCTCTGAGGAACCAAAGGAATCTGAGGCTCATCAAGAGACCATAGAGATTCCATTAAACCTCCTTATGCCATTCATGAGCTCTGATAAATATTCCTCTTCTGAAGAGAATGAGGATGTTACTGAGGAGCAAGTCACCAAGTACCTTGGTGCAATCATGAAGCTGAATGCCAAATTATTTGGTATTGAGACTTGGGAGGATGAACCTCCCTTGTTCACCAATGAACTAAGTGATCTGGATCAACTGACATTGCCTCAGAAGAAACAGGATCCTGGAAAGTTTGTAATACCTTGTACCATAGGCAACATGATCTTTGAAAAGGCTCTGTGTGACCTTGGTTCAGGGATAAACCTCATGCCCCTCTCTGTAATAGAGAAACTGGGAATCTATGGGGTGCAAGCTACTAAAATCTCATTAGAGATGGTAGACAATTCAAGAAAATAGGCTTATGGACAAGTAGAGGATGTGTTAGTAAAGGTTGAAGGCCTTTACATCCCTGCTAATTTCATAGTCCTGGATACTAGGAAGAATGAGGATGAATCCATCATCCTTGGAAGACCCTTCCTAGCCACAGCAAGAGCTGTGATTGATGTTGACAGAGGTGAACTAGTCCTTCAATTGAATGAGGACTCCCTTGAGTTTACAACTCAAGGCTATCCTTCTGTAAACATGAAAAAGAGGCACAGTAAGCTTCTCTCAAAACAGAGTCAACCAGAGCCCCCACAGTCAAACTCTAAGTTTGGTGTTGAACTCCCATATCCAAACTCTAAGTTTGGTGTTGAGAAGTCTCAACAATGCTCTGAACATCTGTGAGGCTCCATGAGAGCCCACTGTCAAGCTATTGACATTAAAGAAGTACTTGTTGGGAGGCAACCCAATTTTTATTTATCTAATTTTATTGTTCTTTCATGTTTTATTAGGTTCATGATCATGTGGAGTCACAAAATAAATATAAAAATTGAAAACAGAATCAAAAACAGCAGAAGAAAAATCACACCTTGGAGGAAGACCTTACTGGCGTTTAAACGCCAGTAAGAAGCATCTGGCTGGCGTTCAACGCCAGAACAGAGCATGGTTCTGGCGCTGAACGCCCAAAATGGGCAGCATCTGGGTGTTTGAACACCAGAATTGCACCCTGGAGAAGAGTTGGTGCTGAACGCCCAGAACAAGCATGGTTCTGGTGTTCAATGCCAGAAATGGGTAACAAATGGGCGTTCAACGCCCAGAACAAGCACCAATCTGGCGCTGAACACCCAGAGTTGTGTTCAAAGGCATTTTACATGCCTAATGGGTGCAGGGATGTAAATCCTTGACACCTCAGGATCTGTGGATACCACAGGATCATCTCAGGATTTGTGAATCTCACAGGATCCCCTCCCACCTCACCCTCTCTCTCTCCATTCATGGTCATCCCTTCTGTTTTCCATTCACCATTCACATCCATACACATATCCCTCCATCTCCTCCATATATTCTTCTTCTTCATCTATTCTTTCTTCTCTTGCTCGAGGGCGAGCAATATTCTAAGTTTGGTGTGGTAAAAGCATAAGCTTTTTGTTTTTCCATTACCATTAATGGCACCTAAGGCCAGAGAAACCTCAAGAAAAAGGAAAGGGAAGACAATTGCTTCCACCTCTAAGCCATGGGAGATGGAAAGATTCATCTCACAAGCCCATCACTAAGAAAAGGATGGAGCAAACAAGAGAGCACTTTCATGGATCTCAACAAGCACATGAAGAAGCTCATCATCAAGAAACCCCTGAGATACCTCAAGGGATACATCTTCCTCCACAAAACTATTGGGAGCAAATCAACACCTCCCTAGGAGAATTAAGTTCCAACATGGGACAATTAAGGGTGGAACATCAAGAGCACTCCATCATCCTTCATGAAATTAGAGAAGATCAAAAAGCAATGAGGGAGGAGCAACAAAGACAAGGAAGAGACATAGAAGAGCTCAAGGACATCATTGGTTCCTCAAGAAGGAAACGCCACCATCACTAAGGTGGACTCATTCCTTGTTCTTAAATTCTCTGTTTTTCGTTTTCTTTATGATTAAGTGCTTATCCATGTTTGTGTCTTATTACATGATCATTAGTATTTAGTAACTTTGTCTTAAAGTTATGAATATCCTAGGAATCCATCACCTCTCTTAAATAAAAATGTTTTAATTCAAAAGAACAAGAAGTACATGAGTTTCGAATTTATCCTTGAACTTAGTTTAATTATATTGATGTGGTGACAATACTTTTTGTTTTCTGAATGAATGCTTGAACAGTGCATATGTCTTTTGAAGTTGTTGTTTAAGAATGTTAAATATGTTGGCTCTTGAAAGAATGATGACAAGGAGACATGTTATTTGATAATCTGAAAAATCATAAAAATGATTCTTGAAGCAAGAAAAAGCTGCAAAGAACAAAGCTTGCAGAAAAAAAAATAGCGAAAAAATAGAAAAAAAAAAGAGAAAAAGCAAGCAGAAAAAGCCAAAGCTCTTAAAACCAAAAAGCAAGAGCAAAAAGCCAATAGCCCTTAAAACTAAAAGGCAAAGGTAATAAAAAGGATCCCAAGGCTTTGAGCATCAGTGAATAGGAGGGCCTAAAGGAATAAAATCCTGGCCTAAGCGGCTAAACCAAGCTGTCCCTAACCATGTACTTGTGGCGTGAAGGTGTCAAGTAAAAACTTGAGACTGAGTGGTTAAAGTCAAGGTCCAAAGCAAAAAAAGAGTGTGCTTAAGAACCCCAGACACCTCTAATTGGGGACTTTAGCAAAGCTGAGTCACAATCTGAAAAGGTTCACCTAATTATGTGTCTGTGGCATTTATGTATCCGGTGGTAATACTGGAAAACAAAGTGCTTAGGGCCACGGCCAAGACTCATAAAGTAGCTGTGTTCAAGAATCAACATACTGAACTAGGAGAATCAATAACACTATCTGAACTCTGAGTTCCTATAGATGCCAATCATTCTAAACCTCAATGGATAAAGTGAGATGCCAAAACTATTCAAGAGGCAAAAAGCTACAAGTCCCGCTCATCTGATTGGAGCTATGTTTCATTGATAGTTTGGAATTTATAGTATATTCTCTTCTTTTTATCCTATTTGATTTTCAGTTGCTTGGGGACAAGCAAAAATTTAAGTTTGGTGTTGTGATGAGCGGATAATTTATACGCTTTTTGGCATTGTTTTTAGTATGTTTTTAGTAGAATCTAGTTTCTTTTAGGGATGTTTTCATTAGTTTTTATGTTAAATTCATATTTCTGGACTTTACAATGAGTTTGTGTGTTTTTCTGTGATTTCAAGTATTTTCTGGCTGAAATTGAGGGACTTGAGCAAAAATCAGATTCAGAGGTAGAAGAAGGACTGCTGATGCTGTTGGATTCTGACCTCCCTGCACTCAAAGTGGATTTTCTTGAGCTACAAAACTCAAAATGGCGCGCTTCCAATTGTGTTGGAAAGTAGACATCCAGGGCTTTCCAGCAATATATAATAGTTTATACTTTGGCCGAGTTTAGATGACGTAAAAGGGCGTTGAACGCCAGTTCTACGCTGCTGTCTGGAGTTAAACGCCAGAAACACGTCACAAACCAGAGTTGAACGCCAGAAATACGTTACAACCTGGCGTTCAACTCCAGAAAGAGCCTCTGCACGTGTAACATTCAAGCTCAGCCCAAGCACACACCAAGTGGACCCCGGAAGTGGATTTATGCATCAATTATTTACTTCTGTAAACCCTAGTAACTAGTTTAGTATAAATAGGACTTTTTACTATTGTATTTGACATCTTTGAACATCTTTTGATTATTTTTAGATCTCTAGACCTCCATGGGAGGCTGGCCACTCAGCCATGCTTACCCTCTATTCACTTATGTATTTTCAACGATAGAGTTTCTACACTCCATAGATTAAGGTGTGGAGCTCTGCTGTTCCTCAAAGATTAATGCAAAGTACTACTGTTTTTCTATTCAATTCAACTTATTCCGCTTCTAAGATATTCATTCGCACTTCAACCTGAATGTGATGAACGTGACAATCATCATCATTCCCCCACGAACGCGTGCCTGACAACCACTTCCGTTCCACCTTAGATTGAATGAGTATCTCTTGGATCTCTTAATTAGAATCTTCGTGGTATAAGCTAGATTGATGGCGGCATTCATGAGAGTCCGGAAAGTCTAAACCTTGTCTGTGGTATTCCGAGTAGGACTCTGGGATTGAATGACTGTGACGAACTTCAAACGCGCGAGTGCTGGGCGTAGTGACAGACGCAAAAGGAGGGTGAATCCTATTCCAGTATGATCGAGAACCTCAGATGATTAGCCGTGCTGTGACAGAGCATTTGGACCATTTTCACAATAGGATGGGATGCAGCCATTGACAAGGGTGATGCCTCCAGACGATTAGCCATGCAATGACAGCGCATCAGACCATTTTCCAGAGAGGATAAAAAGTAGCCATTGACAACGGTGATGTCCTTACATAAAGCCAGCCATGGAAAGGAGTAGGATTGATTGGATGAAGACAGTAGGAAAGCAGAGGTTCAGAGGAACGAAAGCATCTCTATGCGCTTATCTGAAATTCTCACCAATGATTTACATAAGTATTTCTATCCTTATTTTATTATATATTTTTGAAAACTCCAATACTATTTTATATCCGCCTGACTGAGATCTACAAGGTGACCATAGCTTGCTTCATACCAACAATCTCCGTGGGATCGACCCTTACTCACGTAAGGTTTATTACTTGGACGACCCAGTGCACTTGCTGGTTAGTTGTATCGAAGTTGTGAATGAAAAACAATTTATTAAGACGTGCGTACAGAGTTTTTGGCGCCGTTGCCTGAGATCACAATTTCGTGCACCACTTGCCTATTAAGAAAGGTTCAATCTTTAAATTTTAGAATCATATCTTTTAGTTTCTTGTTAGTCAAGTAATCAACTTCAATTTTCAAAATCAAATCTTTTTAAATTTCTTTTTCAAATCTTTTTCAAAATAATTTTCAATCATAAATTTCAATCATATCTTTTTCAAAACTTAATTTTAAAATCTTTTCTAACTTCCCATCTTTTCAAAATTGATTTCCAAAATCTTTTTCAATTAACCACTTAACTTTTTGTTTGATTTTTAAAAATTCTTATCTTTTCCAAAACCACCTAACTACTTTTCTCTCTCTTATTTTCGAAAATTACTAACCTCTTTTTTTTCAAAAATTTCTTTTCATTAACTAATTGTTTTAAATTTCAATTTAATTTTATTTTCCTCCTTAATTTTTGAATTCTAATTAACATTTAAAATAAAAATAAAAAATATTTTTAGTTTATTTTATTTAATTTTTGAATTCTTCACCCTCTCATCTCTTTCTATTTATTTATTTATCTACTAACACTTCTCTCATAATTTGAACCCCATCTTCTTTTCTATGTTCGAGTTTTTCTCTTCTCCTTCTTCTATTCTTTTCTTCTTATACTCACATAAGGACTCTCTATACTGTGAAGCTGATCCTGAACCTGAAAGGACTTTGAAGAGGAAGCTAAGGGAAGCTAAAGCACAACTCTTTGGAGAGAACCTGGCAGAGATTTTCAAAAAAGAGGAAGACATGGCCGAACCTAATAACAATGGTGGAGATGCAAGGAAGATGCTTGGTGACTTTATTGCACCCTCTTCCAACTTCTATGGAAGAAGCATCTCAATTCCTGCAATTGGAGAAAATAACTTTGAGCTTAAGCCTCAATTGGTTTCTCTAATGCAGCAGAATTGCAAGTTTCATGGACTTCCAATGGAAGATCCTCATAAGTTTTTAGCTGAATTCTTGCAAATCTGTGACACTGTCAAGACCAATGGAGTTGATCCCGAGGTCTACAAGCTTATGCTTTTCCCTTTTACTGTAAGAGACAGAGCTAGAACATGGTTGGATTCATAACCTAAGGATAGCCTAAACTCTTGGGATAAGCTGGTCAGTGCTTTCCTGGCCAAATTCTTTCCACCTCAAAAGATGAGCAAGCTCAGAGTGGAAATCCAAACCTTCAGACAAAAGGAAGGAGAATCCCTCTATGAAGCTTGGGAAAGATACAAGCAACTGATCAAAAGGTGTCCTACTGACATGCTTCCAGAGTGGAGCATCATAAGTATATTCTATGATGGTCTGTCTGAGTTATCAAAAATGTCATTGGACCATTCTGCAAGAGGATCTCTTCACGTGAAAACCCCTGCAGAAGCTCAGGAACACATTGAAATGGTTGCAAATAACCAGTTCATGTACACCTCTAAGAGGAATCCTGTGAACAATGGAACGCTCCAGAAGAAGGGAGTTCTTAAAATTGATACTCTGAATGCCATATTGGCTCAGAACAAAATATTGACTGAGTCAATATGATTTCTCAGAGTCTGAATGGATTGCAAGCTGCATCCAACAGTACTAAAGAAGCATCTTCTGAAGAAGAAGCTTATGATCCTGAGAACCCTACAATAGCAGAGGTGAATTACATGGGAGAACCCTATGAAAACACCTATAATCCTTCATGGAGAAATCATCCAAATTTCTCATGGAAGGATCAACAGAAGCCTCAACAAGGCTTCAATAATAATGGTGGAAGAAATAGGTTTAGCAAAAGCAAGCCTTTTCCATCATCTTCTCAGTAACAGACAGAGAATTCTGAACAGAGTCATTCTGGCCTCGCAACTATAGTCTCTGATCTATCTAAGACCTCTCTAAGTTTCATGAATGAAACAAGGTCCTCCATTAGAAATTTGGAGGTACAGGTGGGTCAGCTGAGTAACAAAATTACTGAAACTCCTCCCAGTACTCTCCCAAGAAATACAAAAGAAAATCCCAAGAGAGAGTGCAAGGCCATAACCATGACAAACATGGCCGAACCTGGAGAGAGTGAGGAGGACGTGAATCCCAGTGAGAAAAGCCTCATGGGACATCCTCTGGACAGAAAGGAGTTCCCCTTTGAGGAACAAAAGGAATCCGAGGCTCATACAGAGACCATAGGGATTCCAGTGAACTTCCGTCTACCATTCATGAGCTCTGATGAATATTCCTCCTCTGAAGAGGATGAAGACATCATTGAAGAGTAAGTTGCTAAGTATCTAGAAGAAATCATGAAGCTGAATGCCAAGTTGTTTGGTAATGAGACTTGGGAAGATGAAACCCCCTTATTCACCAATGAACTGAATGCATTAATGAGGCAGACATTACCTCAGAAGAAACCGGATCCCGGAAAATTCTTCATACCTTGTACCATAGGCACCATGACCTTTGAGAAGGCTTTGTGTGACCTGGGGTCAGGGATAAACCTCATGCCATTTTCTGTAATGAAGAAACTGGGAATCTTTGAGGTTCAAGCTACAAGAATCTCACTAGAAATGGCAGACAAATCAATGAAACAGGCGTATGGGCTAGTAGAGGATGTGCTTGTGAAAGTTGAAGGCCTCTACATCCCTGCTGATTTCATAATCTTAGACACTAGGAAGGATGAGGATGAATCCATCATCCTTGGCAGACCCTTCCTAACCATAGCAAAAGTTGTGATTGATGTTGACAGAGGAGAGTTGGTCCTTCAGTTGAATGCGGACTACCTTGTATTCAGAACTCAAGGTTCTCCTTCTGTAACCATGGAGAGGAAGCATGAAAAGCTTCTCTCAATACAGAGTCAAACAAAAACCCCACATTCAAACTCTAAGTTTGGTGTTGGGAGGCCACAACCAAACTCTAAGTTTGGTGTTGAGAGGCCCCAACCCTGCTCTGATTATCTGTGAAGCTCCATGAGAGCTCACTGTCAAGCTATTGACATTAAAGAAGCGCTTATTGGGAGGCAACCCAATGTTATTTAATTATATCTATTTATTTTCCATTGTTATTTTATGAGTTCTTTAGGTTGATGATCATGTGAAGTCACAAAAACAACTGAAAAATAAAAAACAGAATGAAAAACAGCATTAAAAACAGCTCACCCTGGAGGAAGAGCTTACTGGCATTTAAACGCCAGTAAGAAGCATCAAACTGGCGATTAAGGCCAGAAAGAAGCACCAGACTGGCGTTTAACGCCAGAACAGAGCATGTAATTGGCGTTTAACGCCAAGAATGGGAGAAAAGCTGGCGTTAAACGCCAGAAACAAGCAGAAACCTGGCGTTTAACGCCAGAAGTGCACACCAAGGGCGTTTTGCACGCCTAAATGGAGCAGGGATGTTAAGTCCTTGACCCCTCAGGATCTGTGGACCCCACAGGATCCCCACCTACCCCACCTCTTCTTCTCTCCTATTCACACCCTTTCATAACACTCATCCCCAAATACCCTTCACCAATCACCTCCATATATCTTCCCCAAATACTCTTCACCACTCAAATCAATCCACTCTTCCCCAAAAACCCCACCTACCTCCAAATTTAAAAATCATTTTCCTCCCAAACCCAACCCTAATACACGAAACCTAACCTCCACCCACCCCTATATAAACCCCTCAACACTTCTTCATTTTCACACATTACAACTACTACTTCTACCCCTTGGCCGAATACACACTTCCCCTTCATCTCCTCCATTTTCTTCTTCTTCTACTACTTTCTTTCTTCCTTTGCTCGAGGACGAGCAAACATTTTAAGTTTGGTGTGGTAAAAGTGTTGCTTTTTGTTTTTCCATAACCATTAATGGCACCTAAGGCCAGAGAAACCTCAAGAAAGAGGAAAGGTAAGGCAATTCCTTCCACCTCTGAGTCATGGGAGATGGAGAGATTCATCTCAAAGGTCCATCAAGACCACTTCTATGAAGTTGTGTCCAAAAAAAAGGTGATCCCTGAGGTCCCTTTTAAGCTTAAAAAGGGCAAATATCCAGAGATCTGACAAGAGATTAGAAGAAGAGGATGGGAAGTACTCTCCAATCCTATTCAACAAGTCGAAATCTTAATGGTTCAAGAGTTCTATGCAAACACATGGATCACTAGGAACCATGATCAAAGTATGAACCCGAATCCAAAGAATTGGCTTACAATGGTTCGGGGAAAATACTTAGATTTTAGTCCAGAAAATGTAAGGTTGGCGTTCAACTTGCCAATGATGCAAGAAAACGCACGCCCCTACACTAGAAGGGTCAACTTTGATCAAATGTTGGACCAAGTCCTCATGGACATATGTGTGGAAGGAGCTCAATGGAAAGTTGACTCAAGAGGCAATTCGGTTCAATTGAGAAAACCGGACCTTAAGCCTATACCTAGAGGATGGTTGGAGTTCATCCAACGCTCTATTGTAATTTGATGGATCAATTATAGTTTTCATTCTTCTTCTTCTTTCTTTTCTCTTGATTTACTAGAAAGCTTTCGATCTTAAATCAATTGGTTAGTTGTCTTGGAAAAGAAACTCTCCATAATTGGATCTCCTCTGAGCCTTGGAAAAGGGATGAGGAGATCATGCTAGAATTGCTTTCTCATGTTGGATGGATATAGTGACATATAATCCTACCAACACTTTGATTTGGAAATACATGTGGTATAATCAGTGACCATACTTCTTCTCTTCCCATGAGCAATTAAATCAACGAATTGGGCAATTGTTCAAGCTTAGAGAGATTGGGTTGCCAAGGAATTGGGATCCAATCACTTAAGATTGCCAAGTAGATCAATGAATGCATTGATTGAGGAAGAGATGAGAATGAACTTGATCCGGAGAATGCAACATCTCCTAAGCCCAATGAATCCACCATTTCTGATCTTACCCATTCTCTTTACCTTCTGCCATTTACTTTTATGCTCATCTCCCCAAATCCCCATTTAAGATTCTGCATTTTACTTTCTGCAATTTACATTCCGCCATTTATTTCCAGCATTTATATTTTTTGTTATTTGCTTCCCCGCCATTTAATTTTCTGCAATTTCTCCACTCAATTTTGGCTTAGCTCAACTAGAACATCCCTCTAATTAAAGTTGCTTGACCAATCAATCCCTGTGGGATTCGACCTCACTCTATTGTGAGTTTTTACTTGACGACAATTTGGTATACTTGCCGAAGGGAAATTTGTTGAGAGACAAGTTTTCGTGCATCAAGTTTATGGCGCCGTTGCCAGGGATTGATTTTGTATCAACAATGATTAAGTTGGAGGATAACTAGATTGAGCAATTTTCTTTTGTTTTGTTTAATTCCATCTGAGTGATTTACTTTCAGTTTTAGCTATTTTCTTCTCTTTTTCCCTTGCCTGTTTGTTTTGTTTTCTCAATTGTTTACAATTTAGTTCACTAACCCACTAACTGTTTGATACATTGCACCACTCACACTAACAATCTTTCTAACACGAGTAATTTCTTCATTCATTTTCTTTCTTGTTTTTTGCTTTGTTGGTTGTATGATAGGTAGACGAAGCGGGGCTTTAACTTCCTTTGATTCTGAACCTGAGAGGAACTTCCTTATATTAAGGAGGGAAGCAAGAAGGAAGAGAGTCGTTGGTGCTGAGGAAGAGGAAGAGTATTTTGAAACAAACATAGAGGAGAATATGGAGAACCACCATGAAGAAGAAGCTCACAACCATGCCAGAGAAGGCCCAGTAAATCATGCTGGGCAAGAGAGAAGAGTTCTAAGCTCTTACATCAATCCAAACCCAGGAAATTGTGGAAGTAGCATCCAAAAGCCAACCGTACATGCCAATAACTTTGAACTAAAGCCCCAGCTCATCACCCTCGTTCAGAACAACTGTGCATTCGGAGGAAGCGCCCAAGAAGACCCCAATCAACATCTAACCACCTTCCTAAGGATATGTGATACTGTGAAGTCTAATGGTGTTCATCCTGACACCTATAGACTACTTCTGTTCCCTTTTTCACTCAGGGATAAAGCATCTAAATGGCTAGAATCTTTCCTGAAGGAGAGTTTAACAACATAGAAAGATGTGGTGAACAAATTCTTGGCGAGATTCTACCCTCCTCAAAGAATCAACAGGTTGAGAGCTGAGGTACAAACCTTCAGGAAACAAGATGGTGAAACTCTCTATGAGGCATGGGAGAGGTTTAAGGACTTAACAAGAAGGTGCCCGCTAGACATGTTCAATGAATGGGTGCAACTACACATTTTCTATGAGGGTCTTTCTTATGAATCAAAGAAGGCAGTAGACCACTCATCCGGGAGATCTCTAAACAAGAAGAAGACCATTGAAGAAGCCATAAATGTCATCGAGACTATAGCTGAGAATGACTACTTCTATGCTTCTGAAAGGAGCAACACTCGAGGAGTGATGGAGCTGAACCACATGGATGCACTGCTGGCTTAAAACAAGATGATCACCAAGTAGCTGGCTGACCTTACCAAGAAGATGGAAAGAAACCAAGTTGCAGCAGTCACCACCTCATCAGTAGCTCAAGAAGGAGTAAATACAAAGGAAGAGAGTGACCAGAAACAAGCCAACTATATTGGAAACTCACCTAGGTAGGCCCATGATCCATACTCCAAAACTTATAATCCTAGTTGGAAGAACCACCCAAACTTTGGATGGAGAAATCAACAAGATCAAGGCCAAGATCAGAGACGTCACAACCCCAACAACAATGCAATTCACCAACATTCCGCACAGAGATCATATCAACACCCACCCAACAATACCTCTCAACATCCATATTAAAACCAAAATGGCCCTTCTCACCCCTCCAACCTCAACCCACCATCACCATCCGAAGATAGACTCTCCAGAATTGAGACTCTACTTGAAGGTATATACAAGGAAGTCCAAGACAACAGAGTGTTCAAGGATGAAGTGCGAGCTAATATCAAAAACTAGGGAGACACCATCAAGAGGCTGGAGTCTCAAGTGGGATATCTCTCTCAGCAGATTTCCAAGCCTACTGATAGCTTCCCAAGTGACACGGAGAAAAACCCGAAAGGTGAAGCAAGGAAAGTAAGATGGGAAGAATGCAAGATTGTCACTATAAGTGATGAGGGGAGTGTGGAAGAACCAAACAAACCATTAGAACACTCTCGAGATATTCCAGTAGAGAAGCAAGAAGAGAGTGACCAAGAAACCAAACCCACACAGAAGGAGAAGTTAAGGGAGAAGGAGATTCTGAACCCATATGCACCTTTTCCCCAAAGACTCAAGGGGGGTGTAGAAAGGAAAGTGTACTCAAAGTTCCTTGACATGTTTGCATCTCTCCATGTAAACATACCATTCATCAAGGCTCTCCAACAAATGCCCTCATACATTAAGTGTATGAAAGAGCTGCTGACCAACAAAAATTCACTAAAGGGAGGGCAAACAATAGTGATGAATAAGGAGTGCAGTGCTCTCATTCAAACAGAGTTGCCTACAAAAAGGAAGGACCCAGGGAGTTTTCACATCCCTTGTGCTATAGGAGAAACAAGGATTGATAAGGGACTCTGTGACCTGGGAGCAAACATCAACTTAACGCCTTTATCCCTCATGAAGAAGCTTCAGATCAATGAGCTAATGCCCACAGATGTAATCATCAAGTTGGCTGAAAAAACTCAAAAACAAGCAATAGGAGTGGTTGAAAACATGTTGGTGAAGGTTGGAAACTACTTCCTTCCCACAGATTTTGTTATCTTTTAGATGGAATATTGGGAAGACCATTCCTAGCCATAGCCAGAGCACTTATAGATGTGGAGCGAGGAGAGCTGATACTGAGGATACATGATGAACAACTTACCTTCAATGTCTTCAAACTCTCACAAGAAGCAGATCAAGAAAACAAGGAATCAAGGGAGGATTACAATAAGGCACTGGTGGAAGAAACAAGCACTGAAGTACAAATAATACCCCTGGGAATTCCTTTGGTTGACAAACAATACAGTTAGAAGGCACAACAGCTAAGGGAAACCTAAGAGGAGCTAAACCCACCAGAGTCATATGAGACCAGCAACAAAATTTCCCTGGAAAAAGAGGCCACAAGAAGTAGGGTAGCATTAAAAGAAACAAGGAAGAAGGCGCCAAGGGGATGGAGGAACAAGAAGATTCCTACAGAGGATTTCTCTCTAGGGGATGAAGTAATCTCTGCTCATTTCCCAGCTATTCCACCTCATCTCCCCAACATTCCATCTCAGCTACCTCAAGTGTACACCATCAGCAGAATTCTCTCCTTGGAACATGTGGAGATTCTTAATGAAGCCAACGGAGATAGATTCACTGCGAGAGGGGAAGATTTGAGGCATTACCAACCACCCTGACAAATACTAAACGTCAAGCTAATGACGCTAAAAGAGCTCTTCGTTGGGAGGCAACCCAACTTAAGGTAGTTTCCTTTTCATGATTATCTCAATAAAGGCTACAAGTAGTTTTCCCTGTATTATGAGGAGCTAAGTTTGGTGTTGCACACCAAAACAATCCAAGGGTGAATGTGTAATTCTAAGTTTGGTGTTCCACCAAAGATTTCATTTAGAATCACAATACACCCCTTCAATGACAAGTTACCGACTCCAACATACAGGGAAACTACTTGACATGTGTTTAGTTTCTAGTTCATAGATGTTTTCTGAATAAAAGCACATGAGACTCATTGCATGATTTCGATCTACTATAGTAGGCCAGAAAGTAAGTTTGGTGTTCACACACCAACTTAAGTTCAGATAATTATAAGCATACATGTATGTTAACCATGTTGCAAGTGCTTGGGGGAACAAGAAATTTCCAATCATTTTTTTCCAGGAATTCAGTCAATCTCTTAGAATAACTATACGCCATCATCCAAGGAGACAAAGGAGGATGCAAGGGCTATGGATGATGATGACAAGAAAGAAACAAGAAAACAACAAGAGGTTGTATTGCATTTAACTGTTTCTGAATTGGAATGATTAAAGTGGAAGTAGGAATTAGTCCTGTCTCATGAACATTCATATTCTGCTTGTCTCTCCTTAGTGATGTTTCATGTTGCTAGTCTAAGTTTCCTGTTTTCATTTTCATCCTGCTTAAATGTATGCTTGTCCTTTAAGCTAAATAAAAGAAAATGTTATGAAAAACCAGAGTAGAGTTCATCTTATGAAGTAAGTTCTCAGTGTTTGTGGTGTGGTAATGAGTTAGCTAAGTTGGTTCACCAACAAGGTATACAGGCAACTAGATGTTCTGAATCATATGCTTGAAGCACATTCTATGAGACTAGCTAAACAACAAGATCCTAATAAGAAAAAGGAAAAGAACAGTGAGAGTTTGAAAAAAAAAAAGAAAAAGAATAAGAAATAAGGCTAGGCACCAAGGGTTTGAATCTTGAGGGATGTGTCTGTGGTGTTCCTGTGCAAAGGATCTGCTTGGATGAATAAGTTTTCAGGAGTGCTTCATCACTTGGTAACTTGGGTTAACTAACCCGGGATTATCAACTGAAAATCCACTATCAAGAGCAACCTTGCTACAGAACACTTAGTAACCCAAAGAGGTGCTGGACACCAAGGCCTCAAGAAAAGAAAATAACAAACCATATGCCTGTGGTGTGCATGTTTGGGGGAGAGAGACTTGAGGGAGTAGGTCCTTAGGGGTGTTTCAACACCTAGCACCTTGAACCAACTGGTTTGGGAGTGTTGGCTGAAAGCTTATCTTAAAGAGTCGCCCCCTCACAAAGCACCTAGCCTAAGAATGCAATAAACCCTGAAAAGAAGGGGGAGATCAATGAATAAGGATCTCATAGGATGCAATCGAGCGAGTATTCAAGAGCATGATAAGGACCTGAAAACCAGTAAAGGAATGAACCTAAGTTGCTATGCATGAAACCCCATAGACCAAGAACTTGACTTCTATAATAAGGACTTGTTTCTCTTGTTCTTTCATTCATCATTCTTATATTTCAGTACTTGCTTAGGGACAAGCAAGCTTTAAGTTTGGTGTTTCGATGCCAGGACATCTTGGCCAGTTTCACTGACCTTTTTCTTTACTATTTTAGGGTAGTTTCATGCATTTTCTTAGTAAATAAGCAAGTTTTGGCTGAATATACACTTACATCTTGATTCAAGCAGACTTTGTGAACTTTACATGATTTCATGAGAATTATGGATGAATTGAATGATAAAATGGATGATGCATGATCTCATGACTTGAAACAAAGCTTTGATGCACCTTGTTTGTTTGATTTCAGGACAAAGGAGGCAAGGAAGAGCCACGTTAGCAGCCATGTTAGTCTCACTAACGTGACCACTAACGTGGAATGGGAGCAAGCTTGCAACGTTAGTGGTAAAGTTATCACCAATGACGCCTTCGAAAGCCATCATAACCCACGTTAGTTGCTATGTTAGTTACATTAACGTGGGAACTAACGTGGAAGAAAAGAGAAGCTCCAACGTTAATGGTAAAAGTAAACACCACTAACGTTCCAAAAGGCCACACATAGCCACATTAAGAGTCACGTTAATCCAATTAACGTGAACTCTAACGTGGAATAAGAAGAGATCGCCAACGTTAGTGACACTCACCTTTGTCACTAACGCTGGATCAGGCTAAGATTTCCTACGTTAGTGGTCACGTTAAGACCACTAACGTGAATGGTAATGTGGGGCAAAGGATGATATGCCAACGTTAGTGACACTAACCTTTGTCACTAACGTTGGAGATGGTAAGCACACCCACGTTAGTGGTCATGTTAATGCCATTAACGTGAAGCACTAACATGGAAGAAAGGGGCGTTTTGAAGCGTTAGTGACAAAGGTAAGTGTCACTAATGCCCTCGAGCTTTGGCATGCCCACGTTAAACGTGGATCATTAACGTGGAAAAGAGGGACAAGGAGCAGCATTATTGGTAAAAGTAAGTGTCAATAACGCTTGCGAATGGCTAAGAGTCTACATTAGTGGTAACGTTAGTACCACTAACGTTGAAGTTAACGTGGATCAACTGGTTTGGAACGTTAGTGACAAACTTATCGTCACTAACGCTTTCGAACCCAAGTTTATAGTTAACGTCAACGCCACTAACGTCCTAACTAACATCCTACTATGCCTGACTCACATTCTTTCTGCAAGCAAAGCTGAGCCCACTGAATACTGTAACCGCTTCAACTAAAGATCAAGGGCCCATATCCAAGACTTGAAGAGCTAACTAGAAGATCAGAAGAGTAGTATATATAGGGATAGTTTTGAATTAAAGAGGGGATCTGAATTTTGGGAGCTACACTTTGTACATTTTACTTTCTCTGCAACTTCTAGTTTAATTTCAGAATGCACTCTTCTCTATCATCTTCCATTTCCAGAGCTATGAACAACTAAACCCCTTTTCATTGGGTTAGGGAGCTCTGTTGTAATTTGATGGATCAATTATAGTTTTCATTCTTCTTCTTCTTTCTTTTCTCTTGATTTACTAGAAAGCTTTCGATCTAAAATCAATTGTTTACTTGTCTTGGAAAAGAAACTCTCCATAATTGGATCTCCTCTGAGCCTTGGAAAAGGGATGAGGTGATCATGCTAGAATTGCTTTCTCATATTGGACCAAATTGGGGTTTGGATGGATATAGTGACATATAATCCTACCAACACTTTGATTTGGAAATACATGTGGTATAATCAGTGACCATACTTCATCTCTTCCCATGAGCAATTAAATCAAGGAATTGGGCAATTGTTCAAGTTTAGAAAGATTGGGTTTCCAAGGAATTGGGATCCAATCACTTAAGATTGCCAAGGAGATCAATGAATGCATTGATTGAGGAAGAGATGAGAATGAACTTGATCTGGAGAATGCAACATCTCCTAAGCCCAATGAATCCACCATTTCTGATCTTACCCATTCTCTTTACCTTCTGCCATTTACTTTTATGCTCATCTCCCCAAATCCCCATTTAAGATTCTGCAATTTACTTTCTGCAATTTACATTCCGCCATTTATTTCCAGCACTTACATTTTTTGTTATTTGCTTCCCCGCCATTTAATTTTCTGCAATTTTTCCACTCAATTTCTGCTTATCTCAACTAGAACATTCCTCTAATTAAAGTTGCTTGACCAATCAATCCCTGTGGGATTCGACCTCACTCTATTGTGAGTTTTTACTTGACGACAATTCGGTATACTTGTCGAGGAAAATTTGTTGAGAGACAAGTTTTCGTGCATCACCTTTTCACATTTAAAATAGCCTTAAAGCATAAGTTTCATCTAAATAACTTGTTCACAAGGGAAATATAATACTTTTCTTAAGAAACAAGACTAAATCACAATTTCCTTTTTAATAATTCATTTCAAAAGTATAAGTCATCCCTTTCTTAATAATTCAGAAAACATAGTAGAAATCTTTAACTCATGAATTTCCAAATAACGTTTTAGTAAAGTCCCGGATTCTACCGGAATTTCAGCAGCACCTCCCCTAAAACTTGGACTTTGCCACCCAGTTTGGGTCCCAACAAAACCATTCCACAATCCTTTTCAACAGCCCAAAATCCAAAAATCAGTTTAAAGGCAAGCTAAATCCAACAATCACCTCATTTTCATTTTTCAAGGAAACCGTTTCAAAATCAATTCATTATCAGCCGATAAAACTCATTTCTAAAGCTTTAAAGAAACGGTTCAGCAACAATTATTTATCAAAACCAGATCATTTAAAGCAAACCAGGCTGAATCCAAGAGTGTATTCTATTTGTCAAATTCTCAAGAAAATTAACTCAAATCAATTCTCAACGGATTAAACTCGATCTCAAATCTTTAAAAGAATCAACTTGAAAAGCATTTTGTTTCACAAAATCGCACAACGATCCAGCCAAACAAAATTCATAATCACTCTAGACAATCAAACAATACATAAGGCTGATACAATCACCAAATACACATTGTCTCACATCAGTAACCATATGTAATAATTCCAATATATAAAAATATAGTTTTCGGAAAGCGCCCCTACCTCAAAACGCAAAATCACAGTCCAAACACCTCACATGGTCCTTTCCGCCTCAACCCGAAATCAACAATCAAAATCCCAGCTCCGCATGTTTTTCCCAATAGTAGAAACAGCCTCAACGCCACAAGTAACTCGGATTCTAACTCTGAAACTAAGAAAGAGCGGTTGAATCAAGTAGCGGTAGCTCCGGCAGTGGTTTCGGCAACAACCGTGCTACACCCGGTGAGCAGAACGGCAGCAATCAAAACTCAAACCTATGTTACCAAACCTCAGAGTCTTTAACCACGCATAACAGAATACCGACTAAAAGGGCTTTCTGAAACGAACATGCTTACCGCAACAAGGGAAGAACAACTACACCGAGTGGTGGCAGCTCCGATGGTATTTCCAGCAACACATGCGCCATACCCGGCGGTCGAAAACACAGAGACGCAGCTCCTCCAGCAGCGACAACGTAGCTTATGACAGCCACTTCATTAAACACAACAGTTTCAGTGACAGCTTCAAAGTAAAATTGAATTGGCAGAACTAGGAGGAAACAAAAACAGGGCAAGCTCACCAAAACGGCAGCGATTCTAATGGCAGTCTCTGATGGCAGAGGCGGCGTGCAGCTCGACGACAGGCCACAATGGCTCCTCTACCTTGCGGTTCTGCCTCCCTTCCTCCACGCCTCCGGCAGTGACGACCAAGGCTCAGTGAAGGCTTCGTTCCTCGCTCCTTCTCTCTTGGTCCATCGCTCCCTTCTGTTCACGATTCACGGCATCGGCGAGGCGGCTTCTGCGGCGATGGCAAGGAGGCTCGCGACGGCAACGAGGATGCACGGCGATGGTTTCTCCTCGTGCGGTGACAGGTCAGGACGGATGGATCTGCGGTGGTGGGTCAGACCCGTGCCTCCCCTTCCCGCGGTTGAGCTCTCTCACGCTCATTCTTCCTCTCCCTCCCTTCGTGCTCGCCAGTAGTGGCACAAGTAGCGGCGATAAAACCCTAGTGGTGGCGACGGCGTCAAGTCCTTCTTCCTCTCCTTCCCTTCTTCCGTTTCTATATGTTTCCTTCTAACCCTTTCCTTCTGTGCTCCATGGTTACTGCATACTAATTTGGGAAAGGGAAAGCATGCGCATTGCTGCTGCTGGGCTCAGAGGGGGAAATGGGTTCTGGTTAGGGTTTTTAGGGTTAGGCTTTTCATTTTCAAAAATTAGGGTTAGGGGTAACTCGGTAATTTCAAATAAAATTGGGAATAATATAATAATTGAAAGCCATAATTTAATCCAACACTACTTGTATATGGAAAATACTATTTGCTCATCAATTTTACGAATTATTTTCAATAAAATGTTCAAAACCAATAATTGGAAATAATATAATTAAATCCTTTATTTTCCAAAACAGTAGTATTAATATTTTAAAATATTAATTATTTAATCCAAATCATATAAAATCCTTATTATTTCACAACTGCCAAATTTATAATTTAAATATAGAAAATAATCCAATAATTGTAAAATTGGATAATAATCTTAATCTATTTCAAATTCAATTAATCGAAGCTTGCTTTAATTTTCTTTAATAAAGAAATCTCTGAAATTGAAGCTACAGAAATACTGAATTTGAAATTAGCTAATGATAGCCCTTTATCAAAGGTTCTGGGTCTTACAGTAACTAAAGGGCTTTCAAATTGAAAACGCTTACCGAAACGAAGAAAGAACGGCTGAACCGAAACAGTGGCGGTCTCCGAGCCAGTTCAGCGGCAGCCCGGCAGCCACCTCAAGCGGTAGCGGTAACCTGAACAATATGCAGCGACAATGAGGTTCCCAGAAACTCAGCGGAAAGGAGAACCAACTTAAAACCCTTACCGACAAAGTTTTTCGGCGATGGCAGTGGCGTTTTCCAGCAGCCAGGCACGGCGGCGCGGTTCCCTTCTCTGACAGTGACACTCGTGGCGACAACCTTCCGCCACGGTGAGCCCAACTCAAGCCCTGCAAAGACGGTAGCAGCGGTGGCATTTCTCGGCGACCCATCATCTGCGGCGGTGCTGGGCAGAGACGGCAACGACGCGACTGGCGGTGGCTGATGCCAGGGCATTTTAGCTAGTTTCACTGACCTTTTCTTTACTGTTTTAGGGTAGTTTCATGCATTTTCTTAGTTAATAAGCAAGTTTTGGGTAGATAATCACTTACATCTTGATTCAAGCAAACATTGTGAATTCCATGTGATTTTATGAGAATTATGCATGAATTGAATGACAAATTGGATAATGCATGTCTCATAACTTGGATTAGAGCTTTGATGCACTTTATTTGCTTGATTTCAGGACAAAGGAAGCAAGGAAGAGCCACATTAGCAGCCACATTAATCTAATTAACGTGACCACTAACGTGGAATGGGAATAAACTTGCATCGTTAATTGGAAAAGTGATTGCCAATAACGCCTTCGAAACCATCATGACCCACGTTAATTGCCACGTTAACTACATCAACGTGGTAGTTAACGTGGAGAGAAAGGGAGCTCCAGCGTTAGTGGTAAAAGTGAATACCACTAACACTCCAAATTGGCAATTAGCCATGTTAAGAGTCACGTTAACTCAGTTAACGTGAACTCTAACGTGGAAAGGAAGACAAAGCCAACGTTAGTGACACTCACCTTTGTCACTAACGTTGGACTAAGCCCAATTGGCCACGTTAAGAGTCATGTTAACTACATTAATGTGAACTCTAACGTGGGAGGAGCAAGGAATCGCGAACGTTAGTGACACTCACCTTTGTCACTAACGTTGGACCAAGCCACTACGAGCCACGTTAGTTGCCACGTTAATTGTATTAACATGGAAGCTAACGTGGAGGAAAGAAATGATGAGCCAATGTTAGTGACACTCACCTTTGTCACTAACGTTGGAGATGGCAATCACCACCACGTTAGTGGCCATGTTAAGTCAATTAACATGAGGCACTAACGTGAGAAGGGGCGTTTGGAACGTTAGTGACAAAGGTAAGTGTCACTAACGCTCTTGAGGCTAAGGCATGCCCACGTTAAGAGCCACGTTAGTTATACTAACGTGGACTCTAACGTGAGAAAAGGGGGGCTAAGAGCAACGTTATTGGCAAAGGTGAATGCCAATAACACCTGCGATGGACCAAGAGGCAACGTTAGTGGTCACGTTAGTGCCACTAACGTTGAAGTTAATGTGAACCATCTTGGGCTAGGAACGTTAGTGAAAAAGGTGATTGTCACTAACGTTCTCGAACCCACATTTTCACTTAACATTAACGCCACTAACGTCCTAGCTAAAGTCTATGCCTACTTCACACTTTCTCTGCAAGTAAAGCTGGGCCCACTGAAGATTCCAAACTGCTTCAACTCAAGATCCAAAGGCCCATATCCAAAGACTTGAAGAGCCAACTAGAAGATCAGAAGAGTAGTATATATAGGAGTAGTTTTGAACTAGAGAGGGGAGCTTGGGAGGCTTTTTGGCATTGAGAACCACTCTCTGTATAATTTTACTTTCTCTGCAACTTCTAGTTTTTACTTTTAGAATGTATTTTTCATCTTTGTTTTCCATTCCCAGAGCTATGAACAACTAAACCCCTTTCATTGGGTTAGGGAGCTCTGTTATAATTTGATGGATCAGTAATAGTTTTCATTATTCTTCTTCTTTCTTTTCTCTTGATTTTACTAGAAAGCTTTCAATCTTCATCCAATTGGATAGTTATCTTAGAAAAGAAGCTATTCATACTTGGATCTCTTCAGAACCTTGGAAGAGGAATGAAGAGATCATGCTAGAAATACTTTCTCATATTGGACCAAATTGGGGTTTGGACGGATATGGTGACATATAATTCTCCCAATACTTTGATTTGGAAATACATGTGGTATAATCAGTGACCATACTTCATCTCTTCTCATGAGCAATTAGACCAAGGAATTGGCTATTGATCAAGATTTGAGAGATTGAATTACCAAGGAATTGGAATTCAATCACTTAAGATTGCCAAGGAGATCAATGAATGCATTGATTGAGGAAGAGATGAAAATGAACTTGATCCGGAGAATGCAACATCTCCTGAGCCCAATGAATTCCCCATTTCTGATCTTACCCATTCTCTTTACTTTCTGCCATTTACTTTTATGTTCGTCTTCCACATTTCCCATTTAAGATTCTGCAATTTATTTTCTGTCGTTTATATTCAGTTCTTTATTTCCAGCATTTACAATTTCTGCTATTTACTTTCCTGCCATTTAATTTTCTGCAACTCTTAAATCAACTTCTGCTTAGCTCAACTAAAACATTCCTCCAATTAAAGTTGCTTGACCAATCAATCCTTGTGGGATTCGACCTCACTCTATTGTGAGTTTTTACTTGACGACAATTCGGTATACTTGCCGAAGGAAAATTTGTTGAGAGACAAGTTTTCGTACATCAAGTTTATGGCGCCGTTGCCGGGGATTGATTTTGTATCAACAATGATTAGATTAGTGGATAACTAGATTGAGCATTTTTTTTCTTTTGTTTGATTTAATTTCATTTGAGTGATTTACTTTCAGTTGTAGTTATTTTCTTTCCTTTACCCATTACCCGTTTGTAGTGTTCTCTTATTTGTTACAATTTAGTTCACTAACCCACTAACTGTTTGATATATTGCATCACTGATAAACCACTATTTCATGGTTTATCTTGTGCTCAATTGAGTGGTTTTTATCAACTCTTTACCCACTTATTCATACTATTTGCATGGTTTTACATTTGCCTTCCCAATTATGTGCTTTGATTGAAAACATGCTTCTTTGGTCTTAATTTTGATATGTTTAAACCTCTCTTATTACCATTCGATGCCTTGATATGTGCGTTAAGTGATTTCAGAGATTACAGGGCAGGAATGGCTTAGAGGATGGAAAGGAAGCATGCAAAAGTGGAAGGAATACAAGAAGCTGAGAAATTGCTAAGCTGTCCAGCCTGACCTCTTTGCACTCAAACGGCTATAACTTTAGCTAAAAAAGTCCAAATGATGCGGTTCTAGATGCGTTGGAAAGCTAACGTCCGGAGCTTTGATTTGATATATAATATGCCATAGTTTCCTTGACGATAGGCAACATGAACGCGTGCTCCATGCGGACGCGTCGCAGTGATGAAAATCAGCGTGTTTGAATTCGTAACCAGTGAATTCTGGGCTGTTTCTGACCCAGTTCTCGGCCCATAAAACACATATTAGAGGCTATAAAGTAGAGGGATTGCATCCATTCATGAAAAAGCTCACAATTCACAATTTTAGGAGTAGATGTAGTTTTTAGAGTGAGAGGTTCTCTCCTCTCTCTCTTAGGATTTAGTTTTAGGATTTAGGATTATTTCTTCTTCATCACAGGTTCAATGTTCTTTTTATTTATTTTTCTAATTTAATTTATGAACTCTTCCATGTTACATTTGATATCTTTATTAGTGCTAATTGAGGTATTTCAGAATTATGATTGCTTTCTTTTATTTATTATATAAATAATTTGGATTTTTCTCTTTTGGCTTTGGTTGAGTTATTGGAGACTCTTGAGTTATCAAACTCATTGTTAATTGAAAATTGGAATTCTTCAAGAATTAATTCGAGTTCCATTAACTCTAACTTTTTCCAAGGAAAGACTAGGACTTGAGGAATCAGAATTAATTCATCCACTTAACTTACCTTCATAGTTAGAGGTTAACAAAGTGGGAGAAAAATCCAATTCTCATTACAATTGATAAGGATAACCAGGATAGGACTTTCAGTTTTCATACCTTGCCAAGAGTTTTATTATCTATTTAATTTAATACAATTTACTTTCTTGCAATTTACTTTTCTCGCTTTTTATCTTATACATTAAGAACCCCCCAATTTACAAATTCATAACCAATAATAAGAACACCTCCCTGCAATTCCTTGAGAAGACGACCCGAGGTTTAAATACTCGGTTATCAATTTTAAAGGGGTTTGTTACTTGTGACAACCAAAACGTTTGTAAGAAAGGTTGATTGCTTGGTTTAGTAACTATACTTGCAATGAGAGTTTACTATAACCTCTAAACCATCGATCTTCAGTTCTTCAAAATGGCGCCGTTGCCGGAGAATTGCAAACATATGCCTTATTATTGGTTATTGTAAATATTTGCTTTTTATTTGTTTATTTATTTTTATTTTTGTTTTTATTTTTGCTTTTTTCATAAATTAAGAGGTTATTGGTTTTTATTTAATTATAAAAAAATTTCAAAAATTTCAAAAAAAAAAGCACGCACGCGACACGGCAGCGTCGCTGACGCGTCCGCGTCACCAGTGCAATGGGAAGAAAAGAAAACGAACAGAAAGTCACGCGGGAGCATGGCTGGAGGCGCGCCTTTAGCATAATTTGACCCCACGCGACCGCGTCACTCACGCGTCCGCGTCAGGTGGGAACATTGGCCTCCCACGCGACCGCGTCACCCACGCGGCCGCGTGACCTGAAAATCGACGTCAAAAGGGTGCATGACCGAAAGATGAGCTAGAGTGATGCTGGACTTGCGCTAGACGCACAGACCTTACCACACGAACGCGTGCCCCACGCGTCCACGTCATATCCTAATATTGGTCAACCACGCGATCGCACCCCCTACGCGACCGCGTCACCCTAAAATTTGGCAATATGAGCTTCAAATAGAAAGTTACGCGACCGCGCGGCTGCCCTCGCGCTAATGGCACAGATCGATCCACGCGACCGCGTGGATGACGCGTCCGCGTCATTTCATAGAAGCGCTATCCGCGCGACCGCGTCACTCACGCGTCCGCGTCACAAGCGGCGCACAGAATATCCAGATCAGCCAATTTTCTTATATTTTCTTCTCTAATCCTAATTTTTCTATCTTTTCTTATTCTATCTTCTTTCTTTCTTACTTTATTTCTTTCACTTCTCATTCCTTTTCACCATCATTCTATTTTATTTAATTTAATTGCATATTTTCATTCATTGCATATTTTTATTTTTCTAAATTTATTATTTTATCATTGATGTTCAATTGTTCTTATTCAACTGTTACATCCTTTCTCGTATTTTCTTGGAGCTTAGTGACTTGTTTAATTCTGATTGAGTAATATTATTTAAATCAATGCCAATCTTTTATATCTGTATTACTTTTGCATTGACATGAATTTATATTATCTCTCCTCCCCCACTCTCTTCCCCATTGTTGCAAATTTCGCACCATTGGTATGCCATGGCTTCTATTATTTTCTCACGTACATGTTGAAGCTTCCATGTAAATGAGACCCTTATCATTTGGCATTAACCCACCCATACTTCATTTTTTTTCTTATCTTTATTTTTGGGTTACTCTTTTTCTTTTTCTCTTCTTTCAGGCTGGCCACCGAAGACGGAAAAAGGGAGAAACTTCTATAAGGGGAGACAAACAAGTCCATCTGCACAATCCTTAAAGAAAAGCATCAGTTGGAACAACCCGTCCACTTGCACATCTCAGCATGCACCGAGGACGGTGCAATCTTTAATTGTGGGGAGGTCGATACCAATCTCCATGGGTTAGTCACTCTTCTATCTCAACACCAATAATTTATTTTTCTTGTTAGTTGTTGCATTTGCATGTTTGATTACATATTTATTTGATTTTGTGCATTTAGTTACTACTTGGTTGAAGTAATATTTTTTTTTCAAGAAATTTTTATAGTATTTCACTAATTTAAATTGAAAAATTTTTTAAATTTGTTTGAATTTGTATTTGGAACATGGTTTTTGAGCCAAAGAACACACAACCTGTGAGACTTTGAGCTTATTTACATGGTTACATTATTTAACCATAAATTTTTATTCTTGTGTGTTTTCTTCACTATGATTGCAATCTTTACTTTCTTCCATTATATATGTCCAATATTTAGTGTATTTACATGTTTGTATATGATTGAGGCCATTATTTGATTTTAGCTCACTTATCCCAAATAAGCCTACCCTTTTCATCACCCTTGCTAGCCACCTTGAGCCTTTTAATCCCCTTCTGTTCTATTTTACCACATCACTAGCCTTAAGCAGAAAAACAAAAGTAATATCTCAATTGAATCTTTGGTTAGCTTAAGATAGAGATTGTGCATCAACTAAGTGTGGGGAAAACTGTGGGAACATGGGTTAATAAGGGAATGTATTATGTTTCTAATTTATTTGAATATTGAGAATTTGGAAACCTACTCATGAAAAACCAAAATAGAAAAATAATGAAAAATCCATGTGCATTGATAAGTTATGTCTGCTTTTATGATTCAAAAAAAAAAGAGAAAAAAAAGAGAAAAAGAGAATATATATATATATATATATATATATATATATATATATATATATATATATATATATATATATATATATAAGGGGACAAAATTATCCCAATGCTAAGTTAATGAAAATATCAATGCACATGTGACAAAAGTAAAGAAATATCAAAAATTTGGTACATGAGTATGGGAATCATACAAAAGTGGGAATTATGGGTAGTTAGGTATGATTTTAAAGTTATATAGAGTGTATGTATGTTAGGTGAGAATTTAGGTTAGTCAAAGATTCAAATTATAGCTCACTTAGCCATATATATATCCTTACCTTTACCTTAGCCCCATTACAACCCTGAAAAGACCTCATGATGTTTGCATTGATGTGCTAAATATTTGTTGATTGGTTAGATGAAGAACAAAGTTTAGAAAGCATGACTAGAGAAGAATAGAGTGAATTACCCTATACACTTGAGAGACTAGAGTGATATACACTACTAGTGAGGGTTCAATGCTTGATTCTATGTTCCCTGCTTTCATGAGCTATCTTCTTACAAGTTTACTTGCTTTTTATTGTATGATTTGAATTAGTGAAATCTGATTTATGTTTGTCTTGAGAGCTTATTTACTTTTAACCAAGTAGGTAGAAACATTTTGCACGTAGTTGCATTCATATAGATAGGTTGCATTTCATACATTTTACCATTCCTCTTCACTCCTTTATAGTTTCTCTTGAGCTTAGCATGAGGACATGCTAATGTTTAAGTGTGGGGAAGTTGATAAACCACTATTTCATGGTTTATCTTGTGCTCAATTGAGTGGTTTTTATCAACTCTTTACCCACTTATTCATACTATTTGCATGGTTTTACATTTGCCTTCCCAATTATGTGCTTTGATTGAAAACATGCTTCCTTGGTCTTAATTTTGATATGTTTAAACCTCTCTTATTACCATTCGATGCCTTGATATGTGCGTTAAGTGATTTTAGAGATTACAGGGCAGGAATGGCTTAGAGGATGGAAAGAAAGCATGCAAAAGTTTTACGCGTCGCAGTGACAAAAATCAGCGTGTTTAAATTTGCAACCAGCGAATTCTGGGCTGTTTCTGACCCAGTTCTCGGCCCAGAAAACACAGATTAGAGGCTATAAAGTAGAGGAATTGCATCCATTAATGAAAAAGCTCACAATTCATAATTTTATGAGTAGATGTAGTTTTAGAGAGAGATGTTCTCTCCTCTCTCTTAGGATTTAGTTTTAGGATTTAGGATTATTTCTTCTTCATCACAGGTTCAATGTTCTTTTTATTTCTTTTCCTAATTTAATTTATGAACTCTTCCATATTACATTTAATATCTTTATTAGTGCTAATTGAGGTATTTCAGAATTATGATTGCTTTCTTTTATTTATTATATAAATAATTTAGATTTTTCTCTTTTGGCTTTGGTTGAGTCATTGGAGACTCTTGAGTTATCAAACTCATTGTTAATTGTAAATTAGAATTCTTCAAGAATTAATTTGAGTTCCATTAACTCTAACTTTTCCCAAGGAAAGACTAGGACTTGAGGAATCAGAATTAATTCATCCACTTAACTTACCTTCATAGTTAGAGGTTAACAAAGTGGGAGAAAAATCCAATTTTCATTACAATTAATAAGGATAACCAGGATAGGACTTTCAGTTTTCATACCTTGCCAAGAGTTTTATTATCTATTTAATTTAATACAATTTACTTTCTTGCCATTTACTATTCTCGCTTTTTATCTTATGCATTAAAAATCTCCCAATTTACAAACTCATAACCAATAATAAGAACACCTCCCTGCAATTCCTTGAGAAGACGACCCGAGGTTTAAATACTCGGTTATCAATTTTAAAGGGGTTTGTTACTTGTGACAACCAAAACATTTGTAAGAAAGGTTGATTGCTTAGTTTAGTAACTATACTTGCAACGAGAGTTTACTATAACCTCTAAACCATCAATCTTCAGTTCTTCAAAATCATTTTTGACGAGAGAACTTTTGCGTGGTCTAGAAATTTGCGGATAAATCCTCGTTGCAAGTATAGTTTCTAAACCTTCAAAAGTCCTTTCATACAAACGTTTTGGTTGTCACAAGTAACAAACCCCTTTTTAAAATTGATAACCGAGTATTTAAACTTCGGGTCGTCTTCTCAAGGAATTGCATGGAGGTATGTTCTTATTATTGGTTATGAATTTGTAAATTGGGGTTTTGGAGTTTGGGCAATGGGCACAGGTATATTTAAATGACAAGTAAAATAAATTAACAATAATAAAATCTCTTGGCAAGGTATGAAGAACTGGAAGTCCTATCCTGTCTATCCTTATCAATTGTAATGAGAATTGGATTTTTCTCCCACTTTGTTAACCTCTAACTTTGAAGGTAAGTTAAGTGGATGAATTAATTCTGATTCCTCACGTCCTAGTCTTTCCTTGGGAAAAGTTAGAGTTAATGGAACCTGAATTAATTCTTGAAGAATTCCAATTTTCAATCAACAATGAGTTTGATAACTCAAGTGTCTCCAATGACTCAACCAAAGCCAAAAGGGAAAATTCTAAATTATTTATATAAATAAAAGAAACAAATCATAAATTTGAAAATACCTCAATTAGCACTAATAAAGATATCAAATGTAACATGGAAGAGTTCATAAATTAAATTAGGAAAATAAATAAAAAGAACATTGAACCTGGGATTGAGAGTCACTCCTAAAACTAAGAGAAATCCTAAATCCTATTCCTAAGAGAGAGGAGAGAACCTCTCTCTCTAAAAACTACATCTACTCCTAAAATTGTGAATGTGAAAGCCTTCTTTATGAATGGATGCATTCTTCCACTTTATAGCCTCTAATCTGTATTTTCTGGGCCGAGAACTGGGTCAGAAACAACCCAGAATTCGCTGGTTGCGAATTCAAACATGCTGAATTTCTGTCACTGCGACGCGTCCGCATGGAGCATGCGGTCGCGTGACCTAGCGTCAGGGCAACTATGGTTTATTATATATCAAATCGAAGCCCCGGATGTTAGCTTTCCAACGCAACTGAAACTGCATCGTTTGGACCTCTGTAGCTCAAGTTATGAGTATTTTAGTGCGAGAGGGTCAGGCTGACAGCTTTGCAGTTCCTTCAACTTCTTGTATTCCTTCCACTTTTGCATGCTTCCTTTCCATCCTCCAAGCCATTCTTGCCCTGTAATCTCTGAAATCACTTAACACACATATCAAGGCATCTAATGGTAATAAGAGAGGATTAATATTAGCAATTATAAGATCAAAGAAGCATGTTTCCAATCATAGCACAAATTCTGGGAAGGAATTGTAAAACATGCAAATAGTATGAATAAGTGGGTAAAGAGTTGATAAAAACCACTCAATTGAGCACAAGATAAACCATAAAATAGTGGTTTATCAACCTCCCCACACTTAAACATTAGCATGTCCTCATGCTAAGGTCAAGAGAAGCTATAAAGAATGAAGAGGAATGGTAGAATGTATGAAATGCAATCCTATCTATATGAATGCAATTAAATGCAGAATGTTTCTACCTACTTGGTTAAAAGTAAACAAATCTTTTAAGAACATACATGAACTGGATTTCACTAATTCAAATCATGAAAATGAAGTACAAATAGACTTGCAAGAAGAAGATAGCTCATGAAAGCCGGGAACAAAGAATCGAGCATCGAACCCTCATTGGAAGTGTATACACTCTAATCATTCAAGTGTTTTTAGGTTCGATTCTCTCAATTCTCTACTAACCTTGCTTTCTAAGGCTTGCTCTTCATCTAACAATCAACATAAATTTAATGCACAAATACACAAATCAAGAGGTCTTTTAAGGGTTGTAATGGGGTTACGGTCAAGGTAGGATTGTATTTGGTCAAGTGGACTAAAATCTGAATCCTTAATTAACTTAAACTTTTCCCACCTAACTTAAGACAATCCATGTAATCATAATACAACATCTAACTATCCATTAACCATGTTTTCCACATATTCATGCATTCTAATTTTAAGTACAGTACATATGCATTGCTTTCACCATTTACTTTGGGGCATTTTGTCCCCTTTTTGCTTAATTGCTCTTTTTTTTCTTTTTCTTATTCTCACTTTTTTTTTATATTTTCTTTTTTTTCTTTTATTTTTCTCAATGCATATGATTAAATTATTGGATGTATGAATCATGTTCTAAACATTTTTTTTTCATATTTTCAGAAAATTCTAACATACTCAATTCTCAAACCAAATGTTTTCAAATTCAATTTCTCCACACTTAAATCATAAGCACTCTCACTAGTTTAAGCTAACCAAGGATTCAAATTAAGGGCATTATTGTCTTTCGCTTAGAGTTAATGATGTGCTAAAGTAAAGAACAAAGGGGTATAATAGGCTCAACATTGGTTTGCAAGGGATAATGAAGGGTTAAGGCCATATGGGTATGTAAGCTCAGTGAAACAAAGGCCTCAATCATGTAAGTGTATGCATACATCAAACCATGGAAATATAGAATTAAGCAAGACAAAGATCACAATTTTAGAGAGAAAAATACACACTAAAAAAAATAAAATATTGGTTGGTAAAATGCAACCAATTCAAATAGGCTCAAAAATCTCACAGGTTTTGTGTGTTCGAGCTCTAAACCATGTTCTAAAATAATATCTCTTCAAACAAGTGTAACAAAAATTTTATTCAAATTAGTGAAATGCTATAAAAAGTTTCTTGAAAAAAAAAATATTTCTTCAACCAAGTGGTAAAATATGCACAAAATTAAACAAATATGCAATCAAACATGCAAATACAACAATGAACAAACAAATAAAATAAAAAATTTGGTGTTGAGTCAGGAAATAACTAACCCATGGAGATCGGTATCGACCTCCCCACGCTTAAAGATTGCACTGTCCTCGGTGCATGCTGAGATGCAGGTGGACGGGTTGCTCCAACTGACGCTTGTAGATGGAGGCGCCTTAGTTGGAGATCTCTTGGTTCCTTTCCTTGCTGGTGTCTTGTCAGTGGCCTTCTCTTTTTCCTTTCTTGGTACCCATGCCTAAAACAGAAGAAAAAAGGAAGAGTGTGAAATATAGAAAACTAAGACCGGAGGGGAGGAAATTTCAAGTGATAAGGAATGCCAAAGGAAAGATGATAGTCCATCTACATGGTAGCTACAACATGTAGGGAAGATAAAAATAAAGATTAAAAAGGGCAATTCAATATAATTAGATGCAAGAGGGTAAAAACATGCAAATAATAGGCATGAGAAGCATAGCTCAAGCATCAAGTAATAAATGTGCCAAATTAAAGAGCATGTGTAATGATGACAATTGTGAATGATAATCCCAAATACATTGGGTGTGCAAGTTAAAATAGGGATGAAAATAATGTAATCCAAATGTATATGAGAGCCATAAGTAAATGTCAATTGTCAAAGTTCTCCTCAGAATAGCCTCATGCTCAAATAAAATAAGGTACTATCCAAATAAAACTCCAACACCAACATAAAAATGCATGAAAAAGAATTGAAAAAGAAATCAAAAGGAAGGAACAAAAAAATGCATTAATTTAAAGGGATAGAAAAGTAGAGGGGGAGAAGAAGAAAAAGAAAGAAGAAAGAAGAAGAAAGAAATTAGAAAAGATAGAAAAATTAGGATTAGAGAAGAAAAGATAAGAAATGTGGTTGATCTGGATATTCTGTGCGTCGCTTGTGACGCGGACGCGTGAGTGACGCGGTCGCGCGGATAGCGCTTCTATCAAATGACGCGGACACGTCATCCACGCGGTCGCGTGGATTGATCTGTGCCATTAGCGCGAGGGCAGCCGTGCGGTCGCGTAACTTTCTGTTTGAAGCTCATATTGCCAAATTTTAGGGTGACGCGGTCGCGTGGGGGACGCGATCACGTGGTTGACCAATATTGGGATATGACGCAGACGCATGGGGCATGCGTTCGCGTGGTAAGGTCTGGGCATCTAGCGCCAGTCTAGCATCACTCCATCTCATCTTTCGGCCATGCACCCTTTTGACGTCGATTTTCAGGTCACGCGGCCGTGTGGGTGACGCGGTCACGTGGGAGGCCAATGTTCCCACCTGACGCGGACGCGTCAACGACGTGGTCGAGTGGGGTCAAATTATGCTTAAAGGCGTGCCTCTAGCCACGCTCTCGCGTGACTTTCTGTTTGTTTTCTTTTCTTCCCATTGCACTGGTGACACGGACGCGTCAGCGACGCTGCCGCGTCACGTGCGTGCTTTTTTTTTCTCTGAAAAAAATGCAGAATGCAGTGTTAATATGAATGTGATGCAAAAACTCCAGGTTCAATATAATAAAATAAAACAAAACTTTAAAACAAATAAAACTAAATAAAAATGAAAAAAAGAACGATCATACCATGGTGGGTTGTCTCCCACCTAGCACTTTTAGTTAGAGTCCTTAAGTTGGACATTTGGTGAGCCCCCTGTTATGGTGGCTTATGCTTGTATTCATCCAGGAATCCCCACCAGTGTTTGTACTTCCAGTAACCTCCGAGGTCCCAAACTAGGCATGTAAGGCCCTTAAGAAGCTTCAAACAGATTCTTAAGCTCCGGGGGTGACAAATGTCAGAGCAGATTCCAGGATCCCAAACCTTGCTTTTACACCTGTCTTCAAGTTGATTATCATGATTCCATCCGGGTGGTTTAGCTTTAGAATTCTCACTGAAGCGTCCAAACAACTTCCTAGACCCATTCAATTGAGCTCTACACCAACCTTTGCGTTTAAACTTAAAGCTTCCAACCATAATGAACCTTGCAGGACAATTCTTACCACTGACCATCTTCCTCTTACTCTTTATGCCACAAAGAGCTCTAAGTTGACCATCCGTCTTCAGTAGCCCATATTCAAGTGAAATTAGAAAGCTGAGGGATATGAATTTTACCCACTTGAATGTTGTGAAGGATGATGGCAACTTAGGGTGAGGTATTCTTAATGAATTTGCAAGCTCCACTCCCTTGCGCTCTTCTCTGACAACTTCCACCTCTTTGCAATCTTCTTCAATTTCAACCTCTTCCTCTTGGTAGCTTTCTTCCAATTCAATCTCTTCTTCATTGCTTACCGAGGGCATGGGAGGCTATGCTTCTTCTTCTTTAATCTCCATCTCTTGATCGGCCTCTTCCAAGTCCTTAATCATGATATGCCTTGGAGGTTGTACACCCTCCCCAACATCAATTTCAATCGCCTTGGAAGGAGGTTCTATAACCTGACTTTCCCATGGAGGTTCAGCATCTCCCAAGTCTTCAACCACTTCTTCCTCTGCAACTATTATGGCTTCCTCCACTTGTTTCAATACAAAGCCATGTTCCTCATTGTCCACCGAAGTTTCTAGTGTCTCCTTCATGCTTTGCTCTTCTTTTGATTCTCCACATGTAGCCATGGAAGTTTTTTGAGTGCTCAGATATTGGGAAGCTATTATATTTACTAACTCGCCTAAAGCAGCCGCAAAATCTAGCACACTCTTATTCATCCTTTCTTGCCTTTGAAGAATAACACGAAGTCTGTCATCCATTGGAGGTTGGGGTGGATATGAGGATTTATTGGTTGGGAGAGTGGGTTCATAATAGGAATGTGGTTCATCTTGATAATGATATGGAGATGGTGAATATTGAGGTGGTGGTTCATGAGAGTAGTTGTGTTGGAAAGGTGGTGGTTCTGTGTATGGTTCATTTGGCTCATAAGGTGGTTGGTATGGTGGATGTGGGTTAGGGTCATATGGAGGTGAATGGTGGAAAGGGGCTTGTGAGTATGGTGGTCCAAAGTCATGTTGAGAAAAGGGTTCATAGGCATATGGTGGTGGTTGTTGATAGTCCATTGGAGGTGGTTGTTGCCATGAGGGTTGATCAAATCCTTGTGGCTCCTCCCATCTTTGATTGTTCAACCTTGATGCCTGTTCTCATTGTAATTTCTTCTTCCTGCAACATAATTGTAACCAGACTCATAGCCAAAGGGGTGAGAGTTCAAAGTATCAAATAAAAATTAAAAATGAAAATAAAAACAATTTTAAATTAAAAGGTTATTTAAATTTTGAATTTGAAAATTAAATTTTGAAATTTGAAATTTGAAAATTTTTAAAATTTGAATTTTGAAATTTGATTTTTAAATTTTGAATTTTTTTTGAATTTAATAAGGAAAGAGAAAAACAATAAAATGACAACAAACTTAAAAATTTTTAGATCAAAACGAAGAAAACAACTAAGAACAACTTGAAGGTCAAGATGAACACGAAGAACAACTTGAAGATCAAGATGAACACCGAGAAAATATTTTTTTTTTCGAAAAATTTTTTTATAATTAAATAAAACCCAATAACCTCTTAATTTATGAAAAAATCAAAAATAAAAACAAAAATAAAAATAAATAAACAAATAAAAAGTAAATATTTACAATAACCAATAATAAGGCACACGTTTGCAATTCCCCGGCAACGGCGCCATTTTTGACGAGAGAACTTTTGCGTGGTCTAGAAATTTGCGGATAAATCCTCGTTGCAAGTATAGTTTCTAAACCTTCAAAAGTCCTTTCACACAAACGTTTTGGTTGTCACAAGTAACAAACCCCTTTTTAAAATTGATAATCGAGTATTTAAACCTCGGGTCATCTTCTCAAGGAATTGTAGGGAGGTATGTTCTTATTATTGGTTATGAGTTTGTAAATTGGGGTTTTGGAGTTTGGGCAATGGGCACATGTATATTTAAATGACAAGTAAAATAAATTAACAATAATAAAATCTCTTGGCAAGGTATGAAGAACTGGAAGTCCTATCCTGTCTATCCTTATCAATTGTAATGAGAATTGGATTTTTCTCCCACTTTGTTAACCTCTAACTATGAAGGTAAGTTAAGTGGATGAATTAATTCTGATTTCTCAAGTCCTAGTCTTTCCTTGGGAAAAGTTAGAGTTATTGGAACCTGAATTAATTCTTGAAGAATTCCAATTTTCAATCAACAATAAGTTTGATAACTCAAGTGTCTCCAATGACTCAACCAAAGCCAAAAGGGAAAATTCTAAATTATTTATATAAATAAAAGAAACAAATCATAAATCTGAAAATACCTCAATTAGCACTAATAAAGATATCAAATTTAACATGGAAGAGTTCATAAATTAAATTAGGAAAATAAATAAAAAGAACATTGAACCTGGGATTGAGAGTCACTCCTAAAACTAAGAGAAATCCTAAATCCTAATCCTAAGAGAGAGGAGAGAAACTCTCTCTCTAAAAACTACATCTACTCCTAAAATTGTGAATGTGAAAACCTCCTTTATGAATAGATGCATTCCTCCACTTTATAGCCTCTAATCTATATTTTCTGGGCCGAGAACTGGGTCAGAAACAACCCAAAATTCGCTGGTTGCGAATTCAAACATGCTGAATTTTCGTCACTGCGACGCGTCCGCATAGAGCACGCAGTCGCGTCGCCTAGCGTCAGGGCAACTATGGTATATTATATATCAAATCGAAGCCCCGGACGTTAGATTTCCAACGCAACTGAAGCTGCATCGTTTGGACTTTTGTAGCTCACGTTATGGCCGTTTTAGTGCGAGAGGGTCAGGCTGACAGCTTTGCAGTTCCTTCAACTTCTTGTATTCCTTCCACTTTTGCATGCTTTCTTTCCATCCTCCAAGCCATTCTTGCCCTGTAATCTCTGAAATCACTTAACACACATATCAAGGCATCTAATGGTAATAAGAGAGGATTAATATTAGCAATTATAAGATCAAAGAAGCATGTTTCTAATCATAGCACAAATTTTGGGAAGGAATTGTAAAACATGCAAATAGTATGAATAAGTGGGTAAAGAGTTGATAAAAACCACTCAATTAAGCACAAGATAAACCATAAAATAGTGGTTTATCAATCACTCACACTAACGACATTTCTGACAAGAATACTTCTTGCAATTATCTCTTTCTTGCTTGTGCCTTGTTGGTTGTATGACAGGTAGAAGAAGCGGGGCTTCAACTTCCTTTGATTCTGAACCTGAGAGAACCTTCCTTAGACTAAAGAGGGAAGCAAGAGGAAAGAGAGTCGTTAGTGCTGAGAAAGAGGAGGAGTATTTTGAACCAGACATGGATCAGAATATGAAGAACCATCATGAAGAAGATGCTCACAAACATGGTAGAGAAGGTCCAGTGCATCATGCAGGACAAGAGAGAAGGGTTCTAGGATCTTACATAAACCCAAATCTAGGAAACTGTGGAAGTAGCATCCAAAAGCCAACCATATGTGCCAATAACTTTGAACCAAAGCCACAGCTCATCACCTTCATTCAGAAGAACTGTTCATTCAGAGGAAGTGTCCAAGAAGACCCCAATCAACATCTCACCACATTCTTGAGGATATGTGATACCATGAAGTCTAATGGTGTTTATCCTGACACCTACAGACTGCTTCTGTTTCCCTTCTCACTCAAGGACAAAGCATCTAAATGGCTGGAATCCTTCCCGAAGGAGAGTTTAACAACCTGGGAAGATGTGGTGAATAAATTCCTGGCGAGATTCTATCCTCCTCAAAGGATCAATAGGTTGAGAGCTGAGGTACAAACCTTCAGGCAACAAGATGGTGAAACTCTCTATGAAGCATGGGAGAGGTTTAAGGACTTGACAAGAAGGTGCCCGCCAGATATGTTCAATGAATGGGTGCAGTTACACATTTTCTATGAAGGTCTTTCTTATGAATCAAAGAAGGCAGTAGACCACTCATCCGGGGGATCTCTGAACAAGAAGAAGACCATTGAAGAAGCCATAGATGTCATTGAGACTGTAGCTGAGAATGACTACTTCTATGCTTCTGAAAGAGACAACACTAGAGGAGTGATAGAGCTAAATAACGTGGATGCACTGCTGGCCCAAAACAAGATGATCACCAAGCAGTTGGCTGACCTTACCAAGAAGATGGTGAGGAATCAAGTAGCAACAATCACTGCCTCATCACCAGCTCAAGAAGGAGTGAATACAGAGGCAGAGGGTGATTAGGAACAAGCCAACTACATTGGAAATTTATCTAGGCAAAACCATGATCCATACTCCAAAACTTACAATCCTGGTTGGAGGAACCACCCAAACTTTGGGTGGGAAAATCAACAAGATCAAGGACAAGATCAGGGACGCCACAACCCCAACAACAATGCAGCTTATCAACATTCTACACAGAGATCATATCAGCACCCACCTAACAACACATCTCAACATCCATACCAAAGCCAAAATGGCCCTTCTCATCCCTCCAATCTCAACTCACCATCATCCGAAGATAGACTCTCAAGGATTGAGACCCTACTTGAAGGCATATGTAAGGAACTCCAAGAGAACAAGGTGTTCAAGGAGGAGGTGCGAGCTAATATCAAAAACCAGGGAGACACCATTAAGAGGCTAGAATTTTAAGTGGGATACCTCTCTGAGAAGATTCCCAAACCTACTGACAGCTTCCCAAGTGACACAGAGAAAAACCCGAGAGGTGAAGCAAAGAAAGTAAGATGGGAAGACTGCAAGATGGTCACTATAAGTGATAAGGGGACTGAGGAAGAGCTGAACAAACCCTTCGAACACTCTGGAGATACTTCAGCAGAGAAGCAGGAAGAGGGTCACCAAGAAATCAAAATTTCACAGAAGGAGATGCTGAAACTTTATGCACCTTTTCCCCAAAGACTCAAGGGTGGTGTGGAAAAGAGAATATACTCAAAGTTCCTTGATATGTTTGCATCTCTCCATGTAAACATACCATTCATCAAGGCTCTCCAACAAATGCCCTCGTACATTAAGTATATGAAAGAGCTGCTGACCAGGAAAAGCTCACTCAAAGGAGGACAAACAATACTAATGAATAAGGAGTGCAGTGCTCTCATTCAACCAGAGTTGCCTACAAAAAGGAAGGACCCAGGGAGTTTTCACATCCCCTGTGCCATGGGAGAAACAATGTTTGACAAAAGACTCTGTGACCTGGGAGCAAGCATCAACTTAATGCCTTTATCCCTTATGAAGAAGCTGCAGATCAATGAGCTAATGCCCACAGACGTAGTCATCAGGTTGGCTGACAAAACTCAAAAACAAGCAGTAGGAGTGGTTGAAAACGTGTTGGTAAAAGTTGGGAACTACTTCCTTCCCATAGACTTTGTCATATTAGAAATGGAAGAGAGTCACCTTCACCCAATCATATTGGGAAGACCATTCCTAGCTACAGCCCGAGCGCTTATAGATGTGGAGCGAGGAGAGCTAATACTGAGGATACATGATGAATAACTTATTTTCAATGTCTTCAAACCCTCACAAGAAGCAGATCAAGAAAACAAGGAACCAAGGGAAGATCACAACAAAACATTGGTGGAAGAAACAAGCACTGAAGCACAAACTGTACACCTGGGAATTCCTTTGGTTGCTGAGCAAAACAGTCAGGAGGTGTCACAGCTAAAAGAAAACCGAGAGGAGCCTAAACCACCAGAGCCATATGAGACCAGCATCAAAATTTCATTGGAAGAAGAGGCCACAAAGAGCAGGGCAACAGTAAAAAAAACAAAGAAGAAGGCACCAAGGAAGTGGAGGAACAAGAAGATCCCTACAGAGGATTTCTCTCTAGGGGATAAAGTGATCTCAGCTTATTTTCCAATTATCCCATCTCATCTCCCCACCATCCCATCTCAGCTACCTAAAGTTTTCACCATCAACAAAATCCTCTCCTTAGAGCATGTGGAGATTCTTGATGAAGCCAATGGAGATAGGTTTATTGCGAGGGGGGAAGATCTGAAGCATTACCAACCACCCTGACAAAGTCAGAACATCAAGCTAGTGACGCTAAAGAAGCGCTTCATGGGAGGCAACCCATGTTTTATATGCTTTTAAAGTAGTTAATAATGCAAGGCTCATGAATTCCAAATCAACTTTGACACATACTTGAATGAATCTTTTTATGCAGCACATAGTGAAGAACAAGTTTGGTGTTCAAGAAACACTAAGAGGACATAAAAATCATGTCACTCTTAGCACCTTGAACAAATCGTTTTACACCACAGTGCCACAAACTAAGTTTGGTGTCACCAATGTTGCATACATGGACAGTTAATTAGTCAGTTGGTTTGTATTCATGAATAAGCACTTACCATTTAGAAACAAAAATTTTAAAAAGTAGTTATTCTTTCCTTTTAAATTTTGCCGCCACTATCCACAAATTTATTAATCACATTTCTTTTATTGTGTAGGAGAATTGATGGGACAATTGAAGGAGGAGGTTTCGGCCATTTCAAAAGGAGGGGACTATACCCATGTCTCAAAGGGGAATACATTGGAAAATATTGCCATGCAACATTGGAAGAAGAACATGCTTGGAAACTGAACCAACCCCATCATAAAAGTGATGATCCTTGTGCCCATCTCATGCTAAACCCCATCCGTTCATCATAGGCCTACACATTCAATCCACACCTTTCATTTACTCACCACTTCTCTATATAAGAGGTCCTTATTCCATACTCCTTTCACATTCCAATTTTCATCCTTTACACTTCCCACTTTCGGCACCCAACTCCTCTTACCCCATCAAAAGCACCCTCACCCACTCCTTTAACTACAACCTATCCAAACCCAATCGAATTCCATCAGTAACTCATACTCCTCACCACCTTTACATACCAACTCTTATTCATGGCATCGTCAAGCTCTAAAAGAAGAAAGGGGAAGGAGCCTATGGAGCAACGCCCTTTCGATGAGAAGAAATTTAGAACCTTTCACCATGCATTGCAATTCGGGTGGATGGTTGATAAGGAGATCATATATAAGCTAGGCTTTCAAGTCAAAAAAACTGAGTGCCCCGAAATCACAGAGAAGGTAGAAAAGAGAAGATGGGAGCTCCTTACTGATCCAGTCGTAAAAGTGAATGCAACTCTTGTGAGAGAGTTTTATGCAAATGCAGTCAGGTATGATAAGGCAGATGACTCCTATATAAGCTTCGTGAGAGGGGTAACCGTGGACTTCAGCCCCATAAGCATTATGAGGGCATTAAAGCTACGAACCATACCATTTGCAGAAGAAAGCTATCACTCCAGAATAGATAGCAGCCCCAATCTTGACCAGATTGTGCAAGATATTTGTGTGCAAGGAGCTGATTGGGTACGAGATCCTCAAGGGAAACCCAAGTTCATCAAGAGAGGGGACCTCACTCCCGAAGCAAAAGGGTGGTTTGAAATTGTAAGGAGATCCATCCTTCCTGCCGGGAATAACTCAGAGGTGAATCTTAAGAGAGAAACAATGGTGCAATGTATACTTAAAGGAGGAGAGATCAAGGTTCATGAACTCATAGCCTAAGGTATTAGAAAGATAGCTGAGAAAAGTGACTCTGGAGGAAGGTTAGGCTACCCCAGCACTATTTTCTGTCTGTATGACAGGGCTGGGGTGGTGTTCGAGGATGAGAACCCCGAGTGGATAAAAGTAGGCATCCCAATTGCTGTTCGTCGGATGCATGCTGTTGCATCTCCCCTACCAAGAAAGAGGCCAGTCCAGCAAGTGGTAGAAGGACAAAACCTAGAGGAGCAAGCCCCTCTGGACATGCACCAACTACAGGAAGCCATTGATGGCTTATCTAGACAATACTTGGAAAATCAAGGGGCACAGAAAAAGCTTCAACTACAGTTGATGGATCGTCAAGAAGAATCACTCTCTAGATGGACGAATCAACAAGGGAAGTGGCAAAAGCAAATAATGGAATAGAAACTGGAACAAGGGAAACAATGGGGTGAATCCTTCTACAGGATAGAGCAAAGGCAGGATCAACAACAAGAAGCCATCCAAAAGCTAATCAACATCCAAGAACATCAAGGTGCACATATACATGAAATGCATCGGAAATAATTGGAACAGGCAGAACTCTTTGACGAATACAGAGTGTTCGCAGAGGGAGTTTACATGAACGAGACTGGACATCATGTGAACACTCAAGCCGGGCTCGGATACTTAGTTGGACAACTGCCTATATTGCATCCGGGAATCACAAGATATGAAGAGGTGAAAGATGACTTAGCGCGAGAAGAAAGAGAGAGGGTAGAAAAGAGTCATGAATCAGTAAGGAAGGCACTTGAGGAGTGGAAAAAAGCCAGACTGGCGCGAATACAAGGAAACACAAGTGGACACAAAGAGGACAAACAAGAGGGAGAGCATGGACACCCCCGTGAGTAAAAGGTGGTGGAGTTCCCTCTTTGTCCCATCTTTTTCAAGTTTTAAATAAGAAAAATCATGTATGAAATAGAACATGTTTCCATGGTAGTTTAGGATCTTAAATTCTGCCTTTAAGTTTTTATTGCTTAGGTCTATGCTTGCTAGTCTAATGTCACTACTGCATTCTCACCTTGCTTACTTGTATGCTTGTCCTTTAAGTCAAATAAAAAGAGATGTTATGAAAGACCAGAGTGATGTTCAAATTGTGGGGTAAGTTCTTAAGCTTGTGGTGTAGTAATCACTTAGCTAAGTTGGTTTACCAACAAGGTAGGAAGGTAACTATCTGTCCTGAATCATATGCTTGAAACACACCCTATGAGACTAGCTAAATAACAAGATCATAATAAGAAAAGGGGAAAGAAAAATGAAAGTTGAGAAATAAAGAAAAAGAGTAAGAAATAAGGCTAGGCACCAAGGGTTGAATCTTAAGGCATGTGTCTGTGGTGCTCCTGTGCAAAGGATATACTTGGATGAATAAGCTCTCAGGGGTGCCTTATCACTTGGTAACTTGGGTTAACTAACCCAGGATTATCAGCTGAAAGTCCACTATCAAGATTAACCCTTGCTACAGAGCACTTAGTAACCCAAAGAGGTGCTGGATACCAAGGTCTCAAGAATAAAAATAACAAACCATATGCCTGTGGTGTGAATGTATGGGGGAAAGAGACTTGAGGGAGTAAGTCCTTAGGGGTGTCTTAACACCTAGCACCTTGAACCAACTGGTTCGGGAGTGCTGGCTGAAAGATTATATTAAAGAGTTGCCCCCTTACAGAGCAAACAGTCTAAAGAACACAATCAAACCCTGAAAAGACAAAGGGATCAATGAAATAAAAGTCTCATAGGGTGCAATCAAGTGAGTATTCCAAGGCATGGTAAAGGTCTGAAAGCCAATGAAGGAATGAACCTAAGTTGCTATGCATGAAACCCCATAAAACCAAGGACATGACTTCCACAATAATGACTCATTTCTCTTGTCATTTCATTCATCATTCTCATGTTCCAGTACTTGCTTAGGGACAAGCAAGCTTTAAGTTTGGTGTTATGATGCTAGGGTATTTTGGCTAGTTTCACTTACCTTTTCTTTACTGTTTTAGGGTAGTTTCATGCATTTTCTTAGTTAATAAGCAAGTTTTGGGTATATAATCACTTACATCTTGATTCAAGCAAACATTGTGAATTTCATGTGATTTTATGAGAATTATGCATGAATTGAATGACAAATTGGATAATGCATATCTCATAACTTGGATTAGAGCTTTGATGCACTTTATTTGCGTGATTTCAGGACAAAGGAAGCAAGGAAGAGCCACATTAGCAGCCACGTTAATCTAATTAACGTGACCACTAACGTGGAATGGGAAGAAACTTGCAATGTTAATGAGAAAAGTGATTGCCAATAACGCCTTCGAAACCATCATGACCCACGTTAATTGCCACGTTAACTACATCAACGTGGTAGTTAACGTGGAGAGAAAGGGAGCTCCAGCGTTAGTGGTAAAAGTGAATACCACTAACGCTCCAAATTAGCAATTAGCCACGTTAAGAGTCACGTTAACTCAGTTAACGTGAACTCTAACATGGAAAGGAAGACAAAGCCAACGTTAGTGACACACACCTTTGTCACTAACGTTGGACTAAGCCCAATTGGCCACGTTAAGAGTCACGTTAACTACATTAACGTGAACTCTAACGTGGGAGGAGCAAGGAATCGCCAACGTTAGTGACACTCACCTTTGTCACTAACGTTGGACCAAGCCACTACGAGCCACGTTAGTTGCCACGTTAATTGTATTAACGTGGAAGCTAACATGGAGGAAAAAAATGATGAGCCAACGTTAGTGACACTCACCTTTGTCACTAACGTTGGAGATGGCAATCACCACCACGTTAGTGGCCACATTAAGTCAATTAACGTGAGGCACTAAGGTGAGAAAGGGCGTTTGGAACGTTAGTAACAAAGGTAAGTGTCACTAACGCTCTCGAGGCTAAGGCATGCCCACGTTAAGAGCCACGTTAGTTATACTAACGTGGACTCTAACGTGAGAAAAGGGGGCTAAGAGCAACGTTATTGGCAAAGGTGAACGCCAATAACGCCTGCGATGGCCTAAGAGGCAACATTAGTGGTCACGTTAGTGCCACTAACGTTGAAGTTAACGTGAACCATCTTGGGCTAGGAACGTTAGTGAAAAAAGTGATTGTCACTAACATTCTCGAACCCACATTTTCACTTAACGTTAACGCCACTAACGTCCTAGCTAAAGTCCATGCCTACTTCACACTTTCTCTGCAAGTAAAGCTGAGCCCACTGAAGATTCCAAACTGCTTCAACTCAAGATCCAAAGGCCCATATCCAAAGACTTGAAGAGCCAACTAGAAGATCAGAACAGTAGTATATATAGGAGTAGTTTTGAACTAGAGAGGGGAGCTTGGGAGGCTTTTTGGCATTGAGAACTACTCTCTGTATAATTTTACTTTCTCTGCAACTTCTAGTTTTTACTTTCAGAATGTATTTTCCATCTTTGTTTTCCATTCCCAGAGCTATGAACAACTAAACCCCTTTCATTGGGTTAGGGAGCTCTGTTGTAATTTGACGGATCAATAATAGTTTTCATTATTCTTCTTCTTTCTTTTCTCTTGATTTTACTAGAAAGCTTTCAATCTTCATCCAATTGGGTAGTTATCTTGGAAAAGAAGCTATTCATACTTGGATCTCTTCGGAACCTTGGAAGAGGAATGAAGAGATCATGCTAGAAATGCTTTCTCATGTTGGACCAAATTGGGGTTTGGACGGATATGGTGATATATAATTCTCCCAATACTTTGATTTGGAAATACATGTGGTATAATCAGTGACCATACTTCATCTCTTCTCATGAGAAATTAGACCAAGGAATTGGCTATTGATCAAGATTTGAGAGATTGAATTACCAAGGAATTGGAATTCAATCACTTAAGATTGCCAAGGAGATCAATGAATGCATTGATTGAGGAAAAGATGAAAATGAACTTGATCTAGAGAATGCAACATCTCCTGAGCCCAATGAATTCCCCATTTTTGATCTTACCCATTCTTTTTACTTTCTGCCATTTACTTTTATGTTCGTCTTCCCCATTTTCCATTTAAGATTCTGAAATTTATTTTCTGTCATTTATATTCAGTTCTTTATTTCCAGCATTTACAATTTCTGCTATTTACTTTCCCGCCATTTAATTTTCTGCAACTCTCAAATCAACTTCTGCTTAGCTCAACTAGAACATTCCTCCAATTAAAGTTGCTTGACCAATCAATCCCTGTGGGATTCGACCTCACTCAATTGTGAGTTTTTACTTGACGATAATTCGGTATACTTGCCGATGGAAAATTTGTTGAGAGACAAGTTTCCGTGCATCAGTGGCGAGCTTGGACGACGACGGTAGCACGGACAGCAGAGGTGGCGCGATGAGGCTGGCTCCATGGTGCTGCAACTCAGGGACGGTGACTTGCGAGGATGGCATCGACGGGGCTCCTTGTGGTGGTCGTGATCCTCCTCCCCTTGGCGGCGTCAAACGGCAACGACAAATCCCAGTGCCACCGGCGTAAATCCCTTTCTCTTCCTCTCTTTCCTCGAGCTCCCTTTCCCATTGTTGTTGCATATTACTCTGAGAAAGGGGAAAGGTGTGTGTCACTATTGTTGGGTTGTGGGAGAAACTGTGTGTTGCTGCGCAGGGAAGATAGTAAGGAAAGGGGGTGGGCTGCGCAGTGTGAAGGGAAGCTGGAAGGGAAAAGGGTTTAGCAAAAATTAGGGTTAGGGGCAATTTGGTAATTTTAACAAAATTAGGGTAATAGGGTTACTTTTGTAATTTCAAATAAAAGTAGGGATAATATAGTAATTAGAAGTAAATTTTAATCCAACAATAATAATGTATAAAAATACTATTTGTTCGTCAATTTTACAAATTACTTTCAATAAAATGTTCAAATCTAAAAATTAGAAATAATATAATTAATTTCTCTATTTTCCAAAATAGTAGTATTAATATTTTTAGAATATAAATTATTTATTCCAAATCATACAAAATTCTTATTATTTCATAACTATCAACTTTATAATTTAAATATAGAAAATAATCTAATAATTGTAAAATTGGATAATAATCATAACTTATTTCAAATTCAATTAATCAAAACTTGCTTTAATTATCTTTAGTAAAATAATTTCTGAAATTAAGACTATAAATAACTATATGATTTGAGACTTGATCATAATAAGACTTTTCAAAAATTCTAGGTCTTACATCCTACCCACCTTACAAAAATTTTCGTCCTCAAAAATTGATACAAAATGAAAGAAATTTCATAACAGTTAATGAATGGATTTTTGACGGTTTAGAGTTTCACAAATGAAACCTCGTTGCAAGTATAGTTTCTAAAACAACAAACAATCCTCTCATACAAAAATTTGGTTGTCACAAGTAACAAACCCCAATAAAAATAATAACTGAAGTATTCAAACCTCGGGTCGTCTCTCAAAGAATTGCAGGGAAGTATGCTACTATTGGTTATGAGATAGTATTTTTTTGGGTTTTTGAAAGGTTGAACAAGGAATGTAAATGACAAAAAAATAAACTAATAATTAAGAAAAGTCTTAATAAGTATTGAGAATTGGAATTTCTATCCTCATTATCATCATCAATTATGATAGTAATTGTCCATTGCTCCCACTTAGTCAACCTCTAACTATGAAGGAAAGTCAAGTGGATAAATCAATTTGATTCCTCAAGTCCTAGTCAACTCTCAAGGAAAGACTAGAGTTAGTGGAATTCAAATCAACCAGCAAGTCTCAAATACCGATCAATAAAAAACATTTGATAATTCAAGAGTCTCCAATTAATCAATCCAAGTTAAGAATAGGAAAATCTAACTTAAAATCCTCCCAAGCATTTTATTAAACACTTGGAAGGCACAACATAAAAACATAGAAAAGCAATAAGAGATAATAAAATCCAAACAACCAATTGAAAGCATCAATAATATAAAATAAAGAAAGCAGTCATAAATATGAAATACCTCAAATTGCATTAAATAGAAAATCAAATCTAACATGAGAATTCATAAACTAAAGTGGATAAATAAATAAATCACCAAGAGAAGAGAAACTAAAGTGCTAGAATAAATAAGAGTAGAAGAAAAACTAAATTAAGGCAAAGTAAAAATCTGAAATTGAGAAAAACTAAATCTAAAAATCCTAAAACCTAGAGAGAGGAGAGAGCCTCTCTCTCCCCAAACTACATCTAGACCTAAATTATGAATAATGAAAGTTGTGTTTTTTTAATGATTCCTTCACTCTGCAGTCTCTAATCAGTGTTTTCAAGCTTGAAACTGGGCAAAAAGGAGCCCAGAAATTGCCCCCAGCGTCTTCTGCAATTTCTGCACATGGCGCATGTCACGCGTACGCGTACATCATGCGTACGCATCGCTGAACTTTCGCAAGGTTACGCGTACACGTCATCCACGCGTACGCGTCATCCACGCGTACGCGTCACCTAACTGCATGGCAACTATGGCTTGCATATCATTTTGAAGCTCCAAATGTCATCTTTCCAACGCAGCTGAAATCGCCTCATTCGGGCCTCTGTAGCTCAAGTTATGATCGATTTAGAATGAAGAGGTCGGGCTTGACAGCATAGCAATTCCGTCAATTTCTTGTATTCCTTCCACTTTTGCATGCTTCCTTTCCATCCTCTAAGCCATTCCTGCCCTATAAACCTTGAGAACACTTAACAAACATATGATGACATCGAATGGTAATAAGAGAGGATTAAAATAAGCAAATTTAAGGCCAAAGAAGCATGTTTTCAATCATAGCACAAAATTAGGAAGGAAAATGTAAAACATGCAAATTCTATGAATAAGTGTGAGAATAATGGATAACATCCACTCAATTATGCATAAAATAAACCCAAAAAATGGGGTTTATCAACAGATCACTCTTGAACACATTTAAGGAAGAAGCAAAAATATATCAACATATAAACATATATACGGTTTTCAAATACTTAGATTGTCGTATGCAGAAGGATACAAAGGTAGGAGTATGATTGCAAAGCAAATGTTACAAGATAGGCTCCATGCAAAAGATGACATGGTTCAAACATGTGATAGTAAAGCAAGGCATCGAAGGCTATAAAACAGGATGGGGTTAAAACGACGTGCTTATCATCTACGCACTAATCTCGTACCAACGTCAAAGCTTCAACTTTCCAACTCCATCAATCACTTTACAACTCCATAACCGGTCACCAGTCTAACACCCGCAGACTCTTTCACAAGGAACAAAACACCCACAACTCGTAGCATTGTACACCTACCACTTCAACTTTCATATACACATATCACTTCTTAAAGAACTAACGCATCGCATTGCTATGTCTACAGGTCACACGTGACATACATCAAAATAATTCTCGAGTCTACTCAGAAGGATACAAGATTTTAGAAAGGAGAGACAAGTATCAGAGATAATACTCCTAGACTTGAAAGAATGTATGCAATCTCAGGTAATCAAAGATGCTCAAGCAATGAAATTTGCTAGAAATAAATCAATTGACAACTTCAAAGATAACCCTTGGATTAAAGAAATTCAATAGGACCAATAAGAAGAAATCAGTGCATTAGTTTGAAACAAATTCAAGCTGAGTCGAAGAAGTATGAGGTTTACAGAAGAGAATATCTCAACCCCAAGACAAAGCTCACAGAACTCAAGAGCACGATTAAAAATACTTCCAAATACATTGTTCATAAAAAAATCGAAAACTTGCGGAAAAAAAAATCACTTTGCAGTCTAAAAGAAAAGTTAAGCAACAACCATTCTTCAAGAGAGTAACAAAAGCATAAACGTGACTTTGCTTTAATACGATTTCATGTTGAAGTAGATTATGTAGAATTTTAAAAACAAAATGTACACAGGTTTGGCTAAGAGCTAAAATATTTCCCCAAATATTTTAGAAAGATAGTTAGGTGCACAACCTAACCAAAAGTAATCATAAAACTCGGAAGAAAAATCAAATGCTTGTTCAAAAATTCCCAAAGTCCATATTCAAACAAGCGTGTACAAAAAATTTAGCAAGGAAGAAAGAGAAAGTTAAACTCTATTTAGAAAAGAGAATCCAAGGTAAAAAGTTGCTTATAAGTTGGTAAGGGAATTAAGTAGCGCGTTACAAACGGACAGGTTTCTACTGAATAAGGAAGCTTTCAAAACTTCATTTAAAATAGCGCATGCCAACTTTAAAACAACTTGTCAAAATTGAACAATCAAGCAACAGAAAATAAATTCTGTTTAGAATTTCTTCAAAGAGAATTCAAAACTTTTTTAAACAAAGTTTGAAACAAGACCCTAAAAGTATACTTGAAATCACCATCTCAGAAGGACATTCAAGAAGATTAGGATGTACTAAAAAAAAGGAGTCAAGCCATACAAGAAAGGATCTTAAATCCAGGTAGTTCAAACAAGATCCACTAGGCATGAGACATCAAACAAGCTTTCAATTGATCCAAAAAATACAAAAGTCACAAGAAAAGGCAACTCAATTATTAGTAATTTCTCAAGGATAAATCTTTGACTAAGAACTCTGGTAGAGACCATGAGAGGATAAGCAATGCACTAATTTGAAATGAATCGAACTGACTCACATAAGAATGAGATTTGCAAGAGAAGGAAAGCTGAGATTAATTGTAGTGCCCACAAAAGGTAGAAGTATAATTAAAACAGAATCAAGTATGACATCCATGGAGATGAAAAGCTTAAGAGAGAATGAGTCCGTTCATAAAAAGGAAGCTATGAGTCCAACACTTTTAAAAGAACAATAATGGCATAAATAATGTAGTATGCTAGACCAAACTCAAATAAAAAATGAATTAAGTGAAGTTTATCAAACGAAACTCAACCAGAATAAAAGCGAAAAATCCCTTCTTTTCGGAATTTTGAAAAATACCCATACATAACCAAGTAAAGACGTGCACTGGAACTATAGTAGAATTACTAGAAAGTCAATTTGTATTTAAAGTAAATGCAGTTCCGTAAACCAATAAAAGTACAGGTGAGGTATTAGAATTAAATAGTTGTTAAACTGTATAAGTAATCTTCAAAGTTTCATATATGGACAAGTATATATCTAATCAACAGCAAATTTTATAAAAATCTCAAAATTGGATGTAATCTCTGTCAAATAAGAGAAAAACTGAATCAACAATTTCTCTAAGAATGGACTCAGAATCCGGAGTTAAAAGGCACATCGCATTAAGACAATTTCAAAGCTATATCAAAGAATACGTGAATCGAGAAGAACTCAAACAGAGAAAGATAGATGCAACAAGGACTACAAACAAGCATATGCAATTAAGATCAAACAAGAATGCATATGAATAGAGGAATAGAGTTGAAAAATCAAACTACTTTTCAAAAGGATTAGCAAACAAGAACATCAAATTAGGATATGAAAGAACAGGTCGACTCGAACAGAATTCAAGACACACAACTGAGTAGCCTCGAGAAATAGTTTCCAATGTTCCCAAAACCCGCGATTCGCTTTACTCAAAACTTGTATATCATCTATGATAACCCATCAGTGCTTTCATATACATAATTCACTAGTATTAAGCCGGTCAAACTTAATATCAGGAATTATGCAATGTGATAAATCCCGATTTTGTGGTTTATCTTGTACTTAATTTGGGGGATTTTATCACCTTTTCTCACATTTATCCAATGAAATAGCATGGTTTTGCAATTCTCCCTTGATTTGTGCTTAAATGTGAAAACATGCTTTTCAGGCCTTAAAATAGCTAAATTTAATCCACCTTAGTTCCATTCGATGCCTTGATATGTTTGTTGAGTGATTTCAGGTTCATAAGGCAAGTATTGGATGGAAGAAGTGAGGAGAAACGCATGCAAAGGGGGAGCAACTGTTTGAAGTTTTAGCATCATGTAGTTTAGTTTCTAGAGAGAGAAGCTCCCTCTTCTCTCTAGAATTAGGATTAGAATTTCTTAGATCTAGGTTTAATTCATGCTTTGATTTACTTTTCCTTTACAATTTCTTGTTCATCTACTCTTCCTCTCTCTAATTTTGTATTTCATTCTTGTAATTGCTTACTTTGTTGTTGATGCACTCTTTCTTCTTCTATTTTCCTTTAATGCAATTTATGATTCATGTTCTTTTATTATTGATTTGCTTTATTGTTGTTTAATTCCTTGCAATTGAGTAGTGTAAATTTACATTCCTTGCAATTTACTATGCTTTCCTTTTATGCCTTCCAAGTGTTTGACAAAATGCTTGGTTGGGCTTTAGAGTAGATTTTGAGCATTCTTGGCTTGGAAAGAGTAATTAGGCAATCTTGAGTCATGAATACCCAACTTATGTTGGTGATCTAGAGTTGTTAGCTAATATTGTTTCCATTGACTCTAACCTTTTGCTAATTCTATTAGTGAGTTGATTAGTACATTTGGATTGAGATTAGCTAGTCTTATTAGACTTTCTCCGAGTATGAAGATAACATGATACCTTCCTCCATCTTTGGGGATAATGCAATGAGATAAATTCTTGTTTATTATTGTGATATGATTGATTAATCTTGTTTGACTTTCTCCCTATGTGTTGGAGTTGACTAAATAAGATGAATTAATCATTGTATGACTAGGATAGAAAGCCTATGATCTCAACCCTTGCCATGAATGTCTCTCTTCTTTAATTGCTTGCTTGATTTACTCTTCTTGTCATTTAAATTCTTGTCCATTTACTTCCTTGCCCCTTTATCAATCATACCCCCTTGTTCCTTCATAGCCAATAATCATTCACTTCATTGCAATTCCTCGTGAGACGACCCGGAGTCCAAATACTCCGGTTAATTCTTATTTGGGGTTTATACATGTGACAACCTAAATTTTTGTATGTGAGGACTCTTTGTTGGTGTAGAACTATACTTGCAACGAGAATTCATTCAATTGAGAAAATTCTATATCAACAAAAGTCTACACATCACAATAAGACCATTATTGGTTAATCATCTGTCGGTTCTCACTAGCGTCGGAATAAGACCATTATCCTTTTGCACACTGTCACTGTGCCCAACATTCACGAGTTTGAAGCTCGTCACAGTCATCCCTTTCAGATCCTACTCGGAATACCATAGATAAGGTTTAGGCTTTCCGGATCCCAGGAATGCTGCCATTGATTCTAGCCTATACCACGAAGGTTCTAACCTCCGGACTCGGTCCGTGGATTAGAAACCCAAGAGATACGCACTCAAGCTGTCGCCCAATGACTATGTTGAGCTCAGATAGAATGGAGTGGTTGTCAGGCACGCGTTCATAGGGTTGAGGATAATGATAAGTGTCACGGATCATCATATTCTCCATATTGAAGTACGATTGAGTATCTTAGAATAGAATCAAGTGTAATTGAATAGAAAACAGTAGTAATTGCATTAATCCATTGAAACACAGCAGAGCTCCTCACCCCCACCTATGGGGTTTAGAGACTCATGCCATCAGAGGTACAATATGAAATGTAAGAATGTCATAAGTTCCCAACTGAATTTCTAAAAGTAGTTTTTATACTAGACTAGTAACCTAGGGTTACAGAAAATGAGTAACTAAGTGCATATAGTGCAGAAATCCACTTTTGGGACCCACTTGGTGTGTGATTAGGCTGAGCATTGAAGCTTTTTTGTGCTTAGGCTGTTCCTGGAGTTAAACGCCAGCTTTGGTGCCAGCTTGGGAGTTTTACTCCAATTCTGGTGCCAGTTTGGGCGTTTTATGCCAGAATTTTTAGGCTGACTTTGAACGCCAGTTTGGGCCATCAAATCTCAGGCAAAGTATGGACTATTATATATTGCTGGAAATCCCAAGATGTCTAGTTTTCAACGCAATTGAGAGCGCACCAATTGGGCTTCTGTAGCTCCAAAAAATTTAGTTCGAGTGCAGGGAGGTCAGAATCCAACAGCATCTGCAGTCCTTTTTCAGCCTCTGAATCAGATTTTTGCTCAGGTCCCTCAATTTCAGCCAGAAAATACCTGAAATTACAAAAAAACACACAAACTCATAGTAAAGTCTAGAAATATGATTTTTGAATAAAAACTAATAAAAATATAATAAAAAGTGAATAAAACATACTAAAAACTATGTAAAAACAATACCAAAAAGGGTATAAATTATCTGCTCATCACAACACCTAACTTAAATTGTTGCTTGTCCCCAAGCAACTAAAAACAAAATAGGATAAAAAAGAAGAGAATATACAATAAATTTCAAATATCATTGAAGCTTTGTTCCAATTAGATGAGCGGGACTTGTAGCCTTTTTGCTTCTGAACAGTTTTGGCATCTCACTTTATCCTTTGAAGTTCAGAATGATTGGCATCTATAGGAACTCCAAATTCAGATATTGTTATTGATTCTCCTAGTTCAGTATGTTGATTCTTGAACATAGTTACTTTATGAGTCTTGGTCGTGACCCTAAGCACATTGTTTTCCAGTATTACCACTGGATACATAAATGCCACAGACACATAACTGGATGAACCTTTTCAGATTGTGACTCAGCTTTGCTAGAGTCCCCAATTAGAGGTACCCAGAGCTTTTAAGCACACTCTTTTTGCTTTGGACCACGACTTTAACCACTCAGTCTCAAGCTCTTCACTTGGACCTTCATGCCACAAGCACATGGTTAGGGACAACTTGATTCAGCCGCTTAGGCCAGGAATTTATTCCTTTGGGCCCTCCTATCCATTAATGCTCAAAGCCTTGGATCCTCTTTACGCTTGCCTTTTAGTTTAAAGGGTTATTGGCTTTTTCTGCTTGCTTTCTTTTTTTTTTCTTTTTCTTTTTTTTTTCACCATTTTTTTTGCAAGCTTTGTATTTACTGCTTTTTCTTGCTTCAAGAATCAATTTTATGATTTTTCAGATTATCAATAACATTTCTCCTTTTTCATTATTCTTTCAAGAGCCAACAGTTTTAACATTCATAAACAACAATATCAAAAATATGCATTGTTCAAGCATTCATCCAGAAGACAAAAAGTATTGCCACCACATCAAAATAATTAGATTATTTTCAAGATATAATTCGAAATTCATGTACTTCTTGTTCTTTTGCAAATAAAAACATTTTTCTTTTAAGAAAGGTGATGGATTTATGGGATTATTCATAGCTTTAAGACATATACTCTAAATTTTATTGATCATGGAATAGAAATAAGACATGAAATAAGCATAAAAGCAGACAAATAATAATAAAAGAAAGGAAATTAAAGACAAAAATAAATAACTCTAATACTAATGCTCATGTAACTCTTAAAATAGATCTCTAATAACAAAAGTTTTCACAGAGTTAGGACTCAACAACCTGCATTGGGAGAGGCAAGTGCTCCTTCAATTTGTAGGACGCCTGGCTCTTCAAGGGACAGCTTCTGGCGCTTTAGTTCCTGTAGCTCACGCCCTTGCTTCTCTTGTTCTCTGAGTAGTTTGCAGAGCATGTTGTTCTGATTCTGCTGATCTTCTTTGAGTTGATCCATAGATTCTTGCAGCTTGTTGACAGATGCTTCTAAGCGGGCCCAATAGTCAAATTGAGGAATTTCTGGGAGGAGCTCATGCGCCCTCCTCTTGATGAGGTTGTCTTGAACTTGAGGTCCATCCATCACCCTTTTGGTGATTGAGTGTTCGACTGGGATATACTCTTCAACACCTATTTGTACTCCCGCACTTTACATAACAGACTGATCAAGCTTGGGTAGCCAATTTGGCTTTAGTGGATTCCTTGTTTGCAATTGTGTAAATTTCACAAGGAAATAATTGATGGACCTCCACTTCTTTTCCCAGCATAATACAGTGGATCATCACTGCTCTTTTGATAGTGACTTCAGAGTGGTTACTGGTGGGAAGTATGGATCACCCAATGAAATCCAGCCAGCCCCTAGCAACTGGCTTGAGGTCTCCTCTCTTCAGTTAGTTTGGGATACCTTTTGAATTGGTTATCCACTTGGTTCCAAGGAGGCATATGTCCTCTAGAACTTGATCCAACTTTTTATCTTTAGCCATTCTCCTGTTAAAGGATTTTGGATCATCCTGTAGTTGAGAAAGTTTGAGGACTTCTCTCACTTTGTCAAGATAGAAGTAGATAATCCTCCCTCTGACCATGGTTCGAAAAGTGTGGAAGCCAGTTCCCTCCATTCTTTGCTTATCTGTCAGCCATAGATTTGCATAGAATTCCTGGACCATGTTTCTTCCCACATTCATCTCAGGATTAGCTAGGATTTCCCAGCCTCTATTTCGAATCTGCTATTGGATCTCTGGATATTCGTCTTCTTTCAGATCGAACTTGACTTCCAGGATCACTGATCTTCTGCACACTATTTTAAAGTAATGATCTGCATGTTCTTTGGTGCAGAACCACTCATGCATCTATTGTGGTTTTGGATTGTTTTCTTTCTTGCCTCTTATAGTGGTTTGTTTTCCTTTAGGGGCCATGATCTTGGTCAGTGATCACGAAAAATCACACCAAACTTAGAGGTTTGCTTGTCCTCAAGCAAAAGCACAGAAAGAAGATGAGTAGATGGAGAGAATGATTCGAATGATGGAGGAGGGGTGATGGCCGAATGTATAAATAGAGGGGAGAGAGGGTATGGTTTTGAAAATTTAAAAAGAAAAAGATATGATTGAAAGATATAATTGATAAAAGATAAACATGATATGCAAAAGAGAAGATTATTTTCAAAATTTAAGAGATAAGAAGAAGATATGAGGAAGCTAAATCTGAATTTTTTTGTTTATGTATCTAAGAAATAAAAGATAATATGAATGAATTAAAAAGATTTGAAAAAAAATTGGGAAGTTAAATGAGTTTTTGAAAAAGATTTGAAAAGAATTTGAAGGAGAATTAAAAGGAATTTATAAGATTATGAATTTTTGTTAATGGAAGTTAGAAATTGAATGTTTGTAATGTTTAGATGCAGAAAATTTTGAATTAAAATAAGAAAATTCGAAAAAAATTTCGATTGAAAACGAAATTACTTCTCCCCTATCTGTTCTGGCGTTAAACGCCCAGAATGATATCCATTCTGGAGTTTAACGCCCATCTGGTGGCCATTTTGGGCGTTTAATGCCCAGCCAGGTACCCTGGCTGGCGTTAAACGCTAGAAATCCTTCTTCACTGGGCATTTTTCTGAATGCCCAGAATATTGCCAATTCTGCGTTAAACGCCCAGAATGCTGCCTATTCTGGCGTTTAACGCCCAGAATGATACCTTTACTGGTGTTAAACGCCATAATGGCTACCATTCTGGCGTTTAACGCCCAGATTTCCTCTTTACTGGCGTTTTGACGCCAGTGAGCTCCTTTCCTCTGTGATTTCTCTGTTTTATGTCTTGAACCTCTATTTTTCTGACTTTTTCACTGAAAATATATTAATTAACAAGGAAAACAAAATTAAAAAGACTTATCTAACTGTTACAAACATCTAATTATTGATAATGGCTGGGTTGCCTCCCAGCAAGCGCTTCTTTACTGTCTTTAGCTGGACTTTACTGAGCTTTTAACTTAGTCTCAGCTTTGAGCATTCTTGCTCAACATTGCCTTCAAGATAATGTTTGATTTTTTGTCCATTAACAATGAACTTTTTGTCAGAATCAATATCTTAAAGTTCAACATAGCCATATGGTGACACACTTGTAATCACATATGGGCCCCTCCACCGGGATTTCAATTTCCCGAGGAACAATCTGAGCCTAGAGTTAAATAGCAGGACCTTCTGTCCTATCTCAAAGACTCTAGATGATAGCCTTTTGTCATGCCATATTTTTTTTTCTCCTTATAAATTTTGGCATTTTTGAAAGCTTTGAGTCTGAATTCTTCCAGCTCATTCAACTGGAGTAATCTCCTTTCTCCAGCTACCTTAGTATCAAGGTTTAGGAACCTAGTTGTCCAGTAGGCCTTGTGTTCCAGTTCCACTGGTAGATGACAGGCTTTTTCATACACAAGCTGGTATAGAGAGGTCCCTATAGGAGTCTTGAATGCTGTTCTGTATGCCCACAAATCATCATCAAGACCTCTTGCCCAATCCTTTCTACGGGCATTTACAATCCGCTCCAGGATTCGCTTTAGTTCTCTATTTGAGACTTCAGCCTGCCCATTTGTCTTTGGATGATATGGAGTTGCCACTTTATGGTTGATTCCATTTCGTACCAGAGCAGAGTCAAGCTGTTTATTGCAGAAATGAGTTCCTCCATCGCTGATCAATATCCTAGGGACACCGAACCTGCTGAAGATATGCTTCTGAAGGAACTTCATCACTATCTTAGTATCATTAGTGGGTGTTGCAATTGCCTCTACCCATTTAGATACAGAGTCTACTGCCACTAGAAAATAAGTGTTTGAGTATGAAGGTGGGAAAGGCCCCATGAAGTCAATACCCCATACATCAAACAACTCAATCTCTAAGATCCCTTGTTGAGGCATGGCATAACCGTGAGGCAGATTACCAGCTCTCTGGCAACTGTCATAGTTATGTACAAACTCTCGGGAGTCTCTATAGAGAGTAGGCCAGTAGAAGCCACACTGGAGAACCTTGGTGGCTGTTCACTCACCTCCGAAATGTCCTCCATATTGTGATCCATGTCAATGTCATAGGATCTTCTGTGCCTCTTCTCTAGGAACACATCTACAGATCATTCCGTCTGCGCACCTCTTAAAGAGGTATGGTTCATCCCGCAAGTAGTATTTTGCATCAGAAATTAATTTTTTCGTTTGCACCTTGCTGTACTCTTTGGGTATGAATCTCACAGCTTTATAGTTTGCAATGTCTGCAAACCATGGTATTTCCTAAATGGCAAAGAGTTGCTCATCCGGGAAGGTTTCAGAGATCTCAGTAGGAGGGAGGGACGCTCCTCCTACTAGTTCAATCCGGGACAGGTGATCTGCTACTTGGTTCTCTGTCCTTTTTCTATCTCTTATTTCTATATCAAACTCTTGCAGAAGCAACACCCATCTTATGAGTCTGGATTTTGAATCCTACTTTGTGAGGAGATATTTTAGAGCAGCATGGTCAGTGTACACAATCACCTTTGATCCTACTAAATAAGATCTGAACTTGTCAATGGCATAAACCACTGCAAGTAACTCTTTTTCTGTGGTTGTGTAATTTTTCTGTGCATCATTTAAAACACGGCTAGCATAATAAATGACATGCAGAAGCTTGTTATGCCTCTGTTCCAACACTGCACCAATGGCATGGTCACTGGCATCACACATTAGTGCGAATGATAATGTCCAGTCTGGTGCAGAAATAACTGGTGCTGTGACCAGCTTAGCTTTCAGAGTTTCAAACGCCTGTATACATTCCGTGTCAAAGATAAATGGTGTGTCAGCAGCTAGCAGATTGCGCAAAGGTTTTGCAATTTTTGAAAAATCCTTTATAAACCTCCTATAGAATCCTGCATGCCCTAGAAAGCTTCTGATTGCTTTAACATTGGTAGGTGGTGGTAATTTTTCAATTACCTCTACCTTAGCTTGATCAACCTCTATTCCCTTGTTTGAAATTTTGTGCCCAAGGACAATTCCTTCGGTCACCATAAAGTGACATTTTTCCCAGTTTAAAACCATGTTAGTCTCTTGGCACTTTTTCAGAACAAGTGCTAGATGGTCAAGGCATGAGCTGAATGAGTCTCCAAATACTGAGAAGTCATCCATGAAGACTTCCAGAAACTTCTCTACCATATCAAAGAATATAGAGAGCATGCACCTTTGAAAGGTTGCAGGTGCATTGTACAGACCAAATGGCATCCTTCTGTAGGCAAATACTCCAAATGGACATGTGAATGCTGTTTTCTCTTGGTCTTGAGGGTCTACTGTAATTTGGTTGTAACCTGAATAGCCATCCAAAAAGCAGTAGTATTCATGACCTGATAATCTCTTTAGCATCTGGTCTATAAATGGTAAAAGAAAATGATCCTTCCCGGTGGCTGTATTGAGCCTTCCAATACACATACGTCACCCTGTAACTGTTCTTGTAGGAACCAGTTCATTCTTTTCATTATGAAGAACTGTCATGCCTCCCTTCTTGGGGACAACTTGAACAGGGCTCACCCAGAGACTATCAGAAATAGGATAAATAATCCCAGCATCTAGTAACTTAGTGACCTCTTTCTGCACCACCTCCTTTATGGCTGGATTTAGCCGCCTTTGTGGTTGAACCACTGGCTTAGCATCATCCTCCAATAGGATCTTGTGCATGCATCTTCTTGGGCTAATACCCTTAAGATCACTTATGGACCACCCAAGAGATGTCTTATGTGTCCTTAGCACCTGAATTAGTGCTTTCTCTTCCTGTGGATTTAAAGCAGAGCTTATGATCACCGGAAAAGTGTCACATTCTCCCAGAAATGCATATTTCAGAGATGGTGGTAGTGGTTTGAGCTCGGGTTTAGGAGGCTTATCCTCTTCTTGAGGAATTTTCAGAGGTTCTTCCATTCTCTCTGGTTTCTCCAGATCAGGCTGAACATCCTTAAAAATGTCCTCTAGCTCTGATTCGAGACTCTCAGTCATATTGACCTCTTCCACCAAAGAGTCAATAACATCTGCGCTCAAGCAGTCTTTTGGTGTGTCTGGATGCTGCATAGCTTTAACAGCATTCAACTTAAACTCATCCTCATTGACTCTCAGGGTTATCTCTCCTCTTTGGACGTCAATGAGGGTTCGTCCCGTTGCTAGGAAGGGTCTTCCTAGAATGAGAGTCACACTATTGTGCTCCTCCATTTCCAGCACTACAAAGTCAGTAGGAAAGTCAAATGGCCCAACTTTGACAATCATGTCCTCAATTATGCCTGATGGGATTTTAATGGAGCCATCAGCAAGTTGGAGGCATATCCGGGTTAGTTTAACTTCATCAGTAAAACCAAGCTTTTTGATAGTGAATGCAGGTATTAGGTTGATACTTGCCCCAAGATCACATAGAGCTGTCTTGGCACAAGCACCCTCTAATGTGCATGGCATCATAAAGCTTCCGGGATCTTTAAGCTTCTCTGGTAAGCTTTTCAAAATGACTGCAATGCATTCTTCAGTGAGGAAAACTTTTTCAGTTTCTCTCAAATCCTTCTTATGACTTAAGATCTCTTTCATGAACTTAGCATAAGAGGGTATTTGCTCAAGTGCCTCTACAAACGGAATCTTTATTTCAAGAGTCCTGAGATAGTCTGCAAAGCGGGCAAATTGTTTATCCTATTTCGCTTGGTGGAGTTTCTGAGGATAAGGCATCTTGGCTTTATATTCTTCAACCTTAGTTGCTGCAGGTTTATTTCCTACAGAAGTGGTTGGAAAAGCCTGCTTAATGGGGTTGTTATCAGCACTTGCAAGTGTCTGACCCCTTTGTGGCATTTGAACACCAGAATTGGGGGCTGCATGGGAGTTTAACGCCACCTTTTCACCCTTTTCTGGCGTTTGAACGCCAGGATTATTCCTCTCTGGGCTCTTACTGTCCTCAGAGGGATTTTGGGTAGTGGTTTGGTTATCCTTTATTAGCTAGTCCTTTCTTGGCTTCCTGCTACCTTGGATTGATACATTCAGTGTTTTTACACTCCTTAATTGAACAGCTTGGCATTCTTCTGTTATCTATTTAGATAGCTGCTGTCTTGTCTGATCCAATTGTGCTTCCATATTTTGGTTGGCATTTTTAGTGTCTTGGAGCAACTCTTTGAATTCTGCGAACTGTTTTGTTATAATAAGCAATTGCTGATTGAGTTCAGCAACTTGTTCTTGAGGACTAAGTTTAGTGGATACTGCTTTAGCCTCTTCTTTTAGGGAGGACTCACTACTCAAGTACAGATGCTGATTTCTAGCAACTGTATCAATGAGCTCTTGAGCCTCTTCAATTATCTTTCTCATATGTATAGATCCACCAGCTGAGTGATCTAGAGTTATTTGAGCTTTTTCTGTAAGCCCATAGTAAAAGATGTCTAACTGCAACCACTCTGAAAACATTTCAGAGGGGCATTTCCTTAGCATCCCTTTGTACCTCTCCCAGGCATTGTAAAGGGATTCATCATCCTCTTATTTAAAGCCTTGAATGTCCAGCCTTAGCTGTGTCATCCTTTTTGGAGGGTAATATTGATTCAGGAATTTGTCTGATAATTGTTTCTATGTTCTTATGCTTGCTGTAGGTTGGTTATTTAACCACCTCTTAGCTTTATCTTTTACAGCAAATGAAAACAGTAATAATCTGTAGACATCTTGATCCACTTTTTTATCACGTACTGTATCAGCAATTTATAAAAACTGTGCCAGAAACTCAGTAGGTTCTTCCTGTGGAAGACCAGAATACTGGCAATTTTGCTGCACCATGATAATGAGCTGAGGATTTAGCTCAAAACTGCTTGCTCTGATGAGGGGTATACAGATACTACTCCCGTATGCAGCAGTAATGGGTTAGCATATGATCCCAGAGTCCTTCTGGACTGTTCATTTCCACTTAGGTCCATGATGGAGAAAAGGAAATTGATGTGAATTATAATTAAAATATATTTTTATTTTTATTTTATTTAATTAAAAATAGCCGAATAAAAAAGATAAAATAAAATAATTGGAAAATAAAATATAGGTTTTGAAAACTAAAAGAAAAAGAAAAAGAATTCGAAAATTAAAGTAATCAATTAGAAAAAGAAATTTAAAAAACTTTGGATATGATTTTTGAAAAAGATTTTGAATTTTGAAATTTTAAAACTAAGATGAGATAAAATAAAAAATTTTAAAATAAAAATCTGAATTTTTTTTTAAATGAAATTTTCGAAAATTCAATTAAATAAAGAGAAAATATATTTTTGAATTTAATGAGGAAAGAAAAAAAATAATAGAATGACACCAAACTTAGAATTTTGTTTAGATCAAAACAGAGAAAACAAACAAGAAAACTTTGAATGTCAAGATGAACACCGAGAACACTTTGAAGATCAGGATGAACACCAAGAACAAATTTTAAAAATTTTTAAGAAAATAGAAACATAAAGGACACCAAACTTAAAAAAATTTATATTTTGGACACTGATAACTCGAAAATGTATAAGATAAGCAGTAACAATCACCAAACAAGAAATGTTAAAGATCATATAAGGAAAATTATCAAGAACAATTTGAAGATCAATAAAGAACTAAGAACATATAATTCGAAAATTGAAAGAAAAAATAAAATCATGCAATTGACACCAAACTTAAAACATGAAACTAAACTCAAACAGAAGACTAAATTATGAAGTTATTGATTTTTTTTAAAATTTTCGAAAATAGTTTAGAAAAATAAAATAAGGATTTTAAAATTTTAACCCAAAACAATAATAGAAGACTCAATGTTAGTGACTCTAAACCAAAAAGACAAATTTTCCTAATCTAAGCAACAAAATAAACCGTCAGTTGTCCAAACTCGAACAATCCCCAACCAACGGTGCCAAAAACTTGGTGCACGAAATTGTGATAACACTTTTCACAACTCCGCACAACTAACCAGCAAGTGCACTGGGTCGTCCAAGTAATACCTTACGTGAGTAAGGGTCGATCCCAAGGAGATTGTCGGCTTGAAGCAAGCTATGGTTATTTTGTAAATCCTAGTCAGAAGATTAATGATAATAGTGGTTATATTTATGAAAATAAATAACATGAAATAAACAGTACTTGTGATTCAGTAATGGGGAACAGGCTGAGGTTCCGGAGATGCTCTGTCATCTGAATCTCTGCTTTTCTACTGTCTTCCTCTCTAAACACGTGTGGCCTCCTTCCATAGCAGGCTGTATGATCCTCTCGGATGACAAATACCAAGCGCTGTCACCGCACGGCTAATCATCTGTCGGTTCTCACTAGCGTTGGAATAGGACCATTATCCTTTTGTACACTGTCAGTGCGCCCAACATTCGAGAGTTTAAAGCTCGTCACAGTCATCCCCTTCAGATCCTACTCGGAATACGACAGACGAGGTTTAGACTTTCCGGATCCCAGGAATGCTGCCATTGATTCTAGCCTATACCACGAAGGTTTTAACCTCCGAACTCGGTCCGTGGATTAGAAACCCAAGAGATACGCACTCAAGCTGTCGTCCAATGACTACGTTGAACTCAGGTAGAACGGAGTGGTTGTCAATCACATGTTCATAGGGTTGAGGATAATGATGAGTGTCACAGATCATCATATTCTCCATATTGAAGTACGAGTGAGTATCTTAAAATAGAATCAAGCGTAATTGAATAGAAAACAGTAGTAATTGCATTAATCCATTGAAACACAGCAGAGCTCCTCACCTCCACCTATGGGGTTTAGAGACTCATGCCGTCAGAGGTACAATATGAAATGTAAAAATGTCATAAGTTCCGAAATGAATTTCTAAAAGTAGTTTTTATACTAGACTAGTAACCTAGGGTTACAGAAAATGAGTAACTAAGTGCAAATAGTGCAGAAATCCACTTCCGGGGCCCACTTGGTGTGTTCTTGGGCTGAGCATTGAAGCTTTTCATGCTTAGGCTGTTCCTGGAGTTAAACGCCAGCTTTGGTGTCAGTTTTGGCGTTTTACTCAAATTCTGGTGCCAGTTTGGGCGTTTTACGCCAGAATTTTTAGGCTGACTTTGAACGCCAGTTTGGGCCATCAAATCTCGGAAAAAGTATGGACTATTATATATTGCTGGAAAGCCCAAGATGTCTACTTTCCAAGGCAATTAAGAGCGCGCCAATTGGACTTCTGTAGCTCCAAAAAATCCAGTTCGAGTGCAGGGAGGTCAGAATCCAATAGCATATGCAGTCCTTTTTCAGCCTCTGAATCAGATTTTTGCTCAGGTCCCTCAATTTCAGCCAGAAAATACCTGAAATTACAAAAAAATACACAAACTCATAGTAAAGTCCAGAAATGTAATTTTTGAATAAAAACTAATAAAAATATAATAAAAAGTGAATAAAACATACTAAAAACTATGTAAAAATAATGCCAAAAAAAGGGTATAAACTATCCACTCATCAGGGACAATAAATAATAACTAAAGCAATACAAAGCATCACGACAATACTAGATAAACTCTTCTTGACTTCTGCGTCCACATCCTGAAAAGAAAAATTTGTAGGGGGTGAGAACATCATCCTCGAAAGGGTTCTCGGTAGAGGGTTTTTGGGGATTACTATAATAGGATACATGAAGGTAAAACCGTTATAGTGATTAATAACTGCCTTATGCATCTTTTCAAAAACAATGGTTTACTATAAAAGAAGAATCTGAAATCTTTTCTAAAAGAGGACTGTTCATTTCTTCAAAATTTTAAAGCCTTTCAAAAGGTTTTTCTATGCTGAACCAAATTAGTTCTTCATACTTTTTCAAACCAAAAACATCAACCAGACATGGCCTTCGGCCTACCTAATGATCAACCACGGCCCTAGGCCCAAGCAACCCAAACAAAAACCAATCACCACAGTCTAACAAAGTCTCAGTCGCAAACACAAATAGAAAGGTTCAAGCACAAACAAACAGTTACTGCAAGTAGAACAATTAGCAGTTAATCACAAGTAATCATGAAGGTAAACCAAGTACAATATGCACACCCAAAAAATGTCACATAGATACATATGATGAATGCCTGTCCTAGTGGCTGATGATATCATCTGTCGGTTATAAAGCCAACCAGACAAGTCCTGGTAGCTAACCATTGGACTGTCCCTTTGTCGTGCATCCCAAACTCGAGTTATTCACAAGAGATAATTATAATTCACATCCAACACTCTCACTGGTGTATGTTCATGGGGGCGAGCTCATCCGGAACTTTCACAATGTCCGGCCACACTTACGACATAGGGTCAGCAGAGTATCAAGTCTCAACCTGGAGCACGTGGTGGCTAGCCACTGCTTCTATCCTGGGAAACTCGTATCTCAGGTAGTTGGAAGTGCAAAATCACAATATCAATATCTCAGTATATATGCATTTATTCTCAGCCATAAATCAACATTCATTTTAGCCTTCCGTCTTAAATTCATGACTCATAGTCAGCCATCTGGCTCATAACATATTCCGCAATCAGCCAAAATTCGTTATCATACACAGCCATTCCGGCTCATAACAAAATAGCACTTCCACCATCCAACATTATCAAATTCATAAAATAAGCATTCAAGCCTTAAATAACTTTTTCTCAATTCACTTCACTTTGAAATCAAATTTCAACTCTTTTCAGCCTTGGCTTTAAGGTTTCCATTCCTCAAATCATCTCAGGCTCATAAGCCCCTTTTACTCAAAGTAAGTTTCCCCTTTAAAAACAAAGCCACTATCGGCATCCTCTTTCCAAAACTTTCAAAACCATGGCAAATTAAAGATCTCTTTTGAAATATTCAAAATCATCCACCCAACAATGGGATTTTATCACAAAAGTTCCTCGGCAGAGTCTCAAGTCTTTAGGGGAGAATAACATAAATCATTTCCTCAAATTCACTTAAATTCATTAAAACCTTGGCTTCCTGATTTGAGTAATACAATAGGATCTAAGCCAAACCGAGTCATGTAATCAATTTCTCCTTTCAAAGCCGTTTCCTTTACTTAAACAAAACCAGCTTCAACCCCATGATAAATTCTAAAGCGTTTCAAACTGCTCAAAAATTGTTTTAGTCTTGCAAAAATTCAGAATTCAAAGAGTACTTAAAACTTTTCCCAAAACATTTTAGAATGAAACTTGTCAATAGACATTCAAGTTCTTTCAAAGTTACTGAAACTCGTCTAATTGAAACCCTCAAGTCAAATTAAAAGACATAACCTTTTTTACATTTAAAACAGCCTTAAAACAGAAGTTTCATCAAAATAACTTGCTCCCAAAAGAGATACAATACTTTTCTTAAAAAATAAGGCTAAATCACAATTTCCATTTTAATAATTCATTTCAAAAGCATAAGTCATCCCTTTCTTAATAATTCAAATAAAATAGTAGAAGTCTCTAACTCATAATTTTCCAGATAACATTTCAATAAAGTTCTGGATTCTACCGGAATTTCGACAGCACCTCCCCTAAAACTTGGACTTTGCCACCCGGTTCGGGTCCCAACTAAACCGTTCCACAATCCTTTTCAACGATCCAAATCCAAAAATCAGTTCAAAAGCAAGCTAAATCCAACAGTCACCTCATTTTCATATCTCAAGGAAACTGTTTCAAAATCAAATCAATATCAACTGATTAAACTCATTTCCAAAATTTTAAAGAAATAGTTCAACAACAATTCATTTATCAAAACCAAATCAATTAAAGCAAACCAGGCTGAATCCAAAAGTGTATTCTATTTTTTACATTATCAAGAAAATTAACTCAACTCAAATCAATTCCCAACGGATTAAATTCGATCTCAAATCTCTAAAAGAATCAACTTCAAAAACATTCCATTTCACAAAGTCGCACAATGATCCAGTCAAACAAACATTCACAATCATTCAAGACAACCAAACAATACATAAGAATGATACAATCACAAAATATACGTTGTCTCACATCAGTATCCATATGTAATAATTCCAATATATAAAACATAGTTTTCGAAAAAATCCCCTACCTCAAAATGCAAAACCATAACCCAAACGCATCACAGGAACCTTCTCTCTTAACCCGAAATCACCGACAACCGCAACCTCAGCTCCAAGCCACTTTCGCAGTAACCACAGCAACTCTAATCGTGACATACAACAACCGAAACTCAATCTTATAACAATTAATGCCACAAATCTTAGCGTGAGATAACAGAACAGTAACTAAAGGGCTTTCAAATTGAAAATGCTTACTGAAACGAAGAAAGAACCGCTGAACCGAAATAGAGACGGTCTCTGAGCCGGTTCGGCGGCAGCCCGACAGCCACCTCAAGCGGCAGCGGTGACCTGAACAATATGCAGCGACAATGAGGTTCCCAGAAACTCAGTGGAAAGAAGAACCAACTTAAAACCCTTACCGACAAAGTTTTCCGGCGACAGCAGTGGCGTTTTCTGGCGGCCAGGCACGGTAGCGCAGTTCCCTTCTCTGACAGCGACACTCGTGGCGACAACCTTCCACCACGGTGAGCACAGCCACGCGGTGCGACAGCAACCCCGCGACGACTCCCTCTCGCGCCTCATCTCCCTCCGCTACACGCGAGTTCAGTGACGGCACTACATCCCCTGTCGAGCGCCGTTTTCCATCTAAAGAACGCTTCTCTTCCCGACCTCCTGCAGCAGATCCGGCAGACACAGCTCCACCGACGACACCAGGAAGCACGATGCTGACAGCGGCGCTTGCGACGGGCTTCACGACGAGGAGGGATCGCAGAAACTCAAGCCCCGCAAAGACGGCAGGAGCGATGGCATTTCTCAGTAACCTATCATCTGCGGCAGTGCTGGGCAGAGACGGCGACGATACAACTGGCGGTGGCGAGCTTGGACGACGACGGTAGCACAGACAGCAGAGGTAGCTCGACGAGGCTGGCTCCATGGTGCTGCAGCTCAGGGACGGTGACTCGCAAGGATGGCAACGACGGGGCTCCTTGTGGTGGTCGTGATCCTCCTCCCCTCGGTGGCGTCAAATGGCGATGGCAAATCCCAGTGCCACCAATTCAGATCCCTTTCTCTTCCTCTCTTTCTTCGAGCTCCCTTTCCCATTGTTGCTGCATATTACTCTGAGAAAGGGGAAAAGGTGTGTGTCGCTGTTGTTAGGTCGTGGGGGAAATTGTGTGTTGCTGCGCAGGGAAGATAGTGAGGAAAGGGGGTGGGCTGCGTAGCGTGAAGGGAAGCTGGAAGGGAAAGGGTTTAGCAAAAATTAGGGTTAGGGGCAATTTGGTCATTTTAACAAAATTAGGGTAATAGGGTTAGTTTTGTAATTTCAAATAAAAGTAGGGATAGTATAGTAATTAGAAGTAAATTTTAATCCAACAATAATAATGTATAAAAATACTATTTGTTCGTCAATTTTACAAATTACTTTTAATAAAATGTTCAAATCTAAAATTAGAATATAAAATTCTTATTATTTCATAACTATCAACTTTATAATTTAATATAGAAAATAATCCAATAATTGTAAAATTGGATAATAATCATAACTTATTTCAAATTCAATTAATCAAAACTTGCTTTAATTATCTTTAGTAAAATAATTTCTGAAATTAAGACTACAAATAACTATATGATTTGAGACTTGATCATAATAAGACTTTTCAAAAGTTCTGGGTCTTACAATAAACAAATCCGAAGCCTTAACTGCCTTCCATAATATATTTCACATTGACTTTATTGTTTGCTTTCCAATTCTCTGAATTTACTATTTAATGCATTTTACAACCTTCAAAACACAACTTTCTACTTGCTTGACTAAGTGAGTCATTCGACCATTGTTTCTCAGTCCATCAATCCTCGTGGGATCGACCCTCACTCACCTAAGGTATTACTTGGTACGACCCGATGCACTTGCCGGTTAGTTGTGGGTATTCAAAATCCCGCATCAGCTATAACTTGCCTTCCGGATCCCCAAATTTTATAAAACTTGTTTTGAAAGAAATTGGGTCCATGAGGTTTATATCGTTCGAAGAACGGATGAAAAATTATTTAAAATGAAAAAGTTATGCGTGATGGAAGTTTAGTGCAAAAATCTGGTTTTCTGCAAACTTAGCATCTTTTGAGGAAAACGGGGTGGTCGCATATGCGACGTGGGATTTGGGCTCTGCCCAGTCATTCCACATACATGGACATGGTCTCGCGTACGCAGTCCTACAAATTTGGATGCTCGCGTACGCGAGTAGTATACATGACGCGAGAATCCTCCACTGCTTTGAAATCTCACATACACGGACATAGTCTTGCCTACCCGAAGCCCCTATTTTGGCCAAATATAATATTTTTTAATGTTTAACCAATTCTCTAGCTTTCCAAACATCTATAGCACTTGTTTAGGGTCCATTAGCAAGTTTTTAAGCTTTAGAACAAGGGTGAATAGGTTAAATGAGTTAAGGAATTATTTAGGAGGATTTGCAAAGTGATGACTAAGTAATGAGATGTCGGTAATGTTGGGTAAGAAGTAATTGATAAAGATAATGATAGTAATAATAAAATGTGACTGAACTGAGAGATGATTAATGATGTTGTTGACTATGAAGGAAGTTGAGTAAGGTAGGGGATCAACTTGAACATGAAATTGAATTTGATTGAGATATATGTGACCGAGTAAGAAGCAATGAAGTTGTCCACTTATTTCGAATAAGAGAAGAAGAAGAAGAATAATGAAAATTGAGTTTAAATGAATTTTGAATGAATATGAATGAATTGTAATGATAATGAGAAATGAATTTTTGAATGAGATACTGGGTAAGATGTAATGGCGTTGTCCACTTGCTCTGGATATAAGTTGAGACTCTGAGTAAGATGCAGTGGTGTTATCCACTTGCTCTGGATAAGAGTTGAGGCTCCGGGTAAGATACAGTGGTATTATTTACTTGTTCTGGATAAGAGTTTGAGACTCTAGGTAAGAGGCAAGGTTTAAGTTCTGACGCCGCTTGCTCCGGATCAAGAACTATAACACCGCCTAGGTAAGAGGCAAGGGTGAAGTTGTCCCCTGCTCCAGGTACGGGGTAAAATGCAAGGGTTGAGATTGGTCCCACTTGCTCCGTGTTTGGTGTTCTATCCAAGATTAGCTACCAGACATGTTGGGTTTGGCTTTATAATCGACAGATGAAACTCATCAGCCATGGGATAGACATGCATCATGTGAATTTGTGTCAATTGTTAAAGTATGCTTTGTTTTGCCTTGCTTAATTGTTTAACTGTAATTTATTGCTACTTGTCCTATCTGCTGTAACTGCTATCTATACTTGTGTTTTTCTTGTTTATTTTATTTGTGTTTGCAAGTGAGAGATCCCTCATGCTGGAAGAGGTGATGCTGAAGGTAGTTCCACTGGTGATTCGGAGGTCTGGAAAGATAAGAGGTGAATTGTTAGTTTAGAAAGAGACGAGAAGATAAGAGTTAATTTAGAAATGGGATCCCTTAGGTAGAGTACCAAACATTATGTCTTATTAGTATTGATTTTAAGTTTGATCTTCTGAGTGTCAAAATTCTAGGATCACCTCTGGCTTTCCCGTGACCTTTTATATTAACTATGCAGGAACTTTTACCATGCTGAGAACCCCCGGTTCTGATTCCATACATATATTGTTATTTTCAGATGCAGGACGTGGGATACCACGTTGAGCTTGCTGGAGACTCTTGGGATGCGAAGATCTACCTCTGGGATATTTGGTATTTAGAGTGTTGTATATGTATATATATAGTATTCTCAATCTTGTACATAACTTACATTTTGTCCCGCTTAGAGGTTGATTTCGGAGAAACAGGTTTTGTATTTTTTTTTTTTTGTCTTTTGGTTATAGGCGGGTTTTATAAATGTGTACTCTGGCTAGCCTTTGCTTCGCAGGTCGAGTCTAGAGCTTGTTTATGTATCTTTGTATTTGGAACTTTCTTTCTTTCTCTCTCTTTCTCTCTCTCTCTCTCTCTCTCCCTATATATATATATATATATATATGTCTTTTGGTTTCTGTATAAGCTTTCTGTCTCATCGCTTTTCGTGAGCGACGCATCTCCGGTTTTGTTTTGATCGTACAATTTTCTTTCAAGGATCCTAGCTATATTATCCTTGTTATATATGTATGTATTTTACTTTTAGAGGTCGTAGCGCCTCGCCACCTCTGATGTACGTCCTAGGCATAAAACTCTGTGTGGTAGGGTGTTATAGTGTTGCTATTTTGTGTCTTGTAATTTTTCCTATTATTAATTACTGAATGTCTTGTGATCATTGATTGTTAAATGTCTTTTGAATATTGATCACGATTGGTAATGTGCTATTGGTTCTATTGTTGTGTTTTACTGTTTTGTGACTTAATTGTACTTAGATTGTGACTGTCTTAGTGATTTATTAATTTCAGTTATGGATGATGGTATCAATCAAGAAGTATTTGCTGATAATAATACATCTGTGGCTAATAATTTGGCTGTTAATTCTCCTATTTTGAATTATGCTACTAATTCTAATCCTTCTAATTCCAACAATAGTCAATCACAAGCTTCTTCCAATATATGGGAAAAAATAGATCCAGCTTGAAAATATGTTACTTTACAAGTAGTGAATAAAAATTCATAATACCAATGCTTTTTTTGTCTACAAACTTTTGGAGTATGCGAGATTCACAAAATGAAGAAACGCTTGGCAAAGATAACTGGAGATATTAAAAATGTCCTAAAGTTTTGTATGATGTAGAAAAATAAATGGCTGATTTATTGAAAGAAATTCAGAGCAACAAAAACAAAAGGAAAGTAAGCTTTAGTGAAGAAAGTGGTGATGAGATAGAGGATGCAATGGATGAAGTAATAGCGTAAGGAAAATAACAACATACTTTGAGTCAACTCCCTTCTAATCAACAAGTGGTTAGAGATAATGCAAGAAAGAAAGCCAAAGTCATTCCTCCTACGTTTGCACCAAGAACAACTCCAGGAGCTCAACCAAGTATTGAAAGTATTTTTCAGAACAAAGAGGCGATACATGAGGTTGATAAGAAGTTTGCTAAGTGGCTTTTGGATTATAGAATTCCCTTTAATGAAGTTATGTTGCCATTTTTTCAAGATATGTTGGATGGTGTTGTTGGTATTGCACCTGGTTATAGGTGGTCCTTCTTATGATAATTTAAGGGTTCCCTTATTGGCTGGTCTTAAAAGAGAATGTCAAATGCTGGTTGATAGTTATAGGAGTGCTTAGAGAGAAATTGGATGCATTTTCATGGCTGACGGTTGGACAGATCAAAGGCAAAGAATATTGATTAATTTCTTGGTGTATTATTCTAAAGGTTTGTGCTTTCTGAAATCTGTAGATGCTTCAAATCTGGTAAAAAAATGATTCAATATTGTGTAACTTATTTTCTAAAGTGATTAAATGGATTAACCCTAATGATATTGTGCATGTTGTGACTACCAATATGGCCAATTATGTTGCTGCTGGTAGGCTTATCAAGAAGAAATATCAGAATATCTATTGGTCATCATGTGCTTCTTATTGCCTTAATCTTATTCTAAAAGATATAAGCAGCATGACACATATTTCTAACCTTACATCATGTGCTTCAAAGATTGTAGTATTTGTGTATAATAATATGGTCTTCTTATCTTGGCTTAGAAAAAGACCTACTTGGAAAAAGATTGGTCAACTCGTTTTGCTACTGTGTTTATCACATTAAAAAGCACCTTTTAATATAAAGCTGATTTTGAAGCATTGGTTGTAGATTCATATTTTGCTAGTCACAAATTAGGAAAGAGTGTTAATGGTAGAGCTGTGAGTGCCATTTTCTTGAATAGCAAATTTTGAGATCATTATTTTACTGCGCGTAAACTTGTGAGCCCTTTGATTAAATTATTGAGGATTGTTGATACTGATGATAAACCATCTTTGTGATATGTATATGAAGAAATGCTCAGGTAAGAAGATGAAATCAAAGAGATGTTTAAGCAAAACAAGACTGTGTATTACCTTACACAGAGATTATCAACTCAAGATGGGATAAGCATTTGAAGAAAGACCTTCATTCAGCAACTTATTTCCTGAATTATACTTTCTTTTATGATGAAGATTATAAAGAAGTACCTGATGTCATACGAGGTCTACTTGATCTTGTTACCTTGTATTGCAAGTGTAACAATTTGGATTCAGTTTAGACAATGAAAGAAATACACTTATATAGAAATTTGGAGAAAAGCTTCGACAGACCAAAAGCTATTTGAGGTGAAAAAAACTTAAGCCTAGTAATAATATTCATTTAATAGTAATTTATTTTATGCTTTTTATTTTCTTAATTGATAGCTAATAGTATGCTATAGATTTCTAATCAGTAGATGAATGGTGGAGTCTATTTGGTGGTTTCGCTCCATCTTTACAAAGGATAGTCGTTTGTATTCTTAGCCAAGCATCTGCTTCTTCTGGATATGAGAGGAATTAGAGTTTTTTTTATCAAATTCATACAAAAAGAAAAAATATATTGGAGCATGATAAACTAAATGATATTGTGCATGTTACTTATAATTTGCATCTTGTAAGAACTGCAAATTAATTAACCACTTAATTATAAAGTAAAATAATAATTTAATTGCCCAGAATAGGTTCAAAAATATAGAAATATTATTTTAAAAATATAAAGGTGAAATTCGGATTTAGTAAATTTTTTCGAGAGGGAAAAAGCATTTTTCTGCTGAAATATGGGTAAAAAATGTGTATCAATAAATTAGCCGGCAATACCGGCTTAAGTCTGTCCGGTACTACATGAGAGCAATAAAAATTGTAGAAAATCTTAGAAAAATATTTAAAGTTGAAAAGGGGGCGCTAATTCTAAAGGTTTGGCCCAAAATTGGGTTAAATGGGCAAAAAATGCTAACAAGTTGGATCGGGTACAAATTGGTCCCAAGGTCCAACATATATAAACACCCTTTATGAATATTTCAACTCATTTTCTCCCTAACATAAAGAAAGGGGCGCTGAGATGAGAGAGGAGAGGAAGAAGAGAGTTGCACTATTCATCTTCTCCTTCTTTTTGTCATATCTTGAGTTACGGAATTCCGATTGACAAGACGTTTGTGGTCATGCGAAGCTGTCACCGAGCCCGTCACTTATAGCTAGGTATTATGGTAAGCATTTTGAAAATCCCTTCCCAGTTCTCAGCACTTAATAATTTTGAAAATTTGGCTATAGTTGTTGAGTGATTTTTGTGATTTTGGGTGTTTAGGTATACTCTAGCACTTGATTTCTATTGGATTTTGTCCCAATCAATATTGGATAAGGTAAGCTTATTCTTAACCCTTGTAAAATTATGTATTTAGGAACCCTAGGTATTGATTTTTATGAATTAATTGTGTATAGCTAGATAATTGTAATATTGGGAGCAAAAGAAGTTGAATTAGTGGATTGATTGAACTTGGTTGTGATCAATTGGTGATTTTTGTGCATATTGAAAATTGGTCAAGATATGGTTTTGGTTTTCTCTATGTAATATGTCATGTTTCATGACACTTAGGCTAGTTGATCTTAAGATAGGATTAAATTGAATGTATGTTTGTTTGGATTGTGTTTCTGGTATATGTATGTTGTGGAGAATGGATAAAATGTATATGTTGAGATATGATTGTGGTAGATTCTAATATGATGATGATTGATGATTTATGATGATAAAAGGTGTTGATTATGATTTGTTGATGTTGATGATTAATTATGTGGAAAGGGATTGATGGTAGCTATGAATGATTAATGATGAGCATTGATAATATGTTGAGGTTTGATATGGATTAATGATAATGAAATTAATTGTATGAGAGATTTGATATATGTAATATTAATGATTGTTAGAAATATTGAATGGTAATATTGAGGAGATTTGATATGTTCTATGTTGAATTTGGAGTTAGTTGAGGTGTTTATTAAATGGTCTAAGTGAATGAATGATTGGAGAGTGTTTACTATGGATATTTGGGTTGTTTTGGGTGTGTTTTGTTTGGTTTGGTTTTAGAAATTTTGGAAAAACTAGAGAATTGTCACTTTTGGTAAAAACCTATTTTTGGTGAACTTTGGCGAATCATAACTTGAGCCTCGATTTTTGAAATTGATTAATGTAAGAACCGCAAATTAATTAACCACTTAATTATAAAATAAAATAATAATTTAATTATCCGAAATAGGTTCAAAAAATATAGAAGTGTTATCTTAAAAATTTAGTGGTATCAGAGCGGTTCGTCCTCGTGAGCCTGAGGGATGGACTGATTGTGTTTTATTGCATACTCTGGGTCATTTTTCTTTCGTGCTATTTAGGATATCTATTTGATATGTATCGCATGCTTGTTTATGAGCGTCTTCTTGGGATAATTGAAGCATTGGACTTGAGATATTAAAACTGATTACCTTGATATCGATTGTTTGGTGTAGACAGGACCCTGAATGGCAACTTGCAGGCAAGGTCGATCACGTAATCGAAGAGAAAATGAGAGTAACCACATTTGATTTTGGTTTACGTATAGATTATATGGTGATTGATACAACACTAGGTAGATGGTGGATTGTTAAGTGTTGAGATAGATAGGGCATGTATTAGGCTTGAATTTGACTAGGTTTGACATTAAGTGGTCTTTGATTTTAGTTATGATAAGTAGAAATTCATTAATTGTTTATTATATTTAAGGGAGGTTGAATTGTATACATTGGAGAAATTGTAAATGAATTGAATAATTAAATGTAGAATAAACGGTATGGTGGTATTGTGGACCTTGGGATTTGTTGAATGAGTGAAGAAAATGGAGAAAAGAATATTTTAGGTGTTGGAATAATTGAGTATGTTATGAGTGTGACTGTGTAGATGGTATTGAAATTGCGATTAGTATATGAACTGTTGTTGGGTTTGAGTAATTTATTGTAGTAGATTGAATTTGAATTGTTAGGCTTTGAAAGTGTTGGATAGTTGGAAATTAATGGATGAGTACTTGGGTCTGTGGAAAACGGTTTAGGATTAGAATTAGGAGTAGTAGAATGGTGACCATAAATATCTTAGGTTTTGAATACCTAAAACGTTAGCGGATTAATAAAAATAATTATTTCTAGAAAACTAAGTTTGAATTTGACTCTAAGATTAGATTGATTCCGAAATGGTTGTGGAGATGAGTGTAGGTGAGTAAGTTGGATTTAGGTGATGTAATACCCTACTACACAGAGTTTTACGCTTAAGTCATAAAACAGGGGTAGTGTGGTGTTACAGACCTCTAAACAGAAAATATTTACATATAATAGTGGAAAGAGATAATTTACTAGGAGCCTTGAAAAACGGGTAAAACAAAATCGCAAAATAAAAGGCGGAATGCTCAAGAAATAGAATTACTTGCGTGCTAAGAAATCTAAAAGTTAAGGATAGGAATAAGCGATAGAGTCACAAGAGTGCCAATAATACTGAGGAACTAGCTCCTGACTCAGCCTGCGAAGCCAAGGCTAGCCGGAGAATATTTACATATATATACATAAGTATTCCAAATACCAAAAATACAAAAACAAGTCCTTAACTCTGCTGTAACCTCTATGAGGAATAAAATAATCAAGTTTCTTGGAGACCAAGCTAGTACATATATACATACATATACAAACTGAAAACCCAAAATAACTCGGGGACTACTCCGCCTCAAAGATCCAGACGCCTAGCGAGGAGCCTCTCGACTTGCATCTGAAAACAACAACACAGTATGGGGTGAGAACCGGAGGTTCTTACCATGGTAAAGGTGCCACACGTATAATAAATAAGGTCCTGGGAAGGCCAGAGGCAATCCTAGAACTCCGTCATACACTTGTAAAACTTAATTTCTAAGCAGAAGCCATAAAAAGGGGTAGGTAATCTAAGCATTCCTAAACTTACTCACTTTTAAACCTAACATACACACCAAACCATTCTACCATTCTACCCTTCCTCTTCTCCTCCATCATCCATGATTCAGCAAAGACAAATAACCAAACAAGTTCACGCACCAGTAGGAAACAAATAGTGCAAATAATAGATATAACAATTAGCAGGATATATGTTCAGTTAGGCAACCCAAATAATGCACAGCAGACAAACAAACAAGATGCATATGATGTATGCCTGTCCTATGGCTGATGAGACTCATCTGTCGGTTATCCGGCCAACATGACAAGTCCGAAAACCTTAGACTGTCCCTCATCGCGCATCCCCATGAGTCTATGCATAGATTTCACATTCATTCATCATTTAATCATTCATTCATATATCACTCAATGGGGATATTCATACCCAAGAATTTATACATGCCCGGTCACCCTTACGACGGAGGGTCAACAAAGTATCGAGATCCAACCTGAAACACGTGGTGGCAAGCCACGGTTCTGTTACCCAGAAAAACTCGTATCTTAGATAACATCATTCATAAGCCATTTTGTATTCATAATCATTATTTAATCATTCATCGAAGCCATGGCATTATAACTTCATTTAACATTCTCATCTCCTTCGTATAACTCATCATTTTGCCTCTTACTTCACCCCTAAGTTACCTTAAATTCCTAACTTCCGTTAATTACTAAGCTTACCACTAAAACCTAAGGTTAACAGGGCAAAAATAGGGGTTTAGGGGTTCAAAACCAAGTTTAAATCATAAAAACTCAGGTGCTGGAAATAGTGGGTGTGCGTAGCACAAATGTGTGCGTGCGCACAGCCCAGAAAGAAAGCAAAATGTGTGCGTACACACGGATGTGTGCGTGCGCACACCAGCCAGGGGATTACTTGGTGTGCATGCACATCACTCCCTGTGGGCACCACCAACAGAAAGCCTATCCTGGTGTGTGCGTGCGCACAAGGGCGTGCATACGCACACTTTCTGAAAACACCAAGTGTGTGTGCGCACAAAGACGTGCGTACGCACAGGTAAAATTTTTGCTTATGTTGGGTGCGTGCGCACAACAATGTGCATGGCACATACCAGAAAAACCTGGTTCTGTTGCAACATTCAAAATTCCAGTATTTCGCACCGAATTTCCGGCGTCCATAACCTCCTCTATAGAATTCGGTTTTTCGCAAACCTTATATCATTTTCAAGCTTTAAAACCTTCTTTAATTTGAAACAAACCTCATCCTCATCCAAAATTTGTGGAGCAAGTTATGGACTCCCGAAGTTCATTAAAATTTACTTTTTACCAAAATACACCAAACCCCACTTTTTACCAAATTCACATTCCTTACCCATAAAACCTGCACATTTACAACATATCAACAAACCATTATTAATTCTAATAACACATATTCATTAACACCAATAACTCATTCTCATTATTGCCAATCATCTCACATCCATTAATTCCAACACAGGCCTAATCATCAATTTACCATCAACATCACAAAACCAATCATTTAATGCATAAAACCATTTCAATTTATCCTATAGTTCTCTAGCCTAAGTTTTCACAAAGCCTTATATATTAAACACGCGAAACCTAAATCATACCTTGGCCGATCGCTATATTTTGTCCAAGGCAGCCACACTAGTCACAACCACAGCCCCTCAAGCTTGAGAAACCACTCACAATCTTAGCTCCAATCACCACCAAGCTTCCAAATGCCCACAATTCAACTCCAATGCATATATATCTACTTAATTCACACGAGATAATTTACAGAAAACATTTACATATAATAGTTGAAAGAGATAATTTACTAGGAGTCTTGAAAAACGGGTAAAACAAAATCGCAAAATAAAAGGCGCAACGCTCAAGAAATAGAATTACTTGCGTGCTAAGAAACCTAAAAGTTAAGGATAGGAATAAGCAATAGAGTCACAAGAGTGCCAATAATACAGAGGAACTAGCTCCTGACTCAGCCTGCGAAGCCAAGGCTGGCCGGAGAATATTTACATATATATACATAAGTATCCCAAATATCCAAAATACAGAAACAAGTCCCTAACTCTGCTGTAACCTCTATGAGGAATAAAATAATCAAGTTTCTTGGAGAGCAATCTAGTACATATATACATACATATACAAACTGAAAACCCAAAATAACCCGGGGACTACTAACGTTAGGATTTTTGCCAGTAAAGAATTTTATAAAAACAGTCGTGTTGTAGATACAGTCTCTAAACCAACAGAAATCCCTTCGTACAAACGTTTTGGTTGTCACAAGTAACAAACCCCTAAATAAATTGATAACCGAAGTATTCAAACCTCGGGTCGTCTTCTCAAGAAACTGCAGGGAAGTATGTTCTTATTATTGGTTATGGAGGTTGTAAATTGGGGTTTTGAGAATGAGGAGCGAATGGTTTAATTAGCAATTAAAGTAAATGAAGAACAAGTAATTTAAAAGGCAAGTAAAATAAATAGATGATTGTAAATAAACTTTTGGCAAGGTATGAGAAATTAGAGGTCCTATCCTAGCTATCCTTATCAATGATGATGAAAATTGAATCTTAATTCAACTTTGTTAACCTTTACTAAGGCAAAGGAAGGTCAAGGGATTAATTGGTTTGATCTTCGGATCCTATTTATTTCCTAAGAAAAGATTGGGATTATTGAAGTTCAATTTAATTAACAAAGATAACAATTATCAATCATGTTTGAGTTTGATAACTCCTGAGTTACTGATTTCTTAACCAAGACCAAAAGGAGAAAAGTAAACCTACTGGAATAAAAATGTCTTCAGATGGGAATAGCAATAATGTAAATAAAAGAAAGCAATAATAAAATAAAATACCTCAAATAACATTAATTCAAAGAGTAATCTGTAACATAGAAGAATTCATAAATAAAATTGGGAAAATAAGAAAAAGGAATATTGAACCTGATAAAGAGAGATAATCCTGAAAGCGCTTAAAATCCTAAATCTAAATCCTAATCCTAAAGAGAGAGGAGAGAATCTCCCTCTCAAAACTAAATCTAAATCATGAAAACTAACTAAAGTGGAGACTCTCCTTGAATGGATGCATTCCCCCACTTCATAACCTCTGGTCTATGCCTTCTGGACTTGGATTTGGACCAAAAAGGGCTTCAGAATTCGCTATGAGCATTTTCTGCAATTTCTGGTGCGTAGCCTCTGTTGCGCGTCTGCGTGGGTCACGCGGTCGCGTCAGTCATGCGACCGCGTCATATGTGTTTCGCTCGAGGCGCGCGGTCGCGTCAGTCATGCTGCCGCGTCAATGCCTTTTCGCGCTGGCATGCAGCCGCGTCGCCCATGCGATCGCGTGGCTGCCAGTTTCTTCAAAAACTCTGTTTTGTGCTTTCCTTCCATTTTTGTATGTTTCCTTTCCATCCTTTAAGTCATTCCTGGCTTAGAAGATCTGAAACTACTCAACACACTAATCACGGCATCGAATGGAAATAAAGGTAATTAAAATAATTAATTTTAAAGCATAGGAAACATGTTTTTCACATACATCACATAATAAGGAAGGAAAAGTAAAACCATGCAATTAATATGAATAAGTGGGTGAAGGATTGAATAAATCACTCAGATTAAGCACAAAATATATCATAAAATATGGGTTTATCAACTACTCCTCCTCAAAGATCCAGACGTCTAGCGAGGAGCTTCTCGACCTACATCTGAAAACAACAACACAGTATGGGGTGAGAACCGGAGATTCTCAGCATGGTAAAGGTGCCACGCATACAATAAATAAGGTCTTGAAAATGCCAGAGGCAATCCTAGAACTCCGTCATACACTTGTAAAACTTAATTTCTAAGCAGAAGCCATAAAAAGGGGTAGGTAATCTAAGCATTCCTAAACTTACTCACTTTTAAACCTAACATAAAGACCAAACCATTCCACCCTTCCGCCATTCCTCCATTATCCAGGATTCAGTAGAGACAAACAACTAAACAAGTTCACGCACAAGTACGAAACAGATAGTGCAAATAACAAATATAACAATTAGCAGGATATATGTTCAGTTAGGCAATCCCGAATAATGCACAGCAGACAAACAAACAAGAGGCATATAATCATGCCTGTTCTATAGCTGATGAGGCTCATCTGTCGGTTATCCAGCCAACCCGACAAGTCCAAAAATCTTAGACTGTCCCTCGTCGCGCATCCCCATGAGTCTATACATAGATTTGACATTCATTCATCATTTAATGATTCATTCATATATAACTCAATGGGAGATATCCATATCCGGGAATTTATACGTGTCCGGTCACCCTTACGACGTAAGGTCAACAGAGTATCAAGATTCAACCTGGAACACGTGGTGGCAAGCCACGGTTCTGTTACCCAGGAAAACTCGTATCTCAGATAACATCATTCATAAGCCATTTCGTATTCATTATCATTATTTAATCATTCATCAAAGGCATGGCATTATAACTTCATTTAACATTCTCATCTCCTTCGTATAACTCATCATTTTGCCTCTTACTTCACCCCCAATTACCTTAAATTCCTAACTTTCATTAATTACTAAGCTTACCAGTAAAAGCTAAGGTTAACAGGGCAAAAATAGGAGTTTAAGGGTTCAAAACCAAGTTTAAATCATAAAAACTCAGGTGCTGGAAACAAGGGGTATGCGTACGCACACATGTGTGTGTGGCACAGCCCAGAAAGAAAGCAGAACATGTGCGTGCGCATGGATGTTGTGTGCGCACACCAGCCAGGGGATTACTTGGTGTGCGTGCGCATCACTCCCTGCAAGCGCCACCAATAGAAAGCCTATCCTGGTGTGTGCGTGCGCACAAGGGCGTGCGTATGCACACTTTATGTAAACACCAGGTGTGCGTGCTCACAAAGGCGTCCGCACGCACAGGTAAAATTTTTGCTTCTGTTGGGTGCGTGCGCACAACAATGTGTGTGGGCACACCCCAGAAAAACCTGGTTCTGCTGCAACATTCAAAATTCCAGTTTTTCGCACCGAATTTCCGGCGTCCATAACCTCCTCTACAGAATTCGGTTTTCCGCGAACCTTATATCATTTTCAAGCTTTTAAAACCTTCTTTAATTTGAAACAAACCTCATCCTCATCCAAAATTTGTGGAGCAAGTTATGGACTACCGAAGTTCATCAAAATTCACTTTTTATCAAAATTTACCAAACCCCACTTTTTACCAAATAATTCACATTCCTTACCCACAAAACCTGCACATTTACAACATATCAAGCCCCATTTTATTAATACTATCTACTAACACATTAATACTCACACCAATTCATAAAACTCATATATTATTCAAAAATCCACCCATAAATCATCATTAACCAATCAAAAAACCATTATTAATTCTAATAACACATATTCATTAACACCAATAACTTATTCTCATTATTGCCAATCATCTCACATCCATTAATTCCAACACAAGCCTAATCATCAATTTACCATCAACATCACAAAACTAATCATTTAATGCGTAAAACCATTTCAACTTATCCTATAGTTCTCTAGCCTAAGTTTTCACAAAGCCTTATATATTAAACACGCGAAACCTAAACCATACCTTGGCCGATCGCTATATTTTGTCCAAGGCAGCCACACTAGTCACAACCACAGCCCCTCAAGCTTGAGAAACCACTCCCAATCTTAGCTCCAATCACCACCAAACTTTCAAATGCCCACAATTCAACTCCAATGCATATATATCTACTTATTCCAGGTAGTATATGTTTCATTTCACATGCAATCTTTAAGATAACAAATTTGTAAATTATTAATCTTTCATATATTGTATGTTAATTTTTTAGGAAGGAAAAATAAAAAAGAAAGCAAAAAAGGTGCAATATGATCTATATAAACTAGAATTTGGGGGTAATTTACGCCTATAAAATGAATGGAGTTCAAAATTACACAAATATCCTAAACTAGAATTGGTTACATGCCCTATCTTAAATATTTCTATATAAATTGAATCAACTTGATTCAATTTACCATATATATGTTGTACCAATAGTAAATCAAATAAACTACTAATACAACATATACACAGTAAATAAAACTAGCCTGATTCAATTTACTACTTATACAAATTATTGACAACACGTTCGAGGAAGATAATTGTAACACCCTAATATTCAAATCCTTATGCTCGAGTCATAAGTCAATGATATTACGGTGGTACGACTCTCAGGTGGATTTTTAATAAATAAATATAGGTAATTTCGAAAGGAGTATTGATCGAGAAGCCTGAAAAGAGTAGAAATAAAATCGCGAAGACGTATCTCTCACGTTTCGACAACAAAAGATAAACCGTGAAGCCGAAAACGATATACGGACAAGGCGTAAAGGAGATTAAGAGATAGATAACAGATAGATATATATAACATAAGTAAATAGCTACTAGTCGCGACCCGCGAAGTTTAGGTCAGCTAGAGTACATTATGAAATTAGTTGACAACAGTATATCCTAATCTCTCCCGAAGGAAATATGAGAGCCTCTATAGGCAAATTCAAAGAGTTCAATACATAATATAAACTTTCCAAAACAAAGGTGGAGAGATTCTAATCAAAAAACAAAGTAGAGGAAATAAAGATCTTCGCCGTCTCTCAGACGACCCACAACTCACTTCTGAGCACCTGGACCTGTATCTGAAAAACAAGAGATATATACGGAATGAGAACCCCGGGCCCATGGGTTCCTAGTACGGTAAAAGTGCCAAATAAATTCAATGTACTGCAACAAAAACTCACTAAGCATCCTAAACTTCTTCACCAATTATTCATCCTAGGTTCTCGCTAATCCATGAATAGGCAACTGTCATAAGGGAGTGCAAAATTTAATTCATGTTTCACATGTTTCCCAACTCGCTGACTCTTCCACGAATCAGACTCAGAATCATAAGCAAAACCATCACCAGTTGTTCTGCCTCAGTAGTTCTATATCAATACATCATCATGCAATCGCATCATCAATTCATCCCATCAAGAACAGCCCTCACACCCACCGACACCAGCATGAAGGGCCTCTCAGTTGTACAAACACAAGCAATACAGGCAAGTAATACACAAACATGATACAAGTAGAACAAGTAGCATATAGTCAGGTAACATGGCATATATGATGTAGAAATCCAAGACAAATGGCAAACCCAAACAATTCAAACATATGCAAATGATGAATGCCTGCCCTATGGCTTATGATATCATCTGTCGGTTATATAGCCAACCCGACATGTCCTGGTAGCTAACCATTGGACAGAAACACCCCTTGCGGAGCAAGTAGGTTTGAGCTACAACCCCCTTGCTACTGCCCGCTCAACCCAGAGCCAGTGAAATAATCACTACTGCGGCTACTACCCAGGCGGGTGTCTAAAAGCTCAACCTGGAGCGAGTGGATTCACCACTACTGCCGCTACTACCCAGGCGTCGCAATCTCTGACCTGGAGCAAGTGGGACGAACCACAACCCTTGCTACTACCCAGGTATCTCAAGCATTGGCCCGGAGCAAGTGGGACGAACCACAACCCTTGCTACTGCCCAGGCATCTCAAACATATATTCATTCAATCTCAATTCATATTATCAACATTCATTGTTACCAAATCTCAAACATTAACTTGGAGCAAGTGGGACGAACCACAACCCTTGCTACTACCCAAGTATCACAAATAAACATTTATTCATAATCACCCTTCATTATTATCAATCCTCAGACAATGACCCGGAGCAAGCGGGACGAACCACGACCCTTGCTACTACCCAGGTATCACAAATACACATTTATTCAAAACCCCACGATTAAACTCGTTTATCATAATCCTCCTTTCCCGTCTCATACCCGGAGCAAGTGGACAACGCCACTGCCTACTACCCAGGGTCGCACATCACATTTCAATATTTTTTTTTCATTATTATCCATTTAACATATTCATTCATTAATCATATATGCATTTATACTCAGCCATAAACAATAATGGCTTTGCCGTAACCCGGCAATAACTCAGCCATCCGGCTCATGGTCCAATCAAGAATGGGCCATTTATCAATAAATATAGCCCTCCGGCTCATGGCATACACGGTACTTCCACCGTCATCCTCCATATCTCATATAATCATCTTTGATCATCATTGATCATAACTTTTCCCCTTGCTTCACTCGCAAGTTACCACATCCCCTAGCTCATTGCTAGGCATATCAGAATGATTTAATACATGAGAGGTGAGATCGGAGGCTTAGAAGTATGAGATTTGGCTTTTAAAACTCAAAAATCAACTTTGGCATGAAAACAGGGCCACGCGTACGCGCACTCCACGCGCACGCGTGGATGGCCACAAAACTCATCGACGCGCAAGCATCATACGCGCGGATGCGCGGGTTGAAAAATAGCCAAACGACGCGCAAGCGTCAGCCACGCGTACGCGTGGGTGCTCTTGCGCCCCAGGCACAAAACTGGCACAACTCTGGCACAACTCTCGGGAAAATAGCTGGGCATTTGGTGCAGCGCATCGACGCGCCCGCGCACACCACGCGCACGCGTGGATAGTGCCTTCTTGAAGAACGATGCGTACGCGCCAAGTGCGCCTACGCGTGGAGGGTCATTCTGCTAAAAATTTTCTAAGTTTAAAGCTGCAGAATTTACAAATTCAACCCCCAATCTTCCGACGGACATAACTTTCTCATTTTAAATCATTTTTCACCCGTTCTTCAAATGGCATGGACATCCCGGATCCAATTTCATTTTTAAATAGATTTGGCACAAAACAGAGATCCGTAGTCCAAGTTATGTCCCGTCAAAGTATGCCTAAAAACCATGTTTTCATACAAAACCACTAGGTGCCATTTTCAAAACAAGCCATTTTCAACTCTTTTCAAAATCAACCAAAACATGCCAATTTCAACCCTTTTTGAAATCAATCAAAATGTACCAAAATCCACATCAAGCCATCCTCAACTCACACATTGACACTTTACTAAAAATTCCCAAAACCACATCTAACCATTTTAACACTTCTCAATCAAATGGCTAAAGGACAAACACAATATCATGTCATACATCCTTCCTCATCCCAATTTCCAATAATACCATTTCCAATCAACCATCATTATACGTAGTCAATATCATACTCACTATCACGTGATTTCACCCACAAATCAACCTTAATCATTCCCCAAGCATATATCACAACATACATATCCCTAATGCATCATCATACCATCAAGGCATCAATAATCATAATCACATATATGATCACATAATATATCTCAACCGAACCAAACATACCTCGTCTACATAATTTCACCCAAAATTACCAAATTCCACACTTCAACTTCTCAAACCTTATTATTCAATAACCAACCTAATCATTCATATATTCATTATCTGAAATTCATCCAATCACTTGTGCCATCATACAATGCACACATCGACTTACCTTTCTTACCTCTTTCTGGCCTCCGGCCCAAAATTCACGGCCTCCGGCCCAATTTTCACAATTTAAATGCATAAACCACAAATCAATACTCATTACCCAGTACATCAAATTCTCAATACACCAAGCATACAAGGTCACACAATTCTCAACCCAATCATTAATTCACATTACATATCAACTATGCATATTAGCACCAACCATTTACACAATCCAAACTTAATCCTAGGGGCATCTAGCCTAGGAATTCTCATCACAACACACGGTACTTAAATAAAACTTAAACCGTACCTCTTGTAGCCAAACCAATTGAGCCTCTTCTTTGGAATTCTTCACCAACCTTAGCTCCAAGCCTTACCAAAGCTCCTCAAGCAATACCAATCTCCCAATTGGGCACCAACATCACCAAATACACTAACATAACCAATGTCACATACATACGTCAACCTAGGGCTCATAAAAATGACAAATCACAAGGGTTTGAGCACTTCTTACCTCAGCCCATATGAAGTAGGGATAGAACCCACTTAGAATCCATATTGGAGTATCCCTAAACACCCAAAATCACAAGATTTCAACACTAACTACCCAAAAACGTGTAACAGTGGGGAATTTCGAAAACTGGGCAGAGATAAATGAAATACTTACCACCAAACTTAGATAGAATTGTAGAGGATGAGAAGAGCAACGCGTGGCCGCAAACGGCTCGTCAATCGGAGCTCCGTAGCTCAAGTTATGGTGGTTTGAAGATCAAAGAGAGTTAGGTTTTCTCTCTTCTCTTCTCTCTTCTCAAATCAGCGCCCCAACCCTTCTTTTTAGGGTAAAATGAGCTGAAATGCTCACAACTAATATTTATATATGTTGGGTCTTGGGCCCACTTAGGCCCGGTTCACTTATTTTTGCCCATTGGCCCAATTTTGGGCCAAAACCTTTAAGATTAGCGCTCTAAATCGCACTTTAAATATTTCTACCTTCCCTAATTATAATTCCTCATTTCTTAATCTTATTTACCCATAATCAATTTCCTCAGTTCTAGTACCAGACAGATCTCAGCCGGTACTGCCGGTCAAAATTCCACTGCGCACTTTTACGCAGAAAACTATATTTTCCGACTCGGAAAAATTCACTAAATCCAAATATCATATTTAAATTATCAAATTCCAATTGCCAAATCTTCCAACCATATTCGCTCCTATTTAACTTATTATTTACTAAATTTCGGTTAGACCGGGTATTACATTCTACCCCCCTAACAGAAATTTTCGCCCTCGAAAATTCCATCCATCACTATCCTCTCCCTCTGCCAAGCCAATTACCACTAATCACAGCTCAACTCCAAGCATAACCTCCAAACTTACTTTCTTATTCTCAAACCTTCGAATTTCTACATGACTTGCTGTTATAAAGTCTCTGACTCATCAATCAAAAACCCCTTTCATTTCTAGAAAGCAAATGAGTTTGAAATAACAATTTAACAAAAATCATGAGAATCCGCTTTCCTTTAATAATCTATAAAAGCATTCGAGACACATCTCTTTCGTTAAAGTTACTCATATAAAAAATTATCCTCAAAACCATAACCAGCACTCTTTCAAATTTTTTGGAGAAAAATTTTCAACAGTACCTCCCCAAGAATTGGAGTTTACCACCCGTCACGGGCTCCCTCAAACCAATCTCAGTACTGCATCTGTATTTCAATTTAGTGGCTTTCACATTCGTCTTTCAAAACTAATCATTATAAATCTCAATCTAATTCCAAGGTCACTATGACCAAACATCATGGTACTCATCTCTCAAACACGACAACTCGCACTCTCTCATCATCTAAATCCAATTATGCATCAATGATAATTTCCTCATCCGTTTCAGAACCATCAAGGCTCACAGCCGCAATTAATTCCAATTACCTAGAATCATTATCTGCATAGCTCACTAAACTTTTAAGTACTCAAAGCATAAAGCATTTCCAATCATGCTCTACTTTTCCTTATTATTACCATACTATGCTAACGCTTTAGCAAGCTTCTGCTATGCCACCTTGATTTCCCGTCAAGTATTAGTTCCATCACTTATTTCCTCAAGTACTAAACCACCACTTAACTTGACCGACAATTCGAATTAATGTTTCCAAATCCATCATTTAGGACCATCCCTTATCTATTTAAATCAAAGGAACTAAAAGTCACGAGTTCAATCCATTTCACCAAAAATCCAAAAATCAACCAACTACATAACAAACACAACACATCATTCTCAACAGAAATTCATTTACATCACAGGCATTTATCCATTTGTATTAAGGCAATTACCTCAATCTTACTGTCGCAATCGGCCCGCATCCTGACTCTCTCCTTGTTGGCAATTTCTTGATACATGCCCTGGTAACCCGCACTTGTAACATACACCTAACCCCAATCGGCACGGCCTATTTGGGTGATGACTTCCACATCTCTGACAGATTGAAACATCAGAAGCAGCCGCTGCCCGTTTTCCCTTACCATTCCTTTGGGACTCCTTACTCGTCGCAAAGTTATTCTGTCCTTGGGGAAATTGTTGTACGTATCCTCTCTCCTTAAACTCTCGACCCCTTGGTGCGAATCCTTGGTTGTGCTCTCTATGACTTTCCTTCTCTGCAACCCTCCTTTTCACACACTCTTCAGCAATTCCGCTCTTATTCACTAACTCTGAAAAAGTTCGGATCTCCATTGGTCCCACTGAACTTAAGATGTCGCTCCGGAGCCCTCCTTCATACTTAATGCATTTCCATTCCTCGAAGTCTCCCGGAGCTCCTTGACACATGCGGGAAAACCTGAATAGCTCCTCAAATTTGTCTGTATACTCAGATATGGACATAGCACCTTGCTTTAGCTGCAGTAACTCCAATTCCTTGGCTGTCCTGGCGGAATTCGGAAAGTACTTCTTATAGAATTCCACCTGGAAGGCATCCCAAGTGATATGATCATTCCCCTGTTGCAGGAGACGTCGAGCCGCTTGCCACCAATGCGATGCTTCCCCCATGAGTAGATAGGTAGCGAATTCAACACGCTGCTCTTCAGGCACCAACTGCGCTTGCAGTGCTCGCTCCATGGCCTGAAACCAAGTATCAGCTTCAGTCGGATTGGTGGTTCCCTTGAACTTAGGTGGATTAACCTTTAAGAAGGTTGCCAGTGTCATCGGGCCCTGAGCTTCCCTTCCGCCATTGCCATTATTGTTCATCTGTTGCCCAAGAGCCTCCGTAGTGGCCTGCATAGCAGCAGCCATATTCTCCAACACTGCCATAAGGTTTACCGGGTTATTCGGGTTGATTTCCGATTCCTGCGTATTAGTACGATCTCTTTCACGTCCCCGACCGGGTCCACGAGGTGCCATCTGGTTCCTATACACACCAAACAATCGATATCAAGTTGATCAGTCTCAATATCGGAAGTATAGTGCTTCAAAGTACCAAAGGTACACTCATGGACTTCATGCTAGATGTATCGATTAGATACCCTAACTAGCACAGGCACAGACTTAGAGTATGCATTGAAGCATAAGCAGTTCCATCCCTCAGGCTCACGAGGACGAACTGCTCTGATACCATAATGTAACACCCTAATATTCAAATCCTTATGCTCGAGTCATAAGTCAATGATATTACGGTGGTACGACTCTCAAGTGGATTTTTAATAAATAAATATAGGTAATTTCGAAAGGAGTATTGATCGAGAAGCCTGAAAAGAGTAGAAATAAAATCGTGAAGACGTATCTCTCACGTTTCGACAACAAAAGATAAACCGTGAAGCCGAAAACGATATACGGACAAGGCGTAAAGGAGATTAAGAGATAGATAACAGATAGATATATATAACATAAGTAAATAGCTACTAGTCGCGACCCGCGAAGTTTAGGTCAGCTAGAGTACATTATGAAATTAGTTGACAACAGTATATCCTAATCTCTCCCGAAGGAAACATGAGAGCCTTTATAGGCAAATTCAAAGAGTTCAATACATAATATAAACTTTCCAAAACAAAGGTGGAGAGATTCTAATCAAAACACAAAGTAGAGGAAATAAAGATCTTCGCCGTCTCTCAGACGACCCACAACTCACTTCTGAGCACCTGGACCTGGTTCTGAAAAACAAGAGATATATACGGAATGAGAACCCCGGGCCCATGGGTTCCTAGTACGGTAAAAGTGCCAAATAAATTCAATGTACTGCAACAAAAACTCACTAAGCATCCTAAACTTCTTCACCAATTATTCATCCTAGGTTCTCGCTAATCCATGAATAGGCAACTGTCATAAGGGAGTGCAAAATTTAATTCATGTTTCACATGTTTCCCAACTCGCTGACTCTTCCACGAATCAGACTCAGAATCATAAGCAAAACCATCACCAGTTGTTCTGCCTCAGTAGTTCTATATCAATACATCATCATGCAATCGCATCATCAATTCATCCCATCAAGAACAGCCCTCACACCCACCGACACCAGCATGAAGGGCCTCTCAGTTGTACAAACACAAGCAATACAGGCAAGTAATACACAAACATGATACAAGTAGAACAAGTAGCATATAGTCAGGTAACATGGCATATATGATGTAGAAATCCAAGACAAATGGCAAACCCAAACAATTCAAACATATGCAAATGATGAATGCCTGCCCTATGGCTGATGATATCATCTGTCGGTTATATAGCCAACCCGACATGTCCTGGTAGCTAACCATTGGACAGAAACACCCCTTGCGGAGCAAGTAGGTTTGAGCTACAACCCCCTTGCTACTGCCCGCTCAACCCAGAGCCAGTGAAATAATCACTACTGCGGCTACTACCCAGGCGGGTGTCTAAAAGCTCAACCTGAAGCGAGTGGATTCACCACTACTGCCGCTACTACCCAGGCGTCGCAATCTCTGACCTGGAGCAAGTGGGACGAACCACAACCCTTGCTACTACCCAGGTATCTCAAGCATTGGCCCGGAGCAAGTGGGACGAACCACAACCCTTGCTACTGCCCAGGCATCTCAAACATATATTCATTCAATCTCAATTCATATTATCAACATTCATTGTTACCAAATCTCAAACATTAACTTGGAGCAAGTGGGACGAACCACAACCCTTGCTACTACCCAAGTATCACAAATAAACATTTATTCATAATCACCCTTCATTATTATCAATCCTCAGACAATGACCCGGAGCAAGCGGGACGAACCACGACCCTTGCTACTACCCAGGTATCACAAATACACATTTATTCAAAACCCCACGATTAAACTCGTTTATCATAATCCTCCTTTCCCGTCTCATACCCGGAGCAAGTGGACAACGCCACTGCCTACTACCCGGGGTCGCACATCACATTTCAATATTTTTTTTTCATTATTATCCATTTAACATATTCATTCATTAATCATATATGCATTTATACTCAGCCATAAACAATAATGGCTTTGCCGTAACCCGGCAATAACTCAGCCATCCGGCTCATGGTCCAATCAAGAACGGGCCATTTATCAATAAATATAGCCCTCCGGCTCATGGCATACACGGTACTTCCACCGTCATCCTCCATATCTCATATAATCATCTTTGATCATCATTCATCATAACTTTTCCCCTTGCTTCACTCGCAAGTTACCACATCCCCTATCTCATTGCTAGGCATATCAGAATGATTTAATACATGAGAGGTGAGATCGGAGGCTTAGAAGTATGAGATTTGGCTTTTAAAACTCAAAAATCAACTTTGGCATGAAAACAGGGCCACGCGTACGCGCACTCCACGCGCACGCGTGGATGGCCACAAAACTCATCGACGCGCAAGCATTATATGCGCGGACGCGCGGGTTGAAAAATAGCCAAACGACGCGCAAGCGTCAGCCACGCGTACGCGTGGATGCTCTTGCGCCCCAAGCACAAAACTGGCACCACTCTGGCACAACTCTCGGGAAAATAGCTGGGCATTTGGTGCAGCGCATCGACGCGCCCGCGCACACCACGCGCACGCGTGGATAGTGCCTTCTTGAAGAACGACGCGTACGCGCCAAGTGCGCCTACGCGTGGAGGGTCATTCTGCTAAAAATTTTCTAAGTTAAAAGCTGCAGAATTTACAGATTCAACCCCCAATCTTCCGACGGACATAACTTTCTCATTTTAAATCATTTTTCACCCGTTCTTCAAACGGCATGGACATCCCGGATCCAATTTCATTTTTAAACAGATTTGGCACAAAACAGAGATCCGTAGTCCAAGTTATGTCCCGTCAAAATATGCCCAAAAACCATGTTTTCATACAAAACCACTAGGTGCCATTTTCAAAATAAGCCATTTTCAACTCTTTTCAAAATCAACCAAAACATGCCAATTTCAACCCTTTTTGAAATCAATCAAAATGTACCAAAATCCACATCAAGCCATCCTCAACTCACACATTGACACTTTACTAAAAATTCCCAAAACCACATCTAACCATTTTAACACTTCTCAATCAAATGGCTAAAGGACAAACACAATATCATGTCATACATCCTTCCTCATCCCAATTTCCAATAATACCATTTCCAATCAACCATCATTATACGTAGTCAATATCATACTCACTATCACGTGATTTCACCCACAAATCAACCTTAATCATTCCCCAAGCATATATCACAACATACATATCTCTAATGCATCATCATACCATCAAGGCATCAATAATCATAATCACATATATGATCACATAATATATCTCAACCGAACCAAACATACCTCGTCTACATAATTTCACCCAAAATTACCAAATTCCACACTTCAACTTCTCAAACCTTATTATTCAATAACCAACCTAATCATTCATATATTCATTATCTGAAATTCATCCAATCACTTGTGCCATCATACAATGCACACATCGACTTACCTTTCTTACCTCTTTCTGGCCTCCGGCCCAAAATTCACGGCCTCCGGCCCAATTTTCACAATTTAAATGCATAAACCACAAATCAATACTCATTACCCAGTACATCAAATTCTCAATACACCAAGCATACAAAGTCACACAATTCTCAACCCAATCATTAATTCACATTACATATCAACTATGCATATTAGCACCAACCATTTACACAATCCAAACTTAATCCTAGGGGCATCTAGCCTAGGAATTCTCATCACAACACACGGTACTTAAATGAAACTTAAACCGTACCTCTTGTAGCCAAACCAATTGAGCCTCTTCTTTGGAATTCTTTACCAACCTTAGCTCCAAGCCTTACCAAAGCTCCTCAAGCAATACCAATCTCCCAATTGGGCACCAACATCACCAAATACACTAACATAACCAATGTCACATACATACGTCAACCTAGGGCTCATAAAAATGACAAATCACAAGGGTTTGAGCACTTCTTACCTCAGCCCATATGAAGTAGGGATAGAACCCACTTAGAATCCATATTGGAGTATCCCTAAACACCAAAAATCACAAGATTTCAACACTAACTACCCAAAAACGTGTAATAGTGGGGAATTTCGAAAACTGGGCAGAGATAAATGAAATACTTACCACCAAACTTAGATAGAATTGTAGAGGATGAGAAGAGCAACGCGTGGCCGTAAACGGCTCGTCAATCGGAGCTCCGTAGCTCAAGTTATGGTGGTTTGAAGATCAAAGAGAGTTAGGTTTTCTCTCTTCTCTTCTCTCTTCTCAAATCAGCGCCCCAACCCTTCTTTTTAGGGTAAAATGAGCTGAAATGCTCACAACTAATGTTTATATATGTTGGGTCTTGGGCCCACTTAGGCCCGGTTCACTTATTTTTCCCATTGGCCCAATTTTGGGCCAAAACCTTTAAGATTAGCGCTCTAAATCGCACTTTAAATATTTCTACCTTCCCTAATTATAATTCCTCATTTCTTAATCTTATTTACCCATAATCAATTTCCTCAATTGTAGTACGAGACAGATCTCAGCCGGTACTGCCGGTCAAAATTCCACTGCGCACTTTTACGCAGAAAACTATATTTTCCGACTCGGAAAAATTCACTGAATCCAAATATCATATTTAAATTATCAAATTCCAATTGCCAAATCTTCCAACCATATTCGCTCCTATTTAACTTATTATTTACTAAATTTCGGTTAGACCGGGTATTACAATAATCGAGCAACTAATGAATGAGTCTACTTCTTCGTTACAAAAGCCAACAATTTTTTCCTCACAAAGTTCGTCCATTTTGTTCGAGGAGAGAAAAAATTGAGTTCAACTCAAAGAGACCTTTTTACATTTGCTATGGTTGAAAAATCTCGAAAATGCCGTTTTTGTAAATATTCTAGGTATAACATTTGAACATGTCTGAATAAAGATCAAGATCTCCAAAATGACTACATTGTGGAGTCAACAGATTTGAATATGGATTAAGTTTTTGTACCAATTTTTTGTTAGCAATGTATCCTACTCTTTTGATGTTAACAACATGTCTTTGTTTTCTAATATGCTGCATGTGTAGGTTTTTCATGTATTCGATGATTTTATCATATATGATAATGTATTTTTTTATTATTATAATTTGAATTTTATATGAATCTTTGTCTGTTAACATTGATATGAATATAACAATATAATTGAATTAAATTATTTTTTATGTGACACAATTATTAGATTGTCAGTATGTTTATACGTAAAGAGTGCGAAATTTCATGATTTTGAAAAGATGAATTGTCAACACTTTTTTATTTTAGAATGATTTTATATACCATATATTGTTCCACAAATAGCAAGGGTATTTTTTCAATATTAATGAAACCATCATTAAAATATGTATACATTTATTATTATAATCAAGTAGTAGAGATTGGACAGTTTTTTAAAAACAGACAAAATTAGGGATATTTTAGTAAGATAAAATAGTGTATTATTCGTAATTCAAAGATGTGTAATAATTAGTTTTACCCATTAATTAATTGATATCATTAATTAATTATAATTGATTTACTTTAATTAAAAAATACTTTTTAAATCATGTTAGATCATTATTAAATGGAGAAATTGAATTTTAATATAATATAATATAATAGATCATAAAAAATAGCTAATAGATATAGATAATAGATTTTACAAATAAAAATCAAGATTAATAAGGATAAACAAATTGAGAATAGTATCAAAATTTGAAGGTCAATTCCATATTTGCATTCCTAATTATAACAAATATAATCAAAGGGGATTGTTCTCATATCCCATATCCCATTGATAAGGACTAATAAAATATAGACATGTGATATTATTAATTTCAATCAATAAATTATTAAATAATTTTAAAAATTAAAATTTAATCTATTTTAAAGATATATTAAATATTATTTTTCTACAAATACTAATACGTATATATCATTAACTACATATGATTGATCATAATTAAATAGTATATTTTATCAAAATTATTTTAAAATAAAAAATTTAAAAAAATACCCTCACCCATAGATCTGGAAAATCTGGAAAACCCTCACTGCAGCGCTTTTCTCCTATCTCCCAAGGATGCAACTTTCGTTGGCAGGTCTGTCACTATCGTCGTTCACCACCGTTCACCACCACCTTCACATCCACTATGTCTTTGACTCCTTTATCTATCTCACTTCTACCTCCGCGATCCCTGTTCGCACCATCCCTATGTCCGCCTCTTTCACCAGCATCGTTGCGCCTGGCCTCACCACTGCTTGGCATGGTCATTCGCTACCAAAAAAAGGCCTATGGTCACGGTAAAAAACCGTGACCATAGCTAGTAAAAAGGGTGACTATAGATCTATAGTCACGGTTTTGGATCTATGGTCACGATTTTTTACCGTGGTTTATTCTCTCGTGGCCATAGGTATGGTCACGGTTTTTTTATCTATGGTCACGATTTCAATTTTCAAATTCTGACACTTTAGGCCAAGTTTTTTCACCGTGATCATAGGTTAATCTATGGTCACGCGTAAAAACCATGACCATAACCCCTATGCTCACCCCTCCTTAAAACCGTGACCATAGACTCTATGGTCACCCCTTCTTAAAACCGTGACCATAGCCATATCTATGGTCACCCCACCTTAAAAACAGTTTTTGCCGTGACCATAGCTCTATGGTCACCCCACCTTAAAATCGTGACCATAGCCCTATCTATGGTCACAGTTTTTACCGTGATCATAGCCTCTATGGTCACCCCACTTAAAATCGTGACCATAGCCCTATCTATGGCCACGATTTTTACCGTGACCATAGCCTCTATGGTCACGGTTTTTCGCCGTGACCATAGCCTCTATGGTCACCCCACCTTAAAACCGTGACCATAGCCTTATCTATGGTCACTGTTTTTCACTGTGTCCATAGCTTATCTATGGTCACCCCACAAAACCGTGACCATAGCCTTATTTGTTTTATGAGATTTAATTTTTTCTAAAGCATAATTACATCCCAAAATGATTATAATCACAAAATAAATCTAAAAAATAAAAAATAATTATCAACAATTAAGATAAGTTGTAATTAAAGTAACCAGCTAACATATCAATATAGTTGAGTGAATACACTTATCTCAATCTTAGTTTTATACAGTGATATATACGCTAACACTAAGTAGACACTATTAACAGAATTGTTCCACAATCGTGAGAGCAATACAACTTAGACTCTGCCAGGATAGATTGTTTCTGGTATTACTATTCTTTCTTCTCAACGCTCGAGAACTTTTGTTTCAGCCACTTTACCATTTGAAAGCTCAGCACCTACTTCATTAACATGCAAAGTAAAATCACATTAGACATAAACACCTACATTTATTCTTCTTCAACTTAGGAAAAAAAAATATCATTAAAACATATATACATCACACATATAATAGCTAGTACACACTATACAACACACATCCACATCATAGTATATGACACATCATAAAACAATATAAAGTACTTGAAGAGATACAGTATATATTACCAAAGAAACTCAACAACTATTTATCAACAAAACCAATTTGGCAAGCACAGGAAATAGCATTGACATGAATTATTTATTGCAGAAGTATTTAACTCACTTGGGATACATCTCCATTCTGCCTTTCAAAACTAAAGCTCAGTGATATGTTCAGCAACAATTCAACATACGACAACAAATTCATCTCAAATCATAATTTGCAACAACAAATTCAACTTTGATAGTTTTCGAATCCCTAGTATTCAGCAAAACAAAATTAGCTAAATCATAATTTCAGCAACAAACTCAACTTTTAACAACAAATTCAAGATGTAATAATAATCAAGGTTGCGAGAACCGGACCGGTCAATAAATCGGTAAAGTCATTGGTTCAATGGTTTACTGGTTCGACCGAGGTTCAACTAATTAAATATTAAATAAAATTATTAAAAAATTTATATATAATTTTAAATATATAAATTCAATAATTTCTAACTTGATAAAATTCAAAATTTTACAATTTTACATAATAAATTATTCATAATTTAATATTAAAAATTCACAAACAACTTCAAACATGAGCAATTTAGTAAATGGAGAAAGAGCACTTATTCAACATTATGGACTTCCTTTTTAGATTCAGAAACAGAATTAAAAGGCACAAATTCAGCTTGACAAAAATTTGACATCAATATAACAATAATGCAATGGAAGTTAAAGCTAACATAATGTCATATGACACATATTTTACAAAGGTAGTTACATGCTCACCAACTTGCCATTGGCATAGGGGCCGCCAATGCACATTTTAATGGTTGCAGAAAATAACTAGTAAGAGAACTATAATGTGCTAATGAATCCAAATTAATTAGGTCTGCAAAGAACATCTAATTATATCAGCCAAACTATACATAGTAAGCACATGGCAGCAAACAATTTCATATTAGAAAGAATTAGTAGAGGATCTACAATTAATTTAATATGATATTTTGTAATTAATTGCACGATTTAATCAACCAAAAGTAATTCTAAAGCAATACTTTGAGCTTTTTGTTCGACATGCACCATAGAACACAGCAAGTCAACAAAAATATGATCACAAAATTGTAAAGTTTATTAAAAGTATACCATTAATGAAACTTTTATTTGTGTCATATGATTCCAAGGGATTATCAAAGCTATTGTACCTACCTTTGAATAGAAGTTAATTAATTAACTTCAACTCAAATCACTCTTTTTGAAGGTAAATTGACAATAGTCAACCTCAACTGAGAACAGTAGAACACCCCCAATCAATTTTCCCTCAAAGATAAGAGAAACCCCCTTTTTGTATTTCCAGCACAACCAAAATAGCATAAATCAAACAAACCACAAAAAACAAAAAACAAAAATCCAGAAGCTATTCCCTCAATTGAAGAATGAACAAAAGAAGAAACCTTTGAAGTAGAATCAGTGACGTTCAAGTATCCTCGACACCCCAGAAGACCAAATTCTGAGAAACTGGAACTAGATCCATCCAAATCAGAGAAAGGTTTGAACTTTGACAAGCGCAGAAAACCAACAAAAGGGAATCAGCATGCAAAAGACGGAACAAAATATACGAAGAAGTGACGCGGATGGCATCCTTCGTGTTCTGTCTCCCCGTCTCCTCGGGCTTCTCTGGCAACGGCGAGAAAGACGGCGATACGGGCTTCCTCCAACTGCGGCGACGATGCATGCAGTTTGGCGGCTACGCGGTGGCAAGGCGCGATGACTCGACGATTCGACAGCGGCGATGACCTCTCCTTCTGCCGGCGATTCTCCTCTGTTTCTCTCTCTCTCTCTCTGTGTGTAGGATGGCGCAACAATAGAGGGTGAGGGAGGTGTGTGAGGCTGAGTGTGGGTGTCGAGAGGGAGGTCCATGTGTGTGTGTGTGCTGCGGTGTGGAGGGAAAGGAAAATGGGGGTTTGGTGGCTGCTGATGGTAAAAAGGGGAAGTGTGGTGGTGAATGGCGGTGAGGCAGTGAAATTAGGGTTAGGTTAGGGTTAATGGGTGTTAATTTGGGAATTTAGGGTTAAATTAAGATTTTGATTTGGGAATTAGAATTTTGGTAGAATATTAATTTAAAAAAATTTAATCTAATAATAATATCTATAAAAATATTATTTAATTATTAATTTAAAATTTATTTTTAAATAAATACTCTAATTTAATTATTAGAGATAATAAAAATTAATTTCTTCTATAATCATAAAATAAAGTTAAAAATTTAATTATTCAACTTAAAATATATAAAATCCTTATTATTATTTAATTACTAAAGCTTTAAATCATAAATAAAAAATGTTTAATTTATATAAAATCTCTTAAAAATATAATCTTATAAATAATTTATTATTTAATTTTCAAAAATTCGGGGTGACGACGGACAATGGGAGACAAGCAGGACGACCCACGACGTGCGACGAACGACGCAGAGAAGCTTGTGGTTCACGAGTGTACAAAGGGGTTGGAGGTGACCGGTTGGACAGTAGAGAAACGACCAGACCATAGGGACGGCAGCAGTGAGAAGAATGGCAACGACGATGGAGGCTATGGTTGAGTTCGACGGACATGGCGGTGATAAAGGCTAGGGCTTCCTTTTTCATTGGGGACTGGGGAGAAGGAAGGAGGATGGAGAAAGAATGCTCTAGGGCTGGGGGCACTCGCATGATTTCTGAAGCGATACGGTGTCGTTTCATTTGAACCTACGGGATTTCCATTCGGTCTGATCGGCCGGTTTAGCGATTTGCATCCAGTTTTTGAAAAAATGATTTTACCTAAAGAATTGAACCATAAAACATATCGGTTCACGGTTAGACCGGTCCAGTTTTTAGAACCATGCTAGCGACTGATGACCAGAGGTGAGGGGCTGGCGACAGACAACGTAAAGACCATAGATACCTTTAGGTTACTCTCCAAAACCGTGACCACAGAACCTTTTAGGTCACCCTTTTTTGAAAAATCGTGACCATAGACCATTTAAGGTCACCCCCCAAAACCGTGACCATAGGCATCTTTAAGTCACCCCAAGAAACCGTAACCATAGACCCTTTAGGTCACCCTTTCGTAAAACCGTGATCATAGATTCTTTTAGGTCACCCCTCAAAACCGTGACCATAGACCACTTTAGGTCACCCCAAAAACCATGACCATAGAACCCTTTAGGTCACCCCCTAAAAACATGACTATAGACCCTTTTAGGTCACCCTTTTTGAAAAACTGTGACCATAGACCATTTAAGGTCACCCCCCAAAATCGTGACCATAGACCCCTTTTGGTCACACCACAAAACCGTGACCATAGACCCCTTTAGGTCACCCTTTCGTAATACCGTGACCATAGACTCTTTTAGGTCACCCCTCAAAACCGTGACTATAGATATCTTTTGGTCACGGTGAAAAACCGTGATCATAGACCATTTTAAGTTACCCCCAAAACCGTGACCATAGACCCTTTTATGTCACTCTCCAAAATCGTGACCATCGACACCCTTTAGGTCACCATTTTTTGAAAAATCGTGATCATAGACCATTTAAGGTCACCCCTCAAAACCCTGACCATAAACTCCTTTAGATCGCCCCAAAAAACTGTGACCATAGACCCTTTTAGGTCACCCCGTAAATCGTGACTATAGACCCTTTTAGACCATCCTTTTTTTAAAAACCATAATCATAGCTTTTTTTCTTTGGTCACAGTAAAAAACCGTGACTAAAAATCATGGCCATAGGCTCAAAATATTGTCGTGATTGTGCACTCTATCACTATACAAAACTCTATTTCTCCCTCTTGAGCCAGAGGCACATAGCTAACAGTGATATTTTGTGAGGTTGTCATCATTTAATTTTCTCTTTGGTTTTAGACTCATATATCATGTTTATGCCATTTAGTATAAGAAATTTTTGGTTCATTGATAAATCTTTATCTTGGTTGATATCGGCTTGAATAACCACGGTTGTATTTTGAGCTCGGTCCAATTGTGCTCAAGACTTTTTAGAATAGGAATAGGTACAGTGAAATATGGTCTACAATAATCTCATTGTCCTAGACATATCAAAAGACACTCTTTATTTAAAGCTCAATTTGTTGACGCTCACTACAAGGCATTTATTAAGATTTGGTACTACTACAAACTAAGTCTGAAGAATGGCGTTCCCAACACTCTTGGAATTTTTTTTAGCGTTGTAACATTTTGGTTATTTAGCTTGGATCCCTAAAGGCCTCAGAACTTTGGATTACCTAGAATTTGATGTTAAATCTATTGGCATTTCAGCTGGTATGGATTTGAGAAATTTGTGTATGTATATTTTGTATTGTATAAATATCTGAGGTGAGTAAGCTAATTGATTAAGATAGTTAATTCACTTTATTTGTTGGTGTATTTCTTTGGCATGGTAGATGATTATCCTAGATCATTTATACTTGATATGGTTTATCTTGTACTCAATTGAATAATTTTTATCAATTTTTTATCCACTTATTCATACTATTTGCATGGTTTTACATTTTCCTTCCTAATTTTGTGCTATGATTGAAAACATGCTTCTTTGGCCTTAAGTTCCCTATGTTTAATCCTCTCTTATTACCATTAGATGCCTTGATATGTGTGTTAAGTGATTTCAGAGATTACAGGGCAGGAATGGCTCAGAGGATGGAAGGGAAGCATGCAAAAGTGGAAGGAATACAAGAAGTTGGAGAAATTGCTAAGCTGTCCAGCCTGACCTCTTCGCACTCAAACGGCTATAACTTTAGCTACAGAGGTCCAAATGACGCGGTTTCAGTTGCGTTGGAAATCTAACGTCCGGGGCTTCGATTTGATATATAATATGCCATAGTTGTCCTGATGCTAGGCCACGCGAACGTGCGCTCCACGCGGACGCGTCGCAGTTCCGAAAATCAGCGTGGCAGTTTTCTTCTCCAGCGATTTCTGGGCTGTTTTCGACCCAGTTTTCGGCCCAAAAAACATAGATTAGAGGCTATAAAGTGAGGGAATCCATTCATTCATAATGAGAAGCTCATAATTCATAATTTTTAGTTTTAGATGTAGTTTTTATAGAGAGAGACTCTCTCCTCTCTCTTAGGATTAGGATTTAGGATTTCTTTGCTTTCAGGATTGTTTCTTTTTATCAGGTTCAATTTTCCTTTTATTTATTTTCCCAATTTAATTTATGAACATCCATGTTAGATTTGATTTCTTTTATTAATGCAATTTGAGGTATTTTCAGATTTAATTTTGTTTTGCTTTATTTATATGGATGCTATTAATTTAATTTAGATATTTTCTTCCTTTTGGCTTTGGTTAAGTAATTGGTAACGCTTGAGTTGTCAAATAAAGCAGTGGTTGATTTACCTTCATAGTTATAGGTTAACAAAGTGAAATTAAAAATCAAATTCTCATCACAATTGATAAGGATAGGACTTCCAGTTCTAATACCTTGCCAAGAGTTTATTTTATTATTTCTATTTTATTTTTCTTATCATTTAACATACTGGTTTCTTACTTTCAAAACCCCCAATTTACAAGACTCAAAACCAATAATAAGAACATACTTCTCTGCAATTCCTTGAGAAGATGACCTGAGGTTTAAATACTCGGTTATCAATTTTAAAGGGATTGTTACTTGTGACAACCAAAACATTTGTAAGAAAGGTTGATTGCTTGGTTTAGTAACTATACTTGCAACGAGAGTTTACTATAACTTCTAAACCATCAATCTTCAGTTCTTCAAAATGGCGCCGTTGCCGGGGAATTGCAAATGTGTGCCTTATTATTGGTTATTGTAAATATTTGCTTTTTACTTGTTTATTTGTTTTTATTTTTGCTTTTATTTTTACTTTTTCATAAATTAAGAGGTTATTGGTTTTTTATTAAAAAATTTTCAAAAATTTGTTCTTCGTGTTCATCTTGATCTTCAAGTTGTTCTTAGTTGTTTTCTTCGTTTTGATCTAAAAATTTTAAGTTTAGTGTCATTTTATTGTTTTTCTCTTTCCTCATTAAATTCAAAAATTCAAAAATTTAAAACTCAGATTTCAAAATTTCAAATTTCAATTTTCAAAAATTCAAATTTAAAAATTTAAAATTCAAATTTCAAATTAAAAAAAATTTAAAATTTCAAAATTTAAATTTCAAAATTCAAATCTTTTTAAAAAATCATATCTTTTTCAAAATCTTATCTTATCTTATTAAAAATTTAAAATTCAAATTTCAAATTTAAAAAAAATTTAAAATTTCAAAATTTAAATCTTTTTAAAAAATCATATCTTTTTCAAAATCTTATCTTATCTTATTTCAAAAATCAAATTTCAAATTTCAAATTTCAAAATTTAATTTTCAAATTTCAAAATTTAATTTTCAAATTCAAAATTCAAATTTCAATAACCTTTTAATTTAAAATTTGTTTTTATTTTTGTTTTTAATTTTTAATTACTATTATGAGTTCTCACCCATCTCGCTTTGAGTTTGGTTCCAATGTTGTTGCAAGGAATGGAAATTATAACAGGAACATGCATCAAGGTCAAAACAATCAGAGATGGAAGGAGCCACGAGGATCTGATCGACCCTTCTGGCAACAACACCTTCCACAGTACCACAGACAAAGACCATTCCACGATGCATACCAAGATAATAGTTATGGTGGACCCTTCCGTGACAACCAACATCCACCAATTTACTATAGTCAAGAGCCATTCCAGGGGACATACCAAGATGATAGATATGATGAAGCCCCATTATATGCCTATGAACCTCCTCAACACAACTTTGAACCACCACACTCACAAGCCAACTACCACCATTCACCTCCATATGACCCTAACCCGTATCCACCATACCAACCACCTTATGAGCCAAATGAACCCTCCTATCCACCCCAAACCTCTATGGAGAAAGCACTTACCGATCTAAACTCTACTATACAAGCTCTCGTCACCCAAATCGAACCACCAAACACCTTCAACAATCAACCCTCAAGCTCTAGTGCACTTCCTTTTCAACCACAGAATGATCTCTCCATCCCATCACCACCATCCATGGAAGAGTACCCACATCCATCAATCCAAGAGCAACATGATCCCAATGATGCTATTGACATGGAACAAGAGAGAATGGATCATCTTCGCGAATCCATACTTCATAAGGAGCTAGAGGAGGCCCTAAAGGTGAAGGTAGTAAAGACCCTTGAAGATGAAAGAATAGTTGAAAGGAGTTATCATGGAAAGAAAATCATCAAGGATGAGTACGATTTTATATTAAAACTACTGGACAAAGCAGTAATTATTGAAGAGGAAAAAGTGGTTGAAGACTTGTGAGATGCTGAACCTCCATGGGAAAGTCAAGACATAGAGCCTCCTTCCAAGACGGTTGCATTTGATGTTGAGGAGGGTGTACAACCTCCAAGGCATACTCTGGTTGAAGACTTAGAAGAGGTTGATCAAGAGATGGAGATTCAAGAAAAAGAGGTACAACCTCCCATGTCCTTGGTGAGAAATGAAGAAGAGATTGAATTGGAAGAAAGCTACCAAAAGGAAGAGGTTGAAATTGAAGAAGCTTGCAAAGAGGTGGAAGATGTCAAAGAAGAACACAAGGAAGTGGAGCTTGCAAGTTCATTAGAGACACCTCCCCCAAGGCCATTACCGTCCAACACAACATTCAAGTGGGTAACATTCTCATCCTTGGAGACGGATGGTCAACTTAGAGCTCTTTGTGGCATTAAGAGTAAGAGGAAGATGGTCAGTGGTAAGAATTGTCCTGCTAGGTTCATTATGGTTGGAAGCTTTAAGTTTAAACGCAAAGGTTGGTGTAGAGCTCAACTGAATGGGTCTAGGAAGTTATTTGGCCGCTTTAGTGAGAATTCAGATTGCTTGCTACCCGGATGAAATCATGATGATCAACACAAAGACGGGTGTAAAAGCAAAGTTTGGGATCCTGGAGTCTGTTCTGACATTCAGCATACTGAAAGCCTGAGAACCTGTTTAAAACTGCTCAAGGGCTTTACGTGCCTAATTTGGGACCCCGGAGGCCATTGGAATCACAAACATTGGTGGAGATTCCTAGATGAGTTCAAGCACAAGCCACCATAACAAAGGACTCTCCAAATGTCTAACTTAAGGACAATAACTAAAAGTGCTAGGTGGGAGACAACCCACCATGGTATGATCGTTCCTTTTTCATTTTTTATTTAGTTTTATTTGTTTTCGAGTTTTATTTTATTTTATTGTATTGAACCTAGAGTTTTGCATAACATTCATATTAGCATTGCATTCTGCATACTGCATTATAAAAAAAAAAAAATCACGCACGCGACGCGACAGCGTCGCTGACGCGTCCGCGTCACCAGTGCGTTGTGAAGAAAAGAAAGTAAACAGGAAGTCACGCGAAAGCATGGCTGGAGGCGCGCTTTAGGCTCAAACATGCCCACGGGTCTGCGTGACCCACGCGGCCGCGTCATTTGGAAAATAGCCTCCCACGCGTCCGCGTCACCCACGCGAACGCGTGGCTCTGTAAAATCGACGTAAAGTGGTGTATGGCAGTATGTTGGGCTGGAATGGGGCTAGACTCGTGCTGGATGCCCAAGCCCTCCCACGCGAATGCGTTCCCCATGCGGCCGCGTCATCTTCCAAAAATGGCCATCCACGCGATCGCGTCAATCACGCGACCGCGTCACCCAAAAATTTGGCAACAATAAGTTTTGAACAGAGAGTTGTGCGAGCGCGAGGCTACTCCCGCGCCAGTAGCACAGAACAAGTCACGCGTCCGCGTGACCGACGCGTCCGCGTGACCGACGCGTCCGCGTGACCGACGCGTCCGCGTGACCGACGCGTCCGCGTGACCGACGCGTCCGCGTCGACTCATATAAGCTCCAACCATGCGACCGCATCACCCACACGTCCGCGTCACATGCGGCGCACAGCTTATCTAAATTAGCCAAAATATCTTATCTTTTCTTCCCCAAATCCTTATTTTTGTTTTCCCTTATTATTCTTATTTCTTTCTTCTCTCTTCTTCCTTCTCTATTTTTACTTTTCCATTTTTCTTTTCTTTTTACATCCATTATCAAGGTTCTTTTCTTCTCCCCTCTCTACTTCTTCATTATTATTCCTTATGATTTGCTTATGGATTGTTAAGGAATTGTTTGACAATTATATATTACCTTTTTAAAGGGTTGCTTGCATGTTCAATTTAATACATTCAATAACTTATTTACCATGCATGCTATGTGTTTGTGAAAAAGCCCGTATGGTATTGTGCACTATTTTTAGATTTCTTTTATTCTACTACTCTAAATGCTTGCTTTTCACAAAACCCTTTTTATATTTTATTACTTAAATATAATTGTTATTACAAACATGTTGTTAGTTTGAAAGACTTGGTAATCTTACTTGGACATTGAATGCTTGATCTATGCTACTCATGCCTTTGCCAGCATGCCAATAAACATCTTGCATTTAATTGTCATTACATGCACTTGCTATATTTCCATTGATGATTTTTCACATGTAGTCATGACCATGTGTTAACATCATTCTTCCTTGCTGTGCATTGATTACCACCTTTCCCGCTCTCTTCCTTGCTCTAACCCTTAGCTTTAAAAGTTACTTTCTTTTTCCCTTTTCAGGATGGCCACCAAGAAGGTAAAGAGAAAGCTACTCCCAAACACCGGCAAGGACAGGAACAAAAAGAGCCCCAGCTGAAGAACCACAACCCCCATCCACTTGCACATCTTAGCATGCACCGAGGACGGTGCAACCTTTAAGTGTGGGGAGGTCGATACCGATCTCCATGGGTTAGCCATTTTCTTCTTTTCAACACCAATATTTTATTTTCTTTGTTTGTTCATTATTGTATTTGCATATTTAATTGCATGTTTGTTTGATTTTATGCATTTAGCTACTGATTGGTTAAAGTAATGAGTTTCTTCTAAGACCCCATTTTTGAAAAAATTTCACTAATTTAAATCAAAATTTTTGTGTTAAATTTGTTTGAAGTTGTATTTGGAACATAGTTTAAAAAGCTAAGAACACACAACTCGTGAGATTTTGAGCTTATCTATATGGTTACATTATTTAACCATAAATATTTTATTCTTGTGTGTTTACTTCTCTATGATTGTAATCTTTATTTTGTTTCATCCTATATGTCCAATATTTAATGTGTTACATGCTTGCATATGATTGAGGCCATCATTTGATTTTAGCTCACTTATCCCAAATAAGCCTACCCTTTAAATCACCCTTTGTCAGCCACTTTGAGCCTTTTAATCCCCATTTATTCTGTATTTTACCACATCACTAGCCTTAAGCAGAAAACAATTAAATATCCCAATTGAATCTTTGGTTAGCTTAAGATAGAGATTGTGTAACAATTAAGTGTGGGAAAACTGTGGGAACATGGGTTAATAAGGGAATGTGTTATGTTTTTACTTTGATAAAATATTGGGAATTTGGGTACCTACTCATGTGAGACTAGAAAAATAAAAAAATCCATGTGCATTGATAAGTTATGTTTATTTTTCTATTTAAAAAAAAGAGAAAAAAAAAAGAGAGAAAAAAATATATATTCAATAAATAAGTAAATAAATAAGGGGACAGAATTACCCCAATGTTAAGTTAATAAAAAAAATCAATGCATATGTGATAAAATTAAAGAAAAGTTGATACATGAGTATGTGATGCAAAAGTGAGAATTTTGGGTAGCTAGGCATGATTCTAGAGTTATATAGAGTGTATATATGTTAGGTGAGAGCTTGGTTAGTCAAAGATTCAATTTATAGCTCACTTAGCCATATATATACCTTTACCCTTACCTTAGCCCCATTACAACCCTGAAAAAGACCTCATAATGTTTGCATTGGTACATTAAATAATGTTGATTGGTTAGGTGAAGAACAAAATTTAGAAATCATGATTAGAGAAGAGTAGAGTGATTACCCTATACATTTGAGAGACTAGAGTGCATATACATTATCAATGAGAGTTCAGTGCTTAATTCTATGTTCCCTGCTTTCATGAGATATCTTCTTACAAGTTTACTTGCTTTTTATTGTATGATTTGAATTAGTGGAATTTGAATTATTTTTGTCTTGGAGAACTTGTTTACTTTTAACCAAGTAGATAGAAACATCTTAGCATATAGTTGCATTCATATAGATAGGTTGCATTTCATAAATTTTACCATTCATCTTCACTCTTTTATAGCTTCTCTTGAACTTAGCATGAGGAAATGCTAATGTTTAAGTGTGGGGAGGTTAATAAACTACTATTTTATGGTTTATCTTGTGCTCAATTGAGTGATTTTTATCAACTCTTTACCCACTTATTCATACTATTTGCATGGTTTTACGTTTTCCTTCCTAATTTTGTGCTATGATTGAAAACATGCTTCTTTGGCCTTAAGTTCCCTATGTTTAATCCTCTCTTATTACCATTAAATGCCTTGATATGTGTGTTAAGTGATTTCAGAGATTACAGGGCAGGAATGGCTCAGAGGATGGAAGGGAAGCATGCAAAAGTGGAAGGAATACAAGAAGTTGGAGAAATTGCTAAGCTGTCCAGCCTGACCTCTTCGCACTCAAACGGCTATAACTTTAGCTACAGAGGTCCAAATGACGTGGTTCCAGTTGCGTTCGAAAGCTAACGTTCGGGGCTTCGATTTGATATAATATTCAATAGTTGTCCTGATACTAGGCGATGCGAACGCGCGCTCCACGCGGACGCATTGCAGTTCCAAAAATCAGCGTGGCAGTTTTCTACTCCAGCGATTTCTGGGCTGTTTTTGACCCAGTTTTCAGCCCAGAAAACACATATTAGAGGCTATAAAGTGGGGAAATCCATTCATTCATAATGAGAAGCTCATAATTCATAATTTTTAGTTTTAGATGTAATTTTTAGAGAGAGAGGCTCTCTCCTCTCTCTTAGGATTAGGATTTAGGATTTCTTTGCTTTCAGGATTATTTCTTTTTATCAGGTTCAATTTTCCTTTTTTTTATTTTCCTAATTTAATTTATGAACATCCATGTTAGATTTGATTTCCTTTATTAATGCAATTTGAGGTATTTTTAGATTTAATTTTGTTTTGCTTTATTTATATGGATGCTGTTAATTTAATTTAGATATTTTCTTCCTTTTGGCTTTGGTTAAGTAATTGGTAACGCTTGAGTTATCAAATAAAGCAGTGGTTGAAATTGGGAGTTGCTTCAATAACTCTAGTCTTTCCATAGAAATTGACTAGGACCTGAGGATCAAGCTAATTAGTCCACTTGATTTACCTTCATAGTTAGAGGTTAACAAAGTGGGATTAAAATCCAATTCTCATCACAATTGATAAGGATAGGATTTCCAGTTCTAATACCTTGCCAAGAGTTTATTTTATTATTTCTATTTTATTTTTTTTATCATTTAACATACTGGTTTCTTACTTTCAAAACCCCCAATTTACAAGACTCATAACCAATAATAAGAACATACTTCCCTGCAATTCCTTGAGAAGACGACCCGAGGTTTAAATACTCGGTTATCAATTTTAAAGGGGTTTGTTACTTGTGACAACCAAAACGTTTGTAAGAAAGGTTGATTGCTTGGTTTAGTAACTATACTTGCAACGAGAGTTTACTATAACTTCTAAACCATCGATCTTCAAAAATAAAAAATATTAGCTGAGGTTAACTATACAAATCAAACAATGCTATAGCCAAGTTACATTGCGGTCAATTACACACTTAACTCGATACAATCAATACAAAGAATAAGAACTTAATTTGTAGTCTTAAAAATTGCGGTCAATTACACACTTAAAGCTTAAACTTTTTGAAACAGAATTCAAAGAATAAGAACTTAATTTGTAGTCTCTTTGCATAACCTTCAAATAAAACAAAGCCAAAAAAACTTACTCAGCAATAAAGTTGGATTATCCAAACAGAGGATAGTTAATGAAAAGCAAAATCAACATTACCTGGAGCAGATCAAACTGAACTCTCCCTTCTACAGCAACTTTACTTTCAGGAGTCCTGAATAAGTGGGTTATCTCTGCTTTGGGCCCATATCTCGTGTATGGATCAACAGCTAGTGGAGAAAGACGGGGTGTCTTGATAGTAGGTGCTTCTAGAAGATCTAATTCAAGATGGTCAAGTGGCCGTAAGAAAGAGTTCTCCAGAAACAATACACATTTTTTTCTCAGATTGCCAATAGAATTGAGAAAGGGGAAATTAAGCTGAGCAAACACTTCAAGATACCATGACAGCATCACCAACAGTCAGCTCAATGTCATATCTGCCAGAGAGATAGTAAAATTTCTCCACCAAGCCAAGAAAATCCTAGAAAGCCAAAATTACAAACATCAGTAGAACATTAAACATGATGTACCTTGAAAAAATCCAGAATATGACACTGCATAACTTTTGAGAAGCAACAACAACAAAGAAACACAATTGTGAACTTGTGATTCTTTTCTTCACATCAGTGGTAAGTCATGCTACCTTGAAATCAAATTATTAAGAAAATAAATCCAAAAGAAGAAAGAGAAACATTGAATTTCATGTTCATTCCTCTAGATTGAAAATATTGAAGGCCTATAATTTCTTCACCATCTGCAAACAAATTGAAAAAACCCGAAAACACTAAGTACACAAATTTACTACGGCCAACCATGAAACATACAAAGTATATTGATGATTACGAAACAGAATATACTAACCAAGTGAATGAACCAGGATGGAGCAACTGCCAAAAGTTGTTGCAGAATAAACTTTAGAAGAAGTTGGTGCTGAGTGTTTTGATGAACTAACTTCCAGAACTAGCATCCTCCCTGCGAGCATACTTCACCACCTTCTTATTCGAATTAGCAGCAGATGCCTTTGCCTTCTCAATGCACTCATCATACTCTCCACAACGAAATGCCTTCACCTGCTTCGATTTCTCAAGGTTATACCAGTCCCTAAATCAGAGAAAAAAAAATCACAACTCAAACAATAAACAAACTCAAGGATGACAAGCAACATTTCTTGAAAAGCCAACGAAAATTACATCATTCCTATATCTAGTTCAGGTTTCAGTCACATACTTCCCTGGCGTGCTAGCGAAATTCCAAATTTTCAATCGAAAAACATCAAACAAGGGCAGAGGAATACAACAGAGTAGTACCAAAAGGAAGCTAATTTAGTGAAGAAAACAAATAGAAAAGAAAAGAGGAATACAGAACTTAAAAAAAGAATCACGGGTACAAACATGTAACCATAGGTGCAAACACACAAAACAACAACAAAATATTCTATAAACAAGGTTATCATATTCAAGAACCCCCAAAAAATTGGCTCATGAATGCATTTATAAGCAGATGGAATTCAAAATTTCCAGAGGCTTGAACTCATAAACAAACCGTCCTTTATTTCATCGTTATTTTTCAATTCCCGTTCCCCACCAAAACCTCCCCCAAATTGTGCTCAACACTAAAAAAACCCCTAAAATTTGCAAATGCACTGCTGGCGCGAATTGAAACATGAAAGAAAGAGGAGAAGAACCTGAAACAACGCAACGAAGCAACTATTCCTTCAACAAGGGCAAGACCGACATTGACACCGAGCAAGAGACGTGGAAAGCCATTGGCGCTGACGCTGACGGTAAGGATGCTAGTAACGGCGACAAGGAGACGAGGCAGAGAGGGAGCGGAGGCTAACGGCGCAGCGAGGGTGGTGCTGGAGACGGCGGGGATGTGAGCTCGAATAGGGTAGCAAGGGTGAAAGAGTGACCAAGGGATGTGATGAGCTCGATGAGGGTAGCTCGATAAGGGATGGGGATAGGTTGAAAGAACGTCAATTGGGTTGGGGACTGGGTTGGGGGCCGGGTCTTTAGGATTTTTTTTTTAAAAAAAAGCTTTTGGCCACGCTTTTAAAGCGTGCCAAAAGAGTACTACGATATGGCCACATTTTGTAAGCGTGGCCGTAATGAAACTCTGTCGCCACGCTTTAAAAATGTCCCTGTTTCTCTCTATGGCCACGCTTTTGAAGCGTGGCAGAAAAAAAACGTGGCCGTTTCTCTAATCAATTGCCACCCTTCCAAAAGCGTGGCCGTTGACCCTTTTCGCCACGTTTTTGAAGCGTGACAAGAAAAAACGTGGCCAAATTTCTTTTCAATCGCCACCCTCACAAAAGCGTGGCCATTGACCACTTTTGGCCACGCTTTTAAAGCGTAGCAAAAAAAAAACGTGGCCATAGACCTTTTTTCTTATAGTGTTTTTTTAATTAAATTTTGTGAAGATTTTAGATTTTTCTCTTATTCTAAATGTTATAAGAATTTACTAAATTATTTCTATGCATTGGTTCAACTATAGAGACTTCTAGTTGTGTTTAAACCACATGCCAAAATGGAATTAAATGAAACAAACATCTAGTGGTCACATACTTATTTGAATTTAACAAAGAAAATAAATTTGATAGATAAATATGATATCTGCCATATATATAATTTATATTTTTTAGTGCTTAATTATAAAACATTCGTATATCTCTACTGTATTTTCTGTAAGTATTATTCAACCCTTGTTTATTGTGTTGTTTACAATTTATGTTAGGAATATTTATTAAGGTGTTAATTAAATTTAAGAATATTTATTAAAAATTCAAAATAAAAAGTGAATCTGTCTTGGATGGTATCAATGAATCTAACAGTTACTTGGTGCCCTCTCTATTTTACTTTATAGAAAAGTTTCTCCTAAACCTACTAATACATACCACTATATTAGTCTTATCGTGTAACTTAAAATTAAAATTTTTTTTTTATCAATATTGTGTATTAATGAAAGAATATAAAGTATAAATATATGCATACTGTCAAGTGCAAGCAGTAATTGAGTCATTCTATCCCTAATAGAAAAAATTCTCCTTCCTAAATGATGGTACAATATAAAAAATTTTTCATGAAAAAGGTAAAAGCCCTTAATAAGATAAAAATACTTCAATGTGAACTAAACATAAATTCAATATTCAATACTTATTTTTATTAAATTTTGTTTGACCTGATTTCACACTCAAATATTTATCTTTATCAATCTATTGATATCTTGTTTTATTTCATATGCACGAACCTCAGATAATTTAGTTAGACCATAGTTATCAAACCCGGACTGAACCGGTCGGTTCGACCAAAAAATCAATAAACCAAATTTTAAATCGGTGAATCGGATTTTAAACCGGTGAACCGGATTTTAAACCGGTCAGAGTTAACATTTGAACCAGATAAATGAACAAACTAGTTAAACTCAAAAAATTCGGTCAAACTCGGTCTAAACCGAGACTCGAATCGGAGCGGGTCAACCGCTGATGTCAGCATCGCTCAATTTCAAAAATTGAGAATATACACTAGGCGCTGCTATTGAGATTCGAACTTGAGTTATTCAAGTTGCAAAAAAGTCCTTTCAATCACTGGGGCAAGTCTTCTCTTTGTGTTATATGGTGTGTTTTAATAAATATATTACTAACTATTAGACACATCCTAATTAATCACTTGTGTATTAATTCTTTTAGTCATGTACATTTAAGATATTTTTTTATATTTTTATTCTAATAAATAGTATTCATAGTAATTTATTTTATTTTTTTATACTTACTTTTTTTAAAAAGAATTATTTTTTAATTATTTATAATTATTAAAATAAAAATTAAACTTTGTTAAATATCTTTAAATTTAAAAAGATAAGCAAAAAATTTTTATTAATCAATGATATATTTTTGTTATTGATAATTATATAACATCTATTAATACTAATATTTTTTAACATATATTTGAATAATGTAATAGATACTAATTAATTAATGAATTAGAAAATAAGTTAATTTGATATAAAAAATTAAATTTTATATAATTAATTAATTAATTATGATCGGGTCAACCAGTTGAACCTGTGACCCACCGGTTGAACCAGGGACCCAGTGATTCAGTAACCTGACTAGGTCGATTGTCAGGTCGGTTCTGATAACTATGAGCTAGACTCTAAGCCAACAACAACAACAACAACAACAAAGCCTTGTCCCACTAAGTGGGGTCGGCTACATGAATCAAACGACGTCATTGTGCTCTGTCATGTATCATGTCTATAGAAAGACCGTTTACATGTAGATCTCGTTTGACCACCTCATGGATGGTCTTCTTAGGTCTTCCTCTGCCTTTCGCCCTTTGTCCATCTTCCATTTCATCCACCCTCCTGACTGGATATTCTATCGGTCTTCTTCTCACATGTCCAAACCACCTGAGACGCGATTCAACCATCTTTTCCACAATGGGTGCTACTCCAACTCTCTCCCTTATATCTTCATTTCTTATTTTATCCAATCACGTATGACCACTCATCCATCTCAACATCTTCATCTTTGCCACACTCAGCTTATGTTCGTGCTCCCTTTTAGCCGCCCAACACTCCGTACCATACAGCATATCCAGTCTTATAGCGGTGCGATAGAATTTACCTTTAAGTTTTAAAGGCACTTTTTTGTCGCATATAAAACGAGATGCACTCCGCCATTTTGACCAACCTGCTTGAATCCTATGATTTACATCATGTTCAATCTCTCCATTATCCTGTATGATGCACCCAAGATACTTAAAACTTTTAACTTTTCGTAGGATGTTTTCTCCAATCTTCACCTCTATATTGGGGTTTTCCCTTCTCAGACTGAACTTACATTCCATATACTTTGTCTTGCTACGGCTTATGCGCAGACCATACACTTCTAGAGCTTCTCTCCATAACTCCAACTTCTTATTTAGGTCTTCCCTTGACTCTCCCATAAGGACGATATCATCGGCAAAAAGCATGCACCATGGCACAGGCTCTTGGATGTGCTCTGTGAGTACTTCCAAGACTAATGTGAAAAGGTATGGACTTAAGGATGATCCCTGGTATAATTCTATACCAATAGGGAATTCCTCTGTCACACCACCTTGAGTCTTCACACTAGTTGTGGCCCCATCATACATGTCTTTAATTGCCCGAATATATGCGATCCTTACTTTCCTCTTTTCTAAAACCTTCCATAAGACCTCCCTTGGTACCCTATCATACGCTTTTTCCAAATCAATAAACACCATATGTAGATCCCTTTTATTACTATGATACCTCTCCATCATCCTTCTTAATAGGTATATCGCTTCAGTGGTAGATCTGCCTGTCATAAATCCAAATTGATTCTCTGTTACTTGTGTCTCTTTTCTCAACCTCCGTTCTATCACCCTTTCCCATAACTTCATAGTATGACTCATAAGCTTAATCCCTCTATAGTTTCTGCAACTTTGTATATCCCCCTTATTCTTGTAGATAGGTACCAAGGTGCTCTATCTCCACTCATCATGCATCTTCTTTGACCTTAAAATCTCATTAAAAAGCATGGTTAACCAGTTGATGCCTTTTTCTCTAAGATCCTTCCAAACCTCAATCAGAATATTATCAGGTCCTACTGCCCTGCCATTTTTTATCTGCTTTAGAGCCTCTTTTACCTCGAAGTCTCGAATCCTTCGATAGTAGTCAAAATTTTGATCTTCTTCCCTTGTGCATAATCGACCAAGGCTTGGAAGAGTCTTCTGTCCCTCATTAAATAACCCGTAGAAGTAGCTCTTTGAAAGAGCGGAAGATTGATGGTTTAGAGGTTATAAAAACTCTCGTTGTAAGTATAGTTACTAAACCAAGCAATCAACCTTTCTTACAAACGTTTTGGTTGTCACAAGTAACAAACCCCTTAAAAATTGTTAACTGAGTATTCAAACCTCGGGTCGTCTTCTCAAGGAACTGCAAGGAAGTATGTTCTTATTATTGGCTATAAAGATTGTAATCGAGGTTTAGAAGGTGAGAAGCAAGTGATTTGAATGAGAAGTAGAATAAATGGTAATTAAAATAAATAAATACTGTAAAGCAACTTTTGGCAAGGTAAGAAAAATTGGAAGTCCAACTTAATTATCTCTCTCAACAATAGTGAAAGTTGAATCTAAATTCCACTTAGTTAACCTTTACTAAAGTAAAGAAAAGTCAAGGGACTAATTAGTTTGACCTTCGAATCCTATTTATTTCCTAAGAAAAAGTTGGGATTGTTGAAGTTCAGTTCAATTAGCAAGATAACGATTATCAATTATGCTGAGTTTAATAATGTTGAGTTACTGATTTCTTAACCAAGACCAAAAAGGGAAAAAGTAAATTGCTGGAATAGAATATCTTCAGATTGGAAACAATGGTAACACAAATTAAAGAGAAAGCAATCAATAACTGAAATACCTCAAATATCATTAATTCAATTAACACTCTGTAACATGGAATAATTCATAAATTAAATTATAAAAGTAAATAATCAACTCAAGTGCTGGAATAAATAAATAAAAGTGAAAAGGGAAGCTTAAAACAAGAAACATAAAACCTGGATCGAGAGTCACTCTTAAAAACTAAGAGAAGTCCTAAATCCTAATCCTAATCCTAATCCTAAGAGAGAGAGGAGAGAACCTCTCTCAAACTAAATCTAAATCATGGAAAGTGAAAATTGGTGAGCTCTCCTTTGAATGGATGCATTCCCCCACTTTATAGCCTCTAGTCTGTGTGTTCTGTACCTGGATCTGGGCCAAAAGGGCTTCAGAAATCGCTGGGGGCGTATTCTGTAAATTCTGATACGTGGCCTCTGTCACGCGTCCGCGTGGGTCACGCGTCCGCATCAAATGCGCTATGCTCAAGTCGTGCAACCGCGTCAGTCATGCGGCCGCGTTGCTGCTTCTTCGCTCCTGGCACGCGATCGCGTCGCCTATGCGATCGCGTGGATACCAGTTTCTGCAAAAATCCATTTCACACTTTCCTTCCATTTTTGTACGTTTCCTTTTCCATCCTTTAAGTCATTCTGCCTTAGAAAATCTAAAACTACTCAACACACTAATCCCGGCATCGAATGGAAATAAAGGTAATTAAAATCTTAGGAAACATGTTTTTCACATACATCACATACATCACATAATAAGGAAGGGAAAGTAAAACCATGCAATTAATATGAATAAGTGGGTGAAGGATTGAATAAATCACTCAAACTAAGCACAAAATAACTCATGAAATATGGGTTTATCAACCTCCCCACACTTAAACAATAGCATGTCCTCATGCTAAATCCAAGGTAAAGAATAAGGTAAGGTTAAAGTGGTGGAATGTTATGCAATGCAACCTATTCTAAATGCATCTACCTAGATAAGTCATGCAATTCCAATTTATCCACTCATATATAAAGCTTACATGTAGTCAAGTTAATTCACATTCTCAAGGAGTCATATATATATATATATATATATATATATATATATATATATATATATATATAGCCAACCTTTTAATAATAAAGCATTTTTGCAAATGAGATGGGAAAAGAAAAATATTGTACAAACTTGCAAAACAATTAGTAAATTAAGCACAGATATATGTTGATGAGTTATTAAACCCTCACTGGAATTTGTGTTTACCCTCTAGTCACTCAGTGTTTATTGGGTTTATTCAGTCTACTTTTCTTTTTATTCTTACTTTCTATAACTTTGTTCTTCATCTAACCAATCAACAATTATAGAGTACAGTCATACCAGAAGTCATGAGGTCTTTAATGAAGGTTGTAATGGGGCCAAGGTAAAGGTAAGGATATATGTATAAGGCTAAGTGAGCTAATAAGTGAATCCTTAATTAGACTAAGATCTCACCTAACATACATATTTAGTAGAACAAGCTTCTTTACCAATTTTCCCATATTATCCCACTTGTTGTTACATGATCATGTTTCAATTTTATTTTTATCCCATGTGCATTGCTTTTATTTTGCATTGGGGACTTCTTTTGTATCCCCTTTTATTAAATGCTGAAAAATAACTTTTTTTTTAAATGCACATGGTAATTGAATCACTTTGATTTCTCATTAGCATGCTTCCCAAATTTTTTGAGTTATTTTATTTCTTTTAACTTTTTTACCTTTTGTTTCTATCATCCATGTTCCCAATAGGTTTTCCATATTTTAATCTATTCATAATTTTCTATCTTAAGCTAACCAAGGATTCAACTTGGGATTTTATTTTGTTTTTCTACTTAAGGCTAGTAGTGTGGCTAAATAGAATAAAAGGGATTTTAAAGGCTCAAGGGGGCTAACAAGGGTGATGTGAAAGATAGGTTATTTTGGGGTATGTGAGCTAAAATCAAATGACAGCCTCAATCATTCTTTTGGTATGTATCTATATTCTATATTCTATATTCTATAATTGGACATATAGATTAAAGCAAAGTAAAGAACGTCAGAATAAAAAGAAGCGAAACACACAGGAATGAAATTATGGTTTGAATGCAACCATACAATTAAGCTCAAGACTCACAGGTTGTGTGTTCTCTAACTCAAGCATCATATATCATTCATATATGTTATGCAGGTTTAGTTAAAAATTCTCATTATTCTCATAAAAAAATTATTTAGGGTAGCCTTTAAAGTTTTAATGTTCCTCCTTGATGAAATGTTGTCAACTTAACTATATGATGTAATGCTATATATACAAGGTTTATGGATTTAAATCTATTATGTTCAATTTCCTAGTTTACTTCCGTTTTATATTTTTCAAATTAAACTATGCTATCTTATGCTAAAAAGGGTAAACTATACTAATTAATCCACTAATAAGTCAGAATTGCCAACTAAACTAAAAATATGAACTAAAAATGCAAAATACAGAAATAGAGTAAAAATACATAAAAGTAGCAATGTATAAGTACTCAGAAAATAACAGTAAAAAGAAAAATACAGAAAAATATCCAAAATAAAAGAAAAAAAAGAGATGTAGTGGTTCACCAAAATAAAACGCCAGAGATGGCGACCTCCCCACACATAAAATGAAGCATCGTCCGTGATGCTCAGTCAAGCCGGATGTGAAGGGGTGTCATCACTGGTAGGGATGGTAGCTGGAGGCTCTGTGGTGGTGGTGGGCTGAGGGTCTGGCTGCTGTAGAGGAGGTGCTGACTAGATCGGGATCTCCGGATCTGCAGCCTCTATCTGATGCGTAACCTCCTGATGTGGTGCAGCCTGCTCTGTGTCTGCCTGCTGATGGGTCTCCTCCTGGAAGTGAGTCTCCTCCTCGTACTCATCCTCCTCCTCCTCTGATGGCTCTGATGGTGTGTCGGGCTCGGAGGGGATGTCACCACCCTGTCGGATCATCAGCTTCAGATGCGAATAGCGTCGCTGGCTGCGACACTCCAATCTCTCATACCGACGCCGGTTACGGCGCTCCATCTGATCAAGCTGTCAGAATAGGCGGTGCACGAGGCGGTATACGGGCTCAGAGGCAGGTGGAGGTGCAGTGGTGGCAGCAGGGGCAATAGGGGCAGCCGTGGATGAAGAGGGTCCAGCAGACGGTGGGATTGTCTCATCAGTAGCAGTGAAGGGTGGTGGTCTGTAGCCCAAAGCTAGGAAGTTCCTGCTGTGAGGAATGATCTTCCTGCAGTCCACCGCTGGTGGTCTCTCATCGGCATCCTCCCATGGCACGTCAGCTCGACGGCCTAGCTTTGTAACCAGATACGAAAAAGAGAGGGTGCCTCGGATGTGGACCCTGGCCATATAATGCCGGATAAAGCATGGCAGATAAAGGTCCTTACCCTCCATCACACACCATAGGAGGGTGATCATAGTAGCTGGGATCTCCCTCTCGTGAGTACTCGGCATCACATAGTTGCTCAAGATCTGGTGCCATAACCGAGCCTCATCATTTAAGTACGCCCTCTTGATCCCTCTAGGCATGGTGGTGTCCTGACCCATCTCCCAAGGAACTGTCGGGTCGTGATCTATCCGTGCCTTCACAGCATCCCAATCAAACTGCATCAGGCGCATGTCCTCCTCAGCCTTTGTATAACCATCAGGCTGATCGGACTTGGCTAGGAGCCGGAGAATGTCCTCTAAGGCCTCCTCAGTGACTAGAATTTGTTTTCCTCTCAGGTTTACTGCATCGAGGGTGGTGATGTAGTAGTTGCAGTAGAATTCCCGGACCCAAGATGCATTGACCTCTGTCAGTGCTCTTTTCAGAAAGAACCAGCCTCTTTACTTAATTTGCTTAGTGGTGTACTACTGGAGTGCTTCTGGAATCTTCAGAGTTCTCTCCAAGTATAGATTCCTAGAGTTTGCAAATGCCAGATACTTCAGCTCGCAGTATCGGTTTGCAAATTTTATTGAATCATTTGCAGGGAGTAGTTGGTCAGCTTTTTCCTGCTGTATAAAGTTCTTCTCCCGCCATGAGAAATCATGCATGAGGGCAATGATGGACTGGGAGGAATCTCCTCTCTTGCGCTTGCCAGTGGCCTTACCCTTTCCTTTCCTCTGTGAGGCAGACATCCTGAAAAATGGAAAACCAGGATATATGAAAATAGGAAAGCAAGTAGGCATATAGGCAAAGAAAATACAAAGTGGCATGGGAGAATTTAAATGAGGTAAATGAGTTAAGTAATGGCGTATTAAGAATTGTATAGTAGTTTAAAATTTGAAAGGAAGAATTTACAATCCAAAATGTATCAGAATTCAAGTTAAATAGAAAAATTGTCATTATGCCATGGTTAGAAAGTTAGAGGAAAGTGAAAAATCAGAAAAGAGATTTTAAAAGGTTAGTATGGTTAGAATGTGAAAAAGAAGTTAGTAAATTAAAATTAGTGAGTCAGTAAAATGCGGGTTAAAGTAAGTGGCATAAAGAAAATAGTCCATGTAACAAGGATTCACAATTATGACTAGAAATAACTCATAACCGAACAAGCAAAACAGGGTGATGTTGATTCAAATAGATATAAAGAAAGCAAGAACTGGAATCAGGATATCACAAATGCAGTCTATAAACCAGGAAATCAAAGAGGATAAGAAAGTCTGCCATAGCATTCATGAAACGGTTCGGTTAAGGCAGAGGACAACAGAGTGCAGATTGCCAAACCAAAACATGAATGAAAACAATTCACAAAAAATTTGGGCAGCATTCTGGCAAAAATTGGATTGTCCCGGAAAATAAACAGCAAACAAGGCAGTTCATATGAATTAAAAAGTCAAGCTGCAGTTACCTATAATTAATAGAAACATGAAAATTCAATGTAAAGAGCAGCAATATACAAGAAATACAGCATATGAACAAGATTACAGCAATAGCAGATTTGCAAATATGATGAAACAGAAGCAAGAACAGTGCAAATAAACAGACCTAGAGTCACTAACCACAGCCTAATCTACCTAACAACCTAAAATCCACTACAACATGCAAGACTATCTATCCTAATTATGAACAGAAATGGAAAAAAAATAAGAAGAACTACGAACGGATAAAAGGGATTGCGTGTTGCGGAACCTGGAAGGCGAAAGAAGGAGGTTGGGGTACAGAGGTGGCTGGGGTGGTGGCGGTGATGTCCGGCACGGCGGGTGGCGGCGGTGGGCACGGCGGTTGTGGCTGTTAGGGGGTAGGGGCTTTGGGAAGGGTAATGGGTGAAATAGGGGAGGGGATTGGATAGGGGAGAGGGGGGGTGGTGCGGCTGGGATGGCCGGCGGTGGTGGGTGGTGGTTCGCGGAGGGCAGCGGCGGAGAGGGGGGAAGAGAGGAAGAAAGAAGAAGAAATAAGGGGAGGGAGGAAGGGGGGTAGGTAGCGGCGGCGTCTGGACGGCAGCGGCATCTGGGTGGTGGCGCGATGGCGGAAGGGGTGGTGGTGGTTGAGGGTTGGGGAAGAAGAGAGGGAGAAGAGGAATTGGGGGGGGGGGGCTGCGCGAATGTAGGGTTTCGCGTGATAGGGGGTGTTATATTTTTGAATCCACGCGGCCGCGTGGTTGGGGTGAAAATGGGAAGGATGCGATCGCGTGGGGTGCGCGATCGCATGAAAGGGGTGGAAGAGGAGATGACGCGATCGCGTGGGTCGCGGGATCGCGTCGCTGGAAATTGTGCTAAACGCACGACTCCAGCACCGTTTCAGCGCAACTCTCTGTCTCCTTCTGGGGTGATGTGCAATCCATGCGACGCGATCGCGTCGCTCACGCGGTCGCGTAGGATTGGTATTTTGCAAGTGACGCGATCGCATGGGGCATGCGATCGCGTGGGCCAATTTGTGCAAAACACACAAGGGCCGCACGATTCCAGCCTAACTTTCTGGACGTTGGATATTTACGCTGATCTCCGGGTCACGCGGCCGCGTGGGTGACGCGGTAGCGTGGATAGTGTTTTCGCAATATGACGCGATCGCATGGGGCATGCGGTCGCGTCGTGCATCCCCCTTTTTTTTTACTGAATGCAGGATGCAATGCTTAATGTGAATGCTATGCATGATTCTAGGTTTAATAAAATAAAAATAAAATTCAAAAACAAACAAAATGAAATAAAATTAAAATTGCAAAAGGAACGATCATACCATGGTGGGTTGTCTCCCACCTAGCACTTTTAGTTAAAGTCCTTAAGTTGGACATTGGGAGGGCTTCTTGTTATGGTGGCTTGTGTTTAAATTCATCCAGAAATCTCCACCAGTGCTTGGAATGCCAATAGCCTCCAGGGTCCCAAACTAGGCATGTAAAGCTTTTGAGCAGCTTCAAACAGATTTTCAGGCTCCCGGGGTGACGAATGTCAGAATAGATTCCAGGATCCCAAGCCTTGTTTTTAAATCCGCCTCCGTCTTGATCTACATGTTTCCATCCTGGCAGTTTAAAGAGTAGAATCTCACCATGGAGACCAAACGTTCTCCGTGATCCATGCAATTGAGTATGATACCAATCCATGTGCTTCGAGGTGAAGCGTGGAACCTTATTGAACCTCGTGCACCAGCTCTGAGTACGAGCCATTTCCCTCTTACTCTTAAAGCCGCAAAGAGCTCTAAGCTGGCCATCTGTTTCAAGCAAACCATATTCAAGTGAATAAGTAAAGGTATAGGTTAAGGATTGTACCCACTTGAAGCTTGTATTAGGTGGTAATGGCCTTGGGGTAGGTGTTTCTGGTGGTTCTGTAAGTTCTACTCCCTTGTGCTCTTCTGTGAATTCCTCCACTTCCTTGCAAGGCTCTACAATTGTATCTGTGTCCTGGTCAAAGTTTTCTATGTCTTCCTCATCACTTGAGTCATAGATTGGAGGTTGAGAGAAATCTACCTCCGCATCGTCTTCATATTCACTTGGGGAAGATTCTTCGATCTCAGAGAATTCACTTGCAGATGCAAATTCATTACTAAGAGAATTTGACTTGTGACTATCATCATCAAGGGAATTTGTGTCCTGGGTCATTCCGTCTGATTCTTCATAAACAACTTGCCTAGGAGATTGTACAATATCCTCCTTAGCATCAACTGTAGCGTCCTTGACGGAGTTCTCCTCAGTTCTGGATTCCCATGGAGGTTCAGCATCTCCTAGATCTTCAACCAACTCTTCTTCTTGAACGATGACAGCTTCTTCTACCTGTTCTAGTACGAATTCATGTTCTGTCTTGTCCACTGGAGTTTCTGGTATCTCCTTCATGCTACGCTCTTCGTTAGACTGTTCACATGGGGCTGTGGTTGATCCTTGTGTATTTGAGCACCTAGAAACCCATTGAATTATTGTTTGCTCCAGTTGACGAATGGTTGTTTGAAGTTTATTTACTGTTTCCTTTAGGCGAACCTCTGCTTCTCGGGTTGCCGGACTTGGGCATGATACATAGGAAAGTGGTGGTGATTGGGAGTGATTGGATTGGTACTGGGGTAAGGAAGGATCATATGGTGGCGAACGGTGAAGAGAAGCTTGTGAGTGTGGTGGTTCGAGGTTATGTTGAAAGGATGGTTTATATGCACGGGGTGGGACTTGTTGGTAATTACAAGGTTGTCCACCATATCTTTCAGCTGGGTATGCATGGTAGAATGGTCTTTGTCCAGGATATCTCGGAGGATGTTGCTGCCTAAAGGGTTGATTAGATCTTCTTGGCTCCATCCATCCTTGATTGGTCTGACCTTGATGCATATTCCTGCTGTAACTTCTATTTCCTTCAACAAAGTTAGAACCAAACTCAAAGCGAGAGGGGTGAGAGTTCATGGTAGCAAATAAAGATAAAAAGGAAAAACAAAAATAAATAAACAAACAAAAGAAAAATATTTACAATAACCAATAATAAGGCACACGTTAGCAGTTCCCCGGCAACGGCGCCATTTTGAAAGAGCGGAAGATTGATGGTTTAGAGGTTATAAAAACTCTCGTTGTAAGTATAGTTACTAAACCAAGCAATCAACCTTTCTTACAAACGTTTTGGTTATCACAAGTAACAAACCCCTTAAAAATTGTTAACCGAGTATTCAAACCTCGGGTCGTCTTCTCAAGGAACTGCAAGGAAGTATGTTCTTATTATTGGCTATAAAGGTTGTAATCGGGGTTTAGAAGGTGAGAAGCAAGTGATTTGAATGACAAGTAGAATAAATGGCAATTAACATAAATAAATACTGTAAAGCAACTTTTGGCAAGGTAAGAGAAATTGGAAGTCCAACTTAATTATCTCTCTCAACAATAGTGAAAGTTGAATCTAAATTCCACTTAGTTAACCTTTACTAAAGTAAAGGAAAGTCAAGGGACTAATTAGTTTAACCTTCGAATCCTATTTATTTCCTAAGAAAAAGTTGGGATTATTGAAGTTCAGTTCAATTAGCAAGATAACGATTATCAATTATGCTGAGTTTAATAATGTTGAGTTACTGATTTCTTAACCAAGACCAAAAAGGGAAAAAGTAAATTGCTGGAATAGAATATCTTCAGATTGGAAACAATGGTAACACAAATTAAAGAGAAAGCAATCAATAACTGAAATACCTCAAATATCATTAATTCAATTAACACTCTATAACATGGAATAATTCATAAATTAAATTATAAAAGTAAATAATCAACTCAAGTGCTGGAATAAATAAATAAAAGTGAAAAGGGAAGCTTAAAACAAGAAACATAAAACCTGGATCGAGAGTCACTCTTAAAAACTAAGAGAAGTCCTAAATCCTAATCCTAATCCTAAGAGAGAGAGGAGAGAACCTCTCTCAAACTAAATCTAAATCATGGAAAGTGAAAATTGGCGAGCTCTCCTTTGAATGGATGCATTCCTCCACTTTATAGCCTCTAGTATGTGTGTTCTGTACCTGGATCTGGGCCAAAAGGGCTTCAAAAATCGCTGGGGGCGTATTCTGTAAATTCTGATACGTGGCCTCTGTCACGCGTCCGCGTGTGTCACGCGGTCGCGTCATATGGAGTTTTCCTTGTGGCGCGGTCGCGTCGGTCACGCGTCCGCATCGAATGCGCTATGCTCAAGTCGCGCGGCCGCGTCAGTCATGCGGCCGCGTCGCTGCTTCTTCGCTCCTGGCACGCGATCGCGTCGTTCATGCGATCGCGTGGATACCAGTTTCTGCCAAACTCCGTTACGCACTTTCCTTCCATTTTTGTACGTTTCCATTTCCATCCTTTAAGTCATTCTACCTTAGAAAATCTGAAACTACTCAACACACTAAACACGGCATCGAATGGAAATAAAGGTAATTAAAATAATTAATTTTAAAGCTTAGGAAACATGTTTTTCACATACATCACATAATAAGGAAGGGAAAGTAAAACCATGCAATTAATATGAATAAGTGGGTGAAGGATTGAATAAATCACTCAAACTAAGCACAAAATAACTCATGAAATATGGGTTTATCACTCTTCCACCTTTCATTAATCTTCTCCTCTTGAGCCAATACCTCTCCATCCTTATCCTTTATGCACTTAACCTGATCCAAATCTCTCGTTGTTCTTTCCTGGCTCTTTGCGATTCTATATATACCTTTTTCTCCTTCTTTTGTACTCAAATACTGGTAGAGACCATCATATGCTCTTGTTCTTGCTTCACTTATAGCCACTTTTGTCTCTTTCTTATCCGCCTTATATTTTTCCCAATTATCTGCATTGCGGCATAAAGACCACTCTTTAAAGCATTCCCTTTTTATCTTTATCTTTTCTTGTATACTCGCATTCTACCACCAGGACTCCTTGTTTCTTGGTCTTATTCCTTTAGATTCACCAAAACTTTCTTTTGCTGTTCTTCTAATAACTTCTGTCGTCTCCCTCCATATCTCTTCCGCGCTTCCATTCCCATCCCACTTTGCCTCTTCTCCTACCCGTCTTAGGAAGTTTCTTTGTTCCTCACCTTTCATCCGCCACCACCTCGTCCTTGGGTTCTTCGTATGATGTCTTTTCCTCAACTTTTTCTCAACGCGAAAATCCATGACGAGCACCCTATGTTGTGTTGTCAAACTCTCTCCCGGGATAATTTTACAGTTAATGTAAAATTTCCGGTTGACTCTCCTCAACAAGAAGAAGTCGATTTGAGAGCTTGCCATGCCACTCTTATAGGTTATAAGATGTTCGTCTCTCTTTTTAAAACATGTATTTGCGATGAGAAGATCAAAGGTTGAGGAAAAGTCCAAAATAGTTTTACCCTCGGCATTGATCACCCCGAAACCATGGCCTCTGTGAATACTCCCATATCCAGTCACTTCTCTCCCAACATGGCCATTTAAATCTCCTCCTAAGAAAATCTTATCTCCCAAAGGTATGCCTTGAACCAAACTCTCTAGATCCTCCCAAAACCTTATCTTGTGTTGTTCGTCCGAACCCACTTGCGGTGCATAGGCGCTAATCACATGGAAAGCACCTCCCTCCACCACAAGTTTGATAGAGATGATCTGATCTCCCACCCTCTTGACATCCACTACGTCCTTCTTTCACTGCTTATCCACAATTATTCCAACCCCATTCCTATTCTTCACCTTTCCTGTATACCAAAATTTGAAACCAGAAGTATCCAACTTCTTAGCCTTTGCACCAACCCATTTCGTTTCTTGTAGGCACATAATGTTAATCTTCCTCCTTGTCATGGTGTCCACCACCTCCATGGACTTTCCTGTTAGAGTGCCTATGTTCCATGTCCCAAATCTCAACCTTCTGTCGCTTCGACCTTTACCTTTTACTTTGTGAACTAGCTTATTTACCCTCATTCGTTCACGAAAACGCGAGAACCCTTGCTCATTTAACATTACATCCGGGCACCAATGCAGCGGCTCTTGCTTTGACACCGTACTCGAGCCATATAGCGCGTTGCTTCCGGGCAACGACCTAGCTTTAGAGCAATAATGTCTTTGATTCATGTCATGAGAGTTCGGCTATATTTTTATGTTGGTTGCCGAAGACCTAACACAACCCTCCTCCTTTATCCGGACTTGGGACCGGTTATGTACCGCAAGTATAACATAGGCGGAGTTGAGCTAGACTCTAAGCCAAACTCTAAAAAATGGAGAGAAAAAAATTTAACATTAAAAAAAGAGCAATTATGTTAATTTGTGATCTTAACATCTATCTTTCATATGTGAATTTTTATAGAAATGGTATTTATTCTAATTCAACTTACCCAAATTAACATGCTATGTACATCAATGAAATATTTTAAAATGATTCATTTTATTATGATTTTGAGACCACTATTAAGCTTAAGGTTTTTTATTTTGCTGATCTAAAGCATATAGAAATAGGATAACAAAAAATGAGCCCGTAATGATTTAATCTTATCTTTATTTTATTTTTTAAAGATATTTTATTATATACTTTCTTATTCGTGATTTTTTAATTTTTGACACTATTCGTGATTTTTATTTTACTTTTTTTGGAATTTGGGTAGCAATTTGGATAAAAAACTGTATTTAGAATAACAACTACTCTATTAGGTTAAGCATACTTTAATATTATCAAATAATTTAGCATTTAGTTTTAAATTAATGAAGTATTATTTACTACTCACTACTAGAAAATTAGTTATTATAAATGGATATTTCCGACGGATTTTATCCCACAAAAATACAGATGGAATGTTAGAGGGATGTTTTTGTCGGAAAACAAATAAAATGAATTAGCATAAATTACAGACGGAAAAGAGAATCCGTCAATAATTCTGTCGGAGAAATTAATTTTTTTCGTGGGAAATTGTTCTGTAATCAAATGCACAAAACACTGCGTTTTATTAAATTATTACAGACATAAAATCCGTCTGTAATTTAAAATTTTCCGTCGAAAATAATAAGCTAAACCTATCATTGCCCGAGCTCCATTCACAGTAGACAAATCAAACGAGATAAACCTAGCATTCCTCACCCTTCTTCTCCGTCAACAGGCTACTTCTTCTTCTCCTTTCCTCACCCACAGCACCACTGCCGGCCACCCTAACCGCCACAGCTACCTTCTCCTTCTTCTCCTCTTTTTTAAACACTGAACCAGTAGAACACAGCCCCTGTCTCTCTCGTTCTTTCTTGTTCCCAGAACAAAGCAAGCTCAAGCTCCACCACCACCGCCCCTCAAGCTCGCATATCTTCTCAGCGCTACAGCCATCATCTCCTCTAGTCAATGCCGCAGCTACCTTCGCGCAAGCTCTAGCTTCTCAAATTCATTCCTATATCTTCTCCTTCCTTTACTTCCCTCTCTTCAAGTTTCAAAGGCAACGCGAACGCAACCATGGTATAGTCTGGCCTCTTCGTTTCTCCTCTATTTCCACTTCTTGTCCTTTTTTACTGTGCTTCAATTTTCTAGATAGCTCCTTATTATTTATTTTTTAGTTTTGAAATTCGTAAATATTTTGATCACCGGTTTGGGCACTTTGCGTTTGTGTTGCTGATCTTATCGGCTTCTTCCACATCCTCGATCTGATCATTGTATCATTCCCTTCCAGATCTGATTACTGATTTTTGTTCCTAATTTTAGTCTTGCTAACCCTAAAATTCATAACATGCTTTGGGATCTCATCCACAGAATCTTCCCCTCTAATTTGTTGAATGGACATCAAATTAGGGGTGAAGATCGAAATCACTTGATTTTATTTTTTATTGAGGAACTATTAGCTACTCAAGTGGCAAAAAGATTAAAATATGCGTGAGTAATGATTCGTGTGGGTATCTGCTTGATCATAATTTCTTTGCTTTGCTGTGCCTTTCAATCTCTCAGGCAAATGCAGCTTCTGGAATGGCGGTCCATAATGACTGCAAGTTGCAGTTTTTGGAGCTCAAGACAAAAAGGACTCACAGGTTCATAGTTTTCAAGATTGAGGAGAATCAAAAACAAGTCATTGTGGAGAAGCTTGGTGAGCCAGCTCAAGGCTACGAAGATTTTGCTGCTTGCCTCCCTCCTAATGAGTGCCACTATGCTATATATGATTTCGAGTTCTTGACCGAAGGCTATGTCCCCAAGAGCAGGATTTTCTTCATTGCTTGGTAATTAGATGTTTGCTTGTTTGTTTGTTCATATGCCTGCTGGTTGCTTTTGCTGTTGATTGATATTAATTTGATTTTCGTGTGCCTTTGTGCCTTTGTGATATTAATTTGATTTTCTAGTTATAAATTAATCTCTAAACAGTTGCATTGTGTTACTTATTCCAATTTTTCTTGCGTACTACTTGAATAGCATGATGAGGTTCAAAATTTTAAATTTCTTAACCCTGTGCATTTCTTCTTTGACAGTTTTGTACAGGAATATGATCCCTAGTAACTTTATTATGAATACATCTAATGTGATGGCTAGTTTGGCCACAGATCTGCTGGTGAGTTACTTTTTTATTTTAATTTACAATGTTCTCTTGTTGATGGCAAAGTTTTAGTTTCTAAGTGTAACTCTAATTTTAATTTCAATTTTTGTGTTCTTTCTATGTGAAAATTGGATACTGCTGCAAATATCAAAATAGGGATCAGCATCAAAGACAGAAAACACCAATTTTCTTGAATCCGCTTTCTTTTCAGGCCTTCCTGTTTATTATCTACAAAAGCAATACACAGAGAACTCTACATTTTACTTTCCACTCCAGATAGAATCCTATAGTATACAGCAAGGTATAGTATATTCCTGTATTGATAAGATTTTGTGTATAAAAGTGGTAACTAAAAAGTGAATCGATAGTTATGGGCTTATGTCTGTGCTGTTTATGTGGTTATTATAATGAAAATTGACAATCCCTTTTGCCATTCCTGTTTGTGAATCATCGATAAATATGCATGTGCTGAAGAGTAATTGAACTAGCTGGAAGTTATGATAATGGTATCAGAAGTGGAAGAAATACTTTAATAATTGGCCTTTGCATAATATATTGGTTTGTGTACGTAGCTTAGTGCTTGCTTGATGCAGTTTGACTAATCATAGAGTATTTACTTTGTCAATGAGAAAATTTAATTAAGGATCATTAAACTTACTGAACAGTCAATGAGAAAGTTACTGAACAGTCAATGATAAAATACTGCACTAGAGTTTCTTGTCTACATGTCCAAAGGCCATGGTTTCTTTTGGTTCTAAAATGGCAAATTATATTATGAATTATTGTTTTCAAATTTTCAGGTTATACGGTATTCAGATACAGATGTTGCTGAATATCTATATAATTCGAAGCCTGATGCCGATTCATTGTACACATATCTCTGCAAAGACCTTACTAAAGCATGCAGCACCAAGGCACCCCCTGTCCCTAAGGTAGTGACAATCTGAATTGTTGTTTACTTACTACTTTTGAGTAAATTTGAATTAGAATGGACATTAGTTACTAACTTACTATAAATATTGCACAGCTGCCCTATTTTTCGGAAACCAACTATGCACTTTTAGGAACAAACTAGAAACTAGAAACTATATATATATATTGCATAGCTGTCCCTAATTTATCGATTGAATTGAAACCAGATAGAAGAAGGGAGAGCAGTTGTGGTGTTGTGGTCTCCTGGAGCTGGTATCAGAAGTGAGTAGTGGTATCAGAGTTGTTGGTGATGTTGGCGGCGATGAAGGATGAGGAGGGGGATCGAAGTGGGAATGGAGTGATTTGGAGAAATCGAGGTTGTTAGGGGAAGGGCGCCTCCTCCTTGGCTTGGTACCAAGAAAAGAAGGGAAGTTCCATTGCTCCTCTGATACGTATCAATGACATACATTATGTTGCTGATTCTGATACGTATGTTCCTGCAGGGGACACAGAGTTTGCTAAAGATGCTGCCTTTCGCTACAAATCTTCGACTCTGCGTGATGCAAAAGCCTCTTTGTTCCTTTTTATTACTGGATTGTGCTGACTTTTTTTTTATATTGGCATAGAATAAATTTTTTAAAAGATATTTATCCAATTAGTGGGTAGAAGAGAAGACTAGTGGTCAAATACCTGCATCCACTGTTGCTTCTGCTTCCATTGAACTTTTGAGGAAAGGAGGACTAGATGCAGTTTGCCAGCACCTATGTAGTCTGAAAAAGGTATACAGAAATTGATAATGCACTTTAGATTCTACATTCTTAAGTTATAAGAAGAAAACAAGTGACTTAACTTTGTCTTGTTAGAATATTATGAATTAGTGTGTGTCTATTACCAGTCCCCTTACCGTGTTTCTATTGTAAAAGTAGGGTTCAGCATGTGTAGTTAATGCAGCTAGTGAAAGAGACATGGCTGTATTTGCATTTGGAATGATCAAGGTTAATCGCGTAATCGTACTGGACTGTAGCTGTTGTTGACCTAGGTTTGTGTCTGGATTCAAATTATTCATATATATTAGCGTTTATTGACAAAGATGTTACTGATTATTACTTCGGAGTATAATGTTTGAAGCTTGAAAGGTGAATATTGTTTATGTTTATGTTTAGTTCTGCAATACATTCTGTTGTTTTTATTTTCTAATGTGATAGCTTTGTGTAGTAAAAGATATCAAATTATCAATGAGGTTTTATGATAAGCATTACAATGCTGCTGGAAAGCTACCGGATTATGGAGCGATATTTTTGTCAAATAGTGCAACGAAGAAGGAATGTTTTAATAAGGGACTTTTCGGTCTCCCTTCATCTGCAATTCACTTTGTAGAGCAGATTAAGGCTGGCACGATTCTGTTTCTATTTGAATATGAGAAGAGACAACTTCATAGGGTGTTCAAGGCTGCCAGTGATGGTGGTATGAATATCGTGCCTAATGCCTTTAGTTCGTTGAGGACTCAATTTCCTGCTCAGGTAAGAATCCATCCTCTTTCAGATAAGTTGGTGGGATTAGATTTGACTTCTATTTGGTGTGAATTTTGGGATTTTATGATGCGAATTTCTCTTTTAGATTTCATGTATGTTGCGAGTTTGGAGTGTTTTGTTTAATCCTTAGTTTCTCTTGTTTGCTCTTGCAATTGCAATGTAAATCTGTGTACTCTTTCTCTCTGTAGTAGTCAAATTCTTCTATCAAAGAAAAAGATGGAATCCTTCCCTTTTCTCATTTTTTGAGTTTAAACTATAGTGAAACATTCCTTTCATTTGATTTTCATTTGTGCAATTTTCTTACATAGGGTAATATTGTGGACTACTTGTGGTCTCAGTTTCTTATTAATGTACTATGTAAGTTAAGTTCATTCCAATATGGCATTGTAAGCCACTCTCACAAAGTGTATTCAAGTATGCAATCATAGAAAACTACTTTTCAGCCAACAAGTTCAACTTTGGGCTTTCTATAAAGCAGGTTTGCTATTGTCTTGTAGATGATTAATTTTGAATGAAATGTAATTTTTCTTTGTAATGCAAAAGTTTGTCTTTCTCCATTTTTCTTTTCTTTATCTTCTCTCCACCTCAATTATAGGCATAGAGTTAGAGAAAAAAAGGAACTATATTATGACATTAATAGTAAGATGATCTTCAATAATACCGTAGCCTAATTCACTTGTTTTCCAATCAGGTCAAGTTCTATTGTTACTAGTACAATCCCAAGCCTAGTATTAAATTATTAATAATCCTGACTCTATCAGCTTTCTATGTCATCCTAAGATAGCTTACCGTTGTTCTTCATCTGAACTTCTAAATAACCACGTCAAAGTGCTTTTAAATGTTAGAAATATAATTTCATGTCCATCAATCTAATCTTCCATTTTATTTTCAAATGTGCAGCTGCCTCTGAAAGTTTGTACATTAATTTTAAAGTGAGCTCTGCTTTGGTGGAAATAGTGAAAAGAATAACTACAAACCTCGCTATATACTCGCAAAGGTGTTTAAAGGACCTAGTCAACCTGCATTTTGGTATGAAAAATTTCATATTCCTTTTTTCCATGTCTTTTTTTCCTTTCATGTTACAAAATAGGAATTACACTCATATAAGCTTCTCAATGTATTCTCTCTTAGATATTTGATTTGTTTGGCGCAAAGCACAATGTGATACTTGGTTTCGAAGAGTTTGCTTGTGCTCTCTCAGTTTTCCAGTTTGCATATCAGCATTAGGGTTCTTATAGTAGTTCACTTGGATCAGCAGTTTGCCCTTTTTATTGCTCCTATTCTGGTTTCATGGTAACACATCAGTTATTATTGCTTTGAATAATTTATTAATTAATTCATTAATAAGCATTTTGTTGTGTTGGTTGTTCAGGATGAGCTACTGTGGGACCTGCATGGCTTTTCAGAGCAACAAATACTGTCACTTTCTTGAAGGTATGTATGTCTTTCTAATAATAATATCCCAATAGATTTTAGATATCTAATTTTCAAGATTCTTAAAATTAATGTTTAATTTGTTTATGTTATATTAAACAGGTAAATAAAGCTGGACACTTAGTTCCTATGGACCAACTAGAAGTTGCACTTGACTTGCTCACAAGATGGACGCAAGGAAAAATAAATTAAGTGAAGCCCTCGTCACAAAATCAATTCAAATCAAAATAAATTTATAAATGATTATCTCTTGTATGTTAGAAATATATACTAATGATATTGGACTAGTTAGAGGAGATTACTAAATGTCTTTGTTCTTGATACATTGTCAAAACCAAACATCATGTTTGATTCTATTCCTAATATCAAATATTAGTTATTTTGAAATACTATGAATGTTTGGATACAAGTTAGATGAAAATTAGTTAAAAATTTGTATTCATTAAATTTATATTTATTTTGTATGAAACTAGGTTTATTTTACAATAAAAAATATAAAAAATGCTATTTTACCTTATTGACGGATTTACAGACGAATTTTCTGTCTGTATTCAGAGTGTGGGATGATTTTTCAAGGTTCAAATTACAGACTGAAAATTTGTCAGAAAACCTGTTACCGATTATCGACAGAAAATTCGTCGAAGAATCTATCTGTAATTACTAACGGAAAATGCATCGGAAAATCCGTCTGTAATTACCGACGAAAAATCTGTCGAAAAATTCGTCTGTAAATACCGATGGAAAATCCGTCGAAAAATTCGTCTGTAATTACCGACAGAAAATCCGTCGGAAAGTTCGCTGTTTCAGGAAAATGGAGGGAAGAATTTATCGAGGGAAAATCCATCAATAACTAGTAAAAATTCGTCGGTAATTTTTCGACGGAAAAAAATCCATCGGTAACTAAAAATTCGTCTGTAATAAAGACTAAATCTGTCTGTATTAAGCAATTTTCTAGTGTGACTTTGTATTTTGTTTTAGATTGATGACACAACAAGAATGTGCATTACTCTTAATTTGGTAATCAACCCATACAAGACAAAACAAAAAATTATTGTGAAGGTTGCAAGAAAGAACTACATCTACAAGAATATTGAAAAAAAAAATTAAAAAAAATTAATTAGAAAGTAATTAGCTTTGAGTTTAAGTTTATTATTTTTTTGGGAACAATGTAATGAAATTGTTTATATCATTATTTGTATATTTTTAATTTTTTTTTTTTTTGGAGTTTGAAATACACTTTTCTTATTTTTTTGAATTAATAGGCAACAGGTTCGACAATATTAAACTTAGATTTTTGTTATGCTTTATATAAGTGCGACGTGTTATTTAATATAGACATTTGAGCAAATACTTCTCTCTTTCATTTCAAAAAATAAACCAACAATTTTTTCGAATAAATACAAAAGAAGTAGTAATTCACTGGATGCAAGCTTTTTTCATTTTTAAATGATCAATAACATATAATTTAATTAATGGTTGTTAAATACTTTAATTGTAAATTAAAATAATTTAATAGTATTGGTTACTATAAAATTTGGGAATCAAAACTAACACTATATAACACAATTTAATCTTTGAGTCTCCACATAATTCTTTCTCTCAAAATTTATTATTTTTTCAATAAATTAAACAATTCAGTAGGATGAGAATCCCTCACTTTATTTGCATACTATTTCACTTTCTTAAAAAATCTCAACTTGGAGTTACGTGAGTAAACTAAATATAAATATTTTTATGTGTTTTGTTTTAAACGTAAATCATATTTGAATTATTTGAAATACATTTTTATTCAAATGTTTTGATATATGATTAGATTATATGGCCTTAGTTTCAATTCAAATTCCAAAATAAATTATTTATTTATTTTTAAAATATTTTTTCAAAAGTGAATACAACAACAACAACAACAACAACAACAAAGCCTTGTCCCACTAAGTGGGGTCGCCTACATGAATCAAACGATGTTATTGTGCTCTGCCATATGTCATGTCTACAGAGAGACTATTTACATGTAGATCTCGTTTGACCACCTCATGGATGGTCTTCTTAGGTCTTCCTCTGCCTTTCGCCCCTTGTCCATCTTCCATCTCATCCACCCTCTTGACTAGATGTTCTATCGATCTTCTTCTCACATGTCCAAACCACCTAAGACGCGATTCAACCATCTTTTCCACAATGGGTGCTACTCCAACTCTCTCCCTTATATCTTCATTCCTTATTTTATCTAATCGCGTATGACCACCCATCCATCTCAACATCTTCATCTCTGCCACACTCAGCTTATGTTCGTGCTCCCCTTTAGCTGCCCAACACTCCGTACCATAAAGCATAGCCGGTCTTATAGCGGTGCGATAGAATTTACCTTTAAGTTTTAAAGGCACTTTTTTGTCACATATAAAACCAGATGCACTCTGCCATTTTGACCACCCTGCTTGGATCCTATGATTTACATCTTGTTCAATCTCTCCATTATCCTGTATGATGCACCCAAGATACCTAAAACTTTTAACTTTTCGTAGGGTATTTTCTCCAATTTTCACCTCTATATTAGGGTTTTCCCTTCTCGGACTGAACTTACATTCCATATATTCCGTCTTGCTAAGGCTTATGCGCAGACCATACACTTCTAAAGCTTCTCTCCATAACTCCAACTTCTTATTTAGGTCTTCCCTTGACTATCCCATAAGGACGATATCATCGGCAAAAAGCATGCACCATGGCACAGGCTCTTGGATGTGCTCTGTGAGTACTTCCAAGACTAATCTGAAAAGGTATGGACTTAAGGATGATCCCTGGTGTAATCCTATACCAATAGAAAATTCCTCTGTCACACCACCTTGAGTCTTCACACTAGTTGTGGCCCCATTATACATGTCTTTAATTGCACGAATATATGCGATCCTTACCCTCCTCTTTTCTAAAACCTTCCATAAGACCTCTCTTGGTACCCTATCATACGCTTTTTCCAAATCAATAAACACCATATGTAGATCCCTTTTCTTACTATGATACCTCTCCATCATCCTTCTTAAAAGGTATACCACTTCAGTGGTAGATCTGCCTGGCATGAATCCAAATTGGTTCTCTGCTACTTGTGTCTCTTTTCTCAACCTCCATTCTATCACCATTTCCCATAACTTCATGGTATGACTCATAAGCTTGATCCATCTATAGTTTCTGCAACTTTGTATATCCCCTTTATTCTTGTAGATAGATACCAAGGTGCTCTTTTTCCACTCATCAGGCATCTTCTTTGACCTTAAAATCTCATTTAAAAGCTTGGTTAACCAGTTGATGCCTTTTTCTCCAAGGCCCTTCCAAACCTCAATCGGGATATTATCATGTCCTACTGCCCTGCCATTTTTCATCTGCTTTAGAGCCTCTTTTACCTCAAAGTCTCGAATTCTTCGATAGTAGTCAAAGTTTTGATCTTCTTCCCTTGTGCATAATCGACCAAGGCTCAGAAGAGTCTTCTGTCCCTCATTAAATAACTCATAGAAGTAGCTCTTCCACCTTTTCTTAATCTTCTCCTCTTGAGCCAACACCTCTCCATCCTTATCCTTTATTCACTTAACCTGATCCAAATCTCTCGTTCTTATTTCACGGCTCTTTGCGATTCTATATATACCTTTTTCTCCTTCTTTTGTGCCCAAAGACTGGTAGAGACCCTCATATGCTCTTGTTCTTGCTTCACTTACAGCCACTTTTGTCTCTTTCTTAGTTGCCTTATATTTTTCCCAGTTATCTGCGTTGCGGCATAAAGACCACTCTTTAAAGCACTCCCTTTTTATCTTTATATTTTCTTGTACACTGGCACTCCACCACCAGGACTCCTTGTCTCTTGGTCCTATTCTTGTAGATTCATCAAAGCTTTCTTTTGTTGTTCTTCTAATAACTTCTGCCATTTTCCTCCACATCTCTTCCGCACTTCTATTTCCATCCCACTTTGCCTCTTCTCCTACCCGTCTTAGGAAGCTTCTTTGTTCCTCACCTTTCATCCGCCACCACCTCGTCCTTGGGTTCTTCGTATAATGTCTTTTCCTCAACTTTTGCTCAACGAGGAAATCCATGACGAGCACCCTATGTTGTGTTGTCAAACTCTCTCCCGGGATAATTTTACAGTTAATGTAAAATTTCCGGTTGACTCTCCTCAACAAGAAGAAGTCGATTTGAGAGCTTGCCATGCCACTCTTATAGGTTATAAGATGTTCGTCTCTCTTTTTAAAACATGTATTTGCGATGAGAAGATCAAAGGTTGAGGAAAAGTCCAAAATAGTTTTACCCTCGGCATTGATCACCCCGAAACCATGGCCTCTGTGAATACTCCCATATCCAGTCACTTCTCTCCCAACATGGCCATTTAAATCTCCTCCTAAGAAAATCTTATCTCCCAAAGGTATGCCTTGAACCAAACTCTCTAGATCCTCCCAAAACCTTATCTTGTGTTGTTCGTCCGAACCCACTTGCGGTGCATAGGCGCTAATCACATGGAAAGCACCTCCCTCCACCACAAGTTTGATAGAGATGATCTAATCTCCCACCCTCTTGACATCCACTACGTCCTTCTTCCACTGCTTATTCACAATTATTCCAACCCCATTCCTATTCTTCACCTTTCCTGTATACCAAAGTTTGAAGCCAGAAGTATCAAACTCCCTAGCCTTCGCACCAACCCATTTTGTTTCTTGTAGGCACATAATATTAATCTTCCTCCTTGTCATGGTGTCCACCACCTCCATGGACTTTCCTGTTAGAGTGCCTATGTTCCATGTCCCAAATCTCAACCTTCTGTCGCTCCGACCTTTACCTTTTACTTTGTGAACTAGCTTATTTACCCTCGTCCGTTCACGAAAACGCGAGAACCCTTGCTCATTTAACACTACATCCGGGCATCAATGCAGCGGCTCTTGCTCATTTGACACCGTACTCGAGCCATACAGCATGTTACTTCCGGGCAACGACCTATCTTTAGCGCAATAATGTCTTTGATTCATGTCATAGGGTTCGACTATATTTTTATGTTGGTTGTCGAAGACCTAACACAACCCTCCTCCTTTATCCGAGTTTGGGACCGGCTATGTACTGCAAGTGTAACATAGGCGGAATTTTTTTTTCAAAAGTGAATAATTTCTCAAATTTAAAAGTAAACCAAATTTAAATAAAGTCAAATAAATTTCAAATTTAATGATACGTAGTAAAAAAAATCAAATCTTTCTTTAATACTATATTAGAGAAACCACACCAAAAAAAAAAGTCCAAAAGAAATAAGCATAAATTTCATGCCTATAACCCTATATATTAGACGAAATGGAAAATAAAAGTCACAAATTAAGCAATTATGATATCCAAATTCAAAAATTTCCAAAACAGAAATGAAAGACTTAACTCATCTTCATTTAACCATGATTCAAGGCATAAATCCCATGCAACCATGCCTATTAATCTAGGATAAATTAACTACATATGTGTTTTTATAGACAAAATCTCAATAAAACATAATCACCGAAAAAAGAGGTAAACTCCTTCGCTTGAACACATGTGCAATATTTCTTCGATATCACAACCTTCTTAATCCAATCTTCTGTTACAATTGTGGCAAAAGGTGTAAGTTCAAGATTTCTTTGATAAATTTAATTTAGAACTCACTACTATAGTTTGCTGAAAAATTTGAGAACATAGAGCATTTTGATACAAATTGTTAATCGATTTTTTCATATTAATCAATTTAAAAAAAGAAACAATTGTTTGATATAATTAGGTTATTGATAAACCCATATTTTATGATGTATTTTGTGCCTAATTTGAGAGATTTATTCAATCCTTCACCCACTTATTCATATTAATTGCATGGTTTTACTTCTCCTTCCTTATTATGTGATGTATGTGAAAAACATGTTTCCTATGCTTTTAAATTAATTATTTTAATCACCTTTAATTCCATTCGATGCCGTGATCAGTGTGTTGAGTAGTTTCAGATCTTCTAAGGCAGGAATGATTCAAAGGATGGAAAGGAAACACACAAAAATGGAAGGAAAGCACAAAACGGAGTCCTTGAAGAAACTGGCATCCACGCGATCGTATGGACGACGCGATCGCGTGCCAAGCACGACGAAGCAGCGACGCGGTCGCATGACTGATGCGACTGCGCGCCTTAAGCAGAACGCACATGACGCGGTCGCATGACTGACGCGACCGCGTGGCAAGAAAAGCTCTGAATGACGCGACCGCGTGACCCACGTGGACGCGTGACAGAGGCCATGCACCAGAAATTACAGAAAATGCTCCCAGCGATTTCTGAAGCCCTTTTTGGCCCAAATCCAAGTCCAGAAGGCATAGACCAGAGGTTATGAAGTGAGGGAATGCATCCTTTCAGAGAGAGCTCGCCAATTTTACTTTCCATGAATTAGATTTAGTTTAGAGAGAGATTCTCTCTCTCTTTAGGATTAGGATTTAGATTTAGGATTTTTCATTCACTTTCAAGATTATCTCTTTTGTTCAAGTTCAATATTCCTTTTATTTACTTTTGCAAGCTACTTTGTGAATCCTTTCATGTTACAGATTACTTTCTTATTAATGTTATTTGAGGTATTTCAGTTAAATATCAATTACTCTTGTTCATGCTATTGTCACTTTTACTCTGAAGACATTTTTTATTCCAAGTAGATTTATTTTTCTCCTTTTGGTCTTGGTTAAGAAATCAGTAACTCAGGAGTTGTCAAACTCAACGTGATTGATAATTGTTATCTTTGTTAATTGAATTGAACTTTCATAATCCCAATCTTTTCTTAGGAAATAAATAGGATTCGAAGATCAAACCAATTAATCCCTTGACCTTCCTTTATCTTAGTAAAGGTTAACAAAGTGGAATTAAGATTCAACCATCATCATCATTGATAAGGATAGCTAGGATAGGACCTCCGATTTCTCATACCTTGCCAAAAGTTTATTTTACAGTTATTTATCTATTTTTAATTGCCATTTAATTTACTTGTCATTAAATTACTTGCTCCTCATTCTTGAAACCCCAATTCTACGATCTTCATAACCAATAATAAGAACATACTTCCCTGCAGTTCCTTGAGAAGACGACCCGAGGTTAAAATACTCGGTTATCAATTTTTAAGGGGTTTGTTACTCGTGACAATCAAAACTTTGCACGAAAGGGATTTTTGTTGGTTTAGAAACTATATCTACAACGCGACTGTTTTTATGACATTCTTTACTGGCAAAAATCTCGTTCGTCAAAAATGGCGCCATTGCCGGGGAACTGCTAACGTGTGCCTTATTATTGGTTATTGTAAATATTTTTCTTTTGCTTGTTTATTTATTTTTGTTTTTCCTTTTTATTTTTATTTGCAAACATGAATTCTCACCCCTCTTGCTTTGAGTTTGGTTCTAACTTTGTTGAAGGAAATAGAAGTTGCAGCAGGAATATGTATCAAGGTCAGACCAATCAAGGATGGATGGAGCCAAGAGGATCTAATCAACCCTTTAGGCAACAACACCCTCCAAGATATCACGGACAACGACCATTCTACAATGCATACCCTGCTGATAGATATGGTGGACAACCTTGTGACTACCAACAAGCCCCACCCCGTGCCTATAGACCATCCTCTCAACATAACCTCGAACCACCACACTCACAAGCTTCTTTTCACCATTCGCAACCGTATGATCCTTTTCCACCCCAGTTCCAATCCAATCACTCCCAAGCACCACCACTTCCCTATGTTTCATATCCAAATCCATCACCCCGAGAATCAGAGGTTCGCCTCAAGGCAACAGTAAATAAACTTCAAACAACCATTCGACAACTGGAGCAAGCAGTGATTCAATTAGCTTCTAGACGCGCGAACATTCAAGGACCAACCAAAGCCCCATGTGGACAATCTAATGACGAGCGTAGCATGAAGGAAATACTAGAAACTCCAGTGGACAAGACAGAGAATGAATTCATACTAGAACAAGTAGAAGAGGCTGTCATTGTACAAGAAGAAGAGTTGGTTGAAGATCTAGGAGACGCAGAACCTCCATGGGAATCCAAAACTGAAGAGAAATCCGTCAAGGACATTATAGTTAATGCTAAGGAGGATAGCGCACAATCCCCAAGGCAAGTCGTTTATGAAGAATCAGACGGAATAATCCAAGAAGCAAATTCTCTTGATGATGATAGTCACAAATCAAGTTCTCTTAGTAATGAACTTGCATCTGCAAGTGAGTTCTCTGAGATCGATGAATCTTCCCCAAATGAATACGAGGATGATGCAGAGGTAGATTTCTCTCAACCTCCAATCTATGACTCAAGTGATGAGGAAGACATAGAAGACTTTGACCAGGGTGATGATGCATTTGAAGACCCTTGCAAAGAAGTGGAGGAATTCACAGAAGATTACCAGGGAGTAGAACTTACAGAACCACTAGAAACACCTTCCCCAAGGCCATTACCACCCAATACAAGCTTCAAGTGGGTACAATCCTTAACTTTTAACTTTACTTATTCACTTGAATATGGTTTACTTGAAACAGATGGCCAGCTTAGAGCTCTCTACGGCTTTAAGAGTAAGAGGGAAATGGCTCGTGCTCAGAGCTGGTGCACAAGGTTCAATAAGGTTCCACGCTTCAAATCGAAGTGCACGGATTGGCATCAAAATCAATCGAATGGATCTCGAAAAATGTTTAGTTACCATGGTGAGAATTTACTTTTTAAACCGCCTGGATGGAAACATGGAGATCAAGACGGAGGCGGATTTAAAAACAAGGATTGGGATCCTGGAACCTATTCTGACATTCGTCACCCCGGGAGCCTAAAAATCTGTTTGAAGCTGCTCAAAATCTTTACATGCCTAGTTTGGGACCCCGGAGGCTATGGCATTCCAAGCACTGGTGGAGATTTCTGGATGAATTTAAACACAAGCCACCATAACAGGAAGCTCTTCAAATGTCCAACTTAAGGACTTTAACTAAATGTGCTAGGTGGGAGACAACCCACCGTGGTATGATCATTTCTTTTGCAATTTTAATTTTATTTAGTTTTGTTTGTTTTTGAATTTTATTTTATTTTATTGAACCTGGAATCATGCATAGCATTCACATTAAGCACTGCATTCTGCATATTACATTCCGCATTCTGCATATAAAAAAAAAAGAGGGTGCACGACGGACCGCATGCCCCATGCGATCGCGTCAAATGGCGAACTACACTTCCCACGCAACCGCGTCATCCACGCGGCCGCGTGACCTGGAAATTGGCATAAGGATCCAACGTCCAGAGAGTTGGGCTGGAATCGTGCGGCCATTGTGCGTCTGGCACAAAATGGCCCACGCGACCGCGTGAGCGACGCGACCACGTCACATGGATTGCACGAACACCCCCAAGGAGACAGAGAGTTGCACTGAAACGACGCTGGATTCGTGCGTTTAGCACAAATTCCAGCGACGCGATCGCCTGCCCCATGCGATCGCGTTATTTACTCTTTTTGCCCTCCGCGCGATCGCGTCATCCACGCGATCGCGTCAACCACCTTTTTCGCTCCAGCCACGCGACCGCGTGCTCCATGCGGCCGCGTGGATTCAAAAATATAACCCTCCCAGCCACGTGAAACCCCATCAGTCGCGACACTCCCCCCAACTCTTCTTCTCCCTCTCTTCTCCCCCAACCCTCAACCACCACCACCCAGCCACCTTCTTCGCCATTCACATTAAGCACTGCATTCTGCATATTACATTCCGCATTCTGCATATAAAAAAAAAAAGAGGGTGCACGACGGACCGCATGCCCCATGCGATCGCGTCAAATGGCGAACTACACTTCCCACGCAACCGCGTCATCCACGCGGCCGCGTGACCTGGAAATTGGCATAAGGATCCAACGTCCAGAGAGTTGGGCTGGAATCGTGCGGCCATTGTGCGTCTGGCACAAAATGGCCCACGCGACCGCGTGAGCGACGCGACCACGTCGCATGGATTGCACGAACACCCCCAAGGAGACAGAGAGTTGCACTGAAACGACGCTGGATTCGTGCGTTTAGCACAAATTCCAGCGACGCGATCGCCTGCCCCATGCGATCGCGTTATTTACTCTTTTTGCCCTCCGCGCGATCGCGTCATCCACGCGATCGCGTCAACCACCTTTTTCGCTCCAGCCACGCGATCGCGTGCTCCACGCGGCCGCGTGGATTCAAAAATATAACCCTCCCAGTCACGTGAAACCCCATCAGTCGCGACACTCCCCCCAACTCTTCTTCTCTCTCTCTTCTCCCCCAACCCTCAACCACCACCACCCAGCCACCACTGCGCCACCACCCAGACGCCGCCGACCACCCAGACGCCGCCGCCACCCACCCCCTCCCTCCTTCCCCCTTCTTTCTTCCTCCTTCTTCTTTCCACCTCCTCCCCCGCCACTGCTCCCCTCCGCGCCACCACCCACCGCCGCCAACCGTCCCAACCGCGCAGCCACCACCACCACCCGCAACCCCCAACCCTCTCCCCTATTTCTCCCATTACCCTTTCCAAAGCCCCTACCCCCTAACAGCAGCAACCGCTGTGCCCACCACCGCCAACCACCGCGCCGGACGTCACCGCCACCACCCCCAGCCACCTCTGTACCCCAACCTCCTTCTTTCGCCTTCCAGGTTCTGCAATACGTCACCCTTCTATCCATTCGTAGTTTATTCTTATTTTTCCATTTATGTTCATGTTAGGATAGTTAGATATGCATGTTGTAGTGGATTTTAGGTTGTTAGGTAGCCTAGGATGTGGTTAGTGGATTTAGGTCTGTTTATTTGCACTGTTCTTGTTTCTGATTTATCAAATCTGCAATTCTGTTGTTGCTGTATTCATGTTCATATGCTGTACTTTCCTGCATTTGCTGCTCTTTACATTGACCTTTCATATTTTTATTCCGTATATGTAATTGCAAGCCTTAATTTGGATTCATATGAACTGCTTGATTGCTGTTTATTTTCCAGAAAAGTGCTATTTTAGCCGGAATGCTGTCCAAATTTCTGTAAAATATCTCTGTTCATGTCTTGGTTTTGGCATTTTCACCTGTGCTTTCCATAATTTCACCAAACCAATTCATGAATGCTTAGGCACGCATTCTTATTTTCTTTTATCTCCTGGTTCATAAATCGCAATTTTGATGTTTGATTCCTATTTTTGCTTTCTTTATCTCTATTTGAATCATCATCAAACTCTTTTACTTGTTTGAATATGAGTTACCTATAGCTTCTACCTGTGATTACTTGTTACTTGGACTATTTTCATTATGCCTCTTACTTTAACCCATTTTTCACTAACCCACTAATTTTAACTCTAACCAACCTAACCTTTTCAAAACTTCTTTTTTTGCTTTTCTTTCACTTTCTTTTAACATTATAACCAAGGCATGATGTTAATTTTTCTATTTAACTTGCATTCAATTACATTTTGGATTGTGATTTCTTCTTTTCAGACTTTTCACTCCTATACAATCCTAAATGCGCATATTACCTAACTCATATTCATTATCCTATTGCTCCTTTGCCACTTTGTGTTTTCTTTGATTATTTGCCTATTTGCCTTCCTATTTTTATTATATCCTGATTTTCTATTTTTTCAGGATGTCAGATTCCCAGAGAAGGGGAAAAGGCAAGGCCACTTCCGGCAAAAGGAAACGAGGCGAAGCCTCCGTGTCTATCATTGACCTCATGCATGATGCCTCCTTGCGGGAGAAAGCCTTTACCCCGCAGGAGAAGGCCGACCAGCTACTTCCCGCCATTGACCCAGTAAAGTTTGCGAACCGATACTGTGAGCTGAAGTATCCGGTGTTTGCAAACTCCAGGAACCTATAGCTGGAGCGGACTTTGAAGATCCCAGAAGAACTCCAGCTATATACCTCTGATCAGATCAAACAAAGAGGCTGATTCTTTCTGGAGAGACCTCTGACTGAGGTTAATGCATCTTGGGTTAGGAAATTCTACTGCAACTACTTTAAAACTTCCCTAGATGCAGTGAACCTCAGAGGGAAGTAAATTCTGGTTACTGAGGAGGCAATAGAGGAGGTTCTGAAGCTTCTTCCTAAGACTGATCAGACAGATGGCTATCAAAAAGCTGAGGACGATATGCGCTATATGCGATTTGACTGGGATGTAGTCAAGGCCCGAATTGCCCTTGACCCGTCAGTTTCTTGGATCATGGGTCAGAACACCACCATGCCCAAAGGGATCAAGCGGATTTACCTGAACGATGAGGCTCGGCTATGGCATCAGATATTCAGCAACTACATTATGCCGAGTACTCACGAGAATGAGATACCAGCCGCTATGATCACCCTCCTATGGTGTGTGATGGAGGGTAAGGACCTATACCTGCCACGCTTTATCCGGCACTACATGGCCAGGGTCCACGTCCGCAGAACTCTCCCCTTTCCCTATCTGGTTACACAGCTGGGCCGTCGAGCTGACGTGCCATGGGAGGATGCTGATGAGAGGCCACCTGCTGTAGAGTGCAAGAAGCTTATCCTGCACAGCAGGAACTTCCTGGCCTTGGGCTACAGACCTCCATTCCTGACTGCCACTGCTGCTGATACAGCTACACCATCTGTCGGTCCCTCTTCCTCCACTGCTGCACCATCCACCCCTGCCACTACCACTGCACCTCCACCTGCCACAGAGCCTGTCTATCATCTGGTGCACCGCTTGTTTCGATGACTTGACCAGATGGAGCGTCGCAACAAGCGACGCTATGAGCACCTGAAGCTGATGATACAATCCGGCGACATCCCCTCCGAGCCTGACACACCATCCGAGGCATCTGAGGAGGAGGCGGATGCGCCCGAGACAGAGACCCATCCCCAGGCAGACACCGAGCAGGCGGCACCACAGGCAGAGGTCCCACATCAGATCCAGGCTGCAGACCTTGAGATTCCCATTCAGACAGCCCCTCCTCTACAGCAGCCAGAGCCCCAACCAGCCACCACAGAGACACCAGCTACCATCCCTTCCAGTGATGACACCCCTTCACACCCTGCTTGAGTGAGCATCAGGCATGATGCTTCATTTTAAGTGTGGGGAGGTCGCCATCTCTGGCGTATTATTTTGGTGAACCACTACAGACTCTTTTTTTTATTTTGGATATTTTTCTGTATTTTTCTCTTTATTTTTATTTTTATTTTCTGAGTATTTATACATTGCTACTGTTTATGTATTTTTACTCTATTTCTGCATTTTGTATTTTTAGTTCATATTTTAGCCACTAAGTTGCAATTCTAACTTATTAGTTATAGAAATTGTGGATTGATTAGTATAGTTTACCCTTTTTAGCATAAGATAGCTTAGTTAAAATTGAAAAGAAAAAGGAAGTAAACTAGAGACTTTAACAGAATCAAAACAACCCACACCTTGTATATATAGCATTACATGTTAGTTAACAACACTTCATCAAGGAGAAGCACTAGAACTTTAAAGCCATTCAATATAAGTTTTACATTGAGAATAATGAGAATTTTTAACTAAACCTGCATAACATACATAAGTGATAAATGATTTTTGAGCTAGAGAACACATAGCCTGTGAGTTTTTGAGCTTAATTGTATGGTTACATTTAAACCATAATTTTTATTCCTGTGTGTTCCGCCCTTCTTTTATATTCTGATGTTCTTTACTTTGTTTTAATCTATATGTCTAATTATAGAATATAGAATATAGAATATAGATACATACCAAAAGAATGATTGAGGCCATCATTTGATTTTAGCTCACTTATCCCAAAATAGCCTACCTTTTACATCACCCTTGTTAACCCCCTTGAGCCTTTAAATGCCCTTTTTATTCTATTAGCCACATTACTAGCCTTAAGCAAAAAAACAAAATAAAATTCCAAGTTGAATCATTGGTTAGCTTAAGATAGAAAATTATGAATAGTTTAAAATGTGGGAAACCTATTGGGAACATGGATGATAAAAACAAGCGGTAGAAAAATTGAAAAGAATAAAAATAACTCAAAATAAGAAATTTTGGGAAGCATGCTCATGAGAAATCAAAGTGATTAAATTACCATGTGCATTAAAAAAAATTATTTTTCAGTATTTAATAAAGGGGATACAAAAGAATTCCCCAAATGCAAAAATAAAAGCAATGCACATGGAATAAGAATAAAAGTTGAAACATGAGCATGTAACATCCAAAAGTGAAAAAAAAAAGGGAAAATAGGTAAAGAAGTTTTGTTTTACTAAGTATGTATGTTAGGTGAGATCTTAGTCTAATTAAGGATTCATTTATTAGCTCACTTAGCCTTATACATATATCCTTACCTTTACCTTGGCCCCATTACAACCTTAATTAAAGACCTCATGATTTTTGGTATGACTGTATTCTATAATTGTTGATTGGTTAGATGAAGAACAAAGTTATAGAAAGGAAGAATAAAAAGAGGAATAGAGTGATTAACCCAATAAACACTGAGTGACTAGAGAGTAAACACAAATCCAGCGAGGGTTCAATAGCTCATTAAGATTTATCTCTGTTTGAATTATCTAATTGTCTTGCAAGTTCATAAAATGCTTTTTCTCCCATCTCAATTGTAAAAGTGCTTATTGAATATCTAAAGCTTGGCTATATATATATATATATATATATATATATATATATATATATATATATATATATATATATATATATATATATATATGACTCCTTGAGGATGTGAATTAATTTAACTACCTGTAAGCTTTATATATGAGTGAATAAATTAGAATTGCATGATGCATTTAGGTAGTTGCATTTAGATTAGATTGCATTGCATGACATCCCATCACTTTAACCTTACTTATTACCTTGGATTTAGCATGAGGACATGCTATTATTTAAGTGTGGGGAGGTTGATAAACCCATATTTTATGATGTATTTTGTGCCTAATTTGAGAGATTTATTCAATCCTTCACCCACTTATTCATATTAATTGCATGGTTTTACTTCTCCTTCCTTATTATGTGATGTATGTGAAAAACATATTTCCTATGCTTTTAAATTAATTATTTTAATCACCTTTAATTCCATTCGATGTTGTGATCAGTGTGTTGAGTAGTTTCAGATCTTCTAAGGCAGGAATGATTCAAAGGATGGAAAGGAAACATACAAAAACGGAAGGAAAGCACAAAACGGAGTCCTTGAAGAAACTGGCATCCAGGCGATCGCATGGACGACGCGATCGCGTGCCAAGCGCGACGAAGCAGCGATGTGGCCGCATGACTGACGCGACCGCGCGCCTTAAGCAGAACGCACATGACGCGGTCGCATGACTGACGCGACCGCGTGGCAAGAAAAGCTCCGAATGACGCGACCGCGTGACCCACGCGGACGCGTGACAGAGGCCACGCACCAGAAATTGCAGAAAACGCTCCCAACGATTTCTGAAGCCCTTTTTGGCCCAAATCCAAGTCCAGAAGGCATAGACCAGAGGTTATGAAGTGAGGGACGCATCCTTTCAGAGAGAGCTCGCCAATTTTACTTTCCATGAATTAGATTTAGTTTAGAGAGAGATTCTCTCTCTCTTTAGGATTAGGATTTAGATTTAGGATTTTTCATTCACTTTCAGGATTATCTCTTTTGATCAGGTTCAATATTCCTTTTATTTACTTTTGCAAGCTACTTTGTGAATCCTTTCATGTTACAGATTACTCTTTTATTAATGTTATTTGAGATATTTCAGTTAAATATCAATTACTCTTATTCATGCTATTGTCACTTTTACTCTGAAGACATTTTTTATTCCAAGTAGATTTATTTTTCTCCTTTTGGTCTTGGTTAAGAAATCAGTAACTCAGGAGTTGTCAAACTCAACGTGATTGATAATTGTTATCTTTGTTAATTGAATTGAACTTTCATAATCCCAATCTTTTCTTAGGAAATAAATAGGATTCGAAGATCAAACCAATTAATCCCTTGACCTTCCTTTATCTTAGTAATGGTTAACAAAGTGGAATTAAGATTCAACCATCATCATCATTGATAAGGATAGCTAGGATAGGACCTCCGATTTCTCATACCTTGCCAAAAATTTATTTTACAGTTATTTATCTATTTTTAATTGCCATTTAATTTACTCGTCATTAAATTACTTGCTCCTCATTCTTGAAACCCCAATTCTACAATCTTCATAACCAATAATAAGAACATACTTCCCTGCAGTTCCTTGAGAAGACGACCCAAGGTTTAAATACTCGGTTATTAATTTTTAAGGGGTTTGTTACTTGTGACAACCAAAACTTTGCACGAAAAGGATTTTTGTTGATTTAAAAACTATATCTATAACGCGACTATTTTTATGACATTCTTTACTGACAAAAATCTCGTTCGTCAGTTATTTACGTTAATAAAATGTTTACCTATCAATATCCTTTTTAAATTTATGTAAATCGTATCAAGATAGTTTGATTTATCTATTTACACATAAATCGAATTAATTAAATTCGATTTATGGTCAAAAGCTTAAAAGAAGTAAATTGAAGTGCCCTACATCAATTTACTTATGAAGGGGAGAATTTCGATTTGAAATATGTGAACAATATGAAAGCCAATAAATCGGTCAAGTCTATTACGATTTAGCTTTAATTCGAAATGGAATCTAAGATTGAGATAAGTTAGCACTTCGAATTAAAGTGAAATGAAGCTTAACGTAATTCGTAGGTATCAACGACCATTTATCGTTCTATAAAAAATCATTACCTTTTGAAATAAATAAAATTAAAATAATAAGTACAATTAAAATAACGAGTACCTTAAAAATATTTAAATTTTATAACAATAATTACAACAAATTTTAAAATTTAAGAATACTTATAATAATTAACAAACATTTTAGTTGTATTCATTATTTTAGTTTTACTTGTTGCATGTAATAAGAATAATTAATATTGTAACTTTATAAAAAAATATTTTTAGCTTAATTAATAATTATATTGTAACATTATAAATTATAGTTTTTGATACGGCCGTTACAAATCCGATGTCATAATTCGGCATTATATACAATAACTCGGCATTATATACAATAACTCGGCATTATGCACCATAACTCGGCACTTTCCGTTATAACTCGGCGTTATACGTTACAATCAGACATTATCACTTGTTAAAACCTATTAATTGCTCTTCAATTCAGATGATCAATAGAAACGTAACCGACCTATTTTATCTCACCTATAAAGGTATGATATTTTATCTTCAAAGGGGACATTGAATTCTCAATACTGACTTAATCTTCGGAGTGCCTTTGCAGGTACACTCCCCCTTGTTCCTTGCTCACACTCTGCGCAATTGGCATCTCCTTGGAGAAAAGCTCGGACTTCCACAAAAGCTCAAAGGTCGGCACCGAAGACAACAACTCGGCGTCAACTCCCAGGGACCGAGCTCTCCCTTCAGGTATCCATACAAGAACAATTGGCGCCCACCGTGGGCCCAAAATAAACACCCTTCTTTCTATAGGCCCCATTTCCTTCCAATGGCTTCAAACTTACCTGCACCTTTGTAAACAAAGGTCATATAGTAAATCATTAAGGCCCGAAAAAGGCCTATCTATATCTGTTTTTCCGATCATTATCTGTCATCTCTCTATTTTTCAATTCATCTCTGATTTATCTATTTGCCGATCTATATCTGTTTTACCGATCTATATTTGTTTTGCCGATCTATATCTGTCATCTCTCTATTTTTCAATTCATCTCTGGTATATCTATTTGCCGATCTATATCTGTTTTTCCGATCTATATCTGTTTTTTGATCATTATCTGTCATCTCTCTATTTTTCAATTCATCTCTGATTTATCTATTTGCCAATCTATATCTGTTTTGCCGATCTATATTTGTTTTGTCGATCTATATCTGTCATCTCTCTATTTTTCAATTCATCTCTGGTATATCTATTTGCCGATCTATATCTGTTTTTCCGATCTATATCTGTTTTTTTGATCATTATCTGTCATCTCTCTATTTTTCAATTCATCTCTGATTTATCTATTTACCGATCTATATTTGTTTTTCTGATCTATATCTGTTTTTATAATCATTATCTGTCATCTCTCTATTTTTCAATTCATCTCTGATTTATCTGTTTTGCCGATCTATATTTGTTTTGCCGATCTATATCTGTCATCTCTCTATTTTTCGATTCATCTCTGGTATATCTATTTGCCGATCTATATCTGTTTTTTCGATCATTATCTGTCATCTCTCTATTTTTCAATTCATCTCTGATTTATCTATTTGCCGATCTATATCTGTTTTGCCGATCTATATTTTTTTGCCGATCTATATCTGTCATCTCTCTATTTTTCAATTCATCTCTGATTTATCTATTTACCGATCTATATTTATTTTTCTGATCTATATCTATTTTTCCGATCATTATCTGTCATCTCTCTATTTTTCAATTCATCTCTGATTTATCTATTTGCCGATCTATATCTGTTTTGCCGATCTATATTTGTTTTGCCGATCTATATCTGTCATCTCTCTATTTTTCAATTCATCTCTGGTATATCTATTTGCCGATCTATATCTATTTGCCGATCTATATCTGTTTTTCCGATCTATATCTGTTTTTTCGATCATTATCTATCATTTCTCTATTTTTCAATCCATCTCTGATTTATCTATTTGCCGATCTATATCTGTTTTGCCGATCTATATCTGCTTTTTTGATCATTATCTGTCATCTCTGTATTTTTTAAATCATCTTATATATTTATTTGCCGACTTATATCTGCTTTTTCGATCAATATCTGTCATCTTTATTTTTCAATTCATCTATGGTATATCTATTTGCCGATCTATATCTGTTTTGCCGATCTATATCTGTTTTTTCTGATCATTATATGTCATCTCTATTTTCTAATTTATATGTCATCTCTATTTGCCGATTTATATCAGTCATCTCTATTTTTCAATTTATATATTAGTCATCTTTATTTGCCGATCTATATCTATTGTATGATTTATATTAATCATCTTTATTTGCCAATTTATATCAAAAATCTCTATTTGCCGATCTGTAACAGTCATCTCTATTATCCGATTTATATCAGTCATCTCTATTTTCCGATTTATATCAATCATCTCTATTTTTCAATTTATATCTGTTATCCCTATTTGCCCATTTATATCTGTTATATCTATTTGTCGATCTATATCTGTTTTTCTAATATATATCTGTCATCTCTATTTTTAAACTTATATCTGTTATCTCTATTTTTTAATTCTATATCTGTCATCTCTATTTTTCAATTTGTATCTGATATATCTATTTGTCGATCTATATCTGTTATCTCTATTTTTCTGATCTATATGTCATCTCTATTTTTCGATTTATATCTGTTATCCCTATTTGCCGATCTATATCTGTTATCTGATTTTCTGATCTATATGTCATCTCTACTTTCCGATTTATATCCGTTATCTGTATTTGCCGATCTTTATCAGCTATCTCTAGTTGCCAATTTATATTTGATATCTCTATTTGCCAATTTATATCTGATCTCTCTATTTGCCGATCTATATTTGTTATATCTATTTTTCGATCCATATCTATCATCTCTATTTGCACATCTATATCTGTTATCTCTATTTGTCGATTTATATGTTATCTCTATTTGCCGATCTATATCTGTCATATCTATTTGCCGACCTATATCTGTTATCCCTATTCGCTGACCTATATCTGTTTTTCTATTTTCAAATCTATATCTATTATCTTTGTTTTCAGATTTATATCAATAATTATCCGAGCTATATCAATCATTATCACTCTTTGTCAAATCTATATCAACTATCATCAGATCTATATCAACTATCTTCCGAACTATGACTATCAACGATCTTCAATCAATTATCCATTCACGATAAATCTTCAATTCAAAGTCGCATCGTTTACACATGCGCAATCAAACACAATCTTCAATCAATTATCCATTCGCGATAATTCTTCAATTCAAAGTCGCATCGTTTACACATGCGCAATCAAACTCAGTCTTCAATTCCGAACTATGACTATAAACAGTCAACAAACTCAATCACATATCATACATGTACAAACACTTATCCATTCGCGACAACTCTTCAATTCAAAGTCGCATCGTTTACACATGCGAAATCAAACTCAATCAAATCACCAAACAACGGTGAACTAACTCAATATTCTCGCCCAACCAATTCACTTTTATCAACATCGTCTCAGCAACTATTCAAATTAACTACTCGGTTCCATGAAAAAACCTAACCGTTGCATCTATTAAATCAACGGTTCAAAATTTCATTGGAAAAATCAAAGGCACAATCAATGACAAGACTACTACACTTTCCAATACATGTTAACTTCAAATTACGTCTGAAAATTCAAATTATTCATTATTTTAATAAAGTAAGTTGATCTGGGGGCTCCATACCTATAACTCAAATCGCCGAGTTATAACTAAAAAAAAAAAAAAAGCTCAACCTGCTTTATCAAAATATAGCCAGGCTAAGCTTGGGGGCTATGATACGGCCGTTACAAATCCGATGTCATAATTCGGCATTATATACAATAACTCGGCATTATATACAATAACTCGGCATTATATACAATAACTCGGCATTATGCACCATAACTCGGCACTTTCCGTTATAACTCGGCGTTATACGTTACAATCAGACATTATCACTTGTTAAAACCTATTAATTGCTCTTCAATTCAGATGATCAATAGAAACGTAACCGACCTATTTTATCTCACCTATAAAGGTATGATATTTTATCTTCAAAGGGGACATTGAATTCTCAATACTGACTTAATCTTCGGAGTGCCTTTGCAGGTACACTCCCCCTTGTTCCTTGCTCACACTCTGCGCAATTGGCATCTCCTTGGAGAAAAGCTCGAACTTCCACAAAAGCTCAAAGGTCGGCACCGAAGACAACAACTCGGCGTCGACTCCCAGGGACCGAGCTCTCCCTTCAGGTATCCATACAAGAACAGTTTTCAATATATTAGTTTAAATGTTATGATCATAATACTAACATTGTCTCAGTCCGTAACCAAAAGAATACGTAACTTTTTTTAAGATTAACTTAATAAATATATTGTCACATTATATATTATAATTTTTAATATATCAACTGAAATGTGATAATCATAATAAGAATATCGTTCAATTAGTACTTATAAGAATACATAAAAAAAATATTTTTTTTTATGATTAACTTAACAAATACCTATATTGTCATATTATAAATTATAGTTTTCGATATATTATGTTATTTATTTCATGTAAACGGTATATATGTATATCTATTTGGTTCCCAATACAACATGATCCATTTTTTTTATAAAGTTTAAACATTTTTATAAATAATTTTTATAATTATTTTAAACTTTTTGTTATAAAACTTTAAAATTTGTATTGTTCTCGTAATATGCAACGAGGACAACTAAAATACCGAGTATAACTAAAATCTTTTATAATTATTGTAAGTATTTTTATAAGGTTTGAAATTTTTTGTTATAATTATTATAAAATTTAAACATTTTTATGATATTATTTTAGTTATATTCGTTTCAAAATGTAATGGAAAAATACAATAAGCTTCATTTCACCTTAATTCGAAGTGCACAATTACGATTTGCTATAATAATTCAATTTTAGATTCCATTTAAAAGATAAACTGTAAATCGTAGTAGGCTAAATCGATTTACTGGCTTCCTTAATGTTTATATATTTTGTAATGTATGTCATGATTGTAAGAATCGGTTTAACCGTTTTAATAAAATAATAATTTTAACTTTCCGTAATAGGTTCAAAAATATAAAAATGATATTTTAAAAACAAAAATGTGAACTTTAATTTTAATGAATTTTTCTGAGTTGGAAAATGTATCTTTTGTGAAAATTTTTTGTAAAAATGTGTACCGATGCTTAAGCCGGTAGTACCAGCTCTAGTCTGTCTGATACCGTGTTTTGAGAAAAATAAGATTTTGAAAATTTAATTTATTATTTTGAAAGGACAAAAATAATTTAGAATTTAAAACCAGACGCTAATTTTAAAGGTTTTGTCCCAAAGTGGGCCAAACAGACTTAAAACGCTAACGGTTGGATCGGACCCAAACCGGGTCCAAGTCCCAACATATATACACACAACCAATGAGCTTTCAACTCATTTTTCACCCTAAATGGAAGTGTGGGGCGCTGAATAGAGAAGAGAGGAGAAGAAGGTGATGCCACTATTCATCATCTTCTTCAATCGCTTGTATCTTGAATTACGTTACTCCGATTGATGAGCCGTTTGCGACCACGCGAAGCTCTCGCCGAACCCATCATTTCTCACTATGTTTTTTTGGTAAGATTTCGAAACTCAAGCTCCAGTTTTTACCCCTAACAATTTCACATTTTTACGCTTGGTTTTTGCGTAGATTTTGTGATTTTGTTTGTTTAGGAGTGATCTAGTATTGGAATATTGTTGGGTAAGGTAAGGTTTCACTAAAACCTTGTGTTTAGTTATTTTGTGAACCCTAGGTTTGATGTTTTGTATGTTATATGATGTTAGATTGAGTTTTGATGTTTGTGTGAGTTAGTTTGAGGCTTTGGATCGAGCTTAGTGACTTCGTTTTGGTGTTTGGTGCATTTTGGGAATTTGCCAAGGTATGGTTTCGGTTTTCTTTATGTAATATGTAATGTTTCTGAAAACTTAGGCTAGTAGACCTTAGGATAGGATTGAATTGATGTTAATTGTTGGTTGTTATTGATTATTGTGGTTTATGATGATTGTTGAGAATTATTGTTGTTAATGAGGAGTGTTGATATTGTTGATAAATGATGTGAATTAGGAATTTTGATGATGATAAATGAATTCTTGGATCGACAAGTGTTAAAGGAGTTGATAAATTGGGATATTAAGGTTTGGATGTTGTATAGTGGAATAATGATGAAATTTAGGATATTTGATGTGATTTAGGTTGAATTTAGATGTTGATAAATAATGATTTTGATGGTGTGAAATAGTATAATTGAGAGGTTATTGATGGTTGAGTTTGAGGAATGAATGATATACTTTTGTGTTATTTTGGTATTGTTTGGGTTGTGAGTAGTTTGGTTTTGAATTGAGAGTTTTGGTAAAGTTGAGATTTTAGTGTTTTTGGTAAAAATGGGTTTTAGGCCAACTTTGGCGGATCATATATTGAGTTACAGTTTTTGAAATTGATTGAATTTTGTATCAAATCAATGATAATTCAAAGAGCTTTAAAACGGTATAGATTTTGTAGAGAAAGATATGATCGTTGAAAGTTCGTGTCAAAAATCTGATTTCTTTGATGTTGCAGAAATTAAGTTATGGTTTGTGTGCGCACGCACACTGCTGTGCACGTGCTTTGAACAAGGGCCACATTCTTACTTATGCGTACGCACACCCTGTGACTTTTAGAAAACGTGCGTATGCACACACTGGTGCACGCGCACGCACAGGGATATGCCTATTGTTGAGAGCGATTGCACACTCTGGTGCGCACACCCACTCTGCGAAATTTGCAAGTTGTGCGTACGCGCAACATCATGCGTACGCACAAGCTGGGAAAAACTCTTCTGGGAGTGCGTATGCACAACTCTATGCGTATGCACACTGCACTATTTTTTAATGAAAACCTTGCATTTAATCATTTTACCTTCCCAGAAAGCTTGCAAACTTCTGTAACACTTGTTTAAAACCTTTTTGCCAGTTTTAGGGTCTTGAATCAAGGTAGAAAACAATAAAAGAATAAAAATGGTATTTTTAGTTATGAGGTCAGAGCCGGTGACAGTTTTTTGGAAGGTTTGTGTAAATCCTAGCTTGAATTGGTGAATGCTGAGTTGTGAAGTATATGGTTGAAGAGATTTTTGGAAAATGGGAATGCTTATGATGAATTTGAGGAGTTGGAAACCGGTGATGGTTATGATGAGTTGAGAACTTGAAAAGGAATGATGAAAGTTATTGGATTATATGAGAGTGTGCAGAGTCTATTGATAAACCCCAATTTTGTGGTTTATATTGTATAGAATTTGGGGGGTTTTGTCAATATTTCTCACACTTATTCACAAGAAATGCATGGTTTTGTGTTCACTTCCTAATATTGCTCCATGATGAAAAACATGCTTATTTCGCTTAAAATTCCTATATTTTGATCCTCTTTTATTGCCATTCGATGCCGTGATGTATTTGTTGAGTGATTTCAGAATTAATAGGGTAAGAATGGCCTAGAAGAGAGAAAGAAAGCATGCACAAAAGGAAGGAACATGAAGATTTGGATTTTGGAAAATTCAGCATTGGCGCGCACACACTCCACGTGCACGTGTGGATGAGGATAGCTGGAAGTGGCGCGCAAGGATGGACGCATCCGCGCAGGTCAGAGAATTCCCACCGACGCGCACGCGCACCTGGCGCGCACGCGTGGATCACAAAAGCAATCGGCGCGCACGCACGCATGGCGCGCACGTGCGGAAAGCTGCACGTGACCTCATTAAAGGAAATCGTGCCTGGCGATTTCTGAGGCTCATCAGGCCCAAATTCAAGCTGTTTCTGCATGGAAAAGACCCAAGGATGCTAGGAAGAAAGGGGGGGATCATCCATTTTACACTAGACACAATTTTTAGCTAGTTTTTGGTTCTTTGTTCTTCTAGAGAGAGAAAACCTTGTTCCTCTCTAGATCTAGCTTTAATTTGATCTCCCCTTTGTGAATTATGAATTGGATCTTGTTAATTACTAGTTTTAATTATTCAATTTGAATTGCTTAGTATAATTTTTCTTAGATCTTGTGTTAGTTTTATGAATTCTTGTCAATTGTCATTTTATACCCATTTCATGAATGTTGTGAATCTTGATTTGTTGATGTTACATTGATGATTTCTATGATTAATTGTGTTGTTTGAGTGATTGTATGTTGATAATTGTTAGTGGGTACTTGTTGATTTCAATTTGATTGAAATTTGAACATGTCTTTTATTAATGCTCACCATGTGTTTGATGAATTGTTTACCTTGATCATGGAGTAGTTCTCTTTACTCTTGGCCTAGGCTAAGGGAATTGGGTAAACTTGAGTCATTGGGTCTAATGGAGTTGATGATTTGAGAGCCCTTAGTGATCAATTTGATAGCCATTGACGCTAACCTTCTATTAAGTCAATTAGTAGTGAGGTTAGAACTTATAGGTTGATGTTGACCAAACCATTTAACGTACTTCAAGTATAGAAGTAGACTTAATGAGTTTGGTTCCTCATAATTGTCAAGATATGGTTATTAGACAAGGATGGTGACCCCAATTCCTATGCATAGCCAAGAGTTGCTTTTATCATTCATATTTGAAAACCCAATTTCTTGATTACTTGTCTTAGTTATAGTTACTTGTTTAGTCTAGAATAGAATTATATTGGATGTTACTTTGTTAGTTTAGAATTGCTCATATCTTGCTTAGTTATTTGAATTAGTTTCTTGCAATTTAAGATTACTTGTTTGTTAAGATTTCTAGTTTAAATTCTTTCTCATGACTCACAACCCCAGATTTCTAACTAATGTTGAAACACATGTTTGCCCATTCCTTGTGAGACGACCCGAGGTTTGAATACTTCAGTTATTTCTATTGGGGTTGAACTTGTGACAACCAAATTTCTTCTAAATTTGATACTTGAGGATTGTTGTTGGTAGAGCTATACTTGCAACGTGACTTTATTGAGAAAATCTTTACCGACGCAACCCCGAGCCTCCATCAAATTTTTGGCACCGTTGCCAGGGAATGGTTGCAACATATGCCTTTATATTGGTTATGTGAATGTGAATATTGTAGATAGCTTACTTTCTTTCAGTACTTAGCTATAGTTTAGATTTCTTTTATATTTGTGCTATGACTCTCAAGTTTGATGACTTGGTCTCAACCGAATTCTAGCTTAGCCAATTTTGATCCCGAGATTGAAAGAACTTTGTTACATACTCGGCAAGCTAGACGGCGGTTGGATTATACGGCTAGTACTTCGGCCTTTCTTGAGGAACATACCGAATCACTAGGCGGTACCGAGAGTGACTTGGAGTCCGCTACTTCCTATTCTTCTGTTGGCACTAATAATACATCTTTGCATCCTACAGGTGAGCCACACATGGCTGAACCACGACGGATCACTTTGCATGAGCAAGGAGCTCCGGATATCATACTTCAACCGTTGCAAGCAAGGTATCCTAACCTTGATCCGAACTTTGAATTGAAGAGTAGTTTGATACATCTACTTCCTAAATATCATGGGTTGTCGGGTTAAGACCCCATCCGACATCTAAAAGATTTTCAAGTTACTTGTTCTACGGCTCGAAGGCATGGAGCCGATGAGGTGGCTATCATGGTTTTTGCCTTCCCTTTCTCTCTTGAAGGGCAAGCAAAGACATGGTTTTATTCGCTACCGGATGAGATTGTGACCAATTGGGATTTCTTGAGAAGAAAGTTTCTAGATAAATTCTTCCCACCGGAGAAGACCGACTACATCCGGAAGGAGATTTCGGGCATAATGCAAAAAGACCTAGAGAGTTTGTACGAGTATTGGTCTCGGTTCAAGAGGCTATTGGAATCTTGTCCACACCATGGAATGAACACTCACTTGCTCATTAGCTACTTCACCGGAGGTCTTTGTGTGGAAGATAGAAGATTGCTCACCGCTTCTAGTGGTGGTTCCCTTTCGAAAAATAAGACGGAGGGAGAAGCTTAGAATTTGATAAAGGATGTTGCCGAAGCTACACAACATACAAGGGTGAGAAGTAATCCTCTCAAGGGTGTGGTAGAACCATCCCCTTCTGAATCATGCCTAACCAAAGCACTTGGAGATATGACCACCATCCTTACGCAAATACAAAAGGATCAGAAGGAATACTACTCCATCCAAGCCGTCCAAGCCCCACCTCCAGTTGCTCAACTTGAAGGCCCTCCTAGGATTTCTGGTTTGTGCTCTAGCACCACACATTACACCGATCAATGCCATTAAATTCAAGAAGAACATGCTCTTGTAGTAGCCAATGTGAATTACAACAACCGTCCACCTTATCCTCCTCAAGGCCAAAATAATTACACTCAAGGTGGTAATCAACATCAAGGATGAAGGGATAATGCACAAGGGAGCAATCAAAACCAAAGGTGGAACAACTCTTCTTCTCATCACAATAACAACCAATCTTCATCCTAATACCACTATAACAACACCAACTACCAAGCCAACCAAGGCCACTCCAACCAAAACCAAAATAACTACACCAAGTACCAAGCACCACACCATAGACAACAATCCAACCAAACTCCTCCATCTTCCAACAATCAAGTTGATGAGCTTAGAGCCGCCATGGAGAAACAGGACGAGAGCAACAAGGCTCAATTTGATGCCTTGGGCACTCAATTGGCTAACCTCACCAACATGCTTTCAAAGATGGACATGTCAAACCAACCATCAACTCCCAACAACAACACCAACGAACCCTCAAGCTCTTCTAACCTTCCATCCCAACCCTAACCAAACCCAAAGGGCGGTCTCAATGCCATCACTCTACTGTCGGATACTACATTGGAGGAGATACTTCCAAGGGTCATGGGAGACATTCATGAGGAAGAAGTGGTTGTTGAAGTTACACATGAAGAAGAGATGGTAGACAAAAGGCATGAGGAAGAAGGAGTAAACCTCAAGGAACCCAAGAGGAAAGCTATAGTGGATGAGTCCATTCCTATTCCATTCCCATCCATGGTGAAGAAAGCAAAGAAAACACCGGAATTTGATTTGAACATGCTTCAAGTGTTCAAGAAGGTTGAGGTAACCATACCATTTCTTGATGCTATTCAACAAATTTCAAAGTATGCAAAATTTTTGAAAGACTTATGTACACACAAAGATAGGATAGGAGAATTGGAGACATTATCCTTGGGTAGTTCAATTTCTTCCTTGATGGAACCTATTCCAAAGAAATGTGGTGACCCTGGACCTTGTTTGGTGTCTTGTTGTATTGGTGGGCGCACTTTTCATGATTGTATGTGTGACCTGGGAGCTTGTGTAAGCATCATGCCGCTTTCCATCTATGTGCGGTTAAATTTAGCTCTATTAAAGAAGTCGGCAGCGAGGTTTGCCTTAGCTGATAAAAGTGTGATCACGGTGATGGGAATAGCAGAAGATGTACTTGTGGCGATCAATGATTTGGTTTTTCCGGTTGACTTTTACATCCTTGAAATGCCTCCAACAGAAAATAGAAGCTCATCCTCCGTTCTACTTGGTAGACCCTTCCTCAAGACCTCTAAATTCAAGTTAGATGCCTTCACCGGCACATATTCTTTTGAGGTTGGAGACAAGACTATCAAGTTCAATTTAGAAGAAGCCATGAAGCATCCTCTCGAAGAACATTCCGTGCTCCGATGTGATGTAATTGATGAAGTGGTAGTAGAAGTGCAAGAAGGAGACCATAACAAGTTGTGCTACCCTATTGTTGAGGAAACGGATGACCAAGAGGATGAACATGAGAAAGTTGTTAAGAATGAACTCCATGAGCTTGATGAAAAGGAACTTCAGCTTGAGGCAAAGAGTGAACTGAAGCCCCTTCCATCTCATTTGAAGTATGCTTTCTTAGAGGACAACCAAAGGTTTCCGGTCATTATTGCTAGTGAGCTTTCAAGTGAAAAAGAAGAAAAGCTCCTAGATGTTCTAAGAAAGTACAAGAAGGCAATTGGATGGAGACTAGCGGATATTGTGGGAATTGACCCTCACAAGTGCATGCATCAGATATTTCTCCAAGAGGGAGCTAGGCTGGTTAGGCAACTGAAAAGAAGGCTCAACCCAACTATCCTCGATGTGGTGAAGAAAGAGGTCACGAGATTACTTGATGCGGGTATCATATACCCAATTTCTGACAGTGAATGGATGAGCCCGGTCCAGGTTGTTCCCAAGAAAATCGGGCATTACTGCGGTTAAAAAGGATGATGGGTGAAGTGGTCACCAAGAGAGTACAAAATGCGTGGCGAGTGTGCATTGATTATAGAAGATTGAACGCCGCTACAGGAAAGGACCACTACCCTTTGCCCTTTATCGATCAGATGTTGGACCGTTTGGCGGGTAAATCCCATTATTGTTTTCTTGATGGATTCACTAGTTACTTCCAGATTCACATTGCTCCTGAAGATTAGGAAAAGACCACATTTGCTTGTCCGTTTGGCACCATTGCCTATAAAAGGATGCCATTTGGACTATGCAATGCACCTGCTACTTTTTAGCGGTGTATGACGAGTGTCTTTTCTGATCTAATGGAGAATTGTCTGGATGTCTTTATGGATGACTTCAGTGTTTATGGTACCTCATTTGATTATTGCTTAGAGAACTTGGCCAAGGTCTTAGCTAGATGTGTTGACACCAACCTTGTCTTGAATTTTGAAAAATGTCACTTTATGGTAAGACAAGGTATCGTGTTAGAACATGTAGTATCTCATGAAGCATTTCTGTAGACCCGGCCAAGGTCGATGTTATCACCACTTTACCTCACCCCTCATCTGTGAGGGAGGTCCGCTTGTTTTTAGGACATGCAGGATTCTATAGGCGCTTTATCAAAGATTTCAGCAAGATTGCTTTGCCATTGTCGTGCCTACTCCAAAAAGATGTAGATTTTGAGTTTGACAGTGAATGTGTGAAAGCTTTTGAAGAGCTAAGGAGAGTTCTTACCACAGCACTGATTGTGCGAGGCCCCAACTGGACGTTGCCATTTGAGATAATGTGCGATGCGTCAAACCATGTTGTAGGTGCCGCGCTTGCACAGCGCGATGGTAAACTCCCTTATGTCATTGCTTATCTTCTAAAACACTGGATGTAGCACAATCCAACTATACCACTACTGAAAAGGAACTCCTAGCTATTTTCATGCTTTAGAAATTCAGATCTTATTTGCTAGGGTCAAAGATAGTGGTATACATGGATCATGCAGCTTTAAAGTACTTATTGACAAAGAATGAGTCAAAGCCTAGACTCATATGTTGGATCTTGCTTTTTCAAGAATTCAACATTGAGATTAGGGACAGGAGTGGATCTCAAAACCTGGTTGCGGATTATTTAAGCTGCATTGAGAATTTAAAATTTGATCCACTTCTGATCAATGACTCATTTCCATTGGATAGTTTGCATGCTGTGTCGGATAGTTTTTCTTGGTTTACCCCGATGGCAAACTACTTGGTTGCGAAACTCTTCCCTCCCAACTTTTCTAAGCACCAAAGGGATAAGTTGAGGAGTAATTCCAAATACTATATTTGGGATGACCCTCACTTGTGGAAGAGGGGAGTGGACCAAGTAATTCAAAGATGTGTCCCGGAGTCTGAAATCCAACCCATTCTTGAAGCTTGCCATTCGTCCGAATGTGGTGGCCACTTTGGCCTACAAAGGACCACTAAAAAGGTGTTGGATTGTGGATTCTGGTGGCCAACCCTATTTAAGGATGCTAACCGGTTTTGTGTGTCTTGCCATCAGTGTCAGAAGTCGGGAAACACATCCCAAAGGGATGAAATGCCTCAGCAACCTATGTTGTTCTGTGAAATATTTGATGTATGGGGCATTAACTTTATGGGACCGTTTCCCAACTCGAGTAGGTATCTGTATATTCTATTAGCGGTCGACTATGTGTCAAAGTGGGTAGAGGCCATACCTACCTGCCTTGACGATGCTAATACCGTTGTTTCTTTTATTAGGAATAACATTGTATGCCGTTATGGGTCGCCACGAGCAATCGTGAGCGACCAAGGATCTCACTTTTGTAACAGGAAGGTAGAGGCATTGCTCAAGCGCTATGGAGTGTTGCATAAGGTTGCTACTGCTTATCATCCGCAAACCAATGGACAAGCGAAAGTGTCCAACCGGGAAGTTAAGAGAATCTTGGAGAAAGTGGTCAATCCACAAAGGAAGGATTGGAGCTTCCGGTTAAGAGATGCACTATGGGCGTATAGAACGGCCTACAAGGCTCTGTTAGGAATGAGTCCCTTCTGGATCGTCTATGGTAAGGCATGCCACCTTCTGGTGGAAATTGAGCATAGAGCCTATTGGGCGGTAAAGCAGTGCAACATGGATTTGACCAAGGCGGGTGAAGCCAGGAAATTACAGCTAGAGGAGCTCGAGTATTTGAGAAACGAGTCATATGAGAATTCCCAGATCTACAAGGAAAATACTAAGGCATTTCATGACCATCACATCCGGAAGAAAGACTTTCAAGAAGGTGATGAGGTCCTCCTCTATAACTCAAGGCTTCGATTTATGCTTGGCAAGCTCCGCTCTAGATGGGAAGGACCTTTCAAGGTGAAGGAGATAAAGCCCTATGGAGTAGTGGAGTTGTTTGATCCTAAAAGTGAAGCAAATTTCAAGGTAAATGGACATAGAGTGAAAAAGTATCATGGCTACAAGCTCCCAAAAGAGCTAGAGGTGTTCCTATTGGACGATGCACCAAAGAGAGAGGAAGCTTAAGCAAAGGACCGTCCAACTTAAAGACATTAAAGAAAAGTGCTTGGTGGGAGGCACCCCACCATGGTAAGATCTTCCTTGTGTATACCATCTTGTTTGTAACCTTAAATTCTTGTGAATTTTATGATTTTTGATGATTGATTGATTGCATAGGAATGCTAGTTTTATTCTTCTTGTTGAATAGATAAGATGTTCATATAGTTTTCATCATTTTGGTATGGATGAATTGTTGAAGTAAATGCCATGTTTTGGATAATGCATGAAATTGTGAAGTGTTCACTTTGACTACTAGCTTAAGCACCTACCAAGAATGTGTTAGAATAGGTCTTGTTATGTTGTGAAAAAAAAAAGAGAGAAGAGAAAAAGGAAAAATGAGCACCGACGCGCACGCGCGTGCCGGTGGTGCACTTCTAACTCTTGGGCCAAAAACCCAAAAGTCATGCTCACTTTATGCTCATCTCGTGCCAGACACCCACGCGTCCGCGTGCTTGCCGCCCGCGTGCACCTTTGCAAATCGCCCATCGACGCGCAAGCGCACTGTGCGCGCGCGCGCCGATGGCGCTATGTGAACTCCCTGGTACAAAAACCAAAGAGTTATGCCACACTTATGCCACACTTGTGCCCACACCGACGCGTCCGCGCACTGCGCACGTCCGCGCTGGTTGCCAATTGACTCAAGCACGCGCTTGCGCACTATGCGCGTCCGCGCGCTTGCGCCACATGCCAACTCTGGTATAAAAGCCAGAGACTTATGCCAACTTCGTGCCAGTCCTGTGCCAGGGGCACAACTGATCTCGCGCGTGCGCACCACTGACGCGCACGCGTCCCTTGCCAACATCTCACCAACGCGCCAGCGCACTGTGCGCGTGCGCACCGGTTGCGCGAACCAGTTTTAAAGCTGCGCGCCTTGTCTTTCTCACCTCCTTTCTTTTCTTATTTCTTCCTTCTTCTTTCTCCATCACCCCCCTTCTCTTCTTCTTCTTCCACAAATCTACCACTACCGTCTCCGGCCACTCACCGGCGATAACCACCTCTTCTGGTGGCACTACATCTCTCCTATTTCCTTCTCATTTTCACAAAAGAAAATTTTGCCTTGTTCTTTTACACTTCTCAAGGTTCTACTTCCTCCATATCTCATCTATTACTCTCTTTGCATTATTTCTTCTTTTAGTTAGATTCTTTTTGTTGATTTACTTAGTTTCTCTTTTAGTTGCATGATTATATTACTTGCTTTTTGTTTGCTTACTTCTCTTTTTCCTTATTTTTCCATGGATGTTGTATTTGAGCTTAATTTGCTTTAATAGATCTTTTGTCATTTTTTCCTTATCTTTGCCAATATGTGGTGTTTATGTGATGATTGATGTTTCATTTTGGGCTTTAAATTGGTTGAGTATCTCATAATTGCTCTTTTCTTGTTAATTGCATACCAAGTGTTCGAGGAAATGCATGAATTCTATTTTGGTTCATTTTCATCATGTACTTTCAATTTGGTACTTTTCCTCATTCACTTGTTCACTTAATGATTGGTGATGTTTCCTTCTATACGCATTGAGTCTACTTTTCTTGCTAATTAGATACTCATTGAACATGACTTGCTCTTTGTTATGGATGCTTGAGATTACTCTTCTCATGTCATTGCATGCTTTACTTCCTCTTGCATCCTATGCCAAGTGTTGTGAACCATGTATCTATGATCACTTTGTTGCAAGATTTCTTACGGACACTATCTTTCACTTGCATATTTTTGTTAAAATGATTCTTTGGGTTTAATGTCTTCTTGTTTTCCTTTCTTTCTCAGGATGGCCACCAAGAAAGGCAAGGAGAAAGCTTCAAGGAAGCCGGCTGCAAAAAGGGCACCCCAAAGGCTAAACTCTAAGGCGCACTCTTCATTTGGAGCCAAACACCTATCTAAGAAGGCGAAGACACCCGCTCCTATTGATGAGAATGAAAAGAGCAAACCGGCAAAAGATTCTTCAAGGTTCCCCAACCGCTTCTGTAAACTTATGTTCCCCTCCAAAGCTGTGAGGAACTATCATCCTGAGCATCTACTCGCTCCACCGGACAAGGTTGCTCCTTATATTCTACCCCGCATTGAACGGCGAGGATGGGAGTTTCTTTTGAGAAAACCAAGGGAGATCAACCTATCTTGGGTGGAAGAATTCTACACTAACTACCAACTTTCCTCTCTTCAATTGGTATACATGCGCCGGAAGCAAGTATCAGTCTCAGAAGAGGCTATTCAGCAAGTGCTTAATGTTCTACCGGTACCAAGTGACATGGATGGCTACCAAGAAGTCTTACGTCAGCGGGGAAAATTTGGGTTTGATTGGGACTCGATCCTTCGAGTCATTGCTGAGCCAGGGACATTTTGGACCCAGGGTCGACTCCGGATGAAGCCCAAGTGCATTGACGCTCGCTTTCTCACTGTGGAAGCTAGAGCTTGGGCCCAGATCCTATCTCACTATGTGCTACCTAGCACCCACAAGTTGTCCTTCACGGCGGACCTCACCTTGCTTGTTTGGTGTGTTCTCACGGAGAGGCCGGTGAACATTCCGTTTCTTGTCAAGCAAGCAATGAGTCAAGTCCACGCCCGGGGTAATTTGCCATTTCCAGCATTGGTATCTGATTTAGTTTCTGCTGTAGGTATTCCTTGGGATGTCAAGGACAGGAAGATTATAGTTCCGGCTAAGGGCGATGTGGTCCCAAGCGGAAAATACTTACATCTTCCCATGAACAACCCAAGCCTTGACATAGCCCTTCCATCTACTATTCCTTTCACCTCATCATCACCGCCACAACAAAGATCCATACATTAAAGGATAGAATATCTACACCGGAAGCTTGATAGATATGAGCGGCACAATCAACACCGATATACTTACATCAAGAAGCTTCTGCGTTGTGTTACCCCTAGCATGGAGGAACCCGAAATATTCACATCCACCTCAAACCCAAGTGATGGGAGCTCTGAAGGAGAGGATAGTGACAGCTCTGGTCCCGACCGCCCTTTGCGCATTGTTCGTAGCACGGAGGACCGTGCTAAATTCTAAGTGTGGGGAGGTCGTTCGACCGATCTCCATGGGTAACAATTTCTTCCTTTCAATACCCATGGATTTATCTTTTTCTTAGTAGTTAGTTGGTGCACGAAATCGTGATTGTTCATTCCTTGGTAACGGCGCCAAGAACTTGATACGCACGTTCATAATCTTAGTTCTTTTTCACAACTTCGCACAACTAACCAGCAAGTGTACTGGGTCGTCCAAGTAATAAACCTTACGTGAGTAAGGGTCGATCCCACGGAGATTGTCGGCTTGAAGCAGGCTATGGTCACCTTGTAAATCTCAGTCAGGCGGATTCAAATGGTTATAGGGTTTTAATAATTAAAAGATAAATAAAACGTAAAATAAAGATAGGGATACTTATGTAATTCATTGGTGAGAATTTCAGATAAGCGTATGGAGATGCTTTGTTCCTTCTGAATCTCTGCTTTCCTACTGCCTTCATCCAATCCTTCATATTCCTTTATACGGCATGCTGTATGTTGGGCATCACCGTTGTCAATGGTTACATCCCGTCCTCTCAGTGAAAATGGTCTAAATGCGTTATCACCGCATGGCTAATCATCTGTCGGTTCTCGATCACGCTGGAATAGGATCCAGTGATCCTTTTGCGTCTGTCACTACGCCCAGCACTCGCGAGTTTGAAGCTCGTGATGAGCGGATAATTTATACGCTTTTTGGCATTGTTTTTAGTATGTTTTTAGTATATTTTAGTTATTTTTTATTATATTTTTATTATTTTTTGAATAAAAATCACTCTTCTGGACATGGAAGCTTCAATGCTCAGCCCAAGCACACACCAAGTAGGCCGGAAGAAGATTTTTGCATTAATTACTTATTTCTGTAAACCCTAGGCTACTAGTTCTCTATAAATAGGACCCTTTACTATTGTATTTGAACCTTTGATAAGTCTTATGCTATCTTAGACGCTTTTGGAGGCTGGCCTCACGGCCATGCCTAGACCTTGTTCTTATGTATTTTCCACGATGGAGTTTCTACACACCATAGATTAAGGTGTGGAGCTCTGCTGTTCTTCATGAATTAATACAAGTACTATTGTTTTTCTATTCAACTCAAGTCTATTTCTTCTCCAAGATATTCATTCGCACCCAAGAACATGATGAATGTGATGATTATGTGACACTCATCACCATTCTCACCTATGAACGCGTGACTGACAACCACTTTCGTTCTACATGCAAACAAGGTTGAATATGTATCTCTTGGGTTTCTAATCTAAGATTGAAACCTTCGTGGTATAGGCTAGAATTATTGGCAGCCATTCCTGAGATCCGGAATGTCTAAACCTTGTCTGTGGTATTCTGAGTAGGATCTAGGAAAGGATGACTGTGACGAGCTTCAAACTCGCGAGTGTTGGGCGTGTGACAGACGCAAAAGGATTAATGGATCCTATTCCAACATGATCGAGAACCGACAGATGATTAGCCATGCGGTGACAGCGTGCGTAGAACATTTTCACTGAGAGGACGGGAAGTAGCCATTGACAACGGTGATGCCCAACATAAAGCTTGCCATGGAAAGGAGTATGAATGATTGGATGAAGGCAATAGGAAAGCAGAAGTTTAGGGGGAACAAAGCATCTTCATACGCTTATCTGAAATTCCTACCAATGAATTACATAAGTATCTCTATCTTTATCTTATTTTATGTTTTATTCATCTTTTAATTATCAATCATCCATAACCATTTGAATCCGCCTGACTGAGATTTACAAGATGACCATAGCTTGCTTCAAGCCGACAATCTCCGTGGGATCGACCCTTACTCACGTAAGGTATTACTTGGACGACCTAGTGCACTTGCTGGTTAGTTGTGCGGAATTGTGACAAAGTGTGATTCACGTTTGAGAGCTCCAAGTCCTTTGGCGCGATTGTTGATGATCACAATTTCGTGCACCAAGTTTTTGGCGCCGTTGCCGGGGATTGTTCGAGTTTGGACAACTGACGGTTCATCTTGTTGCTTAGATTAGGTACTTTTCTTTTTATTTTTCAGAATTTTTAAGAATGAATTCTAGAGTTTCAAGGTGATGTTCTTATCCTCACAAAAGCTGATTGATTCTCATCAATTTAGCTGCTGAATGTAATGTCCTACTGAAGCTTGGCTAGCCATGTCTAATCTTTTTAGACTGAAGCTTTAGACTAACATTGCATGATTCCTGGAATTCTTATTAAAAGTTTTGAATTTCTTTATTCTCTTTTCCATATGATTTTCAAAAAATCACAAAAAAATTTATAAAATCATAAAATCAAAAATATTTTATGTATCTTTGTGTCAATTTTTAAGTTTGGTGTCTTGCATGCATTGTTTAATTGATCTTAGTTGCATTTTTTTTATTGTTTCTCATCATTAAAAATTCAAAAATATGTTCAAAATTGTGTCTTTTCAAGTCAATAATACAGAGAATTGAAGATTCAGAACATTCAGCAGAGGAATTAAACAGAAAAAGCTGGGCGTTCAAAACGCCCAGTGAAGAAGGAAAACTGGCGTTTAACGCCCAAAAAGGTAGCATTTTGGGCGTTAAATGCCAGAATGGATACCATTCTGGGCGTTTAACGCCAGGAGGACACTAGAGGGAAGATTTTGTTTTTAATTCAAATTTTTTTCAAATCTTCATAATTTTTCAAAATCAAATATTTTTCAAATCATATCTTTTCAAACATATCTCTTCAAAATCAATTTCTTTCCATTTTTTTATTTATTATTATTTTCGAAAATCCTTGCTGCAATTAATGATTTACTTCAAAATTTTCAAGTTGTTACTTGCCTATTAAGAAAGGATCAAATTTTAAATATTAAGAATCATATCTTTTAATTTCTTGTTAGTCAAGTAATCAACTTTAATCTTAAAACTTTCTTTTTTTTTTAATTGATTTTCAATCATATCTTCTCAATCATATCTTTTCAATCACATCTTTTTCAAAATTAACTCTCAATCATATCTTTTTAATTTCTAATTTCAAAATCTTTTTCAAAAATCACTTAATTTCTTTTCCAATCTTAATTTTCGAAAATCTCAATCAAATTTTCAAATTTCTTTTTATTATTTCAAAATCTTTTTAATTTATTTTCAAAAATTCTTCCCCTCTTCTCACATCCTTCTATTTAAGGGACTAACACTCCTCCTCAAGGTGCAATTCGAATTCTATCCTTCTTGATAAGTTTGAATTCTCTTCTATCTACCTCCTCCTTCTATTCTTCTTTTCCTCTGAAACCTCAAGGAATCTCTATACTGTGACATAGAGGATTCTCTACTTTCTTATTCTCTTCTCTTTCATATGAGCAGGAGCAAAGATAAAGGCATACTTGTTCAAGCTGATTCTGAACCTGAAAGGACCTTGAAGAGAAAGCTAAGAGAAGCTAAAGCACAATTCTCTCTAGAGGGCCTAACAGAGCTTTTCAAAGAAGAAGAAACAATGGCAGCTGAAAACAACAATGCCAACAATACAAGGAAGGTGCTTGGTGACTTTACTGCACCTACTCCCGACTTCTATGGGAGAAGCATCTCAATCCCTGACATTGGAGCAAACAACTTTGAGCTTAAGCCTCAATTAGTTTCTCTAATGCAACAGAATTACAAGTTTCATGGACTTCCATTGGAAGATCTTCATCAGTTCTTAGCTGAATTCTTGCAAATCTGTTACACTGTCAAGACCAATGGGGTTGACCCTGAAGTCTACAGACTTATGCTCTTCCCTTTTGCTGTAAGAGACAGAGCTAGGACATGGTTGGACTCACAACCTAAAGAAAGCCTGAACTCTTGGGGAAAGCTAGTCAATGCCTTCTTGGCAAAGTTCTTTCCACCTCAAAAATTGAGTAAGCTTAGAGTGGAAGTCCAAACCTTCAGACAAAAGGAAGGTGAATCCGTCTATGAAGCTTGGAAAAGATACAAGCAATTGATCAGAAGGTGTCCTTCTGACATGCTTTCAGAATGGAGTATCATAGGTATATTCTATGATGGTCTGTCTGAACTATCCAAGATGTCATTGGATAGCTCTGCTGGAGGATCTCTTCATCTGAAGAAGATGCCTGCAGAAGCTTAGGAACTCATTAAAATGGTTGCAAATAACCAATTCATGTACACTTCTAAAAGGAATCCTGTGAATAGTGGGACAACTCCGAAGAAAGGAGTTCTTGAGATTGATACTCTGAATGCCATATTGGCTCAGAATAAGATATTGACTCAACAAGTCAATATGATTTCTCAGAGTCTGTCTGGAATGCAAGCAGCAACAGGCAGTACTAAGGAAGCTTCCTCTGAAGAAGAAGCTTATGATCCTGAGAACCCAGCAATGGAAGAGGTGAATTACATGGGAGAACCCTATGGAAACACCTATAATCCTTCATGTAGAAATCAACCAAATCTCTCATGGAAGGATCAATAGAGACCTCAACAAGGTTTCAACAACAATAATGGTGGAAGAAATAGGTTTAGCAATAGCAACCCTTTTCCATCATCTTCTCAGCAACAGACAGAGAATTCTAAGTAGAGCCACTCTGACTTAGCAACCATTGTCTCTGATCTAATCAAAACCACTCAAAGTTTCATGACTGAAACAAGGTCCTCCATTAGAAATTTGGAGGCACAAGTGGGTCAGCTGAGTAAGAAAATTACTAAACTCCCTCCTAGTACTCTCCCAAGCAATACAGAAGAGAATCCAAAAAGAGAGTGCAAGGCCATAACCACAACCCACACGGCCGAACCTGAAGAGGAGGAAGAGGCAGTGATCTCCACTGAGGAAGACCTCAATGGACGTCCACTGGCCTCCATGGAGTTTCCTGATGAGGAACCATGCGAATCTGAGGCTCACACAGAGACCATAGAGATTCCATTAAATTTACTTCTGCCATTCATGAGCTCTGATGAGTGTTCTTCCTCTGAAGAGGATGAAGATGTTACTGAAGAGCAAGTTGCTAAGTACCTTGGAGCAATCATGAAGCTGAACACCAAGTTATTTGGTAATGAGACTTGGGAGAATGAACCTCCATTGCTCACTAAAGAACTGGATGACTTGACTAGGCAGAAATTACCTCTGAAGAGACAAGATCCTGGAAAGTTCTCAATACCTTGTATCATAGGCACCATGACCTTTGAGAAGGCTCTGTGTGACCTAGGGTCAAGTATAAACCTCATGCCTCTCTCTGTAATGGAGAAGCTAGGGATCCTTGAGGTACAAGCTGCAAGAATCTCACTAGAGATGGCAGACAATTCAAGGAAACAGGCTTATGGACTTGTAGAGGATGTCTTGGTAAAGGTTGAAGACCATTACATCCCTGCTAATTTCATAATCCTAGAGACTGGGAAGTGTATGGATGAATCCATCATCCTTGGCAAACCCTTCCTAGCCACAGCAAAAGTTGTGATTGATGTTGACAGAGGAGAATTGATCATTCAAGTGAATGAAGACTCCCTTGTATTTAAAGCTCAAGGATATCCCTCTGTAACCATGGAGAGGAAGCATGAAGAGGTTCTCTCAATACATAGTCAAACAGAGCCCCCACAGTCAAACTCTAAGTTTGGTGTTGGGAGGCCACAACCAAACTTTAAGTTTGGTGTTGAACCCCCACATTCAAACTCTAAAGTTTGGCGTTGGGAGGTTCCAACATTGCTCTGAACATCTGTGAGGCTCCATGAGAGCCCACTGTCAAGCTATTGACATTAAAGAAGCGCTTGTTGGGAGGCAACCCAATCTTTAATTATCTATGTTAAATTTCTTTTGTTATTTTATGTTTTCTGTAGGTTGATGATCAGGTGAAGTCACAAACAATTGAAAAAGCAAAAACAGAAGGAAAAATAGTATTAAAACAGAACACCCTGGAGGAGAAGCTGACTGGCATTTAAATTCCAGTAAGAGTAGCAGAATGGGCGTTAAAGGCCCAGTCTGGCACCATTCTGGGCGTTTAACGCCAGAAATGGGCACCAGACTAGCGTTTAACGCCAGAAATGGGCACCAGACTGGTGTTTAACGCCAGGAATAGGCAAGAAGCTGGCGTTAAACGCCAGAAATGGGTAGCAGCCTGGCGTTTAACGCTAGGATTGGTAGAAAGGGGCGTTTTGCATGCCACTTGGTGCAGGGATGAGATATCTTTGACACCTCAGGATCTGTGGACCCCACAGGATCCCCACCTACCCCACCTCTCTCTCTCTTCTTTACCCATTCACCAATCACCTCAATACCTCTTCCCCAAAAACCCCTCACCTATCAAATCCCACCATTCTCTTCACCACTCACATCCATCCTTCATAAAACCCCACCTACCTCACCATTCAAATTCAAACCACTTTCCCACCCAAACCTACCCATAATGGCCGAACCATACCCCCCTTTCCACTCCTATATAAACCCATCTTTACTACTTCATTTTCACACAACATACACACTACTTCTCCCCCTTGGCCAAAACACTAAGCCCCCTCCATCTCCTCTATTTCTTCTTCTTATACTCTCTTCTTTCTTCTTTTGTTCGGGGACGAGCAAACCTTCTAAGTTTGGTGTGGTAAAAGCGTTGCTTTTTGTTTTTCCATAACCATTTATGGCACCAAAGACCGGAGAAACCTCTAGAAAGAGGAAAGGGAAGGCAAAAGCTTCCACCTCCGAGTCATGGGAGATAGAGAGATTCCTCTCAAGGGTGCATCAAGACCACTTCTATGAAGTTGTGGCCAAGAAGAAGGTGATCCCCGAGGTCCCTTTTAAGCTCAAAAAGAATGAGTATCCGGAGATCCGACATGAGATTCGAAGAAGAGGTTGGGAAGTTCTTACCAACCCCATTCAACAAGTCAGAATCTTAGTGGTTCAAGAGTTCTATGCCAATGCATGGATCACCAAGAACCATGATCAAAGTGTGAACCCGGACCCTAAGAATTGGCTTACAATGGTTTGGGGGAAATACTTAGATTTTAGTCCGAAAAATGTAAGGTTGGCATTCAACTTTCCTATGATGCAAGGAGATGCACACCCCTACACTAGAAGGGTCAACTTTGATCAAAGGTTGGACCAAGTCCTCATGGACATCTGTGAAGAGAGCGCCCAATGGAAGAGAGATTCAAGAGGGAAGCCGGTTCAACTAAGAAGGCATGACCTCAAGCCCGTGGCTAGGGGATGGTTGGAGTTCATCCAACGCTCAATCATTCCCACTAGCAACCGGTCTGAAGTTACTATAGACCGGGCTATCATGATCCATAGTATCATGATTGGAGAGGAAGTAGAAGTTCATGAGATTATATCTCAAAAACTCTACAAGGTGGCGGACAAGTCCTCTATTTTGGCAAGGTTAGCCTTCCCTCATCTCATTTGTCACCTTTGCAATTCAGTTGGAATTGACATAGAAGGAGACATTCTCATTGATGAGGACAAGCCCATCACTAAGAAAAGGATGGAGCAAATAAGAGAACCTCACTAAGAGCATGAGGAAATTCCTCATCATGAAATCCCTGAGATGCCTCAAGGGATGCATTTTCCTCCACAAAACTATTGGGAGCAAATCAACACCTCCCTAGGAGAATTAAGTTCCAATATGGGACAACTAAGGGTGGAGCACCAAGAGCATTCCATCCTCCTCCATGAAATTAGAGAAGACCAAAGAACCATGAGAGAGGAGCAACAAAGGCAAGGAAGAGACATTGAAGAGGTCAAGCACTCCATTAGATCTTCAAGAGGAAGAACAAGTCGCCATCACTAAGGTGGACCCGTTCTTTAATCTCCTTGTTCTTTATTTTCTGTTTTTCGAAAATTATGCTTTATGTTTATCTATGTTTGTGTCTTTATTACATGATCATTAGTGTCTTAGTGTCTATGCCTTGAAGCTATGAAAATGAATCCATCACCTTTCTTAAATGAAAAATGTATTTAATTGAAAAAGAAAAAGAAGTGCATGAATTTCAAATTTTAAAACATTTTAGTTATGTTGATGTGGTGGCAATACTATTGTTTTTCTGAATGAATGCTTGAACAGTGCATATTTTTTGAATTTGTTGATTCATGAATGTTAAAATTATTGGCTCTTGAAAGAATGATAAAAAAAGGAGAAATGTTATTTGATGATCTGAAAAACCATAAAATTGATTCTTGAAGTAAGAAAAAGCAGTGAAAAGCTTGCAGAAAAAATATATATATGCGAAAAAAAAGAGAGAGAGAAAAGAAAAAGAAAAAGCAAGTAGAAAAAGCCAATAGCCCTTTAAACCAAAAGGCAAGGGTAAAATAAAAAAAAAAGATCCAAGGCTTTGAGCATCAGTGGATAGGAGGGCCCACAGGAATAAAATCCTGGCCTAAACGGCTAAACCAAGCTGTCCTTAACCATGTGCTTGTGGCGTGAAGGTGTCAAGTGAAATCTTGAGACTGAGCGGTTAAAGTCATGGTCCAAAGCAAAAAAGAGTGTGCTTAAGAGCTCTGGACACTTCTAATTGGGGACTCTAGCAAAGCTGAGTCACAATCTGAAAAGGTTCACCCAGTTATGTGTCTGTGGCATTTATGTATCCGGTGGTAATACTGGAAAACAAAATGCTTAGGGTCACGGCCAAGACTCATAAAGTAGCTGTGTTCAAGAATCAACATACTTAATTAGGAGAATCAATAACACTATATGGATTCTGAGTTCCTATAGAAGCCAATCATTCTGAACCTCAAAGGATAAAGTGAGATGCCAAAACTGTTCAGAAGCAAACAGCTAATAGCACCGCTTATCTAATTAATACTGATCTTCATAGATGTTTTTGGAATTCATTGTATATTCTATTCTTTTTATCCTATATGATTTTCAGTTGCTTGGGGACAGGCAACAATTTAAGTTTGGTGTTGTGATGAGCGGATAATTTATACGCTTTTTGGCATTATTTTTAGTATGTTTTTAGTATATTTTAGTTAAATTTATTTTATTTTTTGTTAGTTTTTAAATAAAAATCACTCTTCTGGACTTTACTATGAGTTTGTGTGTTTTTCTATGATTTCAGGTATTTTCTGGCTGAAATTGAGGGACCTGAGCGAAAATCTGATTCAGAGGCTGAAAAAGGACTGCAGATGCTGTTGGATTCTGACCTCCCTGCACTCGAAGTGGATTTTCTGGTGCTACAGAAGCCCAATTGGCGTGCTCTCAAATGCGTTGGAAAGTAGACATCCTGGGCTTTCCAGAAATATATAATAGTTTATACTTTGCTCGAGATTTGATGGCCCAAACCGGTGTTCCAAGTCAGCACAAAAATTCTGGTGTGAAAACGCTAGAATTGGCATAAAAGCTGGAGTTAAACACCCAAACTGGCACAAAAGCTGGCGTTTAACTCCAAGAAAAGTTTCTACACATGGAAGCTTCAATGCTCAGCCCAAGCACACACCAAGTGGGCCCGGAAGAAGATTTCTGCATTAATTACTTATTTCTGTAAACCCTAGGCTACTAGTTCTCTATAAATAGGACCCTTTACTATTGTATTTGAGCCTTTGATAAGTCTTATGCTATCTTAGATACTTTTGGAGGCTGGCCTCACGGCCATGCCTAGACCTTGTTCTTATGTATTTTCAACGGTGGAGTTTCTACACACCATAGATTAAGGTGTGGAGCTCTGCTGTTCTTCATGAATTAATACAAGTACTATTGTTTTTCTATTCAACTCAAGTCTATTTCTTCTCCAAGATATTCATTCGCACCCAAGAACATGATGAATGTGATGATTATGTGACACTCATCACCATTCTCACCTATGAACGCGTGACTGACAACCACTTCCGTTCTACATGCAAATAAGCTTGAATGTGTATCTCTTGGGTTTCTAATCTAAGATTGAAACATTCGTGGTATAGGCTAGAATTATTGGCGGCCATTCCTGAGATCCAGAACGTCTAAACCTTGTCTGTGGTATTCTGAGTAGGATCTGGGAAGGGATGACTATGACGAGCTTCAAACTCGCGAGTGTTGGGCGTGTGACAGATGCAAAAGGATCAATGGATCCTATTCCAACATGATCGAGAACCGACAGATGATTAGCCGTGCGGTGATAGCGTGCGTAGAACATTTTCACTGAGAGGACGGGAAATAGCCATTGACAACGGTGATGCCCAACATAAAGCTTGCCATGGAAAGGAGTATGAATGATTGGATGAAGGCAATAGGAAAGCAGAAGTTTAGGGGGAACAAAGCATCTTCATATGCTTATCTGAAATTCCTACCAATGAATTACATAAGTATCTCTATCTTTATCTTATTTTATGTTTTATTTATCTTTTAATTATCAACCCTCCATAACCATTTGAATCCACCTGACTGAGATTTACAAGATAACCATAGCTTGCTTCAAGCCGACAATCTCCGTGGGATCAACCCTTACTCACGTAAGGTATTACTTGGACGATCCAGTGCACTTGCTGGTTAGTTGTGCGGAATTGTGACAAAGTTTGATTCACGTTTTAGAGCTCCATGTCCTTTGGCGCCATTGTTGATAATCACAATTTCGTGCACCAGTTCGTCACAGCCATCCCTTCCTAGATCCTACTCGGAATACCACAGACAAGGTTTAGACTTTCTGGATCTCAAGAATGGCCGCCAATAATTCTAGCCTATACCACGAAGACTCTGATCGTAAATCAGGAGGCTAAGAGATATGCATTCAAGCTTGCCTTCATGTAGAACGGAAGTGTTTGTCAGGCACGCGTTCATAAGTGAGAATGGTGATGAGCGTCACATAATCATCACATTCATCATATTCTTGTGTGTGAATGAATATCTTAGAGAAAAAATACGCTTGAGTTGAATAGAAAAACAATAGTACTTTGCATTAATTCATGAGGAACAGCAGAGCTCCACACCTTAATCTATGGTGTGTAGAAACTCCACCATTGAAAATACATAAGTGATAATAGTGTTCATTGGCTTCGGCACCAGAGAGGAAACCAGAATAACCAAGACCCGAAAGGTGGTCTAAAGACTCTGAATACAATAGTAAAAAGTCCTATTTATACTAAACTAGTTACTAGGGTTTACAGAAATGAGTAAATGATGCAGAAATCCACTTCCGGGCCCACTTGGTGTGTGCTTGGGTTGAGCATTGAAGCTTTCACGTGTAGAGGTCTTCCTTGGAGTTGAACGCCAGTTTGTAGCTTGTTTCTGGCATTTAACTCTGCTTTGCAACTTATTTCTGGCGTTTAACGCCAGAATAGGGCAGAAAGCTGGCGTTAAACGCCGGTTTTCATCGTCTAAACTTGGGTAAAGTATGGACTATTATATATTTCTGGAAAGCCCTGGATTTCTACTTTCCAACGCAATTGAGAGCGCACCATTTGGGTTTCTGTAGCTCCAGAAAATCTATTTCGAGTGCAGGGAGGTTAGAATCCAACAGCATCTGCTGTCCTTCTTCAGCCTCTGAATCAGATTTTTGCTCAAGTCCTTCAATTTCAGTCAGAAAATACCTGAAATCACAGAAAAACACACAAACTCCTAGTAAAGTCTAGAAATGTGATTTTTATTTAAAAACTAATAAAAATATACTAAAAAATAATCAAATCATACTAAAAACTACTTAAAAATAATGCCAAAAAGCGTATAAATTATCCGCTCATCACAACACCAAACTTAAGTTGTTGCTTGTCCCCAAGCAATTGAAAATCAAATAGGATAAAAAGAAGAGAATATACTATAAATCCCAAAATATCAATGAAACTTAGCTCCAATTAAATGAGCGGGACTAGTAGCTTTTTGCCTCTGAACAGTTTTGGCATTTCACTTTATCCCTTGAAGTTTAGAATGATTAGCATCTATAGGAACTCAGAATTCAGATAGTGTTATTGATTCTCCTAGGTCAGTATGTTGATTCTTGAACACAGCTACTTTATGAGTCTTGGTCGTGGCCCTAAGCACTTTGTTTTCCAGTATTACCACCGGATACATAAATGCCACAGACACATAATTGGGTGAACTTTTTCAGATTGTGACTCAGCTTTGCTAAAGTCCCCAATTAGAGGTGTCCAGGGTTCTTAAGCACACTCTGTTTTTGCTTTGGACCTCGACTTTAACCGCTCAGTCTCATGCTTTTCACTTGACACCTTCATGCCACAAGCACATGGTTAGGGACAGCTTGGTTTAGCCGCTTAGGCCAGGATTTTATTCCTTTGGGCCCTCCTATCCACTGATGCTCAGAGCCTTGGATCCTTTTTACCCTTGCATTTTGGTTTTAAGGGCTATTGGCTTTTTCTGCTTGCTTTTTTTTTTCTTTTTCTTTCTTTTTTCGTCTTCTTTTTTTTCGCAAGATTTTCTCTATTCACTGCTTTTTCTTGCTTCAAGAATCATTTTTATGATTTTTCATATCATCAAATAACATTTCTCCTTTTTCATCATTCTTTCAAGAGCCAATAATTTTAACATTCATAAACAACAAATTCAAAAGACATATGCACTGTTCAAGCATTCATTCAGAAAACAAAAAGTATTGTCACCACATCAAAATAATTAAACTAGTTTCAAGGATGAATTTGAGATCATGTACTTCTTGTTCTTTTGTTTTTAGAACATTTTTCATTTAAGAGAGGTGATGGATTCATAAGACATTCATAGCTTTAAGACATAGACACTTAAACACTAATGATCATATAGTAAAGACACAAACATAAATAAAACATAAGGCTCAATAACCGAAAAATAGGAAAATAAGAATAAGGAGATTAAGGAAGGGGTCCACCTTAGTGAGGGTGGCGTCTTCCTCTTCTTGAAGAACCAATGGTGCTCTTGAGCTCCTCTATGTCTCTTCCTTGTCTTTGTTGCTCCTCCCTCATAGCTCTTTGATCTTCTCTAATCTCATGGAGAATGATGGAGTGCTCTTGGTGTTCCATCCTTAGTTGTCCCATGTTGGAACTTAATTCTCCTAGGGAGGTGTTGATTTACTCCCAATAGTTTTGTGGAGGGAAGTGCATCCCTTGAGGCATCTCAGGGATTTCATGGTGAGGAATTTCCTCATGCTCTTGTTGAGGTCCATAATCTCTTGTTTGCTCCATCCTTTTCTTAGTGATGGGCTTGTCCTCATCAATGAGGATATCTCCCTCTATGTCAATTCCAGCCGAATTGCAGAGGTGGCAAATGAGGTGAGAAAAGGCTAACCTTGCCAAAGTGGAGGACTTGTCAGCCACCTTGTAGAGTTCTTGAGGTATAATCTCATGAACTTCCACTTCCTCCCCAATCATGATACTATGGATCATGATGGCCCGGTCTACAGTAACTTCAGACCGGTTGCTAGTAGGAATAATTGAGCGTTGGATGAATTCCAACCATCCTCTAGCTACAGGCTTAAGGTCCGGTCTTCTCAATTGAATCGGCTTGCCTCTTGAGTCAACTTTCCATTGAGCTCCTTCCACACATATGTCCATGAGGACTTGGTCCAACCTTTGATCAAAGTTGACCCTTCTCGTGTAGCGGCGTTGACGTTAGAAATTTTTGCCAGTAAAGAATGTCATAAAAACAGTCGCGTTGTAGATATAGTCTCTAAACCGACAAAAATCCCTTCGTACAAAAGTTTTGGTTGTCACAAGTAACAAACCCCTAAATAAATTGATAACCGAAGTATTCAAACCTCGGGTCGTCTTCTCAAGGAATTGCAGGGAGGTATGTTCTTATTATTGGTTATGGAGATTGTAAATTTGGGGGTTTGAGAAATTTGGAGTTTGGGCAATGTGCACAGGTATATTTAAATGACAAGTAAAATAAATTAACAATAATAAAATCTCTTGGCAAGGTATGGAGAACTGGAGGTCCTATCCTAGTTATCCTTATCAATTGTGATGAGAATTGGATTCTTCCCCCACCTTATTAACCTCTAACTATGAAGGTAAGTTAAGTGGGCAAATTAATTCCAATTTTCAATCAACAATGAGTTTGATAACTCAAGAGTTACCAAGGTCTCAACCAAAGCCAAAAGAGAAAAATCCAAATTATTTATATAATAAAAAGGAGCAATCATAAGTCTGAAATACCTCAAAAATATATTAAATAGAAAATCAATCTAAACATAGAGAGTCATAAACAAAATTGAAAAAAGAAATAAAAGAACATTGAACCTGGGATTGAGAGTCACTCTAAAACTAAGAGAAATCCTAAATCCTAATCCTAAGAGAGAGAGGAGAGAACCTCTCTCTCTAAAAACTACATCTACTCCTAAAATTATGAATTTGAAATCTTCCTTCTGAATGGATGTATTCCTCCACTTTATAGCCTCTAATCTGTGTTTTCTGGGCCGCAAACTGGGTCAAAAATAGTCCAGAATTCGCTGGTTTCGAATTTTGCCACGCTGGATTTCTGTCACTGCGACGCGGCCGCATGGATCACGTGGTCGCGTCACCTAGCGTCAGGGAAACTATATCATATTATATATCATCGAAGCCCCAGACGTTAGCTTTTCAACGCAACTGAAACCGCGTCATTTGGACATCTATAGCTAAAGTTATAGTCGTTTGAGTGCGAAGAGGTCAGGCTGGACAGCTTAGTAGTTTCTCCAACTTCTTGTATTCCTTCCATTTTTGCGTGCTTCCTTTCCATCCTCTGAGCCATTCTTGCCCTGTAATCTCTGAAATCACTTAACACACATATCAAGGCATCTAATAGTAATTAAGAGAGGTTTTAATATTAGCAAATATAAGGCCAAAGAAGCATGATTTCAATCAAAGCACATAATTAGGAAGGCAAATGTAAAACCATGCAAATAGTATGAATAAGTGGGTAAAGAGTAGATAAAAACCACTCAATTGAGCCCAAGATAAACCATAAAATAGTGGTTTATCAACCTCCCCACACTTAAACACTAGCATGTCCTCATGCTAAGCTCAAGAGAAGCTATAAAGATGAAGAGGAATGGTAAAATGTATGAAATGCAACCTATGTATATGAATGCAACTACATGCTAAGATGTTTCTACCTACTTGGTTAAAAATAAATAAGTTCTCAAAGACAAAAATAATTCAAATTCCACTAATTCAAATCATATAAAATAAAGACAAGTAAACTTGTAAAAAGATAGCTCATGAAAGCAGGGAACATAGAATTAAGCATTGAACCCTCACAGGAAGTGTATATGCACTCTAATCTCTCAACTGTATAGGGTAATTCACTCTACTCTTCCCTAGTCATGCTTTCTAAACCTTGTTCTTCATCTAACCAATCAACAAATATTTAGCATACCAATGCAAACATCATGAGGTCTTTTCCAAGGTTGTAATGGGGCTAAGGTGAAAGTAAGGGTATATATAACGCTAAGTGAGCTAGTATAGTGAATCCTTGAGTAGTCTAAGATCTCACCTAACATGTACATACTCTATACAAATTTTAAAATCATACCTAGCTACCCATAATTCCCACTTTTGTATGATTCCCATACTCACGTACCAAATTTTTCTTTTTAATTTATCACATGTGCATTGATTTTTTTCATTAACTTAACATTGGGGTAATTTTGTCCCCTTATTTATTTTATATATATTTTTTTCTTTTTCTCTTTTTTTTTTTTGAATCATAAAAGCAAACATAACTTATCAATGCACATGGATTCTTCATTATTTTTCTATTTTGGTTTTTCATGAGTAGGTTCCCAAATTCCCAATATTCAAATAAATTAAATACATTCCCTTATTAACCAATGTTCCCACACTTAGTTGATGCATAATTTCTATCTTAAGCTAACCAAAGATTCACTTGGGATTTTTAATTTGTTTTTCTGCTTAAGGCTAGTAATGTGGTTATAGAACAAGAGGGGATTAAAAGCTCAAGGGGCTAACAAAGGTGATGTAAAAGGTAGGCTTATTTGGGATAAGTGAGTTAATAACAAATAATGGCCTCAATCATATGCAAGCATGTAAATATACTAAATAATGGACATATAGAATGGAACAAAGCAAAGATTGCAATTATAGAGAAGAAAATACACAGGAATAAAAATTTATGGTTAAATAATGTAACCATATAAATAAGCTCAAAATCTCACAGGTTGTGTGTTCTTTAGCTCAAAAACCATGTTCCAAATACAACTTCAAACAAGTTTTAACACAAAAATTTTTAAAAATTTTTATTTAAATTAGTGAAAAAAAATTTTTTTTTTCAAAAATGGAATCTTAAAAAGAGATTTATTATTTTAACCAAGTAGTAACTAAATGCACAAAATCAAATAAATATGCAATCAAATATGCAGATGCCACAATGAACAAATAAAGAAAATAAGATTATTGGTGTTGAAAAGAAAGTACTAACCCACGGAGATCGGTATCGACCTCCCCACACTTAAAGATTGCACCGTCCTCGGTGCATGCTGAGATGTGCAGGTGGACGGGTCTTCTCCAACTGATGCTTTTCTCCAAGGATGTTGCTGTTGGACTTGTTTGTTTCCCCATGTAAACGTCTTCCGGTTCCCTTCTGGGTGGCCATCCTGAAAGAAAAAGGGAAGAAGAGTAACCCAGAAATAAAGATAGGAAAATAAATAAAACATGGGTTGGTTGATGCCAAATAATGAGGGTTTCAATTACATGGTAGCTACAACATGCAAGTGAGAAAACAATAGAAGCACATGGCATACCAGTGGTGCGAAAATTTGCAATAATGGAGAAGAGAATGGGGAAGGAGAGATAATATAAATTCATGTCAATGCAAGAGTAATATAGATATAAAAGATTGGCATTGATTTAAATAATATTACTCAATAAGAATGAAAGAAGTCACTAAGCACCAAGAAAATACCAGAAAAGATGTAATAGTTGAATAAGAACATTTGAACACCAATAATAATTTTAGAAAAATAAAAATATGCAGTGAATGAAAGTATGCAAATAAATTAAATAAAATGGAATGGAAGTGAGAGAAAATAAGAAAGGAAGAAGAAAGAAATAAGAAAAGATAAGAAGAATAAGAATTCGAAGAAGAAAAGATAAGAAAATTGGCACTAATCTGGATAGGTTGTGCGATGCTGGCGACGCGGTCGCGTGGGTGACGCGGTCGCGTGGTGCGCAAATAAGGTTAGGCGACGCGGACGCGTGGGGCACGCGATCGCGTGACTTGATTTGTGCTAGTGGCGCGAGTGCAGCCTCGTGGTCGCACAACTCTCTGTTCAAAACTCAGTATTGCCAAAATCTGGGTGACGCGGTCGCGTGGGTGACGCGATCGCGTGAATGGCCTTATCTTCAATATGACGCGGACGCATGGGGCATGCGTTCGCGTGGGAAGCTTGGGCTTCCAGCACGAGTCCAGCCCAACTCCAGCACAACTTTCGGCCAAGCACCCTTTTTACGTCGATTTTCATGGCACGCGGCCGCGTGAGTGACGCGGTCGCGTGGGAGGCCAAAGTTCCCATGTGACGCGGACACGTCGGTGACGCGGTCGCGTGGGGTGATTTGTGCCATTGGCACGCCTCCAGCTCTGCTCCTGCGAAACTCTCTGTTCATATTAATATTGTCTCCCATCTCCTTGCGACGCGGACGCGTCGTTGATGCGGTCGCGTCGCGTGGTTGCTTTTTTTTTTCTGTAATCTGAAAAATGCAGAATGCAGTGTTAATATGAATGTGATGCAAAACTCCAGGTTCAATATAACAAAATAAATAAAATTCAAAAATAAATAAAACTAAATAAAAATGAAAAAGGACGATCATACCATGGTGGGTTGTCTCCCACCTAGCACTTTTAGTTAAAGTCCTTAAGTTGGACATTTGATGAGCTTCCTATTATAGTGGCTTATGCTTGAACTCATCCAGGAATCTCCACCAGTGTTTGTGATTCCAGTAACCTCCGGGGTCCCAAATTAGGCATGTAAAGCCCTTAAGAAGCTTCAAACAGATACTTAGGCTCCCGGGGTGACAAATGCCAGAACAGATTCCAGGATCCCAAACTTTACTTTTACACCCGTTTTTGTTTCGATCTGCATTTTTCCAGCCGGGTGAAAGGTGATCTAAATTCTCACTACAGCGACCAAACAGCTTCCTAGACCCATTCAGTTGAGCTTTATACCAACCTTTGCGTTTAAACTTAAAGCTTCCAACCATAATGAACCTTGCAGGACAATTCTTACCACTGGTCATCTTCCTCTTACTCTTAAAGTCACAAAGAGCTCTAAGTTGACCATCCGTCTCCAGTAGCCCATATTCAAGTGGGATTAGAAAGCTACGGGATATGAATTTTACCCACTTGAATATTGTGAAGGATGATGGCAACTTAGGGGGAGGTATTTTTAATGAAATTGCAAGCTCCACTCCCTTGTGCTCTTTTATGATAACTACCACTTCTTTGCAAGCTTCTTCAATTTCAACCTCTTCCTCTTGGTAGCTCTCTTTCAATTCAATCTCCTCTTCATTGATTTCCAAGGGCATGGGAGGTTGTGCTTCTTCTTCTTGAATCTCCATCTCTTGATCAACCTCTTCCAAGTCTTCAACTATGATATGCTTTGGAGGTTGTACACCCTCCTCAGCATCAATTTCAACCGTCTCGGAAGGAGGCTCTATGACTGGACTTTCCCATGGAGGTTCTGCATCTCCTAAGTCTTCAACCACTTCTTCTTCTTCTTGAACAATGACAGCTTCTTCTACTTGTTCTAGTACGAATTCATTCTCTGTCTTGTCCACTGGGGTTTCTGGTATCTCCTTCATGCTATGCTCTTCACTAGACTGTCCACATGGGGCTGTGGCTGATCCTTGTGTATTTAAGCGTCTAGAAGCCCATTGAATTAATACTTGCCCCAGTTGTTGAACGTGAAGAACAACTTGAAGATCAAGATGAACACTAAGAACAAATTTTTGAAAAAAAAAGATTTTTATAACTAAATAAAAACAAATAACCTCTTAATTTATGGAAAAGAAAAAATAAAAACAAAAATAAAAACAAATAAACAAGCAAAAATAAAAAAAAATATTTACAATAACCAATAATAAGGCACACGTTTGCAATTCCCCCGGCAACGGCGCCATTTTGACGTTGGAAATTTTTTCCAGTAAAGAATGTCATAAAAACAGTCGCGTTGTAGATATAGTCTCTAAACCGACAGAAATCCCTTTGTACAAAAGTTTTGGTTGTCACAAGTAATAAACCCCTAAATAAATTGATAACCGAAGTATTCAAAACTCGGGTCGTCTTCTCAAGGAATTGCAGGGAGGTATGTTCTTATTATTGGTTATGGAGATTGTAAATTTGGGGGTTTGAGAAATTTGGAGTTTGGGCAATGTGCACAGGTATATTTAAATAACAAGTAAAATAAATTAACAATAATAAAATCTCTTGGCAAGGTATGGAGAACTGGAGGTCCTATCCTAGTTATCCTTATCAATTGTGATGAGAATTGGATTCTTCCCCCACCTTATTAACCTCTAACTATGAAGGTAAGTTAAGTGGGCAAATTAATTCCAATTTTCAATCAACAATGAGTTTGATAACTCAAGAGTTACCAAGGTCTCAACCAAAGCCAAAAGAGAAAAATCCAAATTATTTATATAATAAAAAGGAGCAATCATAAGTCTGAAATACCTCAAAAATATATTAAATAGAAAATTAATCTAAACATAGAGAGTCATAAACAAAATTGAGAAAAGAAATAAAAGAACATTGAACCTGGGATTGAGAGTCACTCTAAAACTAAGAGAAATCCTAAATCCTAATCCTAAGAGAGAGGAGAGAACCTCTCTCTCTAAAAACTACATCTACTCCTAAAATTATGAATTTGAAAGCGTCCTTCTGAATGAATGTATTTCCCCACTTTATAGCCTCTAATCTGTGTTTTCTGGGCCGTAAACTGGGTCAAAAACAGTCCAGAATTCGCTGGTTTCGAATTTTGCCACGCTGGATTTCCGTCACTGCGACGCGACCGCATGGATCACGCGGTCGCGTCGCCTAGCGTCAGAGAAACTATATCATATTATATATTAAATCGAAGCCCCAGACGTTAGCTTTCCAACGCAACTGGAACCGCGTCATTTGGACCTCTGTAGCTAAAGTTATAGCAGTTTGAGTGCGAAGAGGTCAGGCTGGACAGCTTAGCAGCTTCTCCAACTTCTTGTATTCCTTCCATTTTTGCGTGCTTTCTTTCCATCTTCTGAGCCATTCTTGCCCTGTAATATTTGAAATCACTTAACACACATATCAAGGCATCTAATGGTAATTAAGAGAGGATTTAATATTAGCAAATATAAGGCCAAAGAAGCATGTTTTCAATCAAAGCACATAATTAGGAAGGCAAATGTAAAACCATGCAAATAGTATGAATAAGTGGGTAAAGAGTAGATAAAAACCACTCAATTGAGCACAAGATAAACCATAAAATAGTGGTTTATCAGGCGTGCGTTTTCTTGCATCATTGGCAAGTTGAACGCTAACCTTACATTTTCCGGACTGAAATCTAAGTATTTCCCCCAAACCATTGTAAGCCAGTTCTTTGGGTTTGGGTTCATACGTTGATCATGGTTCCTAGTGATCCATGCATTTGCATAGAACTCTTAAACCATTAAGATTCCAACTTGTTGAATATGATTAGAGAGAACTTCCCATCCTCTTCTTCTAATCTATTGTCGGATCTCCGGATACTCACTCTTTTTGAGCTTAACAGGGACCTCAGGGATCACATTCTTCTTGGCCACAACTTCATAGAAGTGGTCTTGATGGACCTTTGAGATGAATCTCTCCATCTCCCATGACTCAGAGGTGGAAGCAATTGCCTTCCCTTTCCTCTTTCTTGAGGTTTCTCTGGTCTTAGGTGCCATTGATGGTTATGGAAAAACAAAAAGAAATGCTTTTACCACACCAAACTTAAAAGGTTTACTCGTCCCCGAGCAAAAGAAGAAAGGAAGTAGTAGAAGAAGAAGAAAATGGAGAAGATGGAGGGAGAAGGTGTATTCGGCCAAGGGGGAGAAGTGGTGGTTGTAATGTGTGAAAATGGAGTAGTGTTGAGGGGTTTATATAGGGGTGGGGGGAGGGTAGGTTTCGGCCATTAGGGTTGGGTTTGGGAGGGAAAAGAATTTAAATTTTGGAGGTAGGTGGGGTTTATGGGAAAGAGTGGATGGATGTGGGTGGTTAAGGATATTTGGGGAAGAGTGTTATGAGAAGGTGTGAAGAGGAGAGAAGAAGAGGTGGGGTAGGTGGGGATCCTGTGGGGTCCACAGATCCAGAGGGGTCAAGGACTTAGCATCCCTGCTCTAATTAGGCGTGCAAAACGCCCTTAGAATGCATGTCTGGCGTTAAACGCCAGCTTGCTACTTGTTTTTGGCGTTAAACGCCAACTCCATGCTCTGTTCTGGCGTTAAACGCCAGTCTGGTGCTTGTTTCTGGCGTTTAACGCCAGCTTGATGCTTCTTTCTGGCATTAAATGCCAGTTTGATGCTTCTTACTGGCGTTTAAATGCCAGTAAGCTCTTCCTCCAGGGTGAGCTATTTTTAATGCTGTTTTTCATTCTGTTTTTGATTTTTGAGTAGTTTTTGTGACTTCACATGATCATCAACCTAAAGAAAACATAAAATAGCAATGGAAAATAATTAGATATAATTAAATAACATTGGGTTGCCTCCCAACAATCGCTTTTTTAATGTCAATAGCTTGACAGTGAGCTCTCATGGAGCTTCACAGATAATCAGAGCAAGGTTGGGGCCTCTTAACACCAAACTTAGAGTTTGGTTGTGGCCTCTCAACACCAAACTTAGAGTTTGGTTGTGGCCTCCCAACACCAAACTTAGAGTTTGACTGTGGGGGCTTTAGTTGACTCTGCAGTGAGAGAAGCTTTTCATGCTTCCTCTCCATGGTTACAGAAGGAGAACCTTGAGTGTTAAATATAAGGTAGTCCTCATTCAGTTGAAAGGGACCAACTCTCCTCTGTCCACATCAATCACAGCTTTGCTGTGGCCAGGAAGGGTCTTCCAAGGATGATGGAATCATCCTCATCCTTCCCAGTGTCTAGGATTATGAAATCAGCAGGGATGTAAAGGCCTTCAACCTTTACTAACAAGTCCTCTACTAATCCATAAGCTTGTTTCATTGATTTGCCTGCCATCTCTAGTGAGATTCTTGCAGCTTGTACCTCATAGATTCCCAGTTTCTCTATTACAGAAAGTGGCATGAGGTTTATCCCTGACCCAAGGTCACACAGAGCCTTCTCAAAGGTCATGCTGCCTATGGTACAAGGTATGAAGAATTTTCCGGGATCCGGTTTCTTCTGAGGCAATGTCTGCCTCATCAATTCACTTAGTTCATTGGTGAACAAGGGAGGTTCATCCTTCCAAGTCTCATTACCAAATAAATTGGCATTCAACTTCATGATGGCTCCTAGAAATTTAGCAACCTGCTCTTCAATGATATCTTCATCCTCTTTAGAGGAAGAATAGTCATCAGAGCTTATGAATGGTAAAAGGGGGTTCAATGGAATCTCTATGGTCTCTAGATGAGCCTCAGATTCCTTTGGTTCCTCAAAGGAAAACTCCTTATTGGTCAGTGAACGTCCCAGGAGGTCTTCTTCACTAGGATTCACGTCCTCCTCCTCCTCTCTGGGTTCGGCCACACCAGGTAAGGTTATGGTCTTGCACTCTCTTTTTGGATTCTCTTCTGTATTGCTTGGGAGAGTACTAAGAGGAGTTTCAGTGACTCTTTTACTCAGCTGGCCCACTTGTGCCTCCAAATTCTAATAGAGGACCTTGTTTCATTCATGAAACTTAGGGTGGCCTTAGATAGATCAGAGACTATATTTGCTAAGCTAGATGGATTCTGCTCAGAATTCTCTGTCTGTTGCTGAGAGGATGATGGAAAAGGCTTGCTATTGCTAAACCTATTTCTTCCACCATTATTAAAGCCTTGTTGAGGCTTTTGTTGATCCTTCCATGAGAAATTCGGATGATTTCTCCATGAGGGATTATAGGTGTTTCCATAGGATTCTCCCATGTAATTCACCTCTGCTATTACAGGGTTCTCAGGATTATAAGCTTCTTCTTCAGAAGATGCTTCTTTAGTACTGTTGGATGCAGCTTGCAATCCATTCAGACTCTGAGAAATCATATTGACTTGCTGGGTCAATATTTTATTCTGAGCTAATATGGCATTCAGAGTATCAATTTCAAGAACTCCCTTCCTCTGAGGCGTCCCATTCCTCACAGGATTCCTTTCAGAAGTGTACATGAACTGGTTATTTGCAACCATGTCAATGAGTTCCTGAGCTTCTGCAGGTGTTTTCTTTAGGTGAATAGATCCACCTGCAGAATGGTCCAATGACATCTTAGATAATTCAGACAGACCATCATAGAATATATCCAGGATGGTCCATTCTGAAAGCATATCAGTAGGACACTTTTTGGTCAGTTGCTTGTATCTCTCCCAAGCTTCATAAAGGGATTCACCTTCTTTCTGTTTGAAGGTTTGAACATCCACTCTAAGATTGCTAAGCTTTTGAGGAGGAAAGAACTTAGCTAAGAAAGCCGTGACCAGCTTATCCCAAGAGTTCAGGCTATCTTTAGGTTGAGAGTCTGATGAGAGAACTTTTGCGTGGTCTAGAAATTTGCGGATAAATCCTTGTTGCAAGTATAGTTTCTAAACCTTCAAAAGTCCTTTCATACAAATGTTTTGGTTGTCACAAGTAACAAACCCCTAAATAAATTGATAACCGAAGTATTCAAACCTCGGGTCGTCTTCTCAAGGAATTGCAGGGAGATGTTCTTATTATTGGTTATGAGTCTTGTAAATTAGGGGGTTTTGGAAAGAAGGAGCAAGTAATGTAAGATAACAAGTCGTTAAAATAATAAATAACAAAGCTCTTGGCAAGGTATAAGAACTGGAAGTCCTATCCTGGTTATCCTTATCAATTGTAATGAGAATTGGATTTTTCTCCCACTTTGTTAACCTCTAACTATGAAGGTAAGTTAAGTGGATGAATTAATTTTTATTCCTCAGATCCTAGTCTTTCCTTGAAAAAAGTTAGAGTTATTAGAACTCGAATTAATTCTTGAAGAATTCCAATTTCCAATCAACAATGAGTTTGATAACTCAAGTGTCTCCAATGACTCAACCAAAGCCAAGAGGAAAAATTCTAAATTAAATTAAAAGCATCAATATAAATAAAGCAAAGCAATCTTAAATATGAAATACCTCAAATAATATTAATTTAGAAAATCATAACATGAATATAGCATAAGCCAAATAGGCAACATAACTAATATAAGCATTAAATTATCTGAAAGTAAGAGATAAATATAAAGTAAAAGAATATTGAACCTGGGATTGAGAGGCACTCCTAAAACTAAAAGAAATCCTAAATCCTAATCCTAAGAGAGAGGAGAGAACCTCTCTCTCTAAAAACTACATCTAAATCCTATGAAAAGTGAATTATGAAAAGCCTCCTCATGAATGAATGCATTCTCCCACTTTATAGCCTCTAATCTGTGTGTTCTGGGCTGAAAACTGGGTCAAAAGCAACCCAGAAATCACCGGAGAAGAAATCTGCCACGCTGGTTTTTTGTCACTGCGACGCGTCCGCATGGACCACGCGGTCACGTCATCTAGCGTCAGGGCAACTATGGCATATTATATATTAAATCGAAGCCCCGAACGTTAGCTTTCCAACGCAACTAGAACCGCGTCGTTTGGACCTTTTTAGCTAAAGTTATAGCCGTTTGAGTGCGAAGAGGTCAGGCTGGATAGCTTAGCAGTTTCTCCAACTTCTTGTATTCCTTCCACTTTTGTATGCTTCCTTTCCATCCTCTGAGCCATTCCTGCCTTGTAATCTCTGAAATCACTTAACACACATATCAAGTCATCTAATGGTAATAAGAGAGGATTTAAACATAGGGAACTTAAGGCCAAAGAAGCATGTTTTCAATCAAAGCACATAATTAGGAAGGCAAATGTAAAACCATGCAAATAGTATGAATAAGTGGGTAAAGAGTTGATAAAAACCACTCAATTGATCACAAGATAAACCATAAAATAGTGGTTTATCAACCTCCCCACACTTAAACAGTAGCATGTCCTCATGCTAAGCTCAAGAGAAGCTATAAAGGAGTGAAGAGGAATGATAGAATGTATGAAATGCAACCTATCTGTATGAATGCAACTACATGCAAAATGTTTCTACCTACTTGGTTAAAAGTAAATAAGCTCTTCAAGACAAACATAAATCAGATTTCACTAATTCAAATCATATAATAAAAAGCAAATAAACTTGTAAGAAGATAGCTCATGAAAGCAGGGAACATAGAATTAAGCACTGAACCCTTACTGGTAGTGTATATCACTCTCTCTCTCAAGTGTCTAGGGTTAATCACTCTACTCTTCTCTAGTCATGCTTTCTAAACTTTGTTCTTCATCTAACCAATCAACAAAAATTTAATGTACCAATGCAAACATCATGAGGTCTTTTCAAGGTTGTAATGGGGCTAAGGTAAGGGTGAGGGTATATATATATGGCTAAGTGAGCTATATAAAGTGAATCCTTGATTAGTCTAAGATCTCACCTAACATATACATACTTTATATAATTTTAAAATGCTTTACCTAGCTACCCAAAATTTTTCCACTTTTGTATTACATGCTCATGTATCAAACTTATTTTTGAATTTTGTCCCATGTGCATTGATTCTTTTTATTTTGCATTTGGGGTAATATTATTTTTTTTCTTTTATTTTTCTCTTTTTTTTTGTATCCCCTTATTTAATTACTTAATATTTTTTTTTCAATGCACATGGTAATTTAATTATTTTGATTTCACATGAGCATGCTTCCCAAATTTTCAAATAACTTATTCAATTTAATTCCCTACTTTTTCATATCATCCCATGTTCCCATAAAATTCCCCACACTTAAATTATACACAATAACTATCTTAAGCTAACCAAGGATTCAACTTGGAATTTTTATTTTGTTTTTCTGCTTAAGGCTAGTAATGTGGTTATGAAACAGAAGGGGGTTAAAAAGTTCAAAGTGGCTAACAAGGGTGATGTAAAAGGTAGGCTTATTTGGGATAAGTGAGCTAATAACAAATAATGGCCTCAATCATATGCAAGCATGTAAATACACTAAATAATGGACATATAGAATGGAACAAAGCAAAGATTGTAATCATAAAGAAGAAAACACACAAGAATAAAAATTATGGTTAAATAATGTAACCATGTAAATAAGCTCAAAATCTCACAGGTTGTGTGTTCTTAGCTATAATTCATGTTCCCAATACAACTTCAAACAAGTTTTGACATAAAAAATTATATTTATTATTTTTTTATTTAAATTAGTGAAATACTATAAAAAAAATTTTGAAAAAGAAAATATTACTTCAACCAAGTGGTAAAATATGCACAAAATCAAATAAACATGCAATCAAATATGCAAATGCAACAACTAATAAGAAAAATAAACCATTGGTGTTAAGATAGAAGAGTAACTAACCCATGGAGATCGGTATCAACCTCCCCACACTTAAAGATTGCACCGTCCTCGGTGCATGTTGAGATGTGCAGGTGGACGGGTTGTTCCAACTGATGCTTTCCTTCAAGGATTGTACGGATGGACTTGTTTGTCTCCCCTTTTAGAAGTTTCTCCCTTTTTCCGTCTTCGGTGGCCAGCCTGAAAGAAGAGAAAAAGAAGAACAGTAATACCCAGAAGTAAAGATAAGAAAATAAATGAAGTATGGGTGGGTTAATGCCAAATGATAAGGGTCTCAATTACATGGAAGCTTCAACATGTACGTGAGAAAATAATAGAAGCCATGGCATACCAGTGGTGCAGAATTTGCAACAAAGGAGAGGGGAATGTGGGTAATGCAAAATAGTATAAGTTCATATCAATGCAAGAGAAGTACGAGTATCATAAAAGATTAGCATTGATTTAAATAATGTTACCCAATCAGAATAAAACAAGTTACTAAGCACCCAAAATATTTCAAGAGAAGATGCAACAGTGAAATAAGAAAATTCAACACCAAAGGAATAATAAATTTAGAAAAGAAAATAAAAATATGCACTAAATTAAAATACAATGAATGAAATATGCAAATAAATTAAGTAAAATAAAATAAAAGATAAGAAGAATGAGAAGGGAAAGAAGGGAAGAAGAAGTAGGTAAGAAAGGAGGGAGGAAAAATTAGGATTGGGGAAGAAAAGATAAGATATTTGGCAAATTAGGATAAGCTGTGCGGCGCAAGCGACGCGGAGGCGTGGGGCACGCGGTCGCGTGACTTGCACTTATACGGATTAACGCGGTCGCGTCGGTCACGCGGTCGCGTGACACAGTTTATGCTACTGGCGCGAGGGCAGCCTCGCGCTCGCACAACTCTCTGTTCGAAACTTAGTATTGCCAAAATCCAGGGTGACGCGGTCGCGTGATCAACGCGATCGCGTGAGTGGCCATTATGGGGGTATGACATAGACGCGTGAGCCATGCGTCCGCTTGGTAAGGCTGTGTGTTCAGCAACAATCCAGCACCACTCCAGCATAACTTTCGGCTATGCACCCGTTTGACGTCGATTTTCATGTCACGCGGCCGCGTGGGTGACGCGGTCGCGTGGGGTAATTAGTGCCATTGGCACGCCTCTAGCCACGGTCCTGCGTGACTCTCTGTTCGTTTATTTTTTTCTCCCATCTTGCGACGCGGACGCGTCAATGATGCGGTCGCGTCGCGTGATTTTTTTTTTTGATAATGCAATATGCAGAATGCAATGCTAATATGAATGTTATGCAAAACTCCAGGTTCAATACAATAAAATAAAACTTAAAAATAAACAAAAAAAAAATAAAATTAAAATTAAAAAAGGAACGATCATACCATGGTCGGTTGTCTCCCACCTAGCACTTTTAGTTAAAGTCCTTAAGTTGGACATTTGATGAGCTTCCTGTTATGGTGGCTTGTGCTTGAATTCATCCAGAAATCTCCACCAATGTTTGTATTTCCAGTAACCTCCGGGGTCCCAAACTAGGCGCAGAAAGCCTTCAAGTAAGTTAAAGCAAGTGACAAGGCCCCAAGAGTGTTGATTTCTAGGATGAATTCCGGGGTCCCAAACCTTGCTTTTGCACCCGTCTTCAAGTTGATTACCATGATTCCATCCGGGTGGTTCAGCTTTAGAATTCTCACTGAAGCGTCCAAACAACTTCTTAGACCCATTCAATTGAGCTTTACAGCAACCTTTGCATTTAAACTTAAAGCTTCCAACCATAATGAACCTTGCAGGACAATTCTTACCACTAGCTATCTTCCTCTTACTCTTAATGCTACAAAGAGCTCTAAGTTGACCATCCGTCTCTAGTAGCCCATATTCAAGTGGGATTAGAAAGCAAAGGGATATGAATTTTACCCACTTGAATGTTGTGAAGGATGATGGCAACTTAGGGGGAGGTATTTTTAACGATTTTGCAAGCTCTACTCCCTTGTGCTCTTCTCTGACAACTTCCACCTCTTTGTAAGTTTCTTCAATATCAACTTCTTCCTCTTGGTAGCTTTCTTCCAATTTAATCTCTTTTTCGTTACTCACTAAGGGCATGGGAGGTTGTGCTTCTTCTTCTTGAATCTCCATCTCTTGATCGACCTCTTCCAATTCCTTAACCATGATATGCCTTGGAGGTTGTACACCCTCCTCAACATCAAATGCAACCGTCTTGAAAGGAGGTTCTATGTCTTGACTTTCCCATGGAGGTTCAGCATCTCCTAAGTCTTCAACCACTTCTTCCTCTGTAACTATTATGGCTTCCTCCACTTGTTCCAATACAAAGCCATGTTCCTCATTGTCCACCGAAGTTTCTAGTGTCTCCTTCATGCTTTGCTCTTCTTTTGATTCTCCACATGTAGCCATGGGAGTTCTTTGAGTGCTCAGATATTGGGAAGCTATTATATTTACTAACTCGCCTAAGGCGGCCGCGAAATTTAGCACACTCTTATTCATCCTTTCTTGCCTTTGAAGAATAACACGAAGTCTGTCATCCATTAGAGGTTGGGGTGGATATGAGGATTCATTGGTTGGGAGAGAGGGTTCATAATAGGAAGGTGGTTCATCTTGATAATGATATGGAGATGATGAATATTGAGGTGGTGGTTCATGAGAGTAGTTATGTTGGAAAGGTGGTGGTTCTGTGTATGGTTCATTTGGCTCATAAGGTGGTTAGTATGGCGGATACGGGTTACGGTCATATGGAGGTGAATGGTTGTAGTTGGCTTGTGAGTGTGGTGGTTCAAAGTTGTGTTGAGGAGGTTCATAGGCATATGATGGGGGTCCATCATATCTATCATCTTGGTATGCATCACAGAATGGTTGTTGGTTATAGTGCATTGGAGGGGTTGTTGCCAAGAGGGTTGATCAAATCCTTGTGGCTCCTCCCATCTTTGATTCTTCCAACCTTGATGTTTATTTTCATTATAGTTTCCTCTTCCTGCAACATAATTGTAACCAGACTCATAGCCAAAGGGGTGAGAGTTCATAGTAACAGATAAAATTAAAAACAAAAATGAAAACAAATTCAAATTAAAAGGTTATTGAAATTTAAATTTTTGAAATTTGAAATTTGAAATTTTGAATTTTGAGTTTTTGAAAATTTGAAATTTGAAATTTAAAAATTTTTAAATTTGAATTTTGAAATTTTTTTTTAAATTTGAATTTTGAAATTTGATTTTTGAAATAAGATAAGATAAGATAAAAATTTTAAACTAAAAAATCTGAATTTTTTTTTTTGGAAATTTTGAAAATTCAATAAAAATAAAGAGAAAAGATATTTTTGAATTAAATGAGGAAAGAGACAAACAATAAAATGACACCAAACTTAAAATTTTTAGATCAAAACGAAGAAAACGACTAAGAACAACTTGAAGGTCAAGATGAACACGAAGAACAAAATTTTTTGAAAAATTTTTAATAACTAAATAAAAACCAATGACCTCTTAATTTATGAAAAAGCAACAAATAAACAGGTAAAAAGCAACTATTTACAATAACCAATAATAAGGCACACGTTTGCAATTCCCCGGCAACGGCGCCATTTTGGTGAGAGAACTTTTGCGTGGTCTAGAAATTTGTGGATAAATCCTCGTTGCAAGTATAGTTTCTAAACCTTCAAAAGTCCTTTCATACAAACGTTTTGGTTGTCACAAGTAACAAACCCCTAAATAAATTGATAACCGAAGTATTCAAACCTCGGGTCGTCTTCTCAAGGAATTGCAGGGAGGTGTTCTTATTATTGGTTATGAGTCTTGTAAATTGGGGGTTTTGGAAAGAAGGAGCAAGTAATGTAAGATAACAAGTCGTTAAAATAATAAATAACAAAGCTCTTGGCAAGGTATAAGAACTGGAAGTCCTATCCTGGTTATCCTTATCAATTGTGATGAGAATTGGATTTTTCTCCCACTTTGTTAACCTCTAACTATGAAGGTAAGTTAAGTGGATGAATTAATTTTTATTCCTCAGATCCTAGTCTTTCCTTGAGAAAAGTTAGAGTTATTGGAACTCGAATTAATTCTTGAAGAATTCCAATTTCTAATCAACAATGAGTTTGATAACTCAAGTGTCTCCAATGACTCAACCAAAGCCAAGAGGGAAAATTCTAAATTAAATTAAAAGCATCAATATAAATAAAGCAAAGCAATCTTAAATCTGAAATACCTCAAATAATATTAATTAAGAAAATCATAACATGAATGTAGCATAAGCCAAATAGGCAACATAACTAATATAAGCATTAAAGTATCTGAAAGTAAGAGATAAATATAAAGCAAAAGAACATTGAACCTGGGATTGAGAGGCATTCCTAAAACTAAGAGAAATCCTAAATCCTAATCCTAAGAGAGAGGAGAGAACCTCTCTCTCTAAAAACTACATCTAAATCCTATGAAAAGTGAATTATGAAAAGCCTCCTCATAAATGGATGCATTCCCCCACTTTATAGCCTCTAATCTGTGTGTTCTGGGCTGAAAACTGGGTCAAAAGCAACCCAGAAATCGCGGGAGAAGAAATCTGCCACGCTGGTTTTTCGTCACTGCGACGCGTCCGCATGGAGCACGCGGTTGCATTGCCTAGCATCAGAGAAACTATGGCATATTATATATCAAATCGAAGCCTCGGACGTTAACTTTCCAACGCAACTAGAACCGCGTCGTTTGGACCTCTGTAGCTAAAGGTATAGTCATTTGAGTGTAAAGAGGTCAGGTTGGACAGCTTAGCAGTTTCTCCAACTTCTTGTATTCCTTCCACTTTTGCATGCTTCCTTTCCATCCTCTGAGCCATTCTTACCCTGTAATCTCTGAAATCACTTAACACACATATCAATGCATCTAATGGTAATAAGAGAGGATTTAAACATAGGGAACTTAAGGCCAAAGAAGCATGTTTTCAATCAAGGCACATAATTAGGAAGGCAAATGTAAAACCATGCAAATAGTATGAATAAGTGGGTAAAGAGTTGATAAAAACCACTCAATTGAGCCCAAGATAAACCATAAAATAGTGGTTTATCAGAGTCCAACCATATTCTAGCTCTGTCTCTTACTGCAAACGGGAAAAGCATAAGCCTGTAGACCCTGGGATCAACCCCATTGGTCTTAACAGTATCACAGATCTGCAAGAATTCAGTTAAGAAATGAAAAGGATCTTCTGATGGAAGTCCATGAAACTTGCAATTCTGTTGTATCAGAGAAACTAATTGAGGCTTTAGCTCAAAATTGTTTGCTCTAATGGCAGGGATTTAGATGCTTCTTCCATGTAAGTTGGAATTTGGTGCAGTGAAGTCACCAAGCATCTTCCTTGCATTGTTGTTGGGTTCGGCCATGTCTCCTTCTTTTTCGAAAATTTCTGTCAGATTTTCTCCAGAGAGTTGTGCTTTAGCTTCCCTTAGCTTCCTCTTCAGAGTCCTTTCAGGTTCAGGATCAGATTCAACAAGAATGTTCTTATCCTTGTTCCTGCTCATATGAAAAAGAAGAGAACAGAAAAGAAAATATGGAATCCTCTATGTCACAGTATAGAGATTCCTTATATGAGTATAAGAAGAGAAGAATAGAAGAAGAAAAAGATAAGAATTCGAACACAGAGGAGAAAAGTGGGTTCGAATTTTTGAGTGAAAGAGGGGTGTTAGTAGATAAATAAATAAATAGAAGGAGATGAGAGGGAGAAGAATTCGAAAATTAAATAAAATAAAATAAAAATATTTTTGTTTTTATTTTAAATATTAGTTATAATTCGAAAATACAAAAAGGAATAAAATTAAAATTGAAATTTAAAATAATTAGTTAATGAAAAAAAATTTTGAAAAAGAGGTTAGTGATTTTCGAAAATTAGAGAGAGAAAATTAGTTAGGTAGTTTTGAAAAAGATAAGAATCAAACAAAAAGATAAGAGGTTAGAAAAGATTTTGAAATTGATTTTGAAAAAGATGTGATTGAAATTTATTTTGAAAAAGATTTGAAAAAGAAATTTAAAAAGATTTTATTTTGAAAATTAAAGTTGATTACTTGACTAACAAGAAACAAAAAGATATGATTTTAAAATTTAAAGATTGAACCTTTCTTACTAGGTAAGTAACAAACTTAAAATTTTTGAATCAATCACATTAATTGTTAGCATTAATTTCGAAAATATGAAATAGAAATAAGAAAAAGATTTTGAAAATAAATTTTGAAAATTTCGAAATTATGAAAGAAAAAATGAAAAAAATTTGATTTTTGAAAAAGATTTGAAAAAGATAGAATTTTTAAACTAAAGATTTGATTTGACTCATAAGAAACAATTAAATTTAAAAACTTTTTGACTAAAACAAACCAAATTTTCGAAAATTTATGAGAGAATAAGGGAAATATATTTTTTTTATTTTTGATTTTTTTATGAAGAAAGAGAAAAACAACCAAAAGACTCAAAACATGAAAATTATGAATCAAAACACATGATGCATGCAAGAACACTTTGAATGTCAAGATGAATACCAAGAACACTTTGAATGTCAAGATGAACACCAAGAACTTATTTTTTGAAAATTTTTAAGAAAAGAAAAACATGCAAGACACCAAACTTAGAAATTTTCACACTTTAGACACTAACAAATTGAAAATGCATATGAAAAAACAAGAAAAGACACAAACCATAAAATGCAAAGATCAAACAAAGCAAATCATCAAGAACAACTTGAAGATTATGAAGAACACCATTCATGAGTTTTCGAAAATTTTAATGAAATTAAAAAGATGCAATTGACACAAAACTTAAAAATTGACACAAGACTCAAACAAGAGACATCAAATTTTTTTTGGTTTTTATGATTTTATTATTTTTTGTAATTTTTCGAAAATTAAATGGAAAAAGAAAAATAAGGATTTCAAAATTTTTAATGAGAATTCCAAGAATCATGCAATGTTAGTCTAAAGCTCCAGTCCAGGAATTAGACATGGCTTACTAGCCAGCCAAGCTTTCAGTGAAAGCTCCGTGTCAAAACACTAGACATGGCCAATGGCCAGCCAAGCTTTAGCATACAAATCAGGCATACAACAGCTGATCAGATGGGAGTCCACGGACTCTTGTGATGATAAGTTGAAATCTCGGTCCAAAGGATTAGACATGGCTTCACAGCCAGCCAGACTTCAACAGATCATCGTGAAACTCTAGAATTCATTCTTAAAAATTCTGAAGCCATAGAATAATTTATTATTATTATTATTATTATTATTATTATTATTGAAAATTTTTCGAAAATAAAAAGAATAAAAACAAAAACTTAAAATTAAAATAAAATTACCTAATCTGAGCAACAAGATGAACCGTCAGTTGTCCAAACTCGAACAATTCCCGGCAACGGCGCCAAAAACTTGGTGCACGAAATCGTGATTGTTCATTCCTTGGTAACGGCACCAAGAACTTGATACGCACGTTCATAATCTTAGTTCTTTTTCACAACTTTGCACAACTAACCAGCAAGTGCAATGGGTCGTCCAAGTAATAAACCTTATGTGAGTAAGGGTCGATCCCACGGAGATTGTCGGCTTGAAGCAAGCTATGGTCACCTTGTAAATCTCAGTCAAGCGGATTCAAATGGTTATAGGGTTTTAATAATTAAAAGATAAATAAAACGTAAAATAAAGATAGGGATACTTATGTAATTCATTGGTGAGAATTTCATATAAGCGTATGGAGATGCTTTATTCCTTCTGAATCTCTGCTTTCCTACTGCCTTCATCCAATCCTTCATATTCCTTTCTATGGCAAGCTGTATGTTGTGCATCACCGTTGTCAATGGCTACTGATGCGGGCGGAAATTGGCGAGTTAATAATGATTATAAAATATACGTTGCAAGTATAGTTCTCAACCAACCAGAAATCCGCTCATCAACTTAGAAGGGTGTCACAGAAATTAAAATCAAAATACTGGGAGTATGAGTCCCAGGTCGTCTCCCAACGAGTTGCAGAAAAGTGTGCTATTTTATTAATCAGATGTTTTCAAAAAGGTTTGAGTTGAATGGCAGAAAATTAAATTAGGGAATTTATATAAATTTAAATAAAAGCCTTGACTGGGAGTTAATTAGTTGGAAGCCCTATTCTTATTGCAGTACTCTCAAGACTAATTGATAATTGGGGATTATTCTGTTTAGTTGTCCCTCACTAAGTAAGGGAAAGTTAAACAAGTTGGAATGCTATCTCTATCCACAAGTTCCAATCCGCTCTTGGGAGGATTGGTGTTAGTGACTAGAGAGCAATCAAACAATAAACCCAACTACAATCTTTCTCTTGAGCATCCCAACTTCAAGGGTTTCTTTCAATCAACTCCCCATCAAGTTAGGGAACTACTCGCTCATTGTAAATGTAAAATTCATAACATAAGAAAAGGAATTAAAGAAAGACATGATAAATAATGATCAAAAGATTAATTAAAAATAAAAGTAATTCTTGTATTGATAAATGCTAAAATAATCCAATGGTAAAATTAAGTAAATTAAGGAACATGGAAGAGTAAGAGACAAGTAAAGAGAACGAACTAGAATGTCGAAGTCTTGATGAGGCAATAACTCTTCTCAATATCCCAATGCAAAAACAATGAAAAATAACAAATCCTAAAAACCATGAATGTGTAGAGAGAAAACCTAGAGGAGAGAAAAACTAGATCTAAAAACTAAAACTATGCGGAATGAATGTTGTTGTTGGTTTCTGCATGTTCTTTGGCTCTAGTCTACTTTTCTAGGCTGAAAACTGGGTCAAAATAAGGCCCAAAATTGCCTCAGTGATTCCGCAGATTATGCAGATTGCGCATGTCACGCGGTCGCGTCATCCATGCGGCCGCGTCATTCGGCTTTCTGCTTTTCCACGCGGTCGCATCATCCATGCGGCCGCGTCGCTTGTGCTATTCCATGCCGCGCGGTCGCGTCATCCATGCGGCCGCGTCACTGCGATTTCCTTTCTTTCGCGCGGTCGCGTCATCCATGCGGCCGCGTCACTTCTCGCTGATCATCTCTTCAATTCCTTGTGTTCCTTCCATTTTTGCAAGCTTCCTCTCAAATCTTCAACTCATTCATGCCCTATAAAGCCTGAAACACTTAACACACAGATCACGGCATTGAATGGAATAAAGGAGAAATGAAATACATGATTAAAAGTCTCTAGGAAGCAAGTTTTCAATCATGCAATAACTTTAGGAAGTAATTATAAATGCATGCTTATTTAATGAATAAGTGGGTAAAGATCATGATAAAACCACATAAATAAACACAATATAAACCATAAAATAGTGGTTTATCAGCTACATCTCGTCCTCTCAGTGAAAATGGTCCAAATGCGCTATCACCGCATGGCTAATCATCTGTCAGTTCTCAATCACGCTGGAATAGGATCCAGTGATCCTTTTGTGTCTGTTACTACGCCCAGCGCTCGCGAGTTTGAAGCTCGTCATAGCCATCCCTTCCCAGATCCTACTCGGAATACCACAGACAAGGTTTAGACTTTTCGGATCTCAAGAATGGCCACCAATAATTCTAGTCTATACCACGAAGACTCTGATCGTAAATCAGGAGGCTAAGAGATATGCATTCAAGCTTGCCTTCATGTAAAACGGAAGTGTTTGTCAGGCACGCGTTCATAAGTGAGAATGGTGATGAGCGTCACATAATCATCACATTCATCATGTTCTTGTGTGCGAATGAATATCTTAGAGAAGAAATAGGCTTGAGTTGAATAGAAAAATAATAGTACTTTGCATTAATTCATGAGGAACAGCAGAGCTCCACACCTTAATCTATGGTGTGTAGAAACTCCACTGTTGAAAATACATAAGTGATAATAGTGTTCATTGGCTTCAGCCCCAGAGAGGGAACTAGAATAACCAAGACCCTAAAGGTGGTCCAAAGACTCTGAATAAAATAGTAAAAAGTCCTATTTATACTAAACTAGTTACTAGAGTTTACAGAAATGAGTAAATGATGTAGAAATCCACTTCCGGGCCCACTTGGTGTGTGCTTGGACTGAGCGTTGAAGCTTTCACGTGTAGAGGTCTTCCTTGGAGTTGAACACCAGTTTGTAGCTTATTTCTGGCGTTTAACTCTGCTTTGCAACTTGTTTCTGGCGTTTAACGCCAGAATAGGGCAGAAAGCTGGTGTTAAACGCCAGTTTGCATCGTCTAAACTTGGGCAAAGTATGGACTATTATATATTGCTGGAAATCCCTAGATGTCTACTTTCCAACGCAATTAAGAGTGCACCATTTGGGTTTCTGTAGCTCCAGAAAATCCATTTCGAGTGCAGGGAGGTCAGAATCCAACAGCATCTGCAGTCCTTCTTCAGCCTCTGAATCAGATTTTTGCTCAAGTCCTTCAATTTCAGTCAGAAAATACCTGAAATCACAGAAAAACACACAAACTCCTAGTAAAGTCCAGAAATGTGATTTTTATTTAAAAACTAATAAAAATATACTAAAAACTAATCAAATCATACTAAAAACTACTTCAAAACAATGCCAAAAAGCGTATAAATTATCTGCTCATCATTAGTACATTGCATGTGTAGTTAGTCTTGCTTGTAAATACTCCTTGCATGATAGTTAGTTTCTATAGAGTTGCTTGGTCAAAACAATAACTTCTTCTCCAAGAAACTGTGTTCTGGGGTACCCTACCAAACTTTTGGAAAAATTTTTTACAATGAACTTGCTTTAAGAATGTATTTTAGAATATAGTGATTGAGCTAAGAACACAAGCATGTAAGGTTTGAGCCTATTGCATGGTTACTTCTTCTAACCATTATTTCCCATTATTGTGTGCATATTTCTCTCTCTATGATTGCAATCCTTGTTTTGTCTAATTCTATATGTTCATTACTTGTGTATGAATGCATTTACATGATTGAGGCCATCATTTCAATAGTCACTTTTCCCAAATGGCCTTAACCCTTTTATCTACCATTGCTAACCAATTTTCAGCCTATGATAAACCCTTTTTGTTCTTAAAAAGAGCACATCAACAACTCTAAGCGAAAAATAATGAGTGTCCCTGAATTTGGATCCTTGATTAGCTTAGGTAAGTGGAGGTGTCTATCATTTAATTGGGAGGGTATACTCGGGAAATTTGGGTAGATATAAAGAGGTGTATTGTAGTTGTAATTGAAAATTCTAGGATTTGGGAACATACTCATGTATAGAATGATTAAACCATATGCATTGAAACTTTTGTACATAAAGCCCCAAGAAAAAGGAGACCTAAAAAAAAACAAACAAACAAACAAAGCACAATAAAAGGGGACAAAGAAACCCCAAGACAAAGTAATAAAAACAATGCATATGGGATGTGAATTGAAAAGAATGCATGAGTATGCAAAAAGTGAAACTCAAGGGTAGCTAGGTAATGTATTATAGTTGTATAGGTTGTTCTATGTGTCTAGTGGGATCCTAGGTTAATCAAGGACTCAAATTTTAAGTTCACTTGACCATATACATCCTTACCTTCACCCTAGCCCCATTACAACCCATGAATAAGACCTCATGATACTTGTAAGTATGCATTAAGTAATTGTCGATTGTTAGATGAAAGACAAATCTTGGAAAGCATGATTAGGAGAGGATTGAGTGACGAACCCCATACACTTGAGCGAATAGAGCGGATACACTTCCGGTGAGGGTTCGATGCTCAACCCCTTGTTCCCGGCTTTCACAAGCGTTCATCTAGAAAGTTATATGCACTTCATAGTGATGTTCAAAATTGGTAGGATTCATGAACTACATATCATTTTCACCCTATATGCTCACATGTGTTCTTGGAGGATAGATTTATCCTTGACCAAGTAATTAGATGATTTTACATTGGTTGCATACATTCGCTTAGGTAGTTTGCATTTCATAAACCCTTTCTCACCATGATCTTTGGTCTTCTTATTCTAAGCATGAGGACATGCTTGGTTTAAGTGTGGGGAGATTTGATAAACCCCAATTTTTTGGATTATATTGTATAGAATTTGGGGGGTTTTGTCAATATTTCTCACACTTATTCACAAGAAATGCATGATTTTGTGTTCACTTCCTAATATTGCTCCATGATGAAAAACATGCTTATTTCGCCTTAAAATTGCTATATTTTGATCCTCTTTTATTTCCATTCGATGCCGTGATGTATTTGTTGAGTGATTTTAGAATTAATAGGGTAAGAATGGCCTAGAAGAGAGAAAGAAAGCATGCACAAAAGGAAGGAACATGAAGATTTGGATTTTGAAAAATTCAGCATTGGCGCACACGCGCACTCCACGCGCACGCATGGACGAGGATAGCTGGAAGTGGCGCGCAAGGATGGACGCATCCGCGCGGGTCAGAGAATTCCCACCGACGCGCACGCGCACCTGACGCGCACGTGTGGATCACAAAAGCAATCGGCGCGCACGCACGCATGGTGCACACGCGCAGAAAGCTGCACGTGACCTCATTAAAGGAAATCGTGCTTGGCAATTTCTGAGACTCATCAGGCCCAAATTCAAGCTGTTTCTGAATGGAAAAGACCCAAGGATACTTGGGGGAAAGGGGGGATCATCCATTTTACACTAGACACAATTTTTAGCTAGTTTTTGGTTCTTTGTTCTTCTAGAGAGAGTGATAAACCACTATTTCATGGTTTATCTTGTGCTCAATTGAGTGGTTTTTATCAACACTTTACCCATTTATTCATACTAATCGCATGCTTTATGTCTTCCTTCTTGATTTTGTGCTATGATTGAAAACATGCTTCTTTGGCCTTTATATTGCTAATATTAATACTCTCTTATCACCATTAGATGCCTTGATATGTGTGTTAAGTGATTTCAGAGATTACAGGGCAGGAATGGCTCAGAGGATAGAAAGGAAGCATGCAAAAGTGGAAGGAATACAAGAAGTTGGAGAAACTGCTAAGCTGTCTAGCCTGACCTCTTCGCACTCAAACGGCTATAACTTTAGCTACAGAGGTCCAAACCACACGGTTCTAGTTGCGTTGGAAAGCTAACGTTCGAGGCTTCGATTTGATATATAATTTCTTATAGATGCCCCGAAGTTAAGCGATGCGAACGCGTGAATGAAGCGCCCACGTCGCATCTGCGAACTTCAATCCGCGCGGACGCGTGGACGACGCCTCCGCGTCACTTTCCCGTGACCTGAACGTAATAGAAATCACTGGGAGCGATTTCTGGGCTATTTTTGACCCAATTTTTAGCCCAGAACACACAGATTAAAGGCTATAAAGTGGGGGAATGAATCCATTCATTCATGATAAGCTCACAATACACAATTTTAGGATTTAGATGTAGTTTCTAGGGAGAGAGGTTCTCTCCTCTCTCTTTAGGATTAGCATTTAGATTAGGATTTTATTCGCTTTCAGGATTATCTCTTTTTACCAGGTTCAATATTCCTTTTTATTATTTTCTCAATTTTATTTATGAATTCTCCTATGTTACAGATTACTCTTTTGAATAAATTTTATTTGAGGTATTTCAGTTTACAATTGCTCTCTTTTATTTATGTTATTGTTATTCCCAATCTGAAGACATTTTTATTCCAGTAGATTTATTTTTCCCCTTTTGGTCTTGGTTAAGAAATCAGTAACTCAAGAGTTATCAAACTCAACATGATTGATAAATGTTATCTTTGCTAATTGAATTGAACTTCAATAATCCCAATCTTTCCTTAGGGATTAACTAGGATTTGAGGATCTAACTAATTAGTCACTTGACCTTCCCTTGCTCTAGCAGAGGTTAACTAAGTAGAATTAAGATTCAATTTTCATCATCATTGATAAGGATAACTAGGATAGGACTTCCAATTTCTCATACCTTGCCAAAAGTGTGTTTTACAGTCATTTATTTATTTTACAGTCTTTTACTTATTTTAATTGCAATTTAAATTACTTGCTACCTACCTTCAAAACCCCAATTTACATTCTTCATAACCAATAATAAGAACATACTTCCCTGCAGTTCCTTGAGAAGACGACCCGAGGTTTAAATACTCGGTTATCAATTTATTTAGGGGTTTGTTACTTGTGACAACCAAAACGTTTGTAAAAAAGGACGTTCGTTGGTTTAGAAGCTGTACCTGCAACGAGGATTTATCTGCGAATTTCTAGACCACGCAAAGGTTCGCTCTTTCAAAATGGCGTCGTTGCCGGGGAATTGCAAACGTGTGCCTTATTATTGGTTATTGTAAATATTTGCTTTTTGCTTGTTTATTTGTTTTTATTTTTGTTTTTATTTTTGCTTTTTCATAAATTAAGAGGTTATTGGTTTTTATTTAGTTATTAAATTTTTTTTTCAAAAAATTGTTCTTGGTGTTCATCTTGATCTTCAAGTTGTTCTTAATTGTTTTCTTCGTTTTGATCTAAAAATTTTAAATTTTGTGTCATTTTATTGTTTTTCTCTTTCCTCATTAAATTCAAAATTTCAAAATTTCAAACTTCAATTTTCAAAATTCAAATTTCAAAATTTAAATCTTTTTCAAAAAATCATATCTTTTTCAAAATCTTATGTTATCTTATTTCAAAAATCAAATTTCAAATTTCAAAATTCAAATTTCAAAATCTATTTTTCAAATTTAAAAATTTAAATTTCAATAACCTTTTAATTTCAATTTGTTTTTATTTTTCGTTTTTAAATTTTTATTTGCTATTATGAGTTCTCACCCCCATCGCTTTGAGTCTGGTTACAATTATGTTGCAGGAAGAAGAAATTACCATGAGAACAGGCATAAAGGTTGGAAAAATCAAAGATGGGAGGAGCCACAAGGATTTGATCAACCCTCATGGCAACAACCACCTCCAATGGACTATCAACAACCACCACCATATGCCTATAAACCCTTTCTTCAACATGACTTTGGACCACCATACTCACAAGCCCCTTTCCACCATTCACCTCCATATGACCCTAACCCTCATCCACCAAACCAACCACCTTATGAGCCAAATGAACCCTCCTATCCACCCCAAACCTCCATGGAGAAAGCACTTACCGATCTAAACTCTACTATACAAGCTCTCGTCGCCCAAATCAGACCACCAAACACCTTCAACAATCAACCCTCAAGCTCTAGTGCACTTCCTTTTCAACCACAGAATGATCTCTCCATCCCATCACCACCACCTCCATATACACCATATCCATATCCATCAATCCAAGAGCCTTATGGTCTTACTTATGATACCCAAGCGGAACAAGAATCAATGGATTGTCTCAAGGAAACAGTTGATCAATTTCATGCAACCCTTCATCAACTAAATCAAGCGATAAGTCAATTAGGTTCCCGACGCTCAGACACTCAAAGTTCTCCCATGGCTACATGTGAAGAATCAATAAAAGAGCGTGGCATAAGAGAAACACTAGAAACTCCAATGGACAATGAGGAACATACTTTTGTACTGGAACAAGTGGAGGAAGCTGTAATTATCGAAGAAGAAGAATTAGTTGAAGACTTAGGAGATGCTGAACCTCCATGGGAAAATCAAGACATAGCACCTCCTTCCAAGACGGTTGCATTTGATGTTGAGGAGGGTGTACAACCTCCAAGGCATACCCTGGTTGAAGACTTAGAAGAGGTTGATCAAGAGATGGAGATTTAAGAAAAAGAGGCACAACCTCCCATGCCCTTGGTGAGCAATGAAGAAGAGATTGGATTGGAAGAGAGCTACCAAGAGGAAGAGGTTGAAATTAAAGATGCTTGCAAAGAGGTGGAAGTTGTCAAAGAAGAGCCCAAGGGAATAGAGTTGGAAATCACCTTACTAAAGTTGCTGGAGACCTCTCCCCCAAAGCCATTACCATCCAATACAACATTCAAGTGGGTAAAATTCATATCTCTTAGCTTTCTCATTCCACTTGAATATGGTTTACTTGAGACAGATGGTCAGCTTAGAGCTCTTTGTGGCGTTAAGAGTAAGAGGAAGATGGTCAGTGGTAAGAGTTGTCATGCAAAGTTCAATATGGTTGCATGCTCCAAATTGAAGTACAAAGGTTGGCACAATTCTCAATTGAATGGGTCTAGGAAGCTGTTTGGATGTCTTAGTGAGAATTTAGACTGCGTACCACCCGGATGGAATCATAATGATCAACAAAAAAATGGGTGCAAAAGCAAGATTTGGGACCCCGGAATTTATTCCAACAATCAACACTCTTGGGGCCTTGTCACTTGCTTTAACTTACTTGAAGGCTTTCTGCGCCTAGTTTGGGACCCCGGAGGTTACTGGAAGTCCAAACATTGGTGGAGATTTCTGGATAAATTCAAGCACAAGCCACCATAACAGGAAGCTCATCAAATGTCCAACTTAAGGACTTTAACTAAAAGTGCTAGGTGGGAGACAACCCACCATGGTATGATCGTTCCTTTTTCATTTTTATTTAGTTTTATTTGTTTTCGAGTCTTATTTTATTTTATTGTATTGAACCTGGAGTTTTGCATAACATTCATATTAGCATTGCATTCTACATACTGCATTATTAAAAAAAAAAACACGCACGCGACGCGGCAGCGTCGTTGACGCGTCCGCGTCACCAGTGCGTTGGGAAAAGAAAAGTGAACAGAGAGTCACGCGACAGCGTGGCTGGAGGCGTGCCTTTAGCACAGATTGATCCATGCGACCGCGTCGATGACGCGTCTGCGTCACATAGGAAAAATGCCTCCCATGCGTCCGAGTCACTCACGCTGCCGCGTGACCTAGAAATCAACGTAAGAAAGGGTGCACGACCGAAAGTTGTGCTAGAGTGGTGCTGGACTGGTGCTGAACGCACAAACCTTACCACGCGGACGCATGGCTCACGCGTCCGCGTCATATACCTCTAGTGGCCACTCACGCGATCGCGTCGATCACGCGACCGCGTCACCCAATAATTTGGCAAAAAGAGTTTCGAACAGAGAGTTGTGCGAACGCGAGGCTGCACTCGCGCCAATCGCACAAATCAGGCCACGCGATCGCGTGACCCACGCATCCGCGTCACCTGACCTTATCGCGCACTACACGACCGCGTCACCCACGCGTCCGCATCACCTGCGCCGCACAACTTATCCAGCTCAGCGCCAAATATCATATCTTTTCTTCCCCTAAATCCTAATTTTTCTTTTCCATTCTTATTTCTTTCTTCTTTTCTTCTTCCTTCTTTACTTTCATTCTCTTTTACTTAATTGCATACTTTCATTCATTGCATTTTAATTTTGTGCATATTTTTATTTTTCTTTTCTAAATTTATTATTATTTTTTCATTGGTGTTAAAATTTTCTTATTCAACTGTTGCATCTTTTCTTGAATTTATTTTGGTGCTCAGTGACTTATTTTACACTGTTGGGTAATATTATTTAAGTCAATGCTAATCTTTTATGATATTTGTGTTAATTTTGCATTGACATTAATTTATATTGTCTTGCACTCTCTTCCCCATTGTTACAAATTTTGTACCACTGGTATGCCATGGCTTCTATTGTTTTCTCACGTACATGTTGAACCTTCCATGTAAATGAGACCCTTTTCATTTGGCATTAACCCACCCATACTTCATTTATTTTCTTATCTATATTTCTGGGTTACTTTTCTTCCCTTTTTCTTTCAGGATGGCCACCCGGAAGGGAACTGGAAGACGTTTACATGGGGAAACAAGACAAGTCCATCTGCACAATCCTTGAAGAAAAGCATCAGTTGGAACAACCCGTCCACCTGCACATCTCAGCATGCACCGAGGACGGTGAAATCTTTAAGTGTGGGGAGGTCGATACCGATCTCCATGGGTTAGTTATTTTCTTCTCAACACCAATATTTTATTTAAATTTGCATGTTTCACTGCATGATTGTTTGATTTTATGCATTTTAGCCACTACTTGGTTAAAGTAATAAAATTCTTTTAAGACCCTATCTTTGAAAAATTTCACTAATTTAAATTGAAAAAATTTTTATGTTAAAACTTGTTTGAAGTTGTATTTGGAACATGGTTTTTGAGCCAAAGAACACACAACCTGTGAGATTTTGAGCTTATTTACATGGTTACATTATTTAACCATAAATTTTTATTCTTGTGTGTTTTCTTCACTATGATTGCAATCTTTGCTTTGTTCCATTCTATATGTCCAATATTTAGTGTATTTACATGTTTGTATATGATTGAGGCCATTGTTTAATTTTAGCTCACTTATCCCAAATAAGCCTACCCTTTACATCACCCTTGTTAGCCACCTTGAGCCTTTTAATCCCATTCATTCTATATTTTACCACATCACTAGCCTTAAGCAGAAAAACAAATTAAATACCCCAATTGAATCTTTGGTTAGCTTAAGATAGAGATTGTGCATCAACTAAGTGTGGGGAAATTGTGGGAACATGGGTTAATAAGGGAATGTATCATGTTTCTAATTTATTTGAATATTGGGAATTTGAGAACCTACTCATGAAAAAAAAAAAACCAAAATAGAAAAATAATGAAAAATCCATGTGCATTGATAAGTTATGTTTATTTCTCTATAAAAAAAAGAGAAAAATCCAAAAATATTCAATAAATAAGTAAATAAACAAGGGGACAAAATTATCCCAATGCTAGGTTAATAAAAAGATCAATGCACATGTGATAAAAGTAAAGAAATATCAAAATTTTGGTACATGAGTATGGGAATCATATAAAAGTGGGAATTATGGGTAGCTAGGCATGAATTTAAAAGTATATAGAGTATATGTATATTAGGTGAGAGCTTAGGCTAATTAAAGATTCATATTATAGCTCACTTGGCCATACATATATCCTCACCCTTACCTTAGCCCCATTACAACCTTGAAAAGACCTCATGATGTTTGCATTAGTATGCTAAATATTTGTTAATTGGTTAGATGAAGAACAAGGTTTAGAAGGCATGATTAGAGAAGAATAGAGTGATTAACCCTAGACACTTGAGAGATTAGAGTGATATACATTACCAGTAAGGGTTCAATGCTTGATTCTATGTTCCCTGCTTTCATGAGCTATCTTCTTACAAGTTTACTTGTCTTTTATTGTATAATTTGAATTAGTGAAATCTGATTCATGTTTGTCTTGGAGAACTTATTTATTTTTAACCAAGTAGGTAGAATCATTTTGCATGTAGTTGCATTCATATAGATAGGTTGCATTTCATACATTCTAATACTCCTCTTCACCTTTATAGCTTCTCTTGAGCTTAGCATGAGGGCATGCTAATGTTTAAGTGTGGGGAGGTTGATAAACCACTATTTCATGGTTTATCTTGTGCTCAATTGAGTGGTTTTTATCAACTCTTTACCCATTTATTCATACTAATCGCATGCTTTATGTCTTCCTTCCTGATTTTGTGCTATGATTGAAAACATGCTTCTTTGGCCTTTATATTGCTAATATTAATCCTCTCTTATCACCATTAGATGCCTGGATATGTGTGTTAAGTGATTTCAGAGATTACAGGGCAGGAATGGCTCAGAGGATAGAAAGGAAGCATGTAAAAGTGGAAGGAATACAAGAAGTTGGAGAAACTGCTAAGTTGTCCAGCCTGACCTCTTCGCACTCAAACAGCTATAACTTTAGCTATAGAGATCGAAACCACACGGTTCTAGTTGCGTTGAAAAGCTAACGTCCGGGGCTTCGATTTGATATGTAATTTGCCATATCTGCCCCGAAGTTAGGTGACGCGAACGCGTGAATGACGCGCCTGCGTCGCATTTGCGAACTTCAATCCGCGCGGACGCGTGGACGACGCCTCCGCTTCACTTTTTCGTGACCTGAACGTAACAGAAATCACTGGGAGCGATTTCTGGGCTATTTTGACCCAGTTTTCAGCCCAGAACACACAGATTAGAGGCTATAAAGTGGGGGATTGAATCCATTCATTCATGATAAGCTCACAATACACAATTTTAGGATTTAGATGTAGTTTCTAGGGAGAGAGGTTCTCTCCTCTCTCTTTAGGATTAGGATTTAGATTAGGATTTTATTCGCTTTCAGGATTATCTCTTTTTACCAGGTTCAATATTCCTTTTTGTTATTTTCTCAATTTTATTTATGAATTCTCCTATGTTACAGATTACTCTATTGAATTAATGTTATTTGAGGTATTTCAGTTTACAATTGCTCTCTTTTATTTATGTTATTGTTATTCCCAATCTGAAGACATTTTTATTCCAGTAGATTTATTTTTCCCCTTTTGGTCTTGGTTAAGAAATCAATAACTCAGGAGTTATCAAACTCAATATGATTGATAATCGTTATCTTTGCTAATTGAATCGAACTTCAATAATCCCAATCTTTCCTTAGGGATTAACTAGGATTTGAGGATCTAACTAATTAGTCACTTGACCTTTCCTTGCTCTAGCAGAGGTTAACTAAGTGGAATTAAGATTCAATTTTCATCATCTTTGATAAGGATAACTAGGATAGGACTTCCAATTTATCATACCTTGCCAAAAGTGTGTTTTACAGTCATTTATTTATTTTACAGTCTTTTACTTATTTTAATTTCAATTTAAATTACTTGCTCCCTACCTTCAAAACCCCAATTTACAATCTTCAAAACCAATAATAAGAACATACTTCCCTGCAGTTCCTTGAGAAGACGACCCGAGGTTTAAATACTCGGTTATCAATTTATTAAGGGGTTTGTTACTTGTGATAACCAAAACGTTTGTAAGAAAGGACTTTTGTTGGTTTAGAAGCTATACCTGCAACGAGGATTTATCTGCGAATTTCTAGACCACGCAAAGGTTCACTCTTTCAGAGAGAAACCCTTGTTCCTCTCTAGATCTAGCTTTAATTTGATATTCCCTTTGTGAATTCTGAATTGGATCTTGTTAATTACTGGTTTTAATTGTTCAATTTGAATTGCTTAGTATAATTTTGCTTAGATCTTGTGTTATTTTTATGAATTCTTGTCAATTGTCATTTTATACCCTTTTCATGAATGTGAATCTTGATTTGTTGATGTTACATTGATGATTTCTATGATTAATTGTGTTGTTTGAGTGATTGTATGTTGATAATTGTTAGTGGGTACTTGTTGATTTCAATTTAATTGCAATTTGAACATGTCTTTTATTAATGCTCACCATGTGTTTGATGAATTGTTTACCTTGATCATGGAGTAGTTCTCTTTACTCTTGGCCTAGGCTAAGGGAATTGGGTAAACTTGAGTCATTGGGTCTAATGAAGTCGATGATTTGAGAGCCCTTAGTGGTCAATTTGATAGCCATTGACGCTAACCTTCTATTAAGTCAATTAGTAGTGAGGTTAGAACTTATGGGTTGATGTTGACTAAACCATTTAACGTACTTCAAGTATAGAAGTAGACTTAATGAGTTTGGTTCCTCATAATTGTCAAGATATGGTTATTAGACAAGGATGGTGACCCCAATTCCTATGCCTAGCCAAGAGTTGCTTTTATCATTCATATTTGAAAACCCAATTTCTTGATTATTTGTCTTAGTTATAGTTACTTGTTTAGTCTAGAATAGAATTATATTGGATGTTACTTTGTTAGTTTGGAATTGCTCATATCTTGCTTAGTTATTTGAATTAGTTTCTTGCAATTTAAGATTACTTGTTTGTTAAGATTCCTAGTTTAAATTCTTGCTCATGACTCACAACCCCAGATTTCTAACCAATGTTGAAGCACATGTTTGCCCATTCCTTGTGAGATGACCCGAGGTTTGAATACTTCGGTTATTTCTATTGAGGTTGAACTTGTGACAACCAAATCCCTTCTAAATTTGATACTCGAGGATTGTTATTGGTAGAGCTATACTTGCAACGTGACTTTATTGAGAAAATCTTTACCGACGCAACCCCGAGCCTCCATCACCTATATCTCTGGCGTGGCAGTTTTTCTGCTGTAAGAGTGTGCCCAACAGTATATATTTGGAATGATTTATGATGAGACAGTTCTTGTTGTTTCCTTCTCTGCTGCATGAGTGTGTAGAGCCTATATCTCTGGCGTGGCAGTTTTCTCTGCTGCAAGAGTGTGCAAAGCCTATATCTCTGGGCGTGGTAGGAAGGCTACATCCGGAAGGATGTGTCGGGTTTGCATTTATAGGGCGACAAGTGATATCACGAGTTAAATAGGATAGACATTCATCATATGCATCTTCTATATGCTTGCTTGCTTTGATTACTTGAGTCATGTTTATTTGAATAACATGCCTAAATGCTAGTTGAATTACCTGTTCTATATGTATATTACTTGTGTTTTACTTGGTTGCATTAAATGTGTTTTACTGACATTGAGGAGGATCGGGAGGCGGTGGCAATGGGATCGCATGGAGGTTAGGTTGGTGAAGGCTGTGGAATACAGTGGTGTAACTAGTTTTAGTTAGAAATCCCCTAAGTTTAGATAACCCTGTTTATGGTTTATGGTTTAATTTATTTATTTTCATTAAGCTGGAATATCTGTATCGATGTGAAGTTCTAGAATTGCCTCTGGCGTCCCAGAACCTTATATCTTATATATTGGGCACTGTTACCATACTGAGAACCTCCGGTTCTCATATCATATGTTGTTGTTGTTTTTCAGATGCAGGTCGTAACCCACCTCGGCGAGTTGCGAGATAGTGATAGAGCGAAGTATGGTTTCATCCTTGTTTTATTCTGCTTTATTTTGATATAGTTGCTCTCTCATCGTTTGTATTTATATAACCTTGTTGCCTTAGAGGCTTTATTTCTGAAAACTTGAGAGATAGGCTGTTGTTGTTTTAAACTTCAAAACTCTATTGTATATATATCTTGTTTACTTAAATTATTACCTTGTGTATCCTGGAGATATCTACAAGGTTTTATATATATTATGTCTTGTTTTGTCTGTGCCTACATGTTTAGTTATTGTGTGTGAACGCTTCGCGTTTCGTAATTTCGCTTTATAAAATTTGAGCTTTTATTCCTTCATCGGGCTTCTAGTATTACTATTTCTATATATATATATATATATATATATAAATAAAATATTATACGAGACTTAGAACTGTCGTGACACTTTGTTATCATTCGCTTTACGGCGCGAGGTGAGGCTTAGGGTAATGGGGTGTTACAATGATCACACTGAAAACCAAGCGCTATTAACTTACTTTCCTAAAACTTAACTAATAATAATTATTAAGTCTGTAGTTTAATTAGCACACGATCGATGTATATATACGAGTTAGCACATGATTGATGTATATATACGAGTCGAATCATTGTGGAAAATTAAGCAAACACAAACAAACATGAAAAGAAATAAAGCAACACATAAAAAAACTGTAATAATATATAATATATAAATATCTTCTATACAATATACACATAGACAGCTTAAACAAAAACAAACTAGTCAGAGTACCATCTTAACACAGCTTATGATAACATACATACATACATACATACATACATACATACATACATACATACATACATACATACATACACACACACATATATACTGTAATACCCTACTATACGGAGCTTTACACCTAGGATGTAAAACAGAGGTGGCGAGGCGCTATGACCTCTAAGATAGGATATAAATATATATAATAGTCGAAAGAATGTAGTATACTAGGAACCTTGAAGAATGGGTAAAAGCAAAATCGCAAAATTCAAAGCGCAATGCTCAGGAAAGAGATTACTTGCATACAAAGAAAACTAGAGTTCACAAACATATATATAAAAGTTAGAATAAAGGGTCAAGAATACAAAATAACAAGTTCCTAACTCAGCATGCGAAGCTAAAGCTGGCCGGAGAATATTTACATACATATATATACTTAACCCAGAACCCAAAATACATATATAATAAATCCTGGTTCTCCATAAACCTCTAAGAGGTGCAAAATAATACAAGTATATATATGAGGAGAGTCTATACACATATAGCAAAAGACCAAAAGTAAAACCCCAAAATGAATCCACTTCGCTGCAGAAGTTTCAGACGCCTACCGAGGTGCCTCTCGACCTGCATATGAAAAACACAAATATCATATGGGATGAGAACCGGGGGCTCTCAGTATGGTAAAGGTGCATTTATATATAAGATATAAGGTCTTGGGAATGCCAGAGGCAATCCTAGAACACCGACACTCAGACTATAAAACTTAAGAATTAAAAATGAAACCATAAATAAGGGTAGTTTTCTAAGGATTCTTAAACTTAACCAAATACTATCCAAAACCCTCAATTCTCCGCCTTTCCTCCAATCCTCCAACTCCGGTGGAACCACAAACAGACAAACATGCAAAGCAAGCACAAGTATGATACAAATACAACAAGTAACAATTTATCAAGTAAGCAGAATAATCACATAGACAAGCCCAATTAATGCACAAGCAATCAAAACACACAAATGCATATGATGCATGCCTGTCCTATGGCTGATGATATCATTTGTCGATTATATAGCCAACCCGACATGTCTTGGTAGCTAACCATGGACTGAAACACCCATCATAGAGCAAGTGGGTTTGAGCTACAATCCTCTTGCTACTACCCGCTCAACCCAGAGCCAGTGGAATAACCACTACTGCGGCTACTACCTAGGTGGGTGTTTAAAAGCTCAACCTAGAGTGAGTGGAATAACCACTACTGCCGCTACTACCTATGCATCACAATCTCTAACTTGGAGCAAGCGGGACGAACCATCATCCTTGCTACTGCCCAGGTATCTCAAGCATACATTCATACAGTTTAATCAAGCATCATCGTATCAAATCTCAAACATTAACCTAGAGCAAGTGGCACGAATCACCATCCTTGTTACTGCCCAGGGTCTCATCCAAAATTCATAATTAACTTAGTTTTCGTGCTTCTTCCTCCTCATCTCATACCCAGAGCAATTGGACCTCGCCATTGCCTACTACCCGAGGCCACAATCACATTTATTTACGAACCAGTCTTCCCGTTAAATTTTCAACTTACCTCACCCTTTTACAATCTTTCTTCATTCACAAGTTATTATCCTCTTTATATTCAACTCCCTCCCCATGATTAATTTTAGGACTTAGAGAACACTGGGGAGTAAAAATAGAGGTTTTAGAAGTTTGAAATTAGGTTTTACAACATAAAATTCAATTTGCTAAAACAGGGGTCATGCGTATGCGTGGGCCATGCGTACACGTGGGAGTGCATTTCTGAAAGGTCACGCGGCCACGCGTACGCGTGGGCGTACAATTTTCTATGCTTATGTACACAAGTACCCTGATCGCGTACGTGAGATACCCAACCCGAATAGGTTGGTCGTGTCGTGTTCAGTGGTGGTGTAGGCAAGTTATGTAGAACAGCAAAAATGCTGAATGCTACAGAATTTTCAACTTTGCACTCCAAACTTCCGACGCGCATAACTTTTTTGTTTTAAAACATTTTTCATTCGTTCTTTGAACAGTGTAAACTTCACGAACCCAATTTTCATTTGAAATAAGTTTAAAATAATTTTGAGATTTGGAAGACAAGTTATGGCTCGCCGAAGTTTGACTAAAAACCAAATTTTTTCTCAAAAATACCAACCTCTATTTTTACCAAATTTTCATTTTCAAACCAAACCTCTATCAACCAAGACACTTCCAAAACACTCAAAACCAATGCCAAATGCTTATCACCCTTTAACAATCATTCAACCATTTAAACTAATAATTCTCAATTCCTCAACTCATTCAAGATTCTCACTTTAACATACTTCAAATCAATATTCATCAATAGTCATATAACAACAATCTACATATACCAACTAAAACTCAACCTACCACACACAAAATCATCACAAAAATACTTTTTCGGTACCTCGACAACCTCCATATCCCCTCCTTCCTCAATTTTAACAATCTCATGCATCAATTTCTCAAATATACCAACAAGATTATCATCCACCTACTCAATATATATATATATATATATATATATATATATCATTATGTCAATCATCATTAACTCATCACTTAACATCCTATTATCATCCTAATCAACAATCATCCAACAAATACTCAATTCATATCACAATCATCATCAAAGGTGCTAAGCATTAAACATACTCATGCATTCATTCTTATCTATGGTCATCTAGCCTAAGTTTTCACAATATATTATATATTAAATACGAGAAACCTAAACCATACCTTGGCCGAATTCCTCGTATAACACAAGACACCCCACTTAGGCAAGTTTGCAAGCCCTCAATATCACAATTCCGTAACTAGCACCAACTCTGAGCTTCCGATTAAACTCCCGTCATTTCCAATTACTTCATTTCACGTATACATACACACCTAACACATTTCATAACACATATATACCCAAAATTCAGTACCCAACTACTTAACTAAGGAATTAACTAGGGTTATAGGATTCTCACCTTACACAAGCACCAAATAAGCAAGATTGAACGTTCTCCTCAAGCTAATTTGAACCTAAACATCGAAATTAAACAATTTTCAACATAATTGTCCATAATTTTTGAAATTAGAAAGGAAGAAATTGGAACACAGAAGTGGTTTCCTTACCTAATTATGACTGGCCTTTGTAGAGCTCGACGTTGCAGACGCGTGGCCACAAACGATGCGGCGATCGGAGCTCAGAGCGAGAAGTTACAGAGGATTGAATAGAAGACAAGGGTTTGGCTATGGTTGGGTGTTCTTCCTCCTCATGCTGAGTTCTTCAGCGTGTTTCATGAGGAATGGGAGAGAGAATAGGCTGTGCCCATTTAATGAAGTGGAGTTGAGTTGGGCTTGAGCCCAATACGGGACCGGTTCGACCGGTTCGGCCCATTCGGCCCAATCTTGGGCCAAATTATTTGAAATTAGTGTCAAAATTCTTATTTTAATTTGCTCTATCTTATTAAACTATAAAATTATCATTCCTAATTTATTTTATTAAAATTTAATTTATTGATTAATTATTCGCTAATTTTACGGGGTTTACACATACATATATATATCACTCTGAGTTTTGGTCCATAAAGGAAGCCCCTAATCTGGCACCCAAACTAGTCTAGTAAAGCTATACAACTCCGAATCTCTTGGTAGATCTAATCCAAAAGTGAGAGACTACAACACAAAATCTATGCTAAGTTGAAATGCTCCCAAAACATGCTGTCAAGCTCGAACCATCAGTCGTCACTATCTGAAGATGAAATCTCTATGACATTAGGGTACTCCTCAGGATCCTCCTCATCGTTACAAATATCTATAACCTCTGGAACCTCTCTGATGCTGCTATTATTGCTAAGATCCATATGCACAGGCTCATTAGCAAACACAGGTCCATTCGCAGATGTCGTATCCAAAGTAATCACAATCACAGTGTTGTCGTCGTAGATCGACTGCATACTCCACATCGGATGGTATCTCACGAACCTCGAACACTTTGTTCTGCCTACCAAACATACTAACTTGAATGTTTCCTGTTGCTCGCTGATTTGCTTCAAGTCTAATTATAATAGCTTCAAAAAATACATGTCTAGCATTAATGTGAGCCTCTGCATCAAACCTCCTCCTAGTGAACAACGCATTGAGTTTGTAAAAAGTAATTCTAACAAGTGTTGTCACTGGAAGTTTGCGTTCCCTTTTCAAGACCTTGTCGATACACTCAACCAGATTTGTGGTTATGTGGCCCCATCTATGTCTACCATCAAATGTCAAAGCATACTAATGGCAGGGGTCCTATCCAGCAACTGAGTATAAACCTTACTCCGGATCATGTAGTTATTGGTTTCACATATTAAATTCATAGACAGTTGATAAACCACTATTTTATGGTTTATCTTGTGTTTAATTGAGTGGTTTTTATCAACTCTTTACTCACTTATTCATATAAATTGCATGATTTTACATTTTTCTTCCTAATTTTGTTCTATAATTGAGAACTTGCTTCCCAAGCCTTTAAATTACCAAATATTAATTCCCCTTTATACCATTCGATGCTGTGATCCGTGTGTTAAGTGTTTTAGGTTTTATAAGGCAGGAATGGCTTAGAGAATGGAGAAGAAGCTTGCAAAAATGGAAGGAACACAAGAAATTAAGGAGATGACCAGCAAGGACCGACGCGCACGCCTAGCTCACGCGAGCGCATGGAATGGAGAAATTTGCAACGATGCGTGCGCGGGCCTGACGCGTACGCGTGGATTGGAGTCTGCACAAAAGAGCACATGCGTGGACGATGCGTACGCATGACAAGGAAATTTGCCAAATGACGCGCACGCGTGACTGACGCGTACTCGTGACATGTGCTATCTGCAGAAATAACAGAAAATGATGGGGGCGATTTCGGGCCGCGTTTTGACCTAGTTTTCGGCCCAGAAACTCAGAATAAAGCCAGAGAACATGCAGAGACTCAAGAGGGACATTCACATATTCTCATTTGGATAGTTTTTTAGTTTTTAGATCTGAATCTAGAGAGAGAATTTCTCTTCCTCTAGTTTTTCTTTACATTCATAGTTTATTAGTTTATGCTTTTGCTTTGGATATTGAAGAGTCATCACCTCCGTTGAAGATACTATTCTAGTTTGTCTCCTTACTCTTTTATTTATTTATTCCATATTCTTAATTCTTGTTTAGAGTGGTAATTGAATTATTTTAATGGATTGTTAATGCAAAGGATTACTTTTACTTTTAATTAATTTGAATCTCTATTTTATTTAAATTATCATGTCTCTTTTCTATTCCAAACTCCCAATAACAAAGATGGTATCCATGTCAATAGAGTAGATTCCCTACTTGACATAGGGGTTGATTAAGAAGAGAACTTGAGTTGGAATGCTCAAGTGGTTAGTTAAAATTGGAAGTTGTTGGCTAATTCTGTATTTACTAATGCTAGACCTTCCCAAGGGAGAGGACTAGGATTTGCGAATAAGAGTTAGCTCAATCACTTGACTTTCCTTTATTTAGTAAGGGTTAACTAAGTGAAAATAAAAACCTTTTTATACTACACTTGAGAGAATTCCAACAAGGACAGAACTTCCAATTAATCATTCTCCCATTCAAGGCTTTTTATTTCGAATAATATAAATTCCTTTTAAATTTTCATTGCACTTAATTACAATTATTTATTTTCCGTCATTCAACTCTCAAAACCCTCAGAAAACTCCTGATTAATAACTCAGCACCCTTTCTAGCAACTCGTTGGGAGACGACTTGGGACTCATACTCCCAGTATTTTTATTCTAAATTTTGTGACACCTTTCTAAATTGATGAGGCAGATTTTTGCTGGTTAAGAGCTATACTCGCAACACTGTTCTATTATATTATAATCTCTTAATTGGTCTAACTTCTGCCACGCATCAGTTTTTGGCGCCGTTGCTGGAGAGTTGCAATTGTGTACTGAATTATTAATTAGTGTACATATTTTTATTTTATTTGCATATTTTATTTTATTTCATTACCATGAGCTATATGTTTCTTTCATTGAATGACACGTTCACTTCCTGATCCGAACTTAGCTGCATTTGATCCTGAAATTGAAAGAACTATTTCACGTATTAGGCAAGCTCGACATCGGTTAGCCTCTGAGGGTGGTGAAGTGATTGTTATCGATTCACCAGTCTCATCTGAAGGCGAATCTGAATCGCCATCTGAGAGCGAAACAAGCTCCTTTACTACTGATTCAGTTGATTCACGTGCAGATAACATGGCAGCACCTAGGAGGGTTACTCTCCAGGAAGCTGGAGCCCCAGATTTTACACTGCAGTCGTATCAAGTGCATCATCCAACTCTGGCTGCAGATTTTGAGCTGAAGACTACACTAATCAACTTGATGCCCAAGTTTCATGGCTTACCTACTCAAGAGCCCATCAAGCACCTTAGGGATTTTCAGACAGCCTGTTCTACTGTTAGTCGTCATGGTGCAAATGAAACTTCTATTCTGTTAACTGCCTTCTAGTTTTCTCTTGAGGGAAAGGCAAGGGAGTGGTACTCCTAACCTGAAGCAACTGTTACCAACTGGGATATGCTCAGGAGAGAATTCTTGGAAAAATACTTTCCAGCTGAAGTTACAGATAGATTGAGAAAAGAGATCTCCTGCATTGTTCAAGGAGAATCTGAAACTCTTTATGAGTACTGGGAGCACTTTAAGAACCTTCTGGACACATGCCCCCATCACATGATTGACAGGTTAGTGTTGATCAGCTACTTCACTCAAGGCATGAAGCCTCGGGATAAAACTACACTAAATGGTTGATGCGTGGCAGAAGTTAACCAATTAAGAGATTTCAATTAAGAGAACAGCGTTGCACGTATAGCTCTTAACCGGCTAAGATCTGTCTCACCAATTTAAAAAGGGTTGTCACAAATTTAGAAATAAAGATACTAGGAGTATGAGTCCCAGGTCGTCTCCCAACGAGTTTGCAGGAAAGAGTGCTAATTTATTAATCAGAAAATTCCCAAAAAGTTGAGTTTGATAATGAGTAATTAAAATAGTTATGAATTAAGGCAATAAAAATAAACTAAGAATAATTATTGATACTCTGAATAAAAGGCCTTGATTGGGGGAATGATTAAATGGAACTTCTATCCTTGTTGGGATCTTCTCAAATGTGGTGTAAAAAGGTTGTTGTTCTCACTCGATTTTCCCTTACTAAATAAGGAAAGGTATGGTGATTGAACTAACTCTTACCCTCAGATCCTAGCCCTTTCCCATGGGGAGGTCTAGTGTTAGTAAGTATGAAGTTAGCTAACAACGTCCAGTTTAACCAAGCACTTGAGCATTCTAACTCAAGTATCACCTCTTAATCAACCCCATGTCAAGTAGAAATTCTACTCCATTGACATGAAAGTAATAATCATAAAAATATGAGAAGACATAATTAATTAAAATAAAATAGAGAATTAAAATTAATTAAATTAAAAATAACTCTATATATTAATAAATTCAAAACGCAACATAATTATCTGAACATAGTCAATGAGTAATTAATTAAAAATAAGGGAGTAAAGAAACAAACTAAAGTAATGTCTTCAACGGAGGTAATGGCTCTTCAACATCCACAATCCAAAAACAAAAGCATAAACTATCAATGTAACACTAATCTAGATTCAGATCTAAAACTAAGAGTAATCCTAATGCGATGAATCTGAATGTCTGTGGATGCGTCTTCGAGTTTCTGCATGTTTCCTAGGTTTAGTTTGTGTTTCTGAGCCAAAAACTGGGTCAAAATGTGGCCCAAAATCACCCCCAGCGAATTCTGTTATTTCTGCAGATCGCGCAGGTCACGCGTACGCGTCATCCACGCGTTCGCGTTATTCAGCGTTTTTCCTTGCAACGCGTTCGCGTGGCTTACGCGTTCACGTCATTCATGCAGACTCTAATCCATGCGTTTACATCAGGCAGACGTCCGCGTCATTGCGAATTCTCCATTTCGCGCGTCCGCGTGGGCCATGTGCTCGCGTCATTGCTCGCTAGTCATCTCCTTAGTTTCTTGTGTTTCTTCCATTTTTGCAAGCCTCCTCTCCACTTTCCATGTCATTCGTGCCCTATGAAGCCTGAAACACTTAACACACGGATCACGGCATCGAATGGCTTAAAGGAGAATTAAAATACATAATTAAAAGTCTCTGGGAAGCAAGTTTTCAATCATGGAGTGATTTTGGGAAGGAATTGTAAATACATGCTTATCATATGAATAAGTGGGTAAAGAATTGATAAAACCACACAATTAAACACAATATAAATCATAAAATACTGGTTTATCAACCTCCCCACACTTAAACATTAGCATGTCCTCATGCTTAGTTGAAGGAGATAAAGTAAATGAATAGGAAAATGTAAAACTCATGAAATGCAATGCACCATATATATATGAATGCAACTATATGTTTCTTGTCTACTTGGTTAAAAGTAAGTAAACTCTTCAAGAGAAATATAAATTAGATTTCACTAACTCAATTCATATAGTAAAAACAGGTAACATTGTAAGAAGACAGCTCATGAAAGAAGGGAACATAGAATTAAGCACTGAACCCTCACTGATGGTGTATGTGCACTCTATTATCTCAAGTGTATAGGGTAATCACTCTACTCTTCTCTAGTTATGCTTTCTAAAATTTGTTCTTCACCTAACCAATCAACAATATTTAATATACCAATGCAAACATCATGAGGTCTTTTTCAAGGTTGTAATGGGGTCAAGGTAAAGGTGAGGGTATATGTATATGGCTAAGTGAGCTTTATAAATTGAATCTTTAATTAACCTAAGCCTTCACCTAACATACATATACTCTATATAACTTTAGAATCATGCCTAGCTACCCATAGTCTTCACTTTTGCATATGCATCAACTTTCTTTAATTTTATCACATATGCATTGATTTTTTTATTAAACTTAATATTGGGGTAATTTTGTCCCCTTATTTATTTACTTAATTATTGAATACTTTTTTTGATTTTTTTTAGCATGAAAATAAACATAGCTTATCAATGCACATGAATTTTGAATTTTCATAGTTTCACATGAGTAGGTACCCAAATTCCCATTATTTTATCATGAAGCATCCCCTTATTAACCCTTGTTCCCACAATCTTCCCATACTCAATTAACACATAATTTCTATCTTAAGCTAACCAAAGATTCAATTGGGATATTTAATTATTTTTTTGCTTAAGGCTAGTAATGTGGTAAAATATAGAACAAATGGGATAAAAAGGCTCAAAGTGGCTGACAAAGGTAATTTAAAGGGTAGGCTTATTTAGGATAAGTGAGCTAAACAAATAATGGCCTCAATCATACGCATGCATATAACATATTAAATATTAGACATATAGGATCAAACAAAATAAGATTACAATCATAGAGAAGTAAACACACAAGAATAAAATATTTATGGTTAAATAATGTAACCATGTAATTAAACTCAAATCTCACAGGTTGTGTGTTTTTAGCTTTTTAAACTATGTTCCAGATACAACTTCAAACAAGTTTACACAAAGGTTTCAATTTAAATTAGTGAAATTTTTCAAGAAGTAGGGTCTTAGAAGAAACTTATTATTTTCAATTAAGTAGAACATGCATGCAACTAATTATTACTGTGCAATTTATCCTATCTTAAACAAAAGAAAAATTAACTAAATATCCTATTTTATTGGTGTTTTAAGGAAAAGAAATTACCTCCGGAAGTCAGGTACTGACTGACCTCCCCACACTAAAGGCTTTGCACCGTCCTCGGTGCCATCTGTCAGGAATAAAGGGGGGCTGGTAGCAGCATCTCCACTATCGGAACCGTCATGGCTCCCTGTGCTAGTAAATGAGGTGGAGTCCCAGGAGTCTGGGTCATCGTCGGATCTGTATTTTCCCATAAATAGCTCCTTGAGGTATGTGAATCGGCACTTGTTACGTCGTTCTCTTAACTTTTCTTTGTGTTCCTGCCGATCTAACCTTTCAAGTATTTGATGGAGCAGTTGGTTTATTGTAGGTGCTTGTGGTGTTGAAGGAGGAATGTCTTCAGCCGATTCTGTAGCTGGCTTGTAGTGGCTGGTGGTGGTCTGATATATTTCCCGTTAGGGATGTACTGATCATCCCGTGGGAGTATGGCTTTGGTGTCCCCAACTCTGTAAGAGACTCCGGCTGTCGAGACGAGATCTGAAACCAAGGTGGGAAAAGGTAAGTTTTCCGCTATCTGTACGTGTCCCATTGCATTCCGGATGTGTCTTGGTAAATTGAGGTGCTGGTCTGTAAGGATACACCAGAGTAAAACAGCCATGTCTGCAGTGAAGAAGGACTTGTGAATGCTCGGAAAGACGTAATGAGACATAATTTGTGCCCATACTCGAGCCTCCAAGGTAAGTGCTGAAGTCGATATCCCTTTTGGTCAGGATTGATGGTATCCGTAGATCCATAGGCTGCCAGGTTGTGCTATAACTCTGAGAACGGCGTCCTAGTCAAATTGGTATGTTTGGCGCTTGAGTGAGGCTTCCTGGAATGCGTCCAATCTTTCTGGAGCAGGGAAAGGTCTAAAGCTTGTTGAATGGCTTCTTCAGTTCTGGGGACTTGTCTCTGACAGATATAGACGGACTGCATGGTTGGCATGTGAAGATTAGAGTAGAATTCTACTGCCCATGAGAGATTAACCTATCGTGGCTATCTCCGTAGGAATCCCCATTGTCTTTGCTCAATGCGGGGCTCAACAAATTCAGCAATGTGGGTTGGGAGGATAAGAAGGTACTCATTGTTGTAATTTCTCTCTGCCAGGATGGGGAACATCTGCTCACAGTAGCAGTTAGGAAACCGCGTAGTGTCCTTTGCTGGAAAGGCTTTATCTTTTTCATCGACCTTGATGATCCTCTTGATTCTTTTTGTTGAGGGCTTTACTGCTGTTGAAGATGGCTCTGCCACTAATGCTCTTTTTATTCCTCTCCTTGCTGGTGGTTTGGAAGTAGCTTTCTATTTTCCTTTCTTGGTGGCCATCCTGAAAAAGGAAAGAGGAAGTATTGTGTAAAGTGAAGGGTTCGAGCAAGGGGGCGAACAATATGGGTGGTAATCCATGCACGATAAATAAGTATGTCGTTAACACATGGTCTAGACTACATGTGAAAAGTCCATCAAGGGAGATAAAGCAAGTGCATGTTATGGCAATTAAATGCAAGATGTTTATTGGCATGCCGACAAAGGCATGAGTAGCATAGATCAAGCATTCAATGTCCAAGTTAGATTACCACATCATTCAAACTAACAATCTGTTTATATTGACAATTATATTTTAATCAATAAAATATAAAAGGGGTTTTGTGAAAAGCAGGCATTAAAGTAGTGGAATAGAATAAAGTAAAGTAGTGTGCAACGCCATACGGGCATTTTCACAAACACTTGGCATGCAAGATGAAAATATTATTGAGAGTAGGAAATTGGAACATGCAAGCAACCCTTATAAAAAGTAATATATAATTGTCAAACAAATCCATGATAATCCACAAGAAAAATATGGAAAATAAAGACTGAAATAAATTTTCAACACCAATAAAAAGGAATAAAAAGGAAGAGAATAAGGGAAAATATAGATAATGACGGTGAAAAGAAAGATTTAAAACATAAATAAAATTGATAAGGGAAAGTAAGAAGTAAAGAGAGAAAGAAAAGAGATAATAAGGGAAAAGAAAAATAAGGATTTGGGAGAAGAAAAGATAAGATATTTTGGCTAATCTGGATATTCTGTGTACCGCATGCGACGCGGACGCGTGAGTGACGCGGTTGCGTGGTATGCGATGTGTTCAAGTGACGCAAACGCGTGGTTCACGCGGCCGCGTGAGTTGTTTTGTGCGAATGGCACGAGGGCAGCGACGCATTCGCACAACTCTGTCTCAAATGCTTTCGTGCCAAAATTCTGGGTGACGCGATCGCGTGATTGACACGATCGCGTGAATGGCCGTGTTTGGAGGGGCAACGCGGCCGCGTGGAGCACGCGGTCGCATGACAAGGCTGGTGCTTCTAGCATCATTCCAGCCCAGCTCCATCGCAACTTGCTTCCATACACCTCTTTTACGTCGATTTTTAAGGTCACGCGGTTGCGTGGGTGACGCGGACGCGTGGGCATGTTTGTGCCTAAGGCACGCCTCCAGCCACGCTTTCGCGTGACTTGCTATCCAATTCTCTTTTCTTCATAACGCACTGGTGACGCGGGTGCGCCAGCAACGCTGCCGCGTTGCGTGCGTGTGTTTTTTTTTATTAAATAAAACTAAAATGCAAAATGCACATGCAAACTATATGCAGCTAAATGCAGGGATGATGAGAAGAGTTATTAACATCATAAAAATAAAATAAAGTAAAAATTGAAATTAAGACTGAAACGGAACGATCATACCATGGTGAGTTGTCTCCCACCTAGCACTTTGCTTTTACTTCCTTAAGTTGGACGCTCGTTAGGCTCATTCAGCTTCTCTTGGTGGATCTTCCAAGAGGAAAATCTCTAGTTCCTTTTGATTCTTCATCTTCTCACCATGGTAAAGCTTTAGGCGATGTCCATTAACCTTAAGAAATTTGGAGTTAATAGGATGACGCAGGTGGAAAACTCCGTATGGCTCTACCTTTTCTACTCTGTATGGACCTTCCCATCTTGATCTCAGTTTTCCCGGTATGAGCCTCAGTCTGGAGTTATAAAGAAGAACTAACTCCCCTGGTCTGAATTCTCTCCTTTTAATGTACTTGTCATGGACAGCCTTCATTTTCTCCTTGTAACACCTGGAGTTGTCATATGCTTCTAGGCGAAGGGTCTCTAGTTCTGCTAGTTGCAGCTTTCTTTCAGCACCAGCTTTCGTAAGATTCATGTTGCACTCCTTCACAGCCCAGAAAGCCTTGTGTTCCACCTCTACGAGGAGGTGGCAAGCCTTTCCGTATACCAGGCGGAAGGGGCTCATCCCAGTGGGTGTCTTGTACGCTGTTTTATATGCCCAGAGTACATCTTATAGCCCGGCACTCCAGTCCTTCCTATGAGGTTTTACTATCTTCTCTAGAATACGTTTAATCTCTCTGTTAGAGACTTCTGCTTGCCTATTGGTCTGTGGATGATAAGCTGTTGCTACTTTATGAATTATTACATGCTTTTTTAGTAATCCTGTTAGTCTCCTGTTACAAAAGTGGGTGCCTTGATCGCTCACGATTGCTCGTGGTGATCCAAAGTAATAGATAATATGGTTTCTAACAAAGGAAACAACAATGTTAGCATCATCAGTACGGGTAGGAATTGCTTCCACCCATTTAGAAACATAATCTATGGCTAACAGTATATAAGAGTAACCGCTAGAATTTGGAAATGGACCCATAAAGTCAATGCCCCAAACATCAAAAATTTCACAAAAAAGCATAATCTGTTGAGGCATCTCATCCCTCTTGGATATATTACCAAACCTTTGGCATGGGAAACAAGATTTACAAAATTCAGCAGCATCTTTAAAAATAGTAGGCCACCAGAATCCACAGTCTAGAATTTTTCTAGCTGTTCTTTGAGGGCCAAAATGTCCTCCACTCTTAGATGAGTGGCAGGCCTCTAAAATAGACTGGAATTCTGATTGAGGCACACACCGTCTAATTACCTAGTCAGCACCGCACCTCCATAAATATGGATCATCCCATATATAATATTTGGACTCGCTTTTTAGCTTGTCTCTTTGGCGCTTAGTAAAATTTGGAGGAAAAGTGTGGCTAACTAGATAATTAGCTATAGGTGCATACCAAGGAACTACTTCAGATACTGCTTGTAAGTTATCAAATGGGAAATTATCATTTATAGGAGTGGAGTCACCCTTAATGTGCTCAAGGCGACTCAAGTGGTCTGCCACTAGATTCTGGTTACCACTCCTATCCTTAATTTCTAAATCAAATTCTTGTAGCAGCAGTATCCAACGTATTAGCCTTGGTTTGGACTCCTTTTTAGCTAATAAATATTTTAGAGCTGCATGGTCTGAGTACACTACTACCTTAGTACCAAGTAAGTAGGCTCGGAATTTATCCAGAGCAAAAACAATAGCTAGAAGCTCTTTTTCAGTAGTAGTATAATTAGACTGAGCAGCATCTAAAGTCTTAGATGCATAAGCAATTACAAAAGGGTCCTTACCTTCGCTCTGAGCCAGCGGTGCTCCTACTGCATGGTTGGAAGCATCACACATGATTTCAAATGGCTGGCTCCAGTCAAGTCCTCTCACAATTGGAGCTTGAGTCAGGGTGGTCTTCAGCTTATCAAACGCTTGCATACAACTCTCACTGAACTCGAACTCAATATCTTTCTGCAGCAGTCTGGATAGAGGTAATGCCACCTTACTAAAGTCCTTAATGAATCTCCTGTAAAAACCTGCGTGGCCAAGGAACGAATAGACTTTCCTCACGGAGGAGGGGTAAGGTAAACTAGAAATAACATCCACCTTTGCTAGATCTACAAAAATGCCAGTATTAGACACAACATGTCCTAGTACAATTCCTTGTTTGACCATAAATTGACATTTTTCAAAATTTAATACAAGGTTTGTATTAACACATCTGTCTAACACTCTAGATAAACTATCCAAGCAAAGGCTAAATGAATCACCATATATGCTGAAATCATCCATAAAAATCTCCATACATTTCTCAATCAGATCAGAGAAAAGACTCATCATGCATCTTTGGAAAGTAGCAAGTGCATTGCATAAGCCAAAGGGCATTCTCTTATAAGCATAAGTCCCAAAAGGACATGTAAAAGTAGTATTTTCTTGATCTTCAGGAGCTATATGAATTTGAAAGTAGCCTGTATAACCATCTAAAAAACAATAATGAGATTTACCTGATAGGCGATCAAGCATTTGATCAATGAATGGCAAGGGGTAATGATCCTTGTGAGTGGCTTGGTTGAGACGCCTATAGTCAATGCAAACTCTCCATGAATTCTGCACTCTAGTTGTCAGAAGCTGTCCATGCTCATTTTTTATTGTTGTGACTCCAGACTTCTTGGGCACTACTTGTACTGGGCTGACCCATTCACTATCTGAAATTGGGTAAATAATATCTGCTGCAAGTAGCCTGGTTACTTCCTTCTTGACAACTTCTAAGATGGTGGGATTCAATCTTCTTTGAGACTCATGGACAGGCTTTGCTCCCTCTTCTAAGAATATTCTGTGTTCACAAACTTGGGGGCTAATGCCTACTATATCCGCCAAGCTCCATCTAATTGCTTTCTTATTTTTTCTCACCACACTGAGTAGTTGTTCTTCTTGTTGAGAAGTGAGTTCCCTTGCAATGATAACTGGGAACTTCTGCTTGTCCTCAAGTTAAGCATACTTGAGGTGTGGAGGAAGGGGCTTTAACTCTAACTTCTGCTCATAGCTAGGCTCTGGATCATCTGGGGCTGGTAATAATGGTAAAGTCTTCTCATTGTTTCCAGAAAGTGTCCCCACACTTGGACCTTGCTCCATGTACTTCTCTTCTAATTCTTCCTGGTAAACTTCAGCTACAGTTTCATCAATAATGTCGCATTGGAAGATGGAATAATCTTCCGGAGGGTGCTTCATAGCTTCATTTAAACTGAAACTCACTGTTCTACCATCTATCTCAAAAGAGTAAGTTCTTAAGAATGCATCCAGCTTGAACTTTGAAGTCTTCAGGAATGGTCTTCCAAGCAGGATTGATGATGGTCTTCCTGAGTCATTAGGGGGCATTTCTAGGATATAGAAATCAATGGGAAATGTGAGCCCCTTAATGCTCACTAGTACATCTTCAGCAATTCCAACTACTGTAATAATGCTTTTATCTACTAACACAAAACGAGCTGCCGACCTTTTTAAGGGAGGGAGCCTCAAAGTATCATATATAGACAAAGGCATTATACTAACACATGCTCCTAAATCACACATACAGTTAGAAAATATCACATCTCCAATGGTACAGCTAACCATACATGGACCTGGATCACTACATTTTTCAGGTATTCCTCCCATTAAAGCAGATATAGAACATCCTAAAGGAATAGTTTCTAATTCATTAATTTTATCTTTATGTATGCACAAATCCTTTAGAAACTTTGCGTATTTAGGTACTTGTTGAATAACATCAAAAAAGGGAACAGTTACCTCGACCTTTTTGAATATTTCTACCATTTTGGGATCAAGTTCCATCTGCTTTCTGGGCTTCCTTGCAAGTTATGGAAATGAGATAGGAGGGGCGCGATTTGTAGCTTCAGCATCCCTTGGGGCTTCATTCTGTGGTTGAACTTCTTCTTCTTCAACTATGTCTTGTACGTCCTCTTCCTCTTCAGCATCTTCCACTTCCACCACATCCTCTGCTGGCACGTTTTTCTTGTGGGCTTGGCTCCTCATGGTTCCTCTTCTGTAATGTGGTTCTGGACCTCAAAGTGATGGTGTTGATGCCACCCTTGGGATTAGGCAGTGGTTGAGAAAGAATTCCACTGGAGCTTGAAGGTTGATGTGTGGAATTAAGTGAGGAATCCATCCGGGAGATGAGAGCTTGTAAAGTGGCAGTCAAGCCATTCAGACCAGAGTTCAGCTGCGCCAGAATGTTTTGTTGTCCTTGCACAAGAGAACGGAGTATCTCATCATTTGATGAGGAATTAGAATAAGAAGTCTGAGAAACTTGTTGTTGGGGTTGCTGGGGTCCTTGTGATTGTCTTAGGTGGGGTGCTCTGTAAGGTTGGTTCTGATTCTGCTGTCTGTTGTTGTTGTTGTTATTGTTATTCCACCTCTGGTTTCCATTATTATCTCTGCCTCCTCTATTAAAGTTATCCCTCCAGCCATGGTTAGAATTATCTCTCCAGCCTTGGTTGGAGTTGTCTTGCCATCCATGGTTATTGTTGCCACCTTGGTTGTAGTTGCCGCCTTGTTGATTGTATCCTTGATTCGGGCGGTCATAGAAGTTGTGAGTGGCTGCCACAGTGTTGTCTTACTGGAGTTGTGGGCATTCATCAGTATAATGACTATAATCAGCACAGATCCCGCATACTCTTTGTGGGACTAACTATTGGCTTTGCTGGGGTGGGAGAGGCTGAGCTTATTGTGCTTGTTGTTGGTTCAACTGCATTTGTTTACGTAAGTTGGTCATTTCACATATACTCTGTGTCAGAACAGTAGTTTCTTTGCTAGAGGAAACCTCTGCAATAGCTTTGGGGTTGCGCCTCTGTCTGTGATTCTTAGTGGACTCAGCTAAGTCGCTGACCAGTTGCTATGTTTCATCTGCAGTTTTGTAATTTTTCAGAGAACCATTACTGGCACCTTCCAGTGTGGTCTTATCCTGGGGTTCATGCCTTGGGTGAAGTAGTTGATCAATACTAGTCTATCAATCATGTGATGGGGACATGCGTCCAGGAGATTGTTGAAGCGCTCCCAATATTCATAGAGAGTCTCTGATTCACCTTGAACAATGCAGGAGATCTCTTTTCTCAGTCTATCTGTGACTTCAGCTGGGAAGTATTTTTCCAAAAATTCTCTTCTAAGCGTGTCCCAGTTGGTAATAGTCGCTTGAGGTTGGGAGTAGTACCATTCCCTTACCTTTTCCTCAAGAGAAAACGGGAAGGCGATTAACAGAACAGAAATTTCATCTACACCATGACGCCTAACAGTAGAACACGTTGTCTGGAAATCCCTAAGGTGCTTGATAGGCTCTTGAGCAGGTAAGCCATGAAACTTGGGCATCAAGTTGATCAATGCGGTTTTTAGTTCAAAATATGTAGCTGCAGTCGGGTGATGCACTTGATATGGCTGCAGTGTAAAATCTGGGGCTCCTGCCTCCTGGAGAGTAATCTTCCTAGGTGCTGCCATGTTCCCTACACATAAATCAACTAGATCAGTAGTAAATGAGCTTGTCTCGCTCTCAGATGGCAGTTCAGATTCGCCCTCAGATGAGACTGGTGAATTGATAATAACCACTTCACCACCCTCAGAGGCTAACCGACGTTGAGTTCGTCTAATATGTGAAAGAGTTCTTTCAATTTCAGGATCAAATGGGACTAAACTTGGATTAGGCAATGAACAAGTCATTCAATGAGAAAAATAAATTCAAAATGCAACATAATTATCTGAACAGAGTCAATGAGTAATTAATTAAAAATAAGGGAGTAAAGAAACAAACTAAAGTAATTTCTTCAACGGAGGTAATGGCTCTTCAACATCCACAATCCAAAAACAAAAGCATAAACTATCAATGTAACACTAATCTAGATCCAGATCTAAAACTAAGAGTAATCCTAATGTGATGAATCTGAATGTCTGTGGATGCGTCTTCAAGTTTCTGCATGTTCTCTAGGTTTAGTCTGTGTTTCTGGACCGAAAACTGGGTCAAAATGCGGCCCAAAATTGCCCCCAGTGAATTCTGTTATTTTTGCAGATCGCGCAGGTCACGCGTACGCGTCATCCACACGTTCGCGTCATTCAGCGTTTTTCCTTGCCACGCGTTCGCGTGGCTTACGCGTTCGCGTGGCTTACGCGTTCGCGTCATTCGTGCAGACTCCAATCCACGCGTTTACGTCAGGCACGCGTCCGCGTCATTGCAAATTCTCCATTTCACGCGTCCGCGTGGGCCATGCGCTCGCGTCATTGCTCGCTGTTCATCTTCTTAGTTTCTTGTCTTCCTTCCATTTTTGCAAGCCTCCTCTCTACTTTCCAAGTCATTCGTGCCCTATGAAGTCTGAAACACTTAACACACGGATCACGACATCGAATGGCTTAAAGGAGAATTAAAATACATAATTAAAAGTCTCTGGGAAGCAAGTTTTCAATCATGGAGTGATTTTGGGAAGGAATTGTAAATACATGCTTATCATATGAATAAGTGGGTAAAGAATTGATAAAACCCCACAATTAAATACAATATAAATCATAAAATACTAGTTTATCAATGGTGCTAGTAATAGTTCTCTAAAAAAGTACAAGACCACAGATGAAGCATGGCAACTGATCAGCGACTTAGCTGAGTCTACTAGGAATCACAGGCACAGGAGCAGCCACTCAAAAGCTATTGCAGAAGTTTCCTCTAGCAGTGAGACTACTGCTCTTACACAGAGTATATGTGAAATGACCAACCTACTGAAGCAGATACAGTTGAATCAACAACAAACTCAACATTCCCCACCACAACAAAGCCAACAGTTAGTTCCCCAAAGAGTATGCGGAATCTGTGCTGATTATAGTAATTACACTGATGAGTGCCCGCAGCTCTAACAAGAAGACAATATTGTGGCAGCTACTCATAACTTCTATGACCGCCCGAATCAAGGATAAAATCAACAAGGTGGTAACTACAACCAAGGTGGGAACTATAACCAAGGATGGCAGGATAATTCTAACCAGGGATGGAGGGATAATTCCAACCATGGTTGGAGGGACAACTATAACAGAGGAGGCAGAGACAACAATGGAAATCAGAGGTGGAATAACAATAACAGACAGCAGAATCAGAACCAACCTTACAGAGCACCTCACCTTACGCAATCTCAAAGACCCCAGCAAAACCAACAACAGGTCCCCCAGATCACTTACCCCCCTTCCTCATCAAATGACGAGATGCTTCGTTCTCTTGCACAAGGATAACAAGACATGCAGACTACACTGAATTCTACTCTAAATGGTCTGAATGCCACTTTACAAGCTCTCACCACCCGGATAGATTCATTACCTGCTACTACTAACCAACCTTTAAGCTCTAGTGGAATACCTTCTCAACCCTTACCTAATCCCAAAGGTGGCATCAATGCCATCACTTTGAGGTCCGGAACCACACTGCAAGAGAGAAACCAAGAGGAGCCAAGCCCACTAGAACACGCCCCAGTTGAGGATATGGTAGAAGTGGAAGATGCTGAAGAGGAAGAGGAAGTACAAGACAAGGTTGAAGAAGAAGTAGCTCAGCCAAGGAATGGAGCACCAAAGGATGCAGAAGCTGCAAGTGGCGCCATTCCTATCCCATTTCCACACCTTGCAAGGAAGTTCAGAAAGTAGACGGAACTTGATCCCAAAATAGTAGAAATTTTCAAAAACGTTGAGGTAATTGTTCCCCTTTTTGATGTTATTCAGCAAGAACCTAAATATGCAAAGTTTCTGAAAGATTTATGCATACATAAAGATAAAATTAATGAATTAGAAACTATTCCTTTAGGTAGTTCTATATCTACTTTAATGGGAGGTATATCTGAAAAATGTAGTGATCCAAGTCCATATATGGTAAACTGTACCATTGAAAGTGTAATATTTTCTGACTGCATGTGTGATTTAGGAGCGTATGTTAGTATAATGCCATTGTCTATATATGATGCTTTAAGGCTCCCTCCCTTAAAAAGGTTGCCAGCTCGTTTTGTGTTAGCAGATAAAAGCATTATTACAGTAGTTGGAATTACTGAAGATGTATTAGTGAGCATTAAGAGACTCACATTTCCCATTGACTTCTATATCCTGGAAATGCCCCCTAATGACTCAAGAAGACCATCATCAATCCTGCTTGGAAGACCATTCCTGAAGACTTCAACGTTCAAGCTAGATGCTTCTCAGGAACTTACTCCTTTGAGATAGATGGCAGAGCAGTGAGTTTCAGTTTAAACAAAGCTATGAAGCACCCTCCGGAAGATCATTCTATCTTCCAGTGTGACATCATTGATGAAACTGTAGCTGAAGTTCACCAAGAAGAAGTAGAAGAGAAGCACATGGAGCAAGGTCCAAGTGTGGGGACACCCTCTGAACACAATGAGTACACTTTGCCATTATCACTAGCCCCGGATGATCTAGAGTCTAGCCATGAGCAGAAATTGGAATTGAAGCCCCTTCCTCCACACCTCAAGTATGCTTACCTTGAGGATAATCAGAAATTCCCAGTTATCATCACAAAGGAACTCACTTCCCTACAAGAGGAGCAGCTGCTTAGTGTTCTGAGGAAACATAAGAAAGCTATTGGGTGGAGCTTGGCGGATATAGTAGGCATCAGCCCTCAAGTTTCTGAGTACAGAATATATTTAGAAGAGGAAGAAAAGCCTCTCCGTCAACCCCAAAGAAGATTGAATCCCACCATCTTAGAAGTTGTCAAGAAAGAAGTGACCAGGCTACTTGAAGCAGATATCATTTATCCCATCTCAGACAGTGAATGGGTTAGTCCAGTACAAGTGGTGCCCAAGAAGTCTAGAGTCACAATAGTAAAAAATGAGCATGGAGAACTCCTGACAACTAGAGTACAGAATTTATGGAGGGTTTGCATTGACTATAGGCGTCTCAACCAAGCTACTCGCAAGGATCATTATCCCCTCCCATTTATTGATTAGATGCTTGATCGCCTGTCAGGTAAATCCCATTATTGCTTTTTAGATGGTTATATAGGCTATTTTCAAATTCATATAGCTCATGAAGATCAGGAGAAGACTACTTTTACATGTCCCTTTGGAACGTATGCATATAAGAGAATGTCTTTTAGCTTATGTAATGCACCGGCTACTTTCCAAAGATGCATGATGAGTATCTTTTCAGATCTTATTGAAAACTGTATGAAAGTTTTTATGGATGATTTTAGCGTTTATGGTGATTCCTTTAGCCTTTGCTTGGATAGTTTAGCTAAAGTATTAGACAGGTGTGTTAGCTCAAACCTCGTATTGAATTTTGAAAAATGTCACTTTATGGTAAAACAATGGATTATTCTAGGACTTGTTGTTTCTAATACTAGTATTTCTGTAGATCCAGCAAAGGTGGATGTCATTTCTAGTTTACCTTATCCCTCCTTCATGAGGAAAGCCCGTTCGTTCCTTGGCCATGCAGGTCTCTACAGGAGATTCATTAAGGACTTCAGTAAGGTAGCATTACCTTTATCCAGACTATTGCAGAAAGATATTGAGTTCGAGTTCAGTGAGGATTACATGCAAGCATTTGATAAGCTGAAGATCGCCCTGACTCAAGCTCCAATCGTGAGAAGACCAGACTGGAACCAGCCATTTGAGATTATGTGTGATGCCTCCAACCATGCAGTAGGAGCAGTGCTGGCTCAGCACGAAAGTAAGGATCCTTTCGTAATTGCTTATGCGTCTAAGACCTTAGACGCTGCTCACTCTAATTACACTACTACTGAAAAAGAGCTTCTTGCTATTGTTTTTGTTCTAGATAAATTCTGAGCCTATTTGCTTGGTACTAAGGTAGTAGTGTACTCAGACCATGCAGCTCTAAAGTATTTATTAGCTAAAAAAGAGTCTAAACCAAGGCTAATACGCTGGACACTACTGCTGCAAGAATTTGATTTAGAAATAAAGGATAGGAGTGGTAACCAGAATTTAGTGGCAGACCACTTGAGTAGCCTTGAACACATTAAGGATGACTCCACTCCTATTAATGATACTTTTCCATTTGATAGCTTGCATGCAGTATCTGAAGTAGTTCCTTGGTATGCACCTGTAGCTAATTATCTAGTTAGCCATACTTTTCCTCCTAATTTTACTAAGCATCAGAGAGACAAGGTGAAAAGTGAGTCTAAATATTATATATAGGATAAGCCATACTTATGGAGGTGTGGTGTTGACCAGGTAATTAGAAGGTGTGTACACCAATCAGAATTCCAGTCCATTTTAGCGGCCTGCCACTCTTCTGAGAGTGGAGGACATTTTGGCCCTCAAAGAACAGCTAGAAAAATCTTAGACTGTGGATTCTGGTGGCCTACTCTTTTTAAAGATGCTGCTGAATTTTGTAAATCTTGTTCCCCATGCCATAGGTTTGGTAATATATCCAAGAGGGATGAGATGCCTCAACAGATTATGCTTTTCTGTGAAATTTTTTATGTTTGGGGCATTGACTTCATGGGTCCATTTCCAAACTCTAATGGTTACCGTTACATACTATTAGCTGTAGATTATGTATCTAAATGGGTGGAAGCAATTCCTACCCGTACTGATGATGCTAACACTGTTGTTTCTTTTGTTAGAAATTATATTATTTGTCACTTTGGATCACCACGAGCAATCGTGAGTGATCAAGGCACCCACTTTTGTAACAGGAGACTAACAGGATTACTGAAGAATCATGGGATTGTTCACAAAGTAGCAACAGCTTATCATCCCCAGACCAATGGACAAGCAGAGGTATCTAATAGAGAAATAAAGCATATTCTGGAGAAGATAGTAAAACCTCATAGGAAGGACTGGAATGCCAGGCTACAAGATGCACTCTGGGCATATCGAACAACGTTCAAGACACCCATTGGGATGAGCCCCTTCCGCTTAGTGTACGGAAAGGCTTGCCACCTTCTAGTAGAGGTGGAACACAAGGCTTTCTGGGCTGTGAGGGAGTGCAACATGAATTTTGAGGAAGCTAGTGCTGAAAGAAAGCTGCAACTAGCTGAATTAGAGAACCTTCGCCTAGAAGCATATGACAACTCCAGGCGATACAAAGAGAAGATGAAGGCTGTCCATGACAAGCACATAAAAAGGAGAGAATTCAGACCAGGGGAGTTAGTTCTTCTTTATAACTCCAGAAAGAGGCTTATGCCAGGCAAACTGAGATCAAGATGGGAAGGTCCCTACATAGTAGAAAAGGCAGAGCCATACGGAGTTTTTCACCTGCGTCATCCTTCTAGCTCCAAATTCATCAAGGTCAATGGACATCGCCTAAAGCTTTATCATGGAGAAAAGATTAAGGATCACAAAGAACTAGAGGTTTTCCTCTTGGAAGACCCACCAACAGAAGCAGAATGAGCTTGAAAAACGTCCAACTTAAGGACGTAAAAGCAAAGTGCTAGGTGGGAGACAACCCACCATGGTATGATCGTTCTGTTTCAGGCTTAGTTTTATTTTACTTTATTCTATTTTGTTTTTATTAATGACTCTTCTCATAATTTCTGCATATTCATCTCTGCATTTTGCATTCTGCATAAAAAAGGGGGGACACACGACACGCAAGCGTCGCTGACGCGTCCGCGTCATAGGTACTTTTGAAACAAGAAGAAAAGAAGCAGAGAGTTACGTGGGGGTGTGGCTGGAGGTGTGCCTTAGGCACAAACACGCCCATGCGAACGCGTCCCTGACGCGTTTGCTTCACTTGAAAAACCAACCCCCCATGCATACGCGTCACCCACGCGCACGCATAACCCTGCGAAATCGACGTAAAGAGGTGTATGGCAGAGAGTTATGATGGAGTGGGGATGGAATGGTGCTGGAAGCACAAGCCCTATCACGCGAATGCGTGCTCCACGCGTCCGCGTCATTTTTCAAATAGAAGCTAGTCACGCGTGCGCGTCACCCACGCGCACGCATCACCCTAAATTTTGGCAATATGCGAACGAAACAGAGAGTTGTGCGTACGCGAGGCTGCACTCACGCCAATGGCACAAAACAGGTCACGCGTCCGCGTCACCCACGCGTTCGCGTCACCTGAAAATAGCACCAACCACGCGAACGCGTGCTCCACGCGTCCGCGTCGCATGCGACGCACAGTTTAACTATACCTGCGCCAAATTCTTATCTTTTCTTCCCCAATCCTAATTTTACTCCTCCCTTCTTATTTCTTTCTTCTTCCCTCTTTCTTCTTTATTCCTTCTCACTTTTTACTTTCTCCCTACTTCTCTTTCACATTCATTATCAAGGTTTTTTTCTTTTCTTCTTCCCCTTTTTACCTCTTCATTATTATTTTTATTTATGTTTTCTTCTTCTTTTTCTTTTTACTTTCATTATCTATGTTTTCTTTTTCTTTATTTTTCTTTTTTCCATTATTTTAATTGGTGTTAGAAATTTAATTGGGTGATTGTTTTCTTCTATATTTTTGCTTGTGGACTTTTTAGGAATTGTTTGACAATCATCAATAATTATTTTTGGGTTGTTTGCATGTTCAAATTCAATACTTTCAATAACATATTTACCATGCATACTAAGTGTTTGTGAAAACACCCGTATGGCATTGTGCATATTTAAATATTCTATTCTTCTACTCTAATGCCTGTTTTTCACAAAAATCTTTTTTTATATATTATTGATTGAATATAATTGTCAATACAAATAGGTTGTTAGTTTGAAACACTTGATAATCAAATTGGGCATTTAATGCTTGATCTATGCTACTAATGCCTTTGCCAGCATGCCAATAAACATCTTGCATCTACTTGCCATAACATGCACTTGCTATATTTCCATTGATAAACTTTTCACATGTAGTCGCGACCATGTGTTAACGACATCCTTCTTTACCGTGCATTGATTATCACTTGTACCATCCTCTTCCTTGCTCTAACCCTTAGCTTTAAAATTTACTTTCTTTTTTTTCCCTTTTCAGGATGGCCACCAAAAAAGGTAAAGAGAAAGTTACTCCCAAACCACCAGCAAGGAAAGGAACAAAAAGATCACTAACTGCAGAACCTTCTTCAACAGCAGTAAAGCCCTCAACAAAGAAAATCAAGAGGATCATCAAGATCGATGAAAAAGAGAAAGCCTTTTCAGCAAAGGACACTGTGCGATTTATTAACCGCTACTGTGAGCAGATGTTCCCCATCTTGGCCGAGAGGAACTATAATAACGAGTACCTTCTCATTCTCCTGACCAATATTATTGACTTTGTTGAGCCCCGAATTGAACAAAGACAATGGGGATTCCTACGGAGACAGTCACGGCAGGTCAATCTCTCATGGGTAGTTGAATTCTACTCAAACTTTCACATGCCAACCCTGCAGTCTGTTTATGTCCGTCAGAAGCAAGTCCCCATAACTGAAGAAGCTATTCAAGAAGCTTTAGATATTTTGCCTGCTCCAGAAGGATTGGACGCCTTCCAAAAAGCCTGTTTCAAGCGCCAGACATACCAATTTGACTGGGACGCCGTTCTCAGAGTTATAGCACAACCTGGCAGCAGATGGATCTATAGAAACCATCGATCCCGACCTAAGGAAATATTGGCTTTAGCACTCACCTTGGAGGCTCGAGTATGGGCACAGATCATGTCCCATTATGTCTTTCCGAGCACTCACGAGTCCTCCTTCACTGCAGATATGGCTATTTTACTCTGGTGTATCCTTATAGACCAGCCTCTCAATTTACCAAGACACATCCGGAATGCTATGGGACACGTACAGATTACAAGCAACCTACCTTTTCCTGCCTTGGTTTCAGATCTAGTCTCAGCAGCCAGAGTCTCCTACAAAGCTGGGGACACCAAGGCCATGATTCCATGGGATGATCAGTACGTCCCTAACGGGAAGTATATTAGACCTCCAGCAGCAACTATTAACCGGAGCACAGAACCAACAGAACATATCCCTTCTCCTTCCACATCACAAACACCTTCAACAAACCAACTGCTCCATCAGATACTTGAGAGGTTAGACTGGCTTGACCGGCAAGGAAAGCGAAGAGAACGTCGTAACAAGCACAGATTTACATACCTCAAGGAGCTACTTATTGGTAATAGCCCACCTGAAGAAGACCGAGACACCCCAGACTCCACTTCATTTACCAGCACAGGGAGCGATAACAGTTCCGATTGTGGAGATGCTGTTACCAGCCCCCCTTTGTTCCTGACAGATGGCACCGAGGACGGTGCCAAGCTTTAAGTGTGGGGAGGTCGGTGATAAACCCATATTTTATGATGTATTTTGTGCTCCATTTAAGTAATTTATTCAATCCTTCACCCACTTATTCATGTAAATTGCATGGTTTTACTTTTCCTTCCTTATTATGTGATATATGTGAAAAACATGTTTCCTATGCTTTAAAAATATTAATTTTGATTACCCTTTATTACCATTCGATGCCGTGATTTGTGTGTTAAGTATTCTCAGATCTCCTAAGGCAGGAATAGCGTAGAGGATAGAAAGGAAACATACAAAAATAGAAGGAAAGCACAAAAATGGAGTTTTGAAGAAAAGGGCAACGACGAGAATGCGTGACTGACGCGGACGCGTACCCTGAGCAGAACGCAACTGACGCGTACGCGTGACCGAAGCGAACGCGTGACAAGGAAAACTCCCAGATGACGCGACCGCATGACCCACGCGGATGCATGACAGACGCCATGCACCAGAATCTGCAGAAAATGCCCCCAGCGATTTCTGGACCCTTTTTCAGCCCAATTCTGAATCCAGAAACACAGAATATAAGCCAGAGAATGGAGGAATCAAAGGAGAACATATCATACATCCACTTTTTATATTTTAGATGTAGTTTTTAGAGAGAGAGGTTCTCTCCTCTCTCTTAGGTTTTAGGATTAGGATTCCTCTTAAAGGATTTAGGATTTCAACTCTTTCTCAGGTTCAATATTCCTTTTACTTTATATTTCTCTTTTACTTTCAGATACTCTAATGCTTTTATTTAATTACTTATGTTGCCAAGTTGGCTTATGAACCATTCATGTTAGGATTTTCTTTATTTAATATAAATTGAGGTATTTCAGATTTATGATTCTTATTTAGCTTTTTATATTCTTGGCTTTAATTGATTAACTGGATACTCTTGAGTTATCAAACTTATCGTGATTGTTAATTGTTATTTTCGCTAATTGATTTGAATTCCCCTAACTCTAGTCCTTTCTTAGGAGTTGGCTAGGACTTGAGGATCTAACTAATTAGTCCACTTGACTTTCCCTTGCTTTAGTAAAGGTTAACTAAGTGGGATTAAAACTCAATTCTCATCACTATCGATAAGGATAACTAGGATAGGACTTCCGAATTTTCATAACTTGCCAAGAGTTTTATTAGATATTAATTTATTAATTCCTGCAATTTATTTTCCTTGTTCAAACCTTTTAAAACCCAAAAACACTGTTCTCCATAACTAATAATAAGAACACCTCCCTGCAGTTTCTTGAGAAGATGACCTGAGGTTTGAATACTTCGGTTTATAAATTTTATTGGGTTTGTTACTTGTGACAACCAAACGTTTGTACGAAAGGATTTTCTGTTGGTTTAGAAGCTATACTTGCAACGCGATTATATTTGTGAATTTCTTTACCGATAGAAAAACCCTTCGTCAAAATGGCGCCGTTACCGGTAAACTGCAAACGTGTGCCTTATTATTGGTTATTGTAAATATTTTTCTTTTACTTGTTTATTTGTTTTTATTTTTTCTTCCCTTTTATTTCTATTAGCCACTATGAATTCTCACCCCTCTCGCTTTGAGTTTAGTTCTAAATTTATTGAAAGGAGTGGAAGCTATAATAGGAATATGCATCAAGGTCTAAGAAATCAAAGATGGATGGAGCCAAGAGGATCTGATTAACCCTTTAGGCAACAACACCCTCCAAGATATCATGGGTAAGGACCACTCTACAATGCATATCAAGCTGATAGATATGGTGGACCCCCTTGTAATTACCAACAAGCCCCACCCTGTGCTTATAGACCATCCTCTCAATGTAGCTTTGAACCACCACACTCACAAATTCCTTCTCATCATTCACCACCGTATGACCCTTATCCACCACAATCCCAATCCAATTACTCCCAAGAACCACCACATTCTTATTTTGAACCCTCTCCCCCAACCAATGAACCCTCATACCCACCCCAACCTCCAATGGATGACAAACTTTGTGTTCTTCTTCAAGGGAAAGTGAAGATGCAAAGGGACGTACTGGAATATAGTTTGCTTGAAACAGATGGCCAGCTTAGAGCTCTCTGCGGCTTTAAGAGTAAGAGGAAAATGGCTCGTACTCAGAGCTGGTGTACAAGATTCAATAAGGTTCTACGCTTCAATTCGAAGTGCACGGATTGGTATCAAGTTCAATTGAATAGGTCTCGGAAGGCGTTTGGTCATCTTAGTGAGAATACAATTTCTAAACCGCCCGGATGGAAGAATATAGATCAAGACAAAGGCGGATTTAAAAGCAAAGTTTGGGATCCTGGAATCTATTTTGACATTCGTCACCCCGGGAGCCTGAGAATCCATTTGAAGCTGCTCAGAAGCTTTACATGCCTAGTTTGGGACCCCGGAGGCTGTTGGCATTCCAAACATTGGTGGAGATTTTTGGATGAATTTAAGCATAAGCCACCATAACAGGAAGCTCATCAAATGTCCAACTTAAGGACTTTAACTAAAAGTGCTAGGTGGGAGACAACCCACCATGGTATGATCGTTCCTGTTTCAATTTTATTTTGTTATGTTTGTTTTTATGTTATTTTATTTTCATTGAACCTGGAATTATTCATGGCATCTACACTAGCACTGCATATTGCATACTGCATAATTGCATAAAAAAAATGGCACCCCACGCGAGCGCGCAGGCCACGCGTGGGCGTGAGAAAGAAATCGGTGTAAAGATCCAACACCCAGAAAGTTGGGCTGGAATCGTGCAGCTGGTGTGCGTTTAGCACAAAATGGCCCACGCGTTCGCGTCCCTGACGCGAACGCGTCATTTGCAAAACACTCATCCCACGTGAAAGCGTGAGCGACGCGTCCGTGTCGCATGGATATTATGGCCCCTTAAATGGAGACAGAGAGTTGCGCTGAAACAACGCTGGAAGTGTGCGTCTAGCATAATTTTTAGCGACGCGGTTGCGTACCTCACGCGTCCGCATCACCCATCCTTTACCCAGCCCATGCGATTGTGTCAATCACGCGACCGCGTCGTACCCATTTCACCCTAGTCACGCGATCGCGTGCTCCACGCATTCGCGTGGATTCAAAATCACTAACCCCATTTTCACGCGAAACCCTACCCGTCGTGCCCCATAACCCCCCCTTCTTCTTCTCTTCTCTGCAACTCCCTCCCTCCTCTGCAACCACCACCACAGCACCCAACCACCCAGCTCCGACCACCGCGACCGCCACACCACCCCTGACCACCCGAACCCGCCGCGACACCCACCCCCTCTCTTCTCTCTTCTTCCCTCAACCACCGCTGCCCCCCTCCCCCACCGCGGCCAGCGACGACCACCCTGCCACCAGCGCTGCCTCCCACCATCACAACCCCCCTCCAACCCACAACCCTCGCCCCCTTCTTCCTTCCTCTTCCCCTCGCCCAACCTCCAACCCGCCCTGCTCCGCCACCGCGCCGCCGTACCCCCCAGCGCTGCTGCATCACCACCACCATCTCTCTGCCCTCACCTCTGCTCTTACACATACCAGGTTCCGCCGAACGCCAATTTCTCTATCACTTGTAGTTATTTGCTTATTTTTCAGATTATGTTCGAATTAGGCTAGTTAGAGATGCATGATTGTAGTGGATTCTAGGTGGTTAGGTAGCTATGATGTGGTTAGTGGATTTAGGCCTGATAATTGCGCAATTCTTGTTACTTGTTTTATCTATTTCGCAATTCTGATTTTGCTGTGATGTTCATATTGTTCATACATTGTTCTTCCATGTTTCTTACTGTTGTTACACTGCTCTTTCATGTTCATGTTATTTGTGTCTATTTGCAGCTTTATTTAAATTCATTTGAACTGTTTTTTCTTGTTGTTTATTACCCGGGAATGTCCAATTTTAGCCGAAATGCTGCCCAATTTTCTGCAAATTGTTTCATTTTCATTCATATATTGGTTTTGGCAATTTTGCATTTTGCATTACTTAACTATACCCAAACCAATTCATGAATGCACGGGCTTGTATTCTTATTCCTTTCGATTCCCTGGTTAATTAATTGCATTATTGATGATTTCATTTTAGTTTTAGCTGCTCCTGTATCTATATGAATTATCATCAATAACCTGATAGCCTCACTTGAATATGTGTTGACTGTTCTTTAAATTTCTGAATCTCTTGTTACAATGGAAACCATTAATCATGCCACTTGCTTTAACTTTCTTTCTACTAACTCAATACTTTAACTTTCTAACTACCTTTTTCACTCCTAACCATTTTAAACTTTCAAACTTCTCTTTTCGGTTTTTAGCTAACTACTTTAACTTTCTAACTCAAGGCATGATTACTATCTTTTCCTTGTTAACTTGAATTCCACATATCCTATGTTTTAGATTGCACTTTTTCTTTTCAGACTTTTTCACTCGATTACAATCCAAATTGCACATATATTCAACTCATTTCACGCTTTCTCTTGCTCTTTTGCCACTCTGTGCTTATATTGCTAGTATTCTATTTGCCTACTTATTTTCCTGCTTTGTTCTTCAATTATATCCTGGAATTTCTGCTTTTCGGGATGTCTGACCCTCAGAGCAAAGGAAAAGGCAAAGCAGCCACTGGCAAAAGGAAAAGAGTTGAATCCTCTATGTCCATCCTCGACATTATGCATGACGACTTCTGGCGGGAAAAGTACTTTACCCCGCAGGAGAAGGCTGACCAGCTCCTCACTGCCAATGATCTAGTTAAATTTGTAAACAGATACTGTGAGCTAAAGTATCCAGTGTTTGCCACTTCCAGGAACCTGTACCTAGGAAGAACTCTGAAAATTCCAGAAGAACTACAGCAGTACACCTCCAAACAGATAAAACAGAGAGGCTGGTTCTTCTTGGAACGAAACTTGACAGAGGTCAATGCTTCCTGGGTTAGAGAGTTTTACTGCAACTATTTCAAGACTTCCCTGGATGCAATGCACCTTAGAGGGAAACAGATTTTGGTCACTGAGGAAGTTATTGAGAACATCATCCACCTTCAGCCTAAGTCAGATCAGCTTGACGGTTACCAAAAGGCTGAAGAGGATATGCGCTTTATGAGATTTGACTGGGATGCTGTCAAGCAGAGGATAGCCCTTGATCCTACTGTCCCATGGGTCATGGAAAAGAACACAGTGATGCCTAAGGAAATCAAGCTGATTTATCTGAATGATGAGGCTCGGCTCTGGCACCAGATTCTGAGCAACTATGTGATGTCAAGCACTCATGAGACAGAGCTGCCTGCTGCTATGATCACCCTCATCTGGTGTGTGATGGAGGGTAAGAACCTGTATCTCCCACGATTCATCCGGTATTACATGGCCAGGATCCATGTGAGAGGCACTCTCCCTTTCCCTTATTTGATCACCCAGCTCGGCCGTCGAGCTGACGTGCCTTGGGAGCTTGCTAATGAGAAGCCACCTGCTGCGGACCGCAAGAAGATTATCCCTCACAGCAGGAAGTTTCAGGCTTTAGGCCACAGACCCACATTCCTCAGCGCTTCTGATGAGACAGCCACACCTTCAGCTGCCCTTTCTACTTCCACTACTACACCAGATATCACCATTGCACCTCCACCTGCCTCAGAGCCCATTTACCACCTTGTGCGCCGCCTATTTCAGCAGCTAGACAAGATGGAGCACCGCAACCAGCGGCGATATGAAAGATCTGAGCGTCGCAACAAGTGACGCTATGAGCACCTCAAGTTGATGATCCGATCCGGTAGCGACATCCCCTCCGAGCCTGACACCCCTTCTGATACATCTGAGGTGGCAGAGGATGATCACGAGGAGGAGGCACCTACCCAGGCTGAGCAGGCAGGACCAGAGCAGGCTGCGCCACAGCATCAGGAGCCACACCAGATTCAGGCCGCAGACCCAGAGATTCCTCTACAGTCAGTGCCTCCACTACAGCAGACAGACCCTCCTACACTTATCCAGCCTGCAGACCTTCACGCCACCACAGAGACTCCAGTAGCCCACCCTTCCGGTGATGACACTTCTTCACACCCAGCTTGAGTGAGCATCGAGGACGATGCTATATTTTAAGTGTGGGGAGGTCGCCATCCCTGGCCTATCTTTTTGGTGAACCACTACAGACTCTTTTTTATCTTATTTTGTTTATTTTTCTGTATTTTTATTTTTATTTTTATTTTTATTTTTATTTTTCAGTACTTACACATTGTTCTTTTGCTGTATTTCTACTTTATTTCCGCATTTTGCACTTTAGTTTATATCTTGGACATTTAGCTTAGTTTGCAATTCTAAACTTATTAGTTATAGAATACGTGGATTAATTAGTATAGTTTACCCTTTTAGCATATAATAGTTTAGTTTAATTGAAAATAAAAGGAGTAAACTAGAAACTTTAGTAATTTAAAACAATCCACACACCTTGTATATATAGCATTACATGTTAGTTAGTTAACAACATTTCATCAAGGAGGAACACTAAGATTTTAAAAGCCACACTAATATTTACATTGAGAATAATGGGAACTCTTGATTTCTACTTGCATGACATACATAACTGATATATGACTTTTGAGCTGGAGAACACACAGCCTGTGAGTCTCGAGCTTAATTGTATGGTTACATTCAAACCATAAATTTCATTCCTGTGTGTTTTGTCCTTCTTTTTCATTCTAATGTTCTTTACTTTGTTTTAATCTATATGTCCAATATAGAATATAGATACATACCAAGAGATGATTGAGGCCATCATTTGAATTTTTCCTCACTCATCCCAAATTAGCCTACCTTGTACATAACCCTTATTAGCCCCTTTGAGCTTTTTATTCCCCTCTTGTTCTATAACCACATTACTAGCCTTAAGCAGAAAAACAAAATAAAAATCCAAGTTGAATCCTTGGTTAGCTTAAGATAGATATTGTGTACAATTTAAGAGTAGGGAATTTTATGGGAACATGGGATGATAGAAACAAAGTAGGAATTTAAAAAGAATAAGTTGTTTCAAAAACAAAATTTGGGAAGCATGCTCATGAGAAATCAAAACAATTGAATTACCATGTGCATAGATTTAAAAAAAAAATTTCCCAAATGCAAAATAAAAATCAATGCACAGGGGACAAAATTTAATTTAATGCATGAGCTTGTAATACAAAGTGGGAAAATTTGGGTAAATAGGGAAAGGAACTTTAAAATTATATAAAGTATGTATGTTAGGTGATATCTTAGACTAATCAAGGATTCACTTATTAGCTCACTTAGCCTTATACATATACCCTTACCTTTACCTTGGCCCCATTACAACCTTGAAAAAAAACCTCATGATTTTTGTATGTCTGTATTCCATATTTGTTGATTGGTTAGATGAAGAACAAAGTTTTAAAAAGCAAGGATAGAAAAAGAATAGAGTGATTAACCCAATAAACACTGAGTGACTAGAGAGTAAACACAAAATCCAGTGAGGGTTCAATATCTCATCACCATATATCTCTGCTTGATTGTTAATTGTCTTGCAAGTCTGTGAAATACTTTTACCCATCTCAATTGTAAAAGTGCTTTAACATTATCTAGGGTTTGGCTATGCATATATGATTCCTTGAGGATATGAATTAATTTAACTACATGTAAGCTTTATATACAAGTGAATAATAACTAGAATTACATTTCTCATTTAGGTAGTTGCATTTAAAATAGAATGCATTGCATGAGATTTCCCCATTCTAACTTTACCCTTTCTCTTGGATTTAGCATGAGGACATGCTATTGTTTAAGTGTGGGGAGATTGATAAACCCATATTTTATGATGTATTTTGTGCTCAATTTAAGTGATTTATTCAATCCTTCACCCACTTATTCATGTAAATTGCATGGTTTTACTTTCCCTTTCTTATTATGTGATATATGTGAAAAACATGTTTCCTATGCTTTAAAAATATTAATTTTGATTACCCTTTATTACCATTCGATGCCGTGATTTGTGTGTTAAGTATTCTCAGATCTCCTAAGGCAGGAATGGCGTAGAGGGCAGAAAGGAAACATACAAAAATAGAAGGAAAGCACAAAAATGGAGTTTTGAAGAAAAGGGCAGCGACACGAACGCATGGACGAAGCGGCCGCGTGCCCAGCGTGAAGAGGCAGCGACGCGAACGCGTGACTGACACGGATGCGTACCTTGAGCAGAACGCAACTGACGCGTACGTGTGACCGAAGCAAACGTGTGACAAGGAAAACTCCCAGATGACGCGACCGCGTGACCCACGCGGACGCGTGACAGACGCCACGCACCAGAATCTGCAGAAAATGCCCCCAGCGATTTCTGGACCCTTTTTCAGCCCAATTCTGAATCCAGAAACACAGAATATAAGCCTGAGAATGAAGGAATCAAAGGAGAACATATCATACATCCACTTTTCATATTTTAGATGTATTTTTTAGAGAGAGAGGTTCTCTCTTCTCTCTTAGGTTTTAGGATTAGGTTTCCTCTTAAAGGATTTAGGATTTCAACTCTTTCTCAGGTTCAATATTCCTTTTACTTTATATTTCTCTTTTACTTTCAGATACTCTAATGCTTTTATTTAATTACTTATGTTGCCAAATTGGCTTATGAACCATTCATGTTAGAATTTTCTTTTTTTAATATAAATTGAGGTATTTCAGATTTATGATTCTTATTTAACTTTTTATATTCTTGGCTTTAATTAATTAACTGGATACTCTTGAGTTATCAAACTTATCGTGATTGATAATTGTTATTTTCACTAATTGAATTGAATTCCCCTAACTCTAGTCCTTTCTTAGGAGTTGGCTAGGACTTGAGGATCTAACTAATTAGTCCACTTGACTTTCCCTTGCTTTAGTAAAGGTTAACTAAGTGGGATTAAAGCTTAATTCTCATCACCATCGATAAGGATAACTAGGATAGGACTTCCGAATTTTCATACCTTGCCAAGAGTTTTATTAGATATTAATTTATTAATTCCTGTAATTTATTTTCCTTGTTCAAACCTTTTAAAACCCAAAAACACTGTTCTCCATAACTAATAATAAGAACACCTCCCTGCAGTTCCTTGAGAAGACGACCCGAGGTTTGAATACTTCGGTTTATAAATTTTATTGGGTTTGTTACTTGTGACAACCAAACGTTTGTACGAAAGGATTTTCTGTTGGTTTAGAAGCTATACTTGCAACGCGATTATATTTGTGAATTTCTTTACCGATAGAAAAATCCTTCGTCAATCAGTTAGTACCTGACTTCCGGAGGTAATTTCTCTTTCTTAGCACCAATAAATTAGTAATTTTTCTTTTGTTAGGATAGGATAGATTGCATAATAATAGGTAATTGCATGCATGTTCTATTTGGTTGAAAAATAATATGTTTCTTTTCAAGACTTTAGTTTGAAAATTTTTACTAATTTAAATCAAAACCTTTGTGTTAAACTTGTTTGAAGATTGTATTTGGAACATGAATTATAGCAAAGAACACACAATCTGTAAGACTTGAGCTTAATTACATGGTTACATTATTTAACCATAATATTTTATTCTTGTGTGTTTGCTTCTCTATGACTGTAATCTACATTTTGATCCATCCTATATGTCCAATGTTTAATGTGTTATATGCATGCATATGATTGAGGCCATTATTTTATTAGCTCACTTATCCCAAATAGCCTACCCTTTTATGTCACCTTTGTTAGCCACTTTGAGCCTTTCAATCCTATTTGTTCTATATTTTACCACATCACTAGCTTTAAGTGGAAAAACAAATTAACTACCCCAAATTGAATCTTTAGTTAGCTTAAGATAGAAATTGTGTGTCAATAAAGTGTGGGAAAGCTGTGGGAACATGGGTTAACAAGGGAATGTGTTATGTATTTACAATTGATAAAATATTGGGAATTTGGGTACCTACTCATGTGAAACTAGAAAAATTAAAAATCCAGGTGCATTGATAAAGTTATTTTCACTTTCACTTTAAAAAAAATCCAAAAATATGCAAGTAATTAAGTAATTAAATAAATGAATAAGGGGACAAAATTACCCCAATGTTAAGTTTAATGAAAAATTAATGCATATGTGATACAAGTTAAGAGAAAAGTTGATGCATGAGTATATAATACAAAAGTGGGAAAATTTTGGGTAGCTAGGCATGAATTCAAAAGTATGTAGAGTATGTATAGGTGAAAGCTTAGGTTGATCAAGGATTCAATTTATAGCTCACTTAGCCATATATATATCCTCACCTTTATCTTGTCCCCATTACAACCTTGAAAAGACCTCATGATGTTTACATTGGTACATTAAATACTTGTTGATTGGTTAGATGAAGAACAAAATTTTAGAAAGCATGACTAGAGAAGAGTAGAGTGATTAACCCCATACACTTGAGTTATTAGAGTGCATATACACTACCAGTGAGGGTTCAATGCTTGATTCTATGTTCCCTGCTTTCATGAGCTGTCTTCTTACAAGTTTACTTGTTTTTACTGTATGATTTTAATTAGTGATATTTGATTTATATTTGTCTTGAAGAACTTATTTACTTTTAACAAAGTAGGCAAAATCATTTTAGCATATAGTTGCATTCATAGGTTGCATTGCATTGCATGAGTCTTACTTTCCCTTATTTAGTCTTTTAATCTCCTTGAGCTAAGCACGAGAACATGCTAATGTTTAAGTGTGGGGAGGTTGATAAACCACTATTTTATAGTTTATCTTGTGTTTAATTGAGTATTTTTTATCAACTCTTTACTCACTTATTCATATAAATTGCATGGTTTTACATTTTCCTTCCTAATTTTGTTCTATAATTGAGAACTTGCTTCCCAAGCCTTTAAATTACCAAATATTAATTCCCCTTTATACCATTCGATGCCTTAATATGTGTGTTAAGTGATTTCAGGATTTATAAGGTAGGAATGGCTTAGAGGATGGAAAGGAAGCATGCAAAAGTGGAAGGAATACAAGAAGTTGAAGAAACTGCTAAGCTGTCCAGCCTGACCTCTTCATACTTAACTGACCATAACTTGAGCTACAAAGGTTCAAATGAGGTGGTTCTACTTGCGTTGGAAAGCTAACATCCGAGGCTTCGAAATGATATATAATTTGCCATAGTTGCTCTGAAGAAAAGTGATGCGCATGCATGAATCTGCGAAAAATCAGCAACCTATACGTAGCATAATTGGCCCCCAGCGATTTCTGGGCTATTTCTAACCCAGTTTTTGGCCCAGAAAATACAGATTAGAGGCTATAAAAGTGGGAGAATCCATTCATTCATTCACACAACATTCATTATTCACAAATTTAGGTTTTAGATGTAGTTTTAGAGAGAGAGAGGCTCTCTCCTCTCTCTTAGGTTTTAGAATTAGGATTTCTTCTTCTTCTCAATTCCAGGTTCAGTGTTTCTTTAAATTATTAATGCAAAGAGTACTTTTTTTCATTTAATTTTATTGTTTATTTAATTGCTTCCAATTTTATTTCAATTATCATCTTTCTTTTCTATTCCAAACTCCCAACAACGAAGATGGTATGCAAGATGGCAGAGTAGACTTCGAACTTGACATGGGGGTTGATTAAGAGGAGACACTTGAGTTGGAATGCTCAAGTGGATAGTTAAATTGAAAGTTGTTGGCTAATTCTGTATTTACTAACGCTAGACCTTCCCAATGGAGAGGACTAGGATTTGCGAATAAGAGTTTGCTCAATCACTTGACTTTTCTTTATTTAGTAATGGTTAACTAAGTGAAAATAACAACCTCTTTATACTACACTTGAGAGAATTCCAACAAGGATAGAACTTCCAATTAATCATTCCCTCAGTCAAGTCTTTTTATTTAGAATAATATAAATCTCTTTTAATTTTCATTGCTTTAATTTACAATCATATGCTTGTGCCCATTGCCCAAACTCCAAATTTCCCAGAAAACTCATAATCAATAATAAATACAGCTCCCTGCAATTCCTTGAGAGACGATCCGAGGTTTAAATACTTCGGTTGTGAATTTTATTGGGTTTTCTTAAGTGACAACCAAAACTTTTGTACGAAAGGATTATCTGTTGGTTTAGAAACTATACTTACAGCGAGAATTTATTGTGAATTCTAAACCATCAATATTTCGTTCGTCAACAGTCCTAGAATAGCCTGACACAAAAATAACTATTAGGCATTTACACACTATTATCAATGTTAGGCTACTATAATGCCAAATGTTATTTACCTTTGCAAGTATGGTGCCTTGAAATTCCTCAAAGAATTCGCTCCTATGTGCCTAATATAATGCATAGGTGTAGCTCTTCGAGGATCCCATGTCCTACTGCTATGGGCTTTGGCTGAACTAATAGACTTGTAACGGTTAGAAATAAGACCACACCATCCAAAGTCATGACATGTCTTCCGAAATTAGAAAGAAAAAAGCACCACGCATCAGCAGTCTCCCCTTCGACAATGGCAAAAGCAATGGGCACAATATTCTCGTTGCCATCTTGTGATACTACAACCATTTGAAATCCCTTGTAGTTTTCATATAAGTGTATGTCGTCTGTAAAATCCAACCAAACCATAGATAATTAAGCAATTAATTAAATATGGAAATAGGGTAAAAAAATATAACAATCAAAATTTGACAATTCCGATACGATATTTAGATTCAGTGAATTTTTCTGAGTCAAAAAACATAGTTTTCACTGTAAAAATGCGAAGTAATATTTTAGCCAACAGTACTGGCTTGAGTCCATCTGGTACTGCGTCTGGGGAAATTAATTATGAGTAAAGAGGGTAAAAAGTTAAAATTTAATTTGGGAAAAGTAAAATAAGTAAAAGTGAATTAAAACATTAATTTAAAGATTTTGGCCCAACATTGGACCAAAGGGCTAAACCGATTGGAACAGGCCCAAGTCCAACTTACATAAGCCCAAATTAATGAGCATTCAACTAATTCTCTCAAAGAGAAAGAGAGAGCTATGGAAGTGAAAAGAGAAGAGTGGGGTGAGGGTTCCACTATTCATCCTCCTCTTTAAATAACCATAACTTTTGATCTGGAACACCAATTAACGAGCTGTTTGCAGCCATGCGTCACCCTCGGTGAGCTCTTCAATTATATCTAGTTATTGTGGTGAGTGTTTCTAAGCTCTCTACCCAATTTTGTTTCCCCTTTTCATTTTAAATTTGGATTTTGAGAAAATCTTATAGTTTTGGTTATTTAGGGGTGCTCTAGTATGAGCCATTGATGTGTTTCATCAACAAATTCTATAGGTTCAGGTAAGGAACCCTCTAACCCTTGTAATTTATCAATTTTGTGAACCCTAGAATAATGTATATGTGAAATTGGTTATGTTAGTGTTGTTGGGTGAATTTGGAGCACTTGAAACAAGGTGTTAATGGCTAAAAGCTTATTGGTGTTGATTAAGAACCTTGAAAGCTGGAGCACTTGAAATAAGGTGTTAATGGCTAAAAGCTTATTGGTGTTGATTAAGAACCTTGAAAGCTTGAGTTGTGATGTGTTGGGTATGAACCGACGTCATTAAGGTACGGTTTAAGTTTTATTTAAATACCGTGTGGTGTGCTGTGAATTCCTAGGTTAGATACCCCTAGGAATAAGCTTGAATAGTATATTTGAATGTGTTGATATGTGTAGTGAATGTATGTAACACCCTACCATACAGTGTCTTATGCTTAAGTCATAATTCCGATATGGCAAGGTATTACGACCTCTAGAATTAAAATTTAGTACGTATAGTAGTATGAATAATTTATTATAACTAGGAGCCTTTGTAGAAAAAGGGGTAAACAAAAAAAATCGTAACTCAAAAGCGCAACACTCCGATCGATAACGTAACAAACAGGGATAAGCTAACGTGAGATTATATATATACAAAAGAGTGTAAAAAACGGGAATATCAAAACTCAAATCCGGATGCGAAGATAACCGGTCCGAGCAAAGCAATATATACATATAATAAAATAAGAAAACCCCAAAGAAAACCCAAAGGGACAAAAAAACAGAGAACCTAGTCTCCAAAATCCCCTCTAAGAGGAGTCATCACAGTTTGTATTATTCAATGGAGATAAAAGTATCTAAGAGAAATCATAAAATCAAAATAGAGTCCCGAAAACAAGGATCTTCGCTAATCCAGAAGTCTCTAACATGCCTCAACGAGAAGCCTCGCGTCCTGCATCTGAAAACCACAAAATTCGCATGGGTGAGAACCAGAGGTCCCCAGCATGGTAACAGTTCCCCATATATAACATGTAATAATAAAGGAAAGCCGAAGGCAATCCTAGGACTTCCTCCAGATAATATCAAAGCTTATAAACAAGCTAAACCATAAGTGAAAACTGACTAAAGATCCTTCAGTCTAACTAATACTTCCCTTTCCAATTCCTTCAGACCTCCCAACCACCAGCAGGAGTATAATGTAGCAAACACAGCTAAATCAAACAAGAGATATACAAATAGAAACAGATAAGGCATTTAGACAATTAGCAAGTAATATGCAGTCAAAATGGCAATCTCAAACAATTCATATAGTATGCATATGATGAATGCCTGTCCCTAGTGGCTGATGATATCATCCGTCGGTTATAGAGCCAACCCGACAAGTCCTGGTAGCTAACCATTGGACTGTCCCTCTGTCGTGTCTCCCCAACTCGAGTTATACTCAACAAATCGTGATCATAATCATGATCCATATCCATCACCCTCACTGGTGAATATTTATGGGGGTGAGCTCATCCGGGGCTTTCACAGTGCCCGGCCACCCTGACGACATAAGGTCAAAAGAGCTTCGAGTCTCAACCTGGAGCACGTGGTGACTAGCCATTGCTTCCTCCCAGGGAAACCCTCATCTCCGATAGTGGAAGTGCAAACATTCACAATTCATTCAATAGCATATACGCATTTATACTTAGCCATAATCATGGCTCCGCCGTAACACGGCAATGATCCAGCCATCCGGCTCACGGTTAAATCCATAACCAGCCTATTCATTAACAATTACGGCCCTTTGGCCCATGGCATAACAAGCACTTCCACCGCCATCCTCCGCATCTCACATAATCATCTTTGATCCTCGTTGATCATTCATTTTTCCCTTGCTTCACTTGCAAGTTACCACATTCACTAGCTCCTTGTCTCATTGCTAGGCATATCATAATGATTTAAGACATAAGTGGTGAGATCGGAGGCTTAGAAGTATGAAATTTGGCCTTTAAAACTCAAAAATCAACTTTAGGATGAAAATAGGGCCACGCATTCGTGCACTCCACGCGCACGCGTGGATGGCCATAAAACTCATCGACGCGCAAGCGTCATACACGCGGACGCACCGATTGAAAAATAGCCAAACGACGCGCAAGCGTCAGCCACGCGTACGCGTGGGTGCTCTTGCGCCACAGGCACAAAACTAGCACAACTCTGGCACAACTCTCAGGAAAATAGCTGGGCATTTGGTGCAGCACATCGACGCGCCCGTGCACCCCACGCGCATGCGTAGATGGTGCTTTCTTGAAGAACAGCACGTACGCGCCAAAATCTCAACATTTTTACTTATGAAACTCGAAATCAAAGCTGGACATTCGAAGAGCAAAACGTAGCTTACCTCAAGATTGATTGTATGGGTTTTGTAGAGCTCTCCGTGGTGAACGTGTGGCCGCAAACGGTGCGGCAATCGGAGCTCTAGATCAAAAGTTATGGTGGTTTGAAGATCAAATGAAAGAAAGAACTTGAGAGAGTGTTCTTCCCTCCATGGCCTCCATTTCAGCGTGTTTCTTGAGTGTAGTGAGGAGAGAGAGTGCTGAAATGAGTGTATTAGGTTTAGTTTAGTTGGGCCAAGGGCCCAGTTTGGGTCCGGTTGGCCCGGTTTGGTCCGTTCGGTCCAATCTTGGTCCGATTTCTATAAAATTGGTACCGAAATTCTCGTCTCAATCTCCTCTATCATCTTTAGCCATAAAAATCACATTTTTGACTTTCTAGAATAAATTCTCATTTATGGGTTAATTAGTCGTTAATTAACCGGGTTTTATATTTTACCCACCTAATTGGGAATTTTTCCCACAAAATTCAAATTCAATTACCTGAGAATAAGTGCGGATAATCCAATCGCATCTCCGACTCAAGTTCGCAAGTGTGTTCCTCAACACCGCCTCGACTCCATGCCACTTTGACTAATGAAACCTCTTTTCCACGCAACCGTTTGATACTAGCATCATCAATTCTAACTGGAGCCACTGAAAGCGTCAAATCTTCCCTTAACTGAACCGATTCAGGTTCTAACACATGGCTAGCATCAGGAGTGTACTTCCGAAGCTGCGACACGTGAAACATGTCGTGCAGGTCCGAAAGATAAGGTGGTAGAGCCATCTGATATGCCACCGGTCCAACCCTTTCCAGGATCTGAAATGGACCGATGTACCGAGGATTCAACTTCTTTGCTTTAATCGCCCTACCTACTCCCGTGGTTAGAGTAACCTTAAGGAAAACATGATCTCCTTCCTCAAATTCCAAGGACTTCCGCCTCTAATCAGCGTAACTCTTCTGGCAACTCTGCGCCGTAAGCATCCTATCTCAGATTTTCTTGACTTGTTCAGTGGTCTCAGCTATCATCTCCGGCCCCAACAATCCTTTCTCTCCAGCTTCATACCAACATAGCAGAGATTGACATTTTCTCCCATACAAAGCCTCATACGGAGCCATTCCGATACTCGCATGGTAACTATTATTGTATGCAAACTCCACTAACGGCATATATCGATCCCAACTCGCCGGCTGGTCCAGAACACAAGCTCTCAACATATCCTCTAGTGTTTGGATCGTCCTCTCGGATTAACCATCTGTTTGAGGATGGTAAGCCATACTCAAGCTTAGTCGGATTCCGAAAGCTTTCTGAAATGCACCCCAAAACCTCGAAATGAAGCGAGGATCTCTATCAGAGATTATAGTAGCCGGTGAAGTCTCACAATCTCCTTTATGTACAACCGTGCTAGTTCCTCAAGGGTGTAAGTCATCCGAATGGGTAAAAAGTGGGCTGATTTCATTAGTCGGTCCACAATCACCCAGATAGCATCAAAACCAGTCCTAGTCCTTGGCAATCCTGACACAAAGTCTATTGCAATACTTTCCCACTCCCATTGCTGAACCTCTAAAGGTTGCAACATTCCGGAAGGTCTTTGATGTTCAATCTTTACCTTTTGACAGATTAAGCACTTTGAAACATATTCCGCCACATCATTCTTCATACCCGGCCACCAAAACATCGCCTTTAAATCATGGTACATCTTAGTACTTCCCGGGTGAATGGAGAATCCGCTTTTGTGTGCCTCCTTTAAGATATCTTGCCTCAAAGTGCCAATATCTAGCACAATGATCTTACCTTTGAATCCCCATAACCCATCTTTTTCTTCCGACACTCTCCACTGTTTTCCTTGCTCAATAGCCGGTAACACCTTCCATAATGCTTCATCATTCTCATGGGTCTTTAGGAGTTCGGACTTAAAGTCACTTGAGATTTCTAATCGGCTCAAACACAAAGTTCCAGATACTTCTTGAGCACCAATTTTTAGACTCTCGAATCCCTTGAGCAACTTCTCTTCTTGAAGCATCATCCAATCCGCATATAACGACTTCTGACTTAACGCATCCGCCACTACATTCGCCTTTCCCGGATGGTAATTCAACTCAAAATCGTAGTCTTTCAATAATTCCATCTACCTTCTCTGCCTCATATTAAGCTCTTTCTGATCAAAGAGATATTTCAAGCTCTTGTGATCGGAGAAGACTTGGAACTTAACCCCATAGAGATAATGCCTCCACACCTTCAAGGCAAACACGACCACAGCGAGTTCCAAATCATGTGTAGGGTAACTAACTTCATGAGGTCTCAACTGTCGTGAGGCATACGCGACCACATTATGATGCTGCATCAGCACGCATCCTAGACCCTTTAATGAGGCATCACAGTACACCTCAAAAGGCTCGTTCGGCTCAGGTAACACTAACACAGGTGCAATGGTCAAATTTTTCTTCAATGCCTGAAAGCTCTCCTTGGACTCAGGAGTCCAAACAAACGGAGTGTCTTTGCGGGTTAACTTTGTCAATGGCAAGGCTAATTGTGAAAAGCCTTTGATGAACCTTCGATAATAGCCAGATAAGCCCAGAAAACTCCTTATCTCAGTTACTGTGATTGGTTGCTTCTAATCTATCACAGCCTCCACCTTAGCTGGATCTACAGCTATCCCCTTCTTACTCACCACGTGACCCAAAAACTTCACCTCACTCTTCCAAAACTCACACTTAGATAGTTTCGCATAGAGTTTCTTCTCCTTTAGGATCTGCAACACGATCCTCAAGTGTTCTGCATGCTCTTCTTCAGTCTTGGAATAAATTAGTATGTCGTCAATGAAGACAACAACGAATTTATCCAGAAACGGACGGAACACTATGTTTATATAATCCATGAATACTGCATGAGCATTTGTCAACCCAAAAGACATTACAGTGTACTCGTAATGACCATAACGAGTCCTGAAAGCGGTCTTAGGGATATCCTCTCCCCTCACCCTTATCTGGTGATAACCAGATCGCAAATCGATCTTGGAGAAAACCCCAGCTCCTTGTAACTGATCCATGAGATCATCAATCCTCGGTAACGGGTACTTATTCGTTATCGTGACCTTGTTCAGCTGCCTATAATCCACATAGAGCCGCATACTCCCGTCCCTCTTCTTTACCAGTAACATTGGCGCACCCCACGGTGAAACACTTGGTCGAATAAAATTCTTACCCAACAGATCCTCTAACTGAGACTTTAGCTTGGCCATCTCTAACGATGACATTCTATAAGGAGCACTTGAGATTGGTCCCACCCCAGGCACCAATTCAATAGCAAACTCGACCTCTCGGTTAGGTGGAAATTCATCAATATCATCAGGAAACACCTCCGGAAACTCACGCACCACTGGAATCTATTCCAACCTTTGTTCATCACCCGAAACACCCGCGGTTAACAACAGGATACCCTGACATTCGATTCCGAAGCAGTTCACCATCATCGAATTCAAGTAACAATCATTCACCACGACCGGCCCTTATGTATCTTCCGGCATAAAGTATACCGACTTTGTAGAACAATCAAGCAGGGCATGGTTCTCAGATAACCAGTCCAATCCCAAGATAAGATCAAGACCGATCATCGGTAAGCAGATTAAATTATGGACAAAATCACGCTGCTTGAACCTAAACGAAACTTTCGGGCATCCTAGCCTAGTTACCATGGCTTCATGGGTAGCATTATACACTTTTAGGTCATAACCTAAAGTTACGATCTTTAATCCTAACTCATGGGCTTTCTCAAATGCAATGAATGAATGCGATGCTCCCGAATCAAATAAAGCATTCAAAGTTTGACCAGCCATTTCACAGTTACCTCGGATAAGTGCCTTAGATCCCTCAGCACCTATAGTTGAAGTGGTGAACACCCGACCAGTCTACTGCGCCTTCCCGGCACCTTATTTCTGCTTCTCCAGACAGTTTGGGACCTTATGTCCCACCTTACCACAGTAATAGCACAAGCCCCACCCGGCCTTGCACGGGGCTCCCGGATGGTGACTTCCACACCTAGCACAAGCTTGCTCATTCTGAGGCTGCTTTCCAAACCTTTTCCCTCGGGAGTTGTTGTTGTTGGGGCTCCTAAAAGAACCTCCCCTCTTGAAAGGTGGACCTCTAGGTGCAAAGCTCTTCCCTCGGTTCTGTGGGAATGATCCTTTGTGACTCCCTCTCTCAGCAGCTGCCTTCTTCACACACTCTTCAGCAACCCTACACTTGTTCACCAACACAGCGAAAGTTCTGATCTGAATTGGTCCCTGAGCTCCATTTCTGTCGTTGCCATGGTTGTTCATCTGTTGACCAAGAGCCTCAGCAGTGGCTTGCATAGCAGTAGCCATGTTCTCCAACGTAGTCATAAAGTTCACCGGGTCGTTAGGGTTAATCTCTGGCATACGAGCATTCGTATGACCTCTCCCACAGCCTCTACTGCGTCCACGAGGCGCCATCTGGTTCCTATACACACCAAACATTCGATATTAAGTTGATCAGTCTCAATATCGGAAGTCTAGTGCTTCAAAGTCCCAAATGTATGCTCATGAACGTTTATGCCAATTACATCAAGTAGATATACTAATAGCACTTAACACACATACAGAGAATGCACAGAAGTATAGTCAGTCCGTCCCTCAGGCTCTACAGGAACGAACTGCTCTGATACCATAATGTAACACCCTACCATACAGAGTCTTATGCTTAAGTCATAATTCCGAGATGGCAAGGTATTACGACCTCTAGAATTAAAATTTAGTACGTATAGTAGTATGAATGATTTATTATAACTATGAGCCTTTGTAGAAAAAGGGGTAAACAAAAAAAACCGTAACTCAAAAGCGCAACACTCCGATCGATAACGTAACGAACAGGGATAAGCTAACGCGAGATTATATATATACAAAAGAGTGTCAAAAACAGGAATATCAAAACTCAAATCCGGATGCGAAGATAACCGGTCCGAGCATAGTAATATATACATATAATAAAATAAGGAAACCCCAAAGGGACACAAAAATAGAGAACCTAGTCTCCAAAATCCCCTTTAAGAGGAGTCATCACAGTTTGTATTATTCAATGGAGATAAAAGTATCTAAGAAAAATCATAAAATCAAAACCGAGTCCCGAGAACAAGGATCTTCGCTAATCCAAAAGTCTCCAGCATGCCTCAACGAGAAGCCTCGCGTCCTGCATCTGAAAATCACAAAATCCGCATGGGTGAGAACCAGAGGTCCCCAGCATGGTAACAGTTCCCCATATATAACATGTCATAATAGAGGAAAGCCGAAGGCAATCCTAGGACTTCCTCCAGATAATATCAAAGCTTATAAACAAGCTAAACCATAAGTGGCAACTGACTAAAGATCCTTCAGTCTAACTAATACTTTCCTTTCCAATTCCTTCAGACCTCCCAACCACCAGCAGGAGTATAATGTAGCAAACATAGCTAAATTAAACTAGAGATATACAAATAGGAACAGATAAGGCATTTAGACAATTAACAAGTAATATGCAGTCAAATAGGCAATCTCAAACAATTCATATAGTATGCATATGATGAATGCCTATCCCTAATGGCTGATGATATCATCTGTCGGTTATAGAGCCAACCCAACAAGTCCTGGTAGCTAACCATTGGACTGTCCCTCTGTCGTGTCTCCCCAACTCGAGTTATACTCAACAAATCGTGATCATAATCATGATCTATATCCATCACCCTCACTGGTGAATATTTATGGCCACAAAACTCATCGACACGCAAGCGTCAAACGCGTGGACACGCGGATTGGAAAATAGCCAAACGACGCGCAAGCGTCAGCCACGCGTACGCGTTGGTGCTCTTGCGCCCCAGGCACAAAACTAGCACAACTCTGGCACAACTCTCAGGAAAATAGCTAGGCATTTGGTACAGCGCATCGATGCGCCCGCGCACACCACGCGCACGCGTGGATGGTGCTTTCTTGAAAATGTTTTGCGGCGGTTACGAACCACTGCTGCTTTCCAGGGCTAATTTGGGAAACTTTTCCGGTAGTTAGTTAACCGCCACTCTTTATTTTTGTTTAAAAAGTTGATTTTGCAGCATTCAACGGTAACCGCCGCTAAAGGTAATTTTTTTTCATTTAAATACTTTATTTAAATTTTGGGTTCATATGACAATCAATATTTATGAAATCTTTTAATTTAAAAACGTTGCGTATTAATTTACCTGATTATGTTTGCAATTACAATAAAAAAAACATACTTGACGTAAAATACAATCTAAGATATTCCAAATGATCCATATATATAGATGACAAAATAACATAGTTAATAACAATTTGTTCTCAAAGTGCACTGTTCATAAAGGAATAAAAAAATTAAATTCTTAAAAGATCTCTATTGTGCTCCACTCCCCAAAGAATTCAGCTGTGCATCAATTTCAGGTGGCAAAGTGTCTCCTTGCTGTTGGATTATGTATTTTACCAGATTCTCCATGGTCTGTCTCTTTGCCTTTTTTTTGTTGCCTCTGCCTTATGTTATGTTGCTGCTGCCTTCAATTCTATAATCTCCGCCTTTTGTTCTGCTACTGCTGCCTTCAATTCTGTAATCTCCCTCTGATACTCCTCAATTTGCACTCCAAAATTCGATTGTTATGTAGTGTTATGAATAATTTTGGTTGGACATGGTCCAAAACCTAACCCCCGAACTCGTCCTGAATACTCCTTTCCAAGAACTTGCGCAAGCGAATCAATAAGTGAAATCTCCTTCAAGGAACCATCTTGGCTCTCGATAATTGCAATCGCTTCCTACAGACATACCAGAGTTTGGTTATTGTGATTTTGAAGTTAGCAACATGAATAGAGCAAGAGATGTAAATCATTCTTAGCCAATACTTACTCCAATAACATGCGCATCATCGTTCATATACAAGCCATCCCTTTTTTTATGAGTCACAATAAACATCTCTCCTCTACTAATGCGCCTTCGCTGTTTCTTCTCCTATAATCACATTAAATATTTACACAATCATACATGTTACAAAAGAATATCATAAACCACAAAAAATGTATGAAAGATAATACACACACAATTACTTCTTCATCCCTTAGCCTCGCCGTTGTCTTAGAGCCCCCAGTATGTGTATAAAGTTGCTTCGACCGATTTAGAACATTTTATCTACACTTTTTCTATAAATAAAGACACAAATACAATTGATCATGCAAAGAATTTTAGAAAGTAATGACCCCTTAATAGTGCCCCATTTTTTTTAGGGTTAGAAACTTATTTGACTAGTTTTTTGGCTTTTTAATTCTATCACTTTCAATCAATTGTTTTATTCAGTTGTTCAAAATGTTTAGAATTGCAACACTAAATGGAGTATGAATTCAATGTTACTTACCTTCGTAGATTCCTTGAAACGATAGTTAACGAACCATTTCCACTGCTGTGCATTTATTCCTGATGGATTCCGCTTAGGATTTTCTTCAAAACTCTTTCTCTCGTCATAACACTTGTGATATAAGTTGTTTCGTGCTTCCTTCTAGATTTTTCCTAGCCTTTGAATCATTACCTTTTTTTCCCATGGTCATCCTCCTCATACAGAAAGGTCCGCTAAAAATTTGAGAAATAATGCAATGCATGTCAACAAAGGGAAAAATAAGGAATTTAATCTTATTTTTCATAAAATAATAAGCTACGAAATTTAATATTATACCTTGATTGTGTCGTATGCGTGTTCCTTCAAATCATTGTCCATTGTCTTCCAACTCTCTTCATTAATGGGAAAATGTTGAACGTTAGCACCCAAACTCCCTAGAAACCTACTTAATAATCCTGTTGCCTGACCGATCGCTTGTATCTCTGTATTAAACTCCAGAATAATTTGTCTACCAGGAGGAAGTACTATAGCATCCTTGATGCTCAAATTCATGGTTCTTGTGACGCCACCTTCTAAGAAACAAATTACAAGGTTTAGTTGCATGGTCGTTGCTTAAAAATTATATAGAATACCAAAGTCGTCCAATTATAATTAAATAATCTAGACTGCAGAAAAAATATTTAACGCTTACTACAACACTCCAATAATCCGTATCCTTGCTTTTATTGGGCTTGTTACGGCGTACAGCTTTTTCTGCGGCATATAAGTTATCAACATGATCATCCCATGACTCAACCTCATCAGCCTCAGGATCATAATCTTCATCCTCTGAAGATATTTGGGCAGGCTCAGCAACATTTTTAGTCTTTGTGAATCGTGCAGAAGCTTTAGCGGCATCTTTCTGAGTTGATGGTGCTAGCCGTGTCTCAATACGCAGTGGACAGAATGAAGTATTTTTTTCAAATGTCTGAGCACTGATATTTTGAGTGTTGTCAGTAGTGCCGGCATCGAGGATACAGTTGTACCACGGTTTCCTAGGCATATTTTCAAACCTTCACACAAACTAATGACATTTATTAGAGAGTAGAATCTACCAAAAAACCAATAATAAAATGGGAATAATTTTAAAATTTTAATGTAACTAAACAATTTACATGCCTAAACTAAAAATCACATGTATCATGAAAAATTGTGTTTATATTATTTCTTTGTAGTGATGCCCACTGAATTGAGTTCATAATTGAAAAAGAAAGTTGCAACAAAATACCACGATATTTGGATATTTTATTGTCATAGGAGGTGTTATGGACTCAACAAACAAAGCATCAACATTTTTAGGGACACTTTAATGGGTTAATTAGTTTAAGGTCTAATTATGTGGACACAGTAGCTTCTTGATTATATAAACATCAGAAGCTTCAAATTCTCAGTTGCAAATTTTCCCCTGGGAAATTTTCAACAACTTGTTAAACTGGGGTACTATTTTAATCTTTATAAGACATGGATGCATGTAATGATGAAGCTATGAAGAAGTTTCAGTCCCTTCTGGAAACATATATGCATATTCAGTTCCAAACTTTGCTTGCATAATATTGTTCTGTTTCATGTTTTATGATCTTACTACTGATTTGATCTAATGTTACTGACACAATACATACAATACCTTCTTGTTGCAGTGGATGAACAACACAAGAACACATTCCTGGTTTTGTTCTTCAGTCTCTCAGTTTTTATTGATTTTAGTAGATCTAATATTTCAATGTGTTGAGAAATGAGAATGAGAATGGCAATGGAACAGAGAAATCTGTACAAGCTAAATCTATGATGATCATAAATATGTTTAGATAACAAGTTTATATATTGTTTTTTTTCTGTTACTTTAGTCCTAATAAAATAAATTATTATAAATGATATATTTTTACCGAAAAGTTTGTTCCTTTAGCACATAATTTTACTTGGGTAAGAAGCCTTTGTTCACCTTGTTTTAGGTATGTCAGAAGAAAGAACCATTATAAACAAGTGAACATAGTTTCGTGGTTCATTAAATCTGAAAAAGGTTTGTACTTAAGCTCTGAAAGCTTGTTTATAATGCAGAATATGCACTAGGGTTATCCAAGAGAAACATAAGTACGTTTTCTCAAAGCAAGGGATGTTAATGTTCCCAAAGCACAATTTTCTTGATCGGATTTTGAGAAAATTAACTAAGGTTCTCGCTGAACTTGTTGAAAAAGCTTCTATTCTAGTTCTTTACTATTCGTAAATAAGTCTTAAATTAAATATAAATTTACATGAGTTTTACAATAAACTAAATCATAAATGAAAAACATAAATCATAACATGCATAACTCTTACAGAACCTTAACTAAAGGGAAAGAAAGAGATTAAAAAAAAAAGATGAAAGGTTTTTATGAACTATTTAAATAGTCTCTATTCTTGTTTTGTCTAAATTCACATGACAAAATTACGATAAGAATTGTTGTGTCTCTCCCATACAAATACACTTTTTAAAGAAGAAAGAAGAAAATAAAGAGAAAAAGTCATAAGTTTTCATGGATATAAGTTCTCTCTACTTCTTTATTTTAGTAGCTGTCACGAATAATTCTATATTATCATTGTGAAAACTTAAGCTTTAAAAATTTACAATGGATCAGAAAAATAGAGAGAATGGAGATAGAGAGAAAAAATCTGTTATGAAATATTTTTTTACTGAACAATAACAAAAAATCACAATGTTGGTTCTCTATAATCTTCTAATTATATGTTGTGTTGTAATTTATGTAACTCTAATTAAGTTGATTGACTAGTATCTCTACTAACAATAATTAAACTACAATAAGTTAACAGTTAACTAATTCTATTGTGTACTAATAACTTACTATAAATAGCAGCATAAAGAATAGTGGGTTTGACATTAGAAGATAAAATTCTTGAATAGAAGATGAGAGGATAATTTATACCCTTTTTGGCATTATTTTTACATAGTTTTTAGTATGTTTTTATTACTTTTTATTATATTTTTATTAGTTTTTATTCAAAAATCATATTTCTGGATTTTACTATGAGTTTGTATATTTTTCTGTGATTTCAGGTATTTTCTGGCTGAAATTGAGGGACCTGAGCAAAAATCTGATTCAGAGGCTGAAAAAGGACTGCGAATTCTTTTGGATTCTGACCTCCCTACATTCCAAGTGGGTTTTCTGGAGCTACAGAAGCCCAATTAGCACGCTCTCAATTGAGTTGGAAAGTAGACATTCTGGGCTTTCCAGAAATATATAATAGTCCATACTTTGCCTGAGATTTGATGGCCCAAACTGGCGTTCAAAGTCAGCCTAAAATATCTTAGCGTAAAACGCCCAAACTGGCACCAGAATTGGAGTTAAATGCTCAAACTGGCACCAAAGCTGGCGTTTAACTCCAAGAACAGCCTAAGCATGAAAAAGCTTCATTGCTCAGCCCAAGCACACATCAAGTGGGCCCCGGAAGTGGATTTCTGTACTATCTGCACTTAGTTACTCATTTTCTGTAAACCCTAGTTACTAGTTTAGTATAAAAACTACTTTTAGAAATTTATTTTAGAGTTTTTTGATCAATCAAATACTATCATCTATTGTACACGTTTGGAGGCTGGCCTCACAGCCATGCCTAGACCTTTCACTATAGTATGATTGTAAATCTTACCAAACATTCTACTTGAGAATTTTATTCTTATTAGATGTAACTTTTAAACTAATACTTTAAGAAATGAAATAATATTTAAGAATAAAAAAGAGGTGATTTGGAAGTTTTCAACATGGTCAACACCATACTTAAAGTGGCTCTACGACCATGATACTTTCTACTAGTTTTAGATATAAGTTTTGTTAGTGTCAACACTGTAACCTGCAGCTTTCATTATATCTAGTTGTTGAACATTTTTCCTTATCGGATACATTATAGAAATGCCAAATTAGATAATTTCAGAGGGTCCAATATTTTTTAAACAAGAGAATTAATCAATTTGTTAAAAAAATTATACAAAAAAGATTATTTTCTTTTAATTATCTTTTGAACTCCACTCATGTTATTGAGTTGCATTATTTTAATATGTTACCTTAAAATTGGTTTGCTAATCAAGATGTTTACCAAAATTGGCTCGTATCCACTTCTCCAAACTTGGTAACAAATTAAAGACCATAATCAGTAGGAACTTAACAAGAATGAGTTTTTAAAAGTTTTTTAAAAGAGTTTTCTCGATCATGTTACATAAAATTTTAAATGAGTTTTTTTAGTTCAAAGAAAGAAATCATCTTTAAAAGATAAAAAATAAGTGAGTTTTACCATTAAATCAATAAAATCAAAAGTGACATTTATTTTCAATTATTAATCTAAAGGGAAAAACATTCACTTTATCTTGCAGAGTGAGATCTTAATTCAAAAAATAATATGTTCTCTTATTCAACACATTTATATATTTTCTACTGCTGTATTTTTTTTATTTCTGTGTTCTTCAATACAACATACTTCAACAAGCACAAAAATAAAGCAGATAACAAAGGAAAAAATGTATAGCTGAGACAAAGAGTTAAACTTGCCTAATAGCTATCCAGAATTCACCACTAGCTTTTCCTACAACAACTTGCACCCACACCCAGATCAGCCCCACTTGTCACCAATGCACCAAGACTCCAATATAGTATCCATGTAGCAGAGCAGATGAAGATGTCAACAGCATATGCACGATCAGAAATACATTAAGAGAGAGTGCAACAATAAACAAAATTGAAAGAGAAAAGAGCATGAAATTCTCACCACAAATGCAGTGGAACAGTGATGTAAAGAAGGAACAGAGCCGCCCAAAATTACTAAAAGGGAAGCACGGTCACACCCTTCGAAAGAATAGCACCACCATAGAGCAGCAGCAAGACATGTACCAATGCACCCCAACTCCAATTTTATATTTACATAGTAGAGGAAAAGTTCAAAATCGGAGCAAAATTAATCAGAAACATATACATAGAGCAAAACCACAAATAAAATTTAATTAAAAATACACAAAAACTCACCACAAAATGCGAAACCAACTTATGGCTGATGAGGAACAAACAGCAAAAGGGTACAGCGGAGCAGATAGCGGAGATTGTGGCGGAAGAGCACGCCGAGGGTGGTAGGGCTGTGGCCCCAACAGACGGCGTGTGAATATGCAGTGAATGGGGTTTGACTTAGGTTAAGATTTTAGGTAAACTAGTGGTAGTTAAGGGTAATTTATGTTGGTGAAACTAAAATAAAAAAAATTGGGATTATTTCAAAATCACACCGTAGTATTAGACCTGATTTGTACTGGTAAAATAGTCCAAACTTTTGACCATTATATTAGTTTAAAATTTAAATTGATCCGTAAGCATCACCATGTTAATGCATTTTAAATAGTGAACTATTTTGCAAATAATGTTAAACTTCTATTAATAGGAATTGAGTTGTAATTTTGTTATGTTTATAATTTAAATTTCTTTATCTTTTGAGTAAATTAATTTAAAATGTAAAATTTTTTTTTTACTTAACAAACAAATTTAAAACTACTTCTTAAATGACATTAGGATATTATAATTCGGTTGAAATAGATATTTTATTTCACTTGAATTTCAAATTAAATTTGAACAGTTATAATTTTTTATTGATCAAAGGTAATATAAATATTTCTATTCTCTTTTTCGAACACAGACAATATCTTATTTTGAATTCTTCTTCTCGGATATCGTTCTCTAGAACCATTATCTACACCTTTTCATTTATTTATTTTTTAATTTATTGTCACATTCACCCAAGTCTTTGTTTTAGTACTCAACTCTATTCATTCCTTCATGTGCAACCATTGATCTTTACTCCAACCTTATGCAAAATATCTTTATATAAAAAAAAAAATCATTTTTCGCCATTTATGTTTTTTGTTTTCATGACCCATTTGAATTCGCTTTGCATATCTTGTTCAGGATTTCTCAAAATATTGGATTTACAAATTTTTTGTATTCTAACTAATTACTAGAAACAAAACACGTATGACGATTACGTTTATGTCTATTTTTTTATAAGCCATTCTAATTTTATTCAGTATATAAGTAAATGCTTTTAACTGTAATTTTTACCTCATACGTTAATTTTTACAAGTTAAAATTTTATCTATCAAGAAATTTATAATTTTTTATATGTACTTACAATTAGTACTTTAGTAATGATTTTTGTCCTTAATAAATTATTATTTGTGTAACTGAATTTTTCAGTCTTGCACACTACATTTAAAATAAACACGGACGCCTTTGTCGGAGCTCTGGAAGTCAACATCGTACCATGGTGGATGACATCCCTAAAGATTTGTACATATTTTCTAACTCTGAAGTCCTAGAAGATGAGCGACATATCAATGAGTGTGCAGCAGTCATACCTCCCCGATCTGATAGGGAAAAGCGTGTGGCCAGAGATGCGCATCCTTCGGATCCAGAAAGATGCAGAATAATCTCACAAGCACCCTGACTTGAAGCATCAGGGCTAAGAAATCCCGCAGAGATCATGGGACTTGTCCACGGACATCATGGCCGGTTGGAACAAGTGGAACAGGTTCTAAAACGACAACGAGGATCTGAAAGAATCCTAAGAAGGGAAGTACGACGACAAGGGAGATTAGAAGAAAAGCTGTTAAACCCGAAATCCGACTTAGTTGACTTTACCAACCAAAGAATTAACTTTGCCATGCATTCTGATCTCAATAAAGTTCAGGAAAAATACAAAGACTTTTTAGATTGAATTTATTTGTAATTTTTTGAATTCAGATATATCATTATCTTTTCTTGTATATTTATGATTGACTGCAAATATACAAGATCTTATAGTACACGAGGTTATTTAATTATAATAATTTGTTCACATCGTTAAACAATAATTTTAATTTTTCTAATTAATTTGATTAAACCTAAAATTAATCGAACGCTACTATAACGGTTTAACTTATTTAAGAATAGAGAAAATAATTAAAAACCATAACTTAGGAGGATTTTATATTTTTTCTTCCATTTAATTATGTTAAGTCCTTGTGAAACGATGCAACGCGTGGTTAAGTCATCCTGTCCTCACTGGTCCTTGTTGAGGATTTATACTAAACATTGGTAATCTAAATTTGTTATGGTCAACATAATGATTATACACAAAATACTTACTAGTGTTGTATTTAGCTCGACTTAGCTTAGAAATCAGATTAATTTTATTTTATATTGAACCAAATCTTGTCAATTTCAATTTTAAAAAAAAATAAGTTTCATATTTTGAAAAATTCATAACAAACCATATCTGATCATTTGGTTTTAAATTTTAAATTTTAAATTAAGTTTTGTAAACGATAACATTGCTACTTTTTCTAACAATCTATAATTGATGAAATCTATTTAAAAGGTACATAGTCACTGTTGCCACCGAACCATTTTTTTAGCTGTGCACAAACTAATTTTCCTATATTCTTTAATCATGATATTAACATGTGGTTAAAATATCATCTATATTTTCTTAAAATTGCATGTCAACCAAATCTAAACTGTTATAAAAATTTGGATTTCTTAAGCCTATATAAAGATTTGTATGCTGCCAACTATCAAAATTCTCAACTTGCAATGTGAAAGGTGTCAGGTTAGTTTTTCACCATACCTATCATTAATAACTTAAGAATTAATGTATTGAATATTGATAAACCACTATTTTATGGTTTATCTTGTGCTCAATTGAGTGATTTTTATCAATTCTTTCATACACTTGTTCATACTAATTAAAAGGTTTTATATTTTCCTTCCTAATCTTGTGCTATGATTGAAAACATGTTTCCTAGGGCCTTTAAATTGCTAATTTTAATCCTCTCTTATTACCATTTGATGCCTTGATATGTGTGTTAAGTGATTTCAGGATTTATAGGGTAGGAATGGCTAAGAGGATAGAAAGGAAGCATGCAAAAATGGAAGGAATACAAGAAACTGAAGGAACTGCTAAAGCTATCCAGCCTGACCTCCTGGTACTAAATCGACCATAACTTGAGCTATAGAGGTCCAAATGATGCGGTTCCAGTTGCGTTGGAAAGCTAACATCCGGGGCTTCGTAACAATATATAATTTATCATAGATTCCTAATAAACCATTATTTTATGATTTATATTATGTTTAATTGAGTGGTTTTATCAAGTCTTTACCTACTTATTCATATGATCTGCATGATTTTACAATTCCTTCCTAGTTGAGTTCTATGGTTGAAAACTTACTTCCTAGAAACCTTTAATTACTGTATTTTAATTCTCCTTTATCCCATTCAATGCCGTGATCCGTGTGTTAAGTGTTTCAGGCTTCATTGGGCAGGAATGTCTTAGAGAATGGAGAGGAAGTTTGCAAAAATGGAAGGAACACAAGAAACCAAGGAGATGACCAGCGAACACTGACGCGAGCGCATGGCTCACGCGAGCGTGTGAAATGAAGAAATCGTAGCGACGCGAATGTGTGCCTGACGCGTACACGTGGATAGGAGTCTGCACGAATGACGCGAACACATGAACGATGCGCTCGCGTGACAAGAAAAATTGCTGAACGACGCGAACGCGTGGACGACGTGTACGCGTGACCTGCGCAATCTACAAAATTAATAGAAAATGCTGGGGGCAATTTCGAGCCGTGTTTTAACCTAGTTTTCGGCCCAGAAACACAAACTAAAGCTAGGGAACATGCAGAGACTCAATACGCATTCACACATATTCAGATACATTGATATTAGGATTACTTTTAGTTTTAGATCTGAATGGAGATTAGCTTTACATTGATAGTTTATGCTTTTGCTTTGGATTTTGGATGTTGAAGAGTCATTACCTCCGTTGAAGACATTACTTTAGTTTGTTTCCTTATTCCTTTACTCCTTTCAGTTGATCATTGACCCTATTTAAATAAGTATGTTACATTTTGGATTTATTAATATATAGAGTTACTTTTACTTTTAATTAATTTTAATTCTCTATTTTATTTTATTTAATTTATTATGTTTTCTTATATTTTTATGAGTATTAAATCCATGTCAATGGATTAGATTTTCTACTTGACATGGGAGTTGATTAAAAAGAGACACTTGAGTTGGAATGATCAAGTGCTTAGTTAAATTGGACGTTGTTGGCTAATTCTGTATCTACTAACGCTAGACCTTCCCAAGGGAGAGGACTAGGATTTGCGGATAAGAGTTAGCTCAATCACTTGACTTTCCTTTATTCAGTAAGGGTTAACTAAGTGAAAACAACAACATCTTTACACTACACTTGAGAAGATTCCAACAAGGATAGAACTTCCAATTAATCATTCCCCCAGTCAAGGCCTTTTAATATTAATAATAATTCTTAGTTTATTTCTTTAACTTACAGTTATTTTAAATTGCTCATTATCCAACTCAAACTTTCTTGATAATTACTGATTAATAAATTAGCACCCTTTTCTGCAACTCGTTGGGAGACGACCTGGGACTCATACTCCTAGTATTTTTATTTCTAAAATTTGTGACAAATTTTCTAAATTGACAAGGCGGACCTTAGCTGATTAAGAACTATACTCATGACGTATTCTATAAGTTATTTCTTAATTAGACAACTTTTGCCTGCTGTTCAATTTTTGGCGCCGTTGCCGGGGAGTTCCAATAGTGTGCTAGATTATTAATTAGTGTACATATTTTATTTTATTTGCATATTTTATTTTTATTTTTGTTACCATGAGCTATATTTTTTCTACTTGAATGACGCATTCATTGCCTGATTCGAGCTTAGCCGCTTTTGATCCTGAAATTGAAAGAACTCTTTCACGTATTAGGCGAGCTCGACGTCAGTTAGCCTCTGAGGGTGGTGAAGTGATTGTTATCGATTCACCAGTCTCATCTGAGGGCGAATATGAACTGCCATCTGAGAGCGAGACAAGCTCCTTTACTATTGATCCAGTTAATTCACGTGCAGGTAACATGGCAGAACCTAGGAGGATTACCGTCCAGGAAGCTGGAGCCCCAGATTTTACACTACAACCATATCAAGTGCGTCATCCAAATCTGGCTGCAGATTTTGAACTGAAGACTGCACTAATCAACTTGATGCCCAAGTTTCATGGCTTACCTGCTCAGGAGCCTATCAAGCACCTTGGGGATTTCCAGACTGCCTGTTCTACTGTTAGGCGTCATGGTGCAGATGAAACTTCTATTCTGTTAACCACCTTCCCGTTTTCTCTTGAGGGAAAGGCGAGGGAATGGTACTACGCTCAACCTGAAGCAACTGTTACTAACTGGGATACGCTCAAGAGAGAATTTTTGGAAAAATACTTTCCATCTGAAGTCACAGATAGACTGAGAAAAGAGATCTCCTGCATTGTTCAAGGTGACTCGGAGACTCTCTGTGAGTACTGAGAGCGTTTTAAGAACCTTCTAGACGTATGCCCCCATCACATGATTGACAGACTAGTGTTGATCAGCTACTTCACTCAAGGCATGAACCCCCAAGATAAGACTACACTGTATGGTGCTAGTAATGGTTCTATGAAAAAGTACAGGACCGTAGATGAAGCATGGCAACTGATCAACGACTTAGCTGAGTCCACTAGGAATCACAGGCAGAGGTGCAGCCACTCAAAAGCTGTTGCAGAGGTTTCCTCTGGCGTTGAAACTACTGCTCTTAGAGTATATGTGAAATGACCAACCTACTGAAACAGATGCAGTTAAATCAACAACAAGCACAACAAGCTCAGCCTCTCCCACCACAACACAGCCAACAGTTGGTTCCACAAAGAGTATGCGGGATCTGTGCTGATTATAGTCATTATACTGACGAATGTCCACAGCTCCAACAGGAAGACAACACTGTGGCAGCCACTCACAACTTCTATGACCGCCCAAATCAAGGATACAATCAACAAGGTGGTAACTATAACCAAGGTGGCAACTATAACCACGGATGGCAGGACAACTCCAACCAAGGTTGGAGAGATAATTCTAACCATAGTTGGAGGGAAAACTATAACAGAGGAGGCAGAGATAACAATGGAAACCAGAGGTGGAATAACAATAACAACAACAGACAGTAGAATCAGAACCAACCTTACAAAGCACCTCACCTAAGACAATCCCAAGGACCCTAGCACAACCAACAACAGGCTCCTTAGATCACTTATTCCAATTTCTCACCAAATGACGAGATGCTCCGTTCTCTTGCACAAGGACAACAAGACATGCAAACGCAGCTGAACTCTACTTTAAATGGTCTGACTGCCACTTTACAAGCTCTCGTCTCCCAGTTAGATTCATCACCTAATTCCACCAATCAACCTTCAAGCTCCAGTGGAATTCCTTCTCAACCCCTACCTAATCCTAAAGGTGGCATCAATGCCATCACTTTAAGGTTCGGAACCACATTGCAAGAGAGGAACCAGGAGGAGCCAAGCTCACCAGAACATGTCCCAGCTGAGGATGTGGTGGAAGTGGAAGAAGCTGAAGAGGAAGAGGACGTACAAAACATAGTTGAAGGAGAAGCAGCTCAACCACAGAATGAAACACCAAAGGATGCAGAAGCTGCAAGTAACGCCCTTCCTATCCCATTCCCACAACTTGCAAGGAAGCCAGGAAAGCAGATGGAACTTGACCCCAAAATGGTAGAAATATTCAAAAAGGTTGAGGTAACTATTTCCTTTTTTGATGTTATTCAGCAGGTACCTAAATATGCAAAGTTTCTAAAAGATTTATGCATATATAAAGATAAAATTAATGAATTAGAAACTATTCCTTTAGGTAGTTCTATATCTGCTTTAATTGGAGGTATACCTGAAAAATGTAGTGATCCAGGTCCATGTATGGTTAACTGTACCATAGGAGGTGTAATATTTTCTGACTGCATGTGCGATTTAGGAGCGTGTGTTAGTATAATGCCATTGTCTATATATGATACTTTGAGGCTCTGATAAACCCATATTTTATGATATATCTTGTGCTTAATTTGAGTGATTTATTCAATCCTTCACCCACTTATTCATATTAATTGCATGGTTTTACTTTCCCTTCCTTATTATGTGATGTATGTGAAAAACATGTTTTCTATGCTTAAAAATAATTATTTTGATTACCCTTTATTTCCATTCGATGCTGTGATTCGTGTGTTGAGTAGTTTCAGATCTTCTAAGGCAGGAATGACTTAAAGGATAGAAAGGAAACATACAAAAATGGAAGGAAAGCACAAAATGGAGTTTTTGAAGAAACTGGCATCCACGCGATCGCATGGGCGACGCGGCCGCATGCCAGCGCGAATCAACAGCGACGCGACCGCATGACTGACGCGATCGCGCGCCACAAGCAGAACACATATGACGCGGCCGCATGACTGAAGCGACCGCGTGACAAGAAAAACTCCGAATGATGCGACCGCGTGACTCACGCGGATGCGTGACAGCGGCCACGCACCAGAAATTGCAGAAAACGCTCATAGCAATTTCTGAAGCCCATTTTAGCCCAAATCCAAGTCCAGAAGGCATAGACCAGAGGTTATGAAGTGGGGGAACGCATCCATTCAAGGAGAGTCTCCAATTAGTTAGTTTTCCATGATTTAGATTTAGTTTTGAGAGGGAGATTCTCTCCTCTCTCTTTAGGATTAGGATTTAGATTTAAGATTTTATTCGCTTTCTGGATTATCTCTTTGCCAGGTTCAATATTCCTTTTTATTTTGTTCTCAATTTAATTATGAATTCTTCTATGTTACAGATTACTCTTTGAATTAATGTTATTTGAGGTATTTCAGTTTAATATTGCTTTCCTTTATTTATCTTACTTTTATCCCCAATCTGAAGATATTTTTATTTCAGTAGATTTACTTTTCCCCTTTTGGTCTTGTTTAAGAAATCAGTAACTCAGGAGTTATCAAACTCAACATGATTGATAATCGCTATCTTTACTAATTGAATTGAACTTCAATAATCCCAATCTTTCCTTAGGGATTAACTAGGATTTGAGGATCTAACTAATTAGTCACTTGACTTTCCTTTGCTCTAGCAAAGGTTAACTAAGTGGAATTAAGATTCAATTTTCATCATCATTGATAAGGATAACTAGGATATGACTTCTAATTTCTCATACCTTGCCAAAAGTGTGTTTTACAGTTATTTATTTAATTTACAGTCTTTTACTTACTTTAATTGCAATTTAAATCACTTGTTCCTCATCTTCAAAACCCCAATTTACAACCTTCATAACCAATAATAAGAACATACTTCCCTGCAGTTCCTTGAGAAGACGACCCGAGGTTTAAATACTCAGTTATCAATTTTAAAGGGGTTTGTTACTTGTGACAACCAAAGCGTTTGTCTGAAAGGAATTTTGTTGGTTTAGAAACTATACTTGCAACGAGGATTTATCTGCAAATTTCTAGACAACGCAAAAGTTCCTCTCATCAAAATGGCGCCGTTGCCGGGGAGCTGCAACTGTGTGCCTTATTATTGGTTATTGTAAATATTTTTATTTTACTTGTCTATTTGTTTTTATTTTTCCCTTTTATTTTTATTAGTCACTATGAATTCTTACCCCTCTCGCTTTGAGTTTGGTTCTAATATTGTTGAAAGGACTGAAAGTTATAACAGGAACATGCATCAAGGTCAAAGCAATCAAAGATGGATGGAGCCAAGAGGATCTGATCAACCTTTTATGTAGCAACACCCTCCAAGATATCATGGACAAAGACCATTCTACAATGCATACCAAGACAATAGACATGGTGGACAACCTTGTAGTTACCAACAAGCCCTACCCTATGCTTATAGGCCATCCTCTCAACACAACCTTGAACCACCACACTCACAAGCTCCTTTTCACCATTCGCCACCATATGATCCTCATTTACCCCAATTCCAATCCAATTACTCCCAAACACCACCACTTCCCAATGTACCACGTCCAAATCCATCACCCCGAGAATCAGAAGTTTGCCTCAAGGGAACAGTAGATCAACTTCAAACAACCCTTCATCAATTGGAGCAAGCAATAAGTCAATTATCTTCTAGACGTTCGAACATTCAAGGGCCTCTCAGAGCCCCATGTGGACAATCTAATGAAGGGCGTAGCATGAAGGAGATATTAGAAACACCAGTGGACAAGACAGAGCATGACTTCGTACTAGAACAAGTAGAGGAAGCTGTCATTATATAAGAAGAAGAGTTGGTTGAAGACTTAGGAGACGCTGAACTTCCATGGGAACCCAGAGCTGTGGAGAATTCTGTCAAGGACATTACAACTGATGCTAAGGAGGATAGTGTACAATCCCCAAGTAATGAACTTGCATCCGCGAGTGAATTCTCTGAGATCGAAGAATCTTCCCCAAGCGAGTATGAAGATGATACGGAGGTAGATTTCTCTCAACCTCCAGTTTATGACTTAAGTGACAAGGAAGACATAGAAGGATTTGATCAGGACATGGATACATTTGAAGAATCTTGCAAAGAAGTGAAGAATTTCACAGAAGAGCACAAGGGAGTAGAACTCACAGAACCACTGGAACCACCTATCCCAAGGCCATTACCACCCAATACAAGCTTCAAGTGTGTACAATCCTTAACCTTTAGCTTTATTTTTCCACTTGAATATGGTTTGCTTGAAACAGATGGCCAGCTTAGAGCTCTCTGCGGCTTTAAGAGTAAGAGGGAAATGGCTCGTGCTCAGAGCTAGTGCACAAAGTTCAATAAGGTTCCACGCTTCAACTTGAAGTGTGCGGATTGGCATCATGATCTATCAAATGGATCTCGGAAAACGTTTGGTTATTCTAGTGAGAATCTAATTTCTAAACCACCAGGATGGAACAATATAGATCAAGACGAAGGTGGATTTAAAAGCCAAGTTTGGGATCCTGGAATCTATTCTGATATTCGTCACCCCGGGAGCCTAAGAATCTATTTGAAGCTGCTCAGAAGCTTTACATGCCTAGTTTGGGACCTCGGAGGCTATTGGCATTCCAAGCATTGGTGGAGATTTATGGACGAGTTTAAGCATAAACTGCCATAGCAGGAAGCTCATCCAATGTCCAACTTAAGGACTTTATCTAAAAGTACTAGGTGGGAGACAACCCACTATGGTATGGTCGCTTATTTTTCAGTTTTATTTCATGTTATTTATTTTTATTTCCTTTTCAATTGAACCTGAATATTCTTCATTCGCATTGCATACTGCATAATTGCATACCAGTTAAAAAAAAGGTGTGCGACGCGACCGCATCATTCATGCGATCGCGTCAAGTTGCAAAAACACTTCCCACGCGTCCGCATCATTCACGCGGCCGCGTGATCTGGAGATCGGCGTAAACATCCAACGTCCAGAAAGTTAGGCTGGAATCGTGCGGCCATTGTGCATTTTGCACAAAACGCCCACGCGATCGCGTCACTTTAACAACATCAATCCCACGCAACAGCGTGAGCGACGTGATCGCGTCGCATGGATTACACAACATCCCAAAAGGAGACAGAGAGTTGCGCTGAAACGACGCTGGAATCGTGCGTTTAGCACAAGTTCTAGCGACGCGATCGCATGCCCCAGGCGATCGCGTCATTCACTCTTTTAGCTATTCCATGCGATCGCGCCACTCACGCGATCGCGTCAACCACCATTTCAGCCCAACCATGCGACCGCGTGCCCCACGCGATCGCGTGGATTCAAATTTATAACCCCCCCAGTCACGCGAACCCTACCATTTGCGTCCCCCCAACCCCTTCTCCTTCCTCTCTTCTTCTCCAACCACCCAACCACCACCCAGCCACCATCACCAACCGCCGCCATCCCGTCAACCACCCAGACCCCGCCGCCACGCCACCCCCTTCCTCCTTCCCCTTCTTTCTTCTTCTTCCTTCTTTCTCCTCCCTCCACCGCCACTGCCCCCCTCCGCGACCACCACCCACCGCCGCCGCCCTGTCCCAACCGCGCCCCCCTCCATCCGCCACCCACGCCCCCTTCCCTTCCTTCCCTTTCTCTCCCCTCTACCCCATTACCCTTCCCGAAGCCCCTGCCTCCGAACAACACCCGCCGCCGCCGCACCACCGCCAACCACCGCGCCAGCCTCCACCGCCACCATCCCCCAGCCACCTCTCTGCCCCACTCTCCTTAATTCGCCTACCAGGTTCTGACAAACACCACCCTTCTATCCATTCGTAGTTAATTCATATTTTTCTATTTATGTTCATATTTAGGCTAGTTAGATATGCATGTTGTAGTGGATTTTAGGTTGTTAGGTAGCCTAGGATGTGGTTAGTGGATTTAGGCCTGATTAATTGTGCTGTTTGTGTTTCTTGTTTTCTACTTTTCGCAATTCTGCTGTTACTGTTAGTATTGTTCATATGCTGTAATTTCTTGTTCATGCTGCTCTTTACACTGCTTTTCCATGTTCATATTCCTTATATGTAACTGCAGCTATATTTTTAACTCATATGAACTCTTATGACTGCTGTTTATTTTCCGGGACAATCCAATTTTAGCCGGAATGCTGTCTAATTTTCTGTAAAACTATTCTGCCTTCATTCATGTTTTGGTTTTAGCACTTTTAAATTCTGCTTCACTCTGCTTTTACCAAACCAATTCATGAATGCCAGGGCAAGCTTTCTTATCCTTTTTGATTTCCTGGTTCTTAATCTACATTTTTGATTATTAGATTCCAATTTTTTCTATTTCTATATCTATCTGAATCATCATCAACCTAATTTCCTTGTTTGGATATGAGTTACCTATATCTTCTCATTGTGAATGCCTATTACTTGGAATATGATCATTATGCCACTTTCTTTGAATCACTTTTTACTAACTCCCTAATTTTAACTTCCTAAACTCTTTTTCAATTCTAACCAACCTAACCTTTCAAAACATCTCTTCTGGTTTTTCACTTTCTTTTAACCTTCTAATCAAGGCATAATGTTAATTTTTCTAATTAACATGACTTTCATTACATTTTGGATTGTGAATTCTTCTTTTCGGACATTTCACTCCAATACAATCCTTAATGCAAATTTACTTAACTCAATTTCTTCTTCTATTGCTCCTTTGCCACTTTGTGTTTCTTTTAATTATTTGCCTATTTGTTTTCCTGATTTTATTATATCCTGGTTTTTTATTTTTCAGGATGTCTGCCAGCCAAAGAAAAGGAAAAGCAATGGCAACTACTGGCAAACGTAAAAGAGGAGAATCCTCTATGTCCATCCTGGATATCATGCACGATGACTCCTGGCGAGAGAAACACTTTACCCCGCAGGAGAAGGCTGACCAGCTACTCCTTGCCACTGATCCCCTTAGATTTGCAAACCGATACTGTGAGCTAAAATATCCGGTGTTTGCAACCTCCAAGAACCTGTACCTGGAGCGGACTTTGAAAATCCCAGAAGAACTCCAGTAATACACCTCTGAGCAAATCAAACAAAGAGGCTGGTTCTTCTTGGAGAGAAACCTGACTGAGGTCAATGCATCTTGGGTAAGGGATTGTGCATTAGAGCAATGATGGACTGGGAGGAATCTCCTCTCTTGCGCTTGCCAGTAGCCTTGCCTTTGCCTTTCCTTTGTGAGGCAGACATCCTGAAAAACAGAAAACCAGGAAATGGATAAAATAGGAAAGCAAATAGGCAATTTAAACAAAGGAAACTCAAAGCGGTAAGGGAGAAATAGAATAAGAAAAATGAGTAATTGAAATGTGATTGAATTAATGTTAAATGGAAAGAAAAAAAATCAATATGCCATAGTGAGAAAGTTAGAGGAAGTGAAAGTGATCAGAAAAGAGATCAAGAGGGTTAGTATGGTAAAAAGAAATTAGTAAATTAAAATTAGTGAGTTAGGAAAGTAAGTGGCATAGAAAAAATTCCATATAACAAGGATTCACAGGTAAGAATAGAAGTACTCATAATCGAATAAAGAAAACAGGGTGATGCTGATTCGAATATAAATAAAGAAATCAGAAATTGGAATCAGTGTATCACAAATGTAGGTTATGAACCAGGAAATCAAAGAGGATAAGAAAGTGGCCCTAGCATTCATGAAATAGTTTGGGGGAAGCAGAGTAAAATAGAGTTGCCAAACCAAAACAAGAATGAAAACAATTTTCAAAAAATTTGGACAGAATTCCGGCTAAAATTGGATTGTCCCGGAAAATAAACAGCAATCATATCAGTTCATATGAATTAAAAGAAAGCAAGCTGCATGTACATAGATATAAAATAAACATAAAAACTCAATGTAAACACCAGCAACATAAAAGAAAGCAGCATATGAATCATGATTATAGCAGCAACAGGTTTGCACATAGGATAAAACAGAAGTAAGAACAGTGCAAGTAAACAGACCTAGATCCACTAACCACAGCCTAAGCTACCTAACAACCTAAAAATCCACTACAACATGCAAGTCTAGCTATCCTAATCATGAACATAAACAGAATAAAAAAATACAGAAAAGTGACGAACGGATAAAAAGGGTTGCGTGTTGCGGAACCTGGTAAGCGGAAGGGGTGGAACAGGGAAGAAGGTGGCTGCGGCGGCATTCGGCGCGGTGGTGGTGTACGGCGTCGCGGTGGCGGCTGAGGGGGCAGTGGCGGAGGGAGGTATTAGGGTTAGTGAGAGAGGAAGATGATAGGGGAAGGGAGGGCGGTGGTTGTTGTTGGCTGAAGGGGGTGGGTGGCGGAGAGGGGGGCACGGCTGGATGGGCGGCGGTGGCTGGGCGGTGCTCGCAGAGGTGGCTGTGGTGGAGAGGGGAGGAGAGAGGAAGAAGGAAGAAGAGAGAAGGGGAGGGGGTGGTACGGCGGCGGCGTCTGGGCGGCGGCGGCGTCGGGGTGGTGGCGTGGTGGCTGGCTGGCGGTGGCTGGGGGAAGAAGAATAGAGAAGGAGAAGAGGGTTGGGGGTGAAGGGGGGCTGCGCGACTAATAGGGTTCGCGTGGCTGGGGGGTTATATTTTTGAATCCACGCGGCCGCGTGGGGCACGGGGTCGCGTGGTTGGGGTGAAAATGGGGGGACGCGATTGCGTGGGTCGCGCGATCGCATGAGAGGGGGGAAAGAGGGGTGACGCGATCGCGTGGGTCGCGCGATCGCGTCGCTGGAATTCGTGCTAAACGCACGACTCCAGCGCCATTTCAGCGCAACTCTCTGTCTCCTTTTGGGGTGATATGCAATCCATGTGACGCGATCGCGTCGCTCACGCGGTCGCGTGGGATTCGTATTGGGTAAGTGACGCGATCGCATGGGGCATGCGATCGCGTGGGCCAATTTGTGCGAAACGCACAAGAGCCGCACGATTCCAGCCCAACTTTCTGTTCGTTGGATCCTTACGCTGATATATATATCACGCGGCCGCGTGGGTCATGCGGTCGCATGGGTGGTGTTTTTCGCGATATGACACGATCGCATGGGGCATGCGGTCGCGTCGTGCAACCCCTTTTTTTTTTAACTGAAAAATGGAGGATGCAGTGATTAACATGAATGCTATGCATGATTCCAGGTTAATGTTAAAATAAAAAAAAAAGGGTAAATTGAAAACAATAAACAAGAAATAGATTGAGAAAGAAGCGACCATACCATGGTGGGTTGTCTCCCACCTAGCACTTTTAGTTAAAGTCCTTAAGTTGGACATTGGAAGAGTATCCTGTTATGGTGGCTTATGTTTAAATTCGTCCAAAAATTTCCACCAGTGCTTGGAATGCCAATAGCCTCCGGGGTCCCAAACTAGGCATGTAAAGCTTCTGAGCAGCTTCAAACAGATATTCAGCCTCCCAGGATGACGAATGTCAGAATATAATCCATGATTCCAAGCTGTGTTTTTAGATCCGCCTCCGTTTTGATTTGTAAGTTTCCATTCGGGTGGGTTAAAAAGTAGAATCTCACCGTGGTGACCAAACGTTCTCCGTGATCCATGCAATTGAGCATGATACTAATTCGTGTACTTTGAGGTGAAGTGTGGAACCTTATTGAACCTGGTGCACCAGCTCTGAGTACGAGCCAATTCCCTTTTACTCTTAAAGCCGCAGAGAGCTCTAAGTTGGCCATCTGTTTCAAGCAAACCATATTCAAGTGAATAAGTAAAATTATAAGTTAAGGATTGTACCCACTAGAAGCTTGTATTAGGTGGTAATGGCCTTGGGATAAGTGTTTTTGGTGGTTCTGCAAGTTCCGTTTCCTTGTGCTCTTCTGTGAATTCTTCCACTTCCTTGCAAAGATCTTCAATTGTATCTGTATCCTGGTCAAAGTCTTCTATGTCTTCCTCATCACTCGAGTCATAGATTGGAGGTTGAGAGAAATCTACCTCCGCATCATCTTCATATTCACTTGGAGAAAATTCTTCGATTTCAAAGAATTCACTTGCGGACGCAAGTTCATCACTAGGAGAACTAGACTTGTGACTATCATCATCAAGGAAATTTGCTTCTTGGATTATTCCGTCTGATTCTTCGTAAACGAATTGCCTTGGAGATTGTACGGTATCCTCCTTAGCATCAACCGTAGCATCTTGGACGGAGTTTTCCTCAATTCTGGATTCCCAAGGAAGTTCAGCATCTCCTAGATCTTCAACCAACTCTTCTTCTTGAATAATGACAGCTTCTTCCACTTGTTCTAGTACGAATTCATTCTCTGTCTTGTCCACTGGAGTCTCTAGTATTTCTTTCATGCTACACTCTTTATCGGGCTATCCACATAGAGCTGTGGTTGATCCTTGTATATTTGAGCGCCTAGTGGCCCATTGAATTAGTGCTTGCTCCAGTTGTTGAATGGTTGTTTGAAATTTAATTACTGTTTCTTTTAGGCGATCCTCTGCTTCGCAGTTTGCCAGACTTGGACATGATACAAAGGAAACTGGTGATGATTGGGAACGATTGGATTGGTATTGGGGTAAGGAAGGATCATATGATGGCAAATGGTGAAGAAAAGCTTGTGAGTGTGGTGGTTCGAGGTTATGTTGAAAGGATGGTTCATATGCACGGGGTGGAGCTTGTTGGTAGTTACAAGGTTGTCCACCATGTCTTTCAGCTGGGTATGCACGGTAGAATGGTCTTTGTCCAGGATATCTCGGAGGGTGTTGCTGCCAAAAGGGTTGATTAGATCCTCTTGGTTCCATCCATCCTTGATTGGTCTAACCTTGATGCACATTCCTGCTGTAACTTCTATTTTCTTTAACAATATTAGAACCAAACTCAAAGCGAGAGGGGTGAGAGTTCATAGTAGCAAATAAAGATAAAAAGGAAAAACAAAAATAAATAAACAAGCAAAAGAAAAATATTTACAATAACCAATAATAAGGCACACGTTAGCAGTTCCCCGGCAACGGCGCCATTTTGATGAGAGAACTTTTGCGTGGTCTAGAAATTTACAGATAAATCCTCGTTGCAAGTATAGTTTCTAAACCTTCAAAAGTCCTTTCATACAAACGTTTTGGGTGTCACAAGTAACAAACCCCTTAAAAATTGTTAACCGAGTATTCAAACCTCGGGTCGTCTTCTCAAGGAACTGCGAGGAAGTATGTTCTTATTATTGGTTATAAAGGTTGTAATCGGGGTTTAGAAGGTGAGAAGCAAGTAATTTAAATGACGAGTGAATTAAATGGCAATTAAAAATAAATAATAACTGTAAAACAACTTTTGGCAAGATAAGGGAAATTAGAGGTCCAACTTAGTTATCTCTCTCAACTATAATGAAAGTTGAATCTAAACTCCACTTGGTCAACCTTTACCAAGGCAAAGGAAAGTCAAGGGACTAATTAAATTGACCTTTGAATCCTAATTATTTCCTAAGAAAAGGTTGGGATAATTTAAGTTTAGCTCAATTAGCAAGATAACGATTATCAATTATGTTGAGTTTAATAACTATTGAGTTATTGAATTCTTAACCAGGACTAAAAGGGGAAAAAAAGTAAAATTGCTGAAATAATAAAAACGTCCTTAGATGGGAAGCAATGATAACTTAAATCAAAGAGAACAATCATAAACTGAAAATACCTCAAATATCATTAATTCAAATAACTGTCTGTAACATGAAAGAATTCATAGATCCAATTATAAAGGTAAATAGCCAACTCAGATACTGAAATAAATAAATAGAGTAAAAGGGAAGTTTAAAACAAAGAAAAATAAAACTTGGATTAAGAGTCACTCTTTAAAACAAGAAGAAATCCTAAATCCTAAAAGAGAGAGAGGAGAAGATCTCCCTCTCAACTAAATCTAAATCATTGAAAACTAAAATTATGCGAGCTCCCTTTGAATGGGTGCATTCCCACACTTTATAACCTCTGGTCTATGCTGTCTGTACTTGGATCTGGGCCAAAAAGGGCTTCAGAATTTGCTGGGGGCGTATTCTGTAAATTCTGATACGTGGCCTCTGTCACGCGTCCGCGTGGGTCATGCGGTCGCGTCATCTGGAGCTTTTCCTTTCCACGCGGTCGCGTCAGTCACGCGTCCGCGTCGTGAGTGTTCTACTCAAGGCGCGCGGTCGCGTTAGTCATGCGGCCGCGTCGCTGCTTCTTTGCTTCTGGCACGCGATCGCATCGTCTATGCGATCGCGTGGATACCAGTTTCCTTAAAGCTCCGTTTTGCCTTCTCCTTCCATTTTTGTATGTTTCCTTTTTCATCCTTTAAATCATTCAGCCTTAGGAAACCTGAAGCTACTCAACACACTAATCACGGCATCGAATGGAAATAAAGGTAATTAAAATAATTAATTTTTTTTAAAGCTTAGGAAACATGTTTTTCACAATATGACATAATAAGGAAGGGAAATTAAAACCATGCAATTAATGTGAATAAGTAGGTGAAGAGTTGAATAAATCATTCCAATTAAGCACAAAAGATCTCGTGAAATATGGGTTTATCAGTCAGTCCAGTACAAGTGGTGCCCAAGAAGTCTGGAGTCATAACAATAAGAAATGAGCATGGAGAGCTCCTGACAACTAGAGTGCAGAATTCATGGAGAGTTTGCATTGATTATAGGCGTCTCAACCAAGCCACTCGTAAGGATCATTACCCCTTGCCATTCATTGATCAGATGCTTGATCGCCTGTCAGGTAAATCCCATTACTGCTTTTTAGATGGTTATACAGACTACTTTCAAATTTATATAGCTCCTGAAGATCAGGAAAAGACTACTTTTACATGTCCTTTTGGGACTTATGCTTATAAGAGAATGCCCTTTGGCTTATGCAATGCACCAGCAACTTTCCAAAGGTGCATGATGAGTCTTTTCTCTGATCTCATTGAGAACTGTATGGAGGTTTTTATAGATGATTTTAGCGTATATGGTGATTCATTTAGCCTTTGCTTGGATAGTTTATCTAGAGTGTTAGGCAGATGTGTTAGTTCAAACCTTGTATTAAATTTTGAAAAATGTCATTTTATGGTAAAACAAGGAATTGTACTAGGACATGTTGTGTCTAATACTGGCATTTCTGTAGATCCAGCAAAGGTGGATGTTATTTCTAGTTTACCTTACCCCTCCTCCGTGAGGGAAGTCCGTTCGTTCCTTGGCCATGCAGGTTTTTACAGGAGATTCATTAAGGACTTTAGTAAGGTAGCATTGCCTTTATCCAGATTGCTGCAGAAAGATATTTAGTTCGAGTTCAGTGAGGATTGTAAGCAAGCATTTGATAAGCTGAAGATCGCCCTGACTCAAACTCCAATTGTGAGAGGACCAAACTGGAGCTAGCCATTTGAAATTATGTGTGATGCTTCCAACCATGTAGTAGAAGCGGCGCTGGCTCAGCGCGAAGGTAAGGATCCTTTTGTAATTGCCTATGCATCTAAGACTTTAGATGCTGCTCAATCTAATTACGCTACTACTGAAAAAGAGCGTCTTACTATTGTTTTTGCTCTGGATAAATTCCGAGCCTATTTACTTGGTACTAAAGTAGTAGTGTACTCAAACCATGAAGCTCTAAAATATTTACTAGCTAAAAAGGAGTCCAAACCAAGGCTAATACGTTGGATACTGCTACTGCAAGAATTTGATTTAGAAATTAAGGATAGGAGTGGTAACTAGAATTTAGTGGCAGACCACTTGAGTCACCTTGAGCACATTAAGGATGACTCCACTCCTATAAATGATAATTTCCCATTTGATAGCTTACATGTAGTATCTGAAGAAGTTCCTTGGTATGCACCTGTAGCCAATTATCTAGTTAGCCACACTTTTCCTCCAAATTTTACTAAGCATCAAAGAGACAAGATGAAAAGTGACTCCAAATATTATATATAGGATGATCCATATTTATGGAGGTGTGGTGCTGACCAGGTAATTAGACGGTGTGTGCCTCAATCAGAATTCCAGTCCATTTTAGAGGCCTGCCACTCATCTGAGAGTGGAGGACATTTTGGCCCTCAAAGAACAGCTAGAAAAATTCTAGACTGTGGATTCTGGTGGCCTACTCTTTTTAAAGACGCTGCTGAATTTTGTAAATCTTGTTCCCCTTGCCAAAGGTTTGGTAATATATCCAAGAGGAATGAGATGCCTCAACAGATTATGCTTTTCTGTGAAATTTTTTATGTTTGGGGCATTGACTTCATGGGTCCATTTCCAAATTCTAATGGTTACATTTATATACTGTTAGCCATAGATGATGTTTCTAAATGGGTGGAAGCAATTCCCACCCGTACTGATGAGCTAACACTGTCGTTTCCTTTGTTAGAAACCATATTATTTGTTGCTTTGGATCACCACGAGCAATCGTGAGTGATCAAGGCACCCACTTTTGTAACAGGAGACTGACAGGATTACTCAAGAAGCATGGGATAATTCACAAAATAGCAACAAATTACCATCCCCAGACCAATGGGCAAGTCGAAGTCTCTAACAGAGAGATTAAATGCATTTTGGAGAAGATAGTAAAACCTCAAAGGAAGGACTGGAGTGCCAGGCTACAAGATGCACTCTGGGCATATAGAACAGCGTACAAAACACCCATTAGGATGAGCCCCTTCCGCTTAGTATACGGAAAGGCTTGCCACCTTCTAGTAGAGGTGGAACACAAGGCTTTCTGGGCTGTGAGGGAGCGCAACATGAATTTTGAGGAAGCTGGTGATGAAAGAAAGCTGCAACTAGCAGAACTGGAGAACCTTCGCCTAGAAGCATATGACAACTCCAGGAGATACAAACAAAAGATGAAGGCTGTCCATGACAAGCACATAAAAGGAGAGAATTTAGACCAGGGGAGTTAGTTCTTCTTTATAACTCCAGACTGAGGCTTATGCCAGGTAAACTGAGATCAAGATGGGAAGGTCCATATAGAGTAGAGAAGGCAGAGCCATACGGAGTTTTTTACCTACGTCATCCTTCTAGCTCCATATTTCTAAAGGTCAATGGACATCGCCTGAAGCTCTATCATGGTGAGAAGACGAAGGATCACAAAGAACTAGAGGTCTTCCTCTTGGAAGACCCACCAACAGAAGCAGAATGAGTCTGAAGAGCATCCAACTTAAGGACATAAAAGCAAAGTTCTAGGTGGAAGACAACCCACCACGGTATGATCGTTCCGTCTCAGTCTTAGATTTATTTCACTTTATTTTTATTTTCATTTTTATGGTGTTAATGACTCTTCTTATAAGTTCTTCATATAGCCTGCATTCTTATTTGCATTCGTATTTTATATTTATAAAAAAAAATGCACGCGACGCGTAAGCGTCGCTGACGCGTCCGCGTCATAGTTGCGTTCTGAAGAAAAGAAAATTGAACAGAAAGTCACGCGAAAGTGTGGCTGGAGGCGTGCCTTAGGCACAAACATGCCCACGCGACTGCGTCGCTGACGCGGCCGCGTCATTTTGAAAATTAGCCTCCCCACGCGTCCGCGTCACCCACGCGAACGCGTGCCCCTAAAAATCGACGTAAAAGAGGTGTATGGCAGCAAGTTACGATGGAGTGGGGCTGGAATGATGCTGGAAGCACCAGCCCTATCACGCATCCGCGTGCCTCACGCGTCCGCGTCGTTTCCAAAATATGGCCATTCACGCGATCGCGTCACCCACGCGAACGCGTCACCCTAAATTTTGGCAAAATGAGTTTGAAACAGAGAGTCGTGTGAACGCGAGGCTTCTCTAGCGCCACTAGCACAAATCAAGTCACGCGTCCGCGTGACCCACGCGTTCGCGTCACTTGAAAAACATCGCACACCATACGACCGCGTGACTCACGCGTCCGCGTCACATGCAGCACACAGCTTATCCAGATCAGCCAAATATCATATCTTTTCTTCCCCAAATCCTAATTTTTATTTTCCCTTCTTATTTCTTTCTTCCCCATTCTTCTTTCTCTATTCTTTCTCACTTTTTACTTTCTCCTCCCTTATTTTTCACATCCATTCTAAAGGTTCTTTTCCTTCTTTCTTTTTACTTTTCCATTATTACTTTTATTTATGTTTATGTTTTCTTTTCCTTTTTCTTTTTACTTTCATTATATATTTTTTCTTTTCTTTCTCTTTCTTTTTTCCATTAATTGGTGTTAGAAATTTAATTAGGTGATTATTTACTTCTATATTTTGCTTGTGAATTATTGTAGAATTGTTTGACAATTAATATTACTTCTTAAAGGATTGCTTGCATGTTCAATTTACTACTTTCAATAACATATTTACCATGCATGCTATGTGTTTGTGAAAAAGTCCGTATGGCATTGTGCATTATTTTAAATTACTCTATTTTACTACTCTAATACCTGTTTTTTTTTTTCACAAAACCCCTTTTATATTTTATTATTTAAATATAATTGTCAATACAAACAGATTTTGTTAGTTTGAAAGGGTTGGTAATCTAACTTGGACATTGAATGCTTAATCTATGCTACTCATGCCTTTGCCGGCATGCCAATAAACATCTTGCATTTAATTGCCATGACATGCACTTGCTATATTACCTTTGATGAACTTTTCACATGTAGTCTAGACCATGTGTTAACGACATCCTTCTTTACCGTGCATTGCTTATCACCCATAATATTCGCTCCTTTGCTCGAACCCTTAGCTTTACATATTACTTTTTTTTCCTTTTTCAGGATGGCTACCAAGAAAGGTAAAGAGAAAGCTACTCCTAAACCACCAGCAAGGAGAGCAACAAAAAGAGCATTAGTGGCGGAACCATCTTTAACAGCGGTGAAACCCTCAACAAAATGAATCAAGAGGATCATCAAGGTCGATGAAAAAGAGAAACCTTTCCAGCAAAGGACACTGCGTGGTTCACTAACCGCTACTGTGAGCAGATGTTTCCAATTCTGGCTGAAAGGAATTATAACAATGAGTATCTTCTTATCCTTCCGACCAACATTGCTGAAATTGTTGAGCTCCGCATTGAGCGAAGACAATGGGGATTCCTATAGAGACATCCGCGGTAGGTTAATCTATTATGGATAGTTGAATTCTACTCCAATTTTCACATGCCAACCATGCAGTCTGTCTATGTCTGTCAGAAGCAAATCCCCATAACTGAAGAGGTCATTCAACAAGCTTTAGATCTTCCCCCTGCTCCCGAAGGATTGGATGCATTTCAAGAAGCTTCACTCAAGCACCAGATATACCAATTTGACTGGGACGCCATTCTCAGAGTTATAGCACAAACTGGCAGCAGATGGATCTACGGATACCATCGATCCCAACCTAAGGGCATATCGGATTCAGCACTTATCTTGGAGGCTCGAGTATGGGCACAAATTATGTCCCATTACGTCTTTCCGAGCACTCACGAGTCCTCCTTCACTGCAGACATGGCTGTTCTACTCTGGTATATCCTTACAGACCAGCACCTCAATTTACCAAGATACATTCGGCATGCTATGGGACACGTACAAATTGCGGGCAACCTACCCTTCCCGGCCTTGTTTTTAGACCTAGTCTCAATAGCCGGAGTCTCTAATAGAGCTGGGGACACCAAGGCCATGATTCCACGAGATGATCAATACGTCCCTAACGGGAAGTATATCAGACCTCCAGCAGCCACTATCAACCAGAGCACAGAACCAACAGAAGATATCCCTTCTTCTTCCACACCACAAGCACCTTCAACAAACCAACTGCTCCATCAGATACTTGAGAGGCTAGACCGGCTTGACCGAAAAGGAAAGCAAAGAGAGCGCCATAACAAGCGCAGATTTACATACCTCAAGGAGCTACTTGTTGGTAACCACCCACCTAAAGAAGACCTAGACACCCCAGAATCTCCTTCATTTACCAGCACAGGGAACCATGACGGTCCCGATGGTGGAGATGCTGCTACCAGCACCCCTTTGTTCCTGACAGAAGGCACCGAGGATGGTGCAAAGCCTTAAGTGTGGGGAGGTCAGTCAGTACCTGACTTCCGGAGGTAATTTCTCTTCCCTAAACACCAATAAAATAGAATATTTAGTTAGTTTTTCTTTAGGATAGATTGCATAGTAATAATTAGTTGCATGCATGTTCTATTTGGTTGAATTATAATAAGTTTCTTTTTAAGACTCTATTTCTGAAAAATTGTATTAATTTAAATCAAAACTTTGGTGTTAAATTTGTTTGAAGTTGTAATTGGAACATAGTTTAAAAGCTAAGAATACACAACTCATAAGATTTTGAGCCTAATTACATGGTTACATTATTTAACCATAAATATTTTATTCTTGTGTGTTCACTTCTCTATGATTGTAATCTTTATTTTGTTTCATCCTATATGTCCAATGTTTAATGTGTTATATGCATGCATATGATTAAGGCCATTAATTGTTTTAACTCACTTACCCCAAATAGCCTACCCTTCCATTTACCTTTGTTAGCCACTTTGAGCCTTTTAAATCCTATTTGTTCTGTATTATTACCACATTACTAGCCTTAAGTAGAAAAACAAATTAATTACCCCAAATTGAATCTTTGGTTAGCTTAAGATAGAAAATGTGTATCAATTAAAGTGTGGGAAACTATGGGAACATTGGTTAATAAGGGAATATGTCATGATAAAATGTTGGAAATTTGGGTGCCTACTCATGTGAAACTAGAAAAATTGAAAATCCATGTGCATTGATAATGTTATGTTTATTTTATTTAATTAAAAAAAGAGAGAAAATCCAAAAATATTCAAGTAATTAAGTAATTAAATAAGGGGACAAAATTACCCAATGTTAAGTTAATGAAAAATCAATGCATATGTAATACAAGTTAAGAGAAAAAGTTAATACATGAGTATGGAATGTGAAAGTGGGGAATTACGGGTAGCTAGGCATGAATTTAAAGCATATAAGAGTATGTATGTTAGGTAAGAGCTTAGGTTAGTCAAGGATTCAATTTATAGCTCACTTAGCCATATGCATACCCTTACCCTTACCTTAGCCCCATTACAACCTTGAAAAGACCTCATGATGTTTGCATTGGTACATTAAATATTGTTGATTAGTTAGGTGAAGAACAAAGTTTAGAAAGCATGATTAGAGAAGAGTAGAGTGATTACCCTATACACTTGAGAGACTAGAGTGCACATACACCATCAGAGAGGGTTCAATGCTTAATTCTATGTTCCCTGCTTTTATGAGCTGTCTTCTTACAATTTTACCTATTTTTACTACATAATTTGAATTACTGGAATTTGATTTATGTTTGACTTAAGTAACTTATTTATTTTTAACCAACTAGACAAGAATCATATAGTTGCATTACATTGCATGAGTTTCGCATTTCCCTACTCATTTATTTTATCTCCTTAAGCTAAGCATGAGGACATGCTAATGTTTAAGTGTGGAGAGGTTGATAAACCATTATTTTATGATTTATATTGTGTTTAATTGAGTGGTTTTATTAAGTCTTTACCTACTTATTCATATGATCTGCATGATTTTACAATTCCTTCCTAGTTGAGTTCTATGGTTGAAAACTTGCTTCCTAGAAACCTTTAATTAGTGTATTTTAATTCTCCTTTATCCCATTCGATGTCGTGATCTGTGTGTTAAGTGTTTTAGGCTTCATAGGGCAGGAATGGCTTAGAGAATGGAGAGAAAGCTTGCAAAAATGGAAGGAACACAAGAAACCAAGGAGATGACCAGTGAACACTGACGCGAACGCATGGCTCACGCGAGCGCGCAAAATAAAGAAATCGCAGCGACGCGAACACGTGCCTAACGCGTACGTGTGGATAGGAGTCTGAATGAATGACGCAAATGCGTGAATGACGCGCTCGCATGACAAGGAAAATCGATGAACGACGCGAATGCGTGACCTGCGCGATCTGCAGAATTAACAGAAAACACTGGGGGCGATTTCGGGCCGCGTTTTGACCCAGGTTTCAGCCCAGAAACATAGACTAAAGCTAGGGAACATGCAAAGACTCAATATGCATCCACACACATTCAGATACATTGATATTAGGATTACTTTTAGTTTTAGATCTGAATGGAGATTAGCTTTACATTGATAGTTTATGCTTTTGCTTTGGATTTTGGATGTTGAAGAGTCATTACCTCCGTTGAAGACATTACTTTAGTTTGTTTCCTTATTCCTTTACTCCTTTTAGTTGATCATTGACCCTATTCAGATAAGTATGTTGCATTTTGGATTTATTAATATATAGAGTTACTTTTACTTTTAATTAATTTTAATTCTCTATTTTATTTTATTTAATTTATTATGTCTTCTTATATTTTTATGAGTATTAAATCCATGTCAATGGAGTAGATTTTCTACTTGACATGGGGGTTGATTAAAAGGAGACACTTGAGTTGGAATGCTCAAGTGCTTAGTTAAATTGGACGTTGTTGGCTAATTCTGTATCTACTAATGCTAGACCTTCCCAAGGGAGAGGACTAGGATTTGCGGATAAGAGTTAGCTCAATCACTTGACTTTTCTTTATTTAGTAAGGGTTAACTAAGTGAAAACAACAACCTCTTTACACTACACTTGAGAAGATTCTAACAAGGATAGAAGTTCCAATTAATCATTCCCCCAGTCAAGGCCTTTTAATATTAATAATAATTCTTAGTTTATTGCTTTAATTTACAGTTATTTTAAATTGCTCATTATCCAACTCAAACTTTCTTGAAAATTACCGATTAATAAATTAGCACCCTTTTTTGCAACTCATTGGGAGACGACCTGGGACTTATACTCCCAGTATTTTAATTTCTAAAATTTGTGACAACTTTTCTAAATTGACAAGCTAGACCTTAGCTGATTAAGAACTATACTCACGACGTATCCTATAAGTTATTTCTTAATTAGCCAACTTCTGCCTGCTGTTCAATGCCCCAAACCCAGGCGACGCGCACGCGTGAATCACGCAGATGCGTGACCTGGCAAAAACCCAATCCACGCTAACGCGTGGACGACACTTCCGCGTGACTTTGCAGCGACCTGTACATACCAGAAATCACTGGGGGTGATTTCTGGCTGTTTTTGACCCAGTTTTCGGCCTAGAAAACACATATTAGAGGCTATAAAGTGGGGGAATGCATCCATTCAAAAATACAACAGATACAACATTCAGAATACATAATTTTAGGTTTAGATGTAACTTTTAGAGAGAGAGGTTCTCTCCTCTCTCTTAGGATTTAGGATTAGGATTAGGATTTAGAATTTCTATTATGATTAGGCTACTTCTCTTCAATCACAGGTTCAATGTTCCTTTAATTTATTTTCTACTTTTATTTATTCTATTACTTTAATTGTTATTTATCTTTTCAATTTGGATTATGAACTCCATGTGAGGATTGATTTTCTTAATTAATACATATTGAGGTATTTCAGATTTATGATTGCTTTCTTCAATTTATGTTATTGATGCTTCTAATTAATCCAAATTATTTTCATTCGAGTAGATTTTCTTTCCTTTTGGCTTTGGTTAAGTAATTGGTAACACTTGAGTTATCAGACTCAGCAGTTGATTGGAAATTGGGATTGCTGATTGATTTGGATCCCTCTAAAGCTAGTCTTTCCATAGGAGTTGGCTAGGACTTGAGGAATCAAGTTAATTAGTCCACTTGACTTTCCTTTATTTAGTAAGGGTTAACTAAGTGGGAGCAAAACCCAATTCTCATCACACCTGATAAGGATAACTAGGATAGGATTTCCAGTTCTCATACCTTGCCAAGAGATTTTCTAATTATTAATTTATTTTTCTTGTAATTTAAATTACTTGTTCCTTATTTTAAAAACCCAAAACAAAATATACTTTTTTCCATAACCAATAATAAAACACACTTCCCTACAATTCCTTGAGAGACGACCCGAGGTTTAAATACTTCGGTTACAAATTTTATTGGGTTTTGTTACTTGTGACAACCAAATTTTTGTACGAAAGGATTCTCTGTTGGTTTAGAACTATACTTACAACGCGATTATATTTATGAATTTCTTTAGCGGCAAGAAATCCGTTCGTCAAAATGGCACCATTGCCAGGGAATTGCAAACGTGTGCCTTATTATTGGTTATTGTAAATATTTGCTTTTTCATTTCTTTTTTTTTTGTGTTTCTAGTTTTAGGAGTTTATTTTCATTAATTTTTATTAATTTTTGTCTTTAATTGCTACTATGAATTCTCACCCCCGTCGCTTTGAGTTTGGTTCTAATGTTGTTGAAAGGAATGGAAGCTATAACAGGAACATGCATCAAGGTCGAAACAATCATAGATGGACGGAGCCACGAGGATCTGATCAACCCTTTCGGCAACCACACCTTCCAAGGTACCATGGACAACGACCATCTTACAATGCATGCCAAGACAATAGTTATGGTGGACCCCTTCGTGACAAACCACCTCCACCAGTTTACTATGGTCAAGAGCCATTCCGAGGTGCATACCAAGATGATAGATATGGTGGACCCCCTTGTAGTTACTAGCAAGCTCCATCATATGCCAATGACCCACCTCCCTAACACACCTTTGAACCACCATACTCACAAGCCCCTTTACACCATTCACCTCCATATGACCCTAACCCATATCCACCCCAACCTTCACTGGATGACAATACCCTTGGTGTTATTCACCAAGGGAAAACAGAGCTTCATACCACACTTGCCTCTATCACTAGTCTCACCTCTACTCTTCAAGCACTTATATCCTGCATGGACCAATCCTCTACCTCGAATACTCAGCCCTCAAGCTCTGGTGCACCACCACCCTCTATGGAAGAACATCCATGTCCACCAATCCAAGAGCAAGATGATACCAACTATGCTATTGACATGGAGCAAGAAAGAAGGGATCGTCTTAGGGACACAATGGATCGGCTTCACGCAGCCATATTTCAAGAGAAGCAAGAGGAGACCCAAAAGGTAGAGATAGTAGAGACCCTTGAGAAAAATTGTCATGACGTGGAAGACATCAAGGAAGAGTTTGATTTTGTACTAGAACAACAAGAGGAAGCCGGAATTATCGAAGAGGAAGAAGTGGTCGAAGACTTAGGAGATGCGAAACGTCCATGGGAAAGTCCAGTCATAGAATCCCCTTCTAAGGAGTTTGAATTTGATGTTGAGGAGGGTGTACAACCTCCAAGGCATATGATGGTTGAAGACTTTGAAGGGGATGATCAAGAGATGGATTCAATCATTGATGAATTCTTATCTACATTTGAATCCTCTCCCATTAGACTTGACATGGAGATTAAAGAAGAAGAAGCATAACCTCCCATGCCCTTGGTGAACAATGAAGAAGAGATCGAATTGGAAGAAAGCTACCAAGAGGAAGAGGTTGATATTGAAGAAGCTTGCAAAGAGGTGGAAGTTGTCAAGGAAGAGCTCAAGGTAATGGAGCTGGAAATCACCTTGCCAAAATTGTTGGAGACCTCTCCCCTAAAGCCATCACCGTCCATCCCTTCATTCAAGTGGGTAAATCTTTCATCTCTAAGCTTAATTAGCCCACTTGAATATGCTTTGCTTGAGACGGATGGGCAACTTAGAGCTCTTTGTGGCTATAAGAGTAAGAGGGAGATGGTTAGTGGTTGGCAACACAATCCTAGGTTCATTGTGGTAGGAAGCTCACGGCTGAGTTATCATGGTTGGAAGAATACTAAATTGTATGGGTCTAGGAAGCTGTTTGGATGCCTCAGTGAGAATTCGGATTGCTTACCACCCGGTTGGAACAAAGATGGTCAACAAGAAGACGGGTGCAAAAGCAAGGTTTGGGACCCCAAAATTCATTCCAACAACCAACACACCTGGGGCCTTGTCACTTGCTTTAATTTGCTTGAAGGCTTTATGCAACTAGTGTGGGATCCCGGAGGATATTGGAATTACAAGCACTGGTGGGGATTCATGGATCAATTCAAGCACAAGCCACCATAACAGGGAGCTCATCAAATGTCCAACTTAAGGACTTTAACTAAAAGTGCTAGCTGGGAGACAACCCACCATGGTATAATCATTCTTTTTTAGTCTTAGTTTTATTTTATTTCATTTTATTCTTAATTTTATTTTATTCTATTTTCCTTAATGATCATTTATAATATCTGCATCAGCATCTGCATTTTGCATTCTGCACTCTGCATATATATATAAAAAAAAAAGAAAAAGCGCGTCCCACGCGTGCGCGTGAACCACGCGCACGCGTCACATGTGACGCTAAACCTTATAGAGAGTTGCACGGGAGCGTGGCTGGAGGCGTGCCTCAGGCACAAACACGCTTGCAAAATCAGCCTTCCACGCGTACGCGTCACCCACGCGTACGCGTCACCCTACAAATCAGCGTAAAGAGGTGTCAGGCCAAAAGTTGTGTTGGCCTGGTGCGGGCACTGTGCCCAAGGCACAAAATCACCCATGCATACGCATCCCTGACGCGTGCGCGCCATTTTTAAATTTTGACCACCCACGCGTACGCGTGGGCGACGCTTACGCGTCACATGGTTTATGCAGTTTTCACGCTCACGCGTGCCCTGCGCGCGCGCGTCTGACGATCGGTTTCTAGCTGGTAAGGAATTTTTATAAAAATAATCACGTTGTAAGTATAGTTTCTAAACCAACAGAGAATCCTTTCGTACAAAATTTTGGTTGTCACAAGTAACAAAACCCAATAAAATTTATAACCGAAGTATTTAAACCTCGGGTCGTCTCTCAAGAAATTGCAGGGAGGTGTATTTATTATTGGTTATGGAAGGGTATATTTTGGGGTTTTTGTATAAGATAAAAAGCAACAATAGTAAATGGCAAGAAAGTAAACTAATAACTAGAAAAGCTCTTGGCAAGGTATGAGAACTGGAAATCCTATCCTAGTTATCCTTATTAATTGTGATGAGAATTGTCTGTTGCTCCCACTTAGTTTACCCTTACTAAATAAAGGAAAGTCAAGTGGACCAATCAATTTGATCCTCAAGTCCTAGTCAACTCCTGTGAAAAGACTAGCTTTAGAGGGATCCAAATCAACCAGCAAGCTTCAAATATTAATCAACAGCTAAGTTTGATAACTCAAGTGTCACTAATTACTCAAACAAAGCCAAGAGGGGAAAAATTCAAATTATTTATATCATAAATAAAAGAAAGCAATCATGAATCTGAATTACCTCAATGTGTATAAATTAAGAAAATCAATCTTAACATGGAGTTCATAAACCAAATTGGGAAAATAAATAAATTAAGTGATAAAGTAAATAAAAGTTGAAGAGAAATTAAATTAAAGGAATATTGAACCTGGAATGAAGAGAAGTAGCTTAATCATAATAGAAATCATAAATCCTAATCCTAATCCTAAATCCTAAGGGAGAGGAGAGAGCCTCTCTCTCTCTAAAAGCTACATCTAAAACCTAAAATTATGAATAATGAATGTTGTATGTGTTGTGTCTCCAATGAATTGATTGATTCTCCCACTTTATAGCCTCTAATCTGTATTTTTTGGGCCAAGAACTGGGTCAGAAACAGCCCAGAAATCCCAGGGGATGAAATCTACCACGCTGGTTTTTCTGCAAAACGACGCATCTGCGTGATTCACGCGTGCGCATCATTTTGATGTATGGTAACTATAGTAAATTATATATCATTTTGAAGCCCCGGACGTTAGCTTTCCAACACAACTAGAACTGCCTCATTTGGACTTCTGTAGCTCAAGTTATGATCAATTTAGTACCAGGAGGTTAGGCTGGACAGCTTTAGCAGTTCCTTCAGTTTCTTGTATTCCTTCCACTTTTGCATGCTTTCTTTTGATCCTCTAAGCCATTCCTGCCCTATAAACTCTTAAATCACTTAACACACATATCACGTCATCGAATGGTAATAAGAGAGGATTATTAATTAGTAATTTTAAGACCAAAGAAGCATGTTTTCAATCATAGCACAAAATCAGGAAGGAGAATGTAAAACCATGCAAATTGTATGAGTAAGTGAGCAAAGAATTGATGAAAACCACTCAATTGAGCACAAGATAAACCATAAAATAGTGGTTTATCAATCTTCTCACACTTAAACATTAGCATGTCCTCATGCTAAGCTCAAGAGAAGCTATAAAGGTGAAGAGGAATGGTAAAACTTATGAAATGCAACCTATCTATATGAATGCAACTATATGCAAAATGCTTTTTCCTACTTGGTTAAAAGTAAACAAATCCTTCAAGAACAAATATGAACTGGATTTTACTAATTCAAATCACAAAATAAAGTACAAGTGGACTTGCAAAAGAAAATAGCTCATGAAAGCCGGGAACAAGGAATCGAGCATCAAACCCTCACTGGAAGTGTATGCACTCTAATCGCTCAGGTGTTTAAGGTTCGATTTCTCAATTCTCTACTAATATTGCTTTCTAAGGCTTTCTCTTCATCTAACAATCAACATAAATTTAATGCACAGATACACATATCAAGAGGTCTTTTAAGGGTTGTAATGGGGTTAGGGTCAAGGTAGGATTGTATTTGGTCAAGTGGACTAAAATCTGAATCCTTAATTAACTTAAACTTTTCCCACTTAACTTAAGACAATCCATGTAATCACAATACAAAATCTAACTATCCATTAACCATGTTTTCCACATATTCATGCATCCTAATTTTGAGTACAGTACATATGCATTGCTATCACCATTTACTTTGGGGCATTTTGTCCCCTTTTACTTATTTGCTCTTTTTTCCTTTTCTTTTTCTGCTTTATTTTTCTTTTCTTTTATTTATTTATTTATATCTATATTATTTTTTTTCTCAATGCATATGATTAAATTATTGAATGCATGAACATGTCCTAAACATTTTTTTCACATTTTCAGAAAATTCTAACATACTCAATTCTCAAACCAAATGTTTCCAAATCCAATTTCTCCACACTTAATTCATGAGCACTCTCACTAGTCTAAGCTAACCAAGGATTCAAATTAAGGACATTATTGTTTTCCGCTTAGAGTTAATGATGTACTAAAGTAAAGAATAAAAGGGTAAAATAGGCTCAAAATTGGTTTGCAAGGGATAATGAAAGGTAAGGCCATATGGGTATGTAAGCTTAGTGAAATAAGGCCTCAATCATGTAAGTGTATGCATACATTAAACAATGGAAATATAGAATCAAGCAAGACAAAGATCACAATTTTAGAGAGAACAACACACACCAAAAAAAAATAAAATATTGGTTGATAAAATACAACCAATCAAATAAGCTCAAAATCTCACTGGTTTTATGTGTTCGAGCTCTAAACCATGTTCCAGTGTAATATTTCTTCAAACAAGTTCAATAAAAATTTTAATTCAAATTAGTGAAATGCTATAAAAAGTTTCTTGAAAAAGAAAATATCACTTTAACCAAGTGGTGGTAAAATATGCACAAAAATCAAATAAATATGCAATCAACACGCAAATGCAACAATGAACAAACAAAGAAAATAAAATATTAGTGTTTGAGAAGAAAATAGCTAACCCATGGAGATCGGTATCGACCTCCCTACACTTAAAGATTGCACCGTCCTCGGTGCATGCTAAGATGTACAAGTGGACGGGTTGCTCCAACTGACGCTTGTAGATGGAGGTGCCTTAGTTGGAGGTCTCTTGGTTCCTCTCCTTGCTGGTGTTTTGGGAGCAGCTTTCTCTTTACCCTTCTTGGTGGCCATCCTAAAAAGGGAAAAAGTAAGTAACCTTAAAACTTAAGGGTTAGAGCAAGGAAGGGGATGGTATAAGTGATAATTAATGCACGGTAAAGAGGGATGTCGTTAACACATGGTCATGACTACATGTGAAAAGTTCATCAATGGAAATATAGCAAGTGCATGTGATGACAATTAAGTGCAAGATGTTTATTGGCATGCCGGCAAGGGCATGAGTAGCATAGATCAAGCATTAAATGTCCAAGTTAGATTATCAACTCTTTCTAACTAACAATCTGTTTGTATTGACAATTATATTTAATCAATAAAATATAAAAGGGGTTTTGTGAAAAATAATAGGCATTTAGAGTAGTAGAATAGAATAATTTAAAATAATGTAAAATGCCATACGGGCTTTTTTACAAACACATAGCATGCATGGTAAAGATGTTATTGAAAGTAGTAAATTGAACATGCAAGCAACCCTTTAATAAGTAATATTAATTGTCAAACAATTCCACAATAATCCACAAGCAAAATATAAAAGAAAATAATTACCCAGTTAAATTTCTAACACCAATTAAAGGAATAAAAAGTAAAGAAAAAGAAAGAAAAAGAAAATATAGATAATGAAAGTAAAAATTAAAAGAAGAAGAAAACATAAATAAAAGTAATAATAATGGAAAAGTAAAAAGGAAAGAAGAAAGAAAATAACCTTGATGATGATGTGAAAAATAGAAAGTAAAAAGTAAGAAAGAATAGAGAAGGAAGAAGGAAGAAGAAAGAAATAAGAAGGGATAAGAAAATTAGGATTAGGGAAGAAAAAATATGATATTTTTGGCTGATTTGGATAAGCTGTGCGTCGTATGTGACGCGGACGCATGGGTCACGCGATCGTGTGGTGGGCGCTAAGTTCAGGTGACGCGGACGCGTGGGTCACACAATCGCGTGGCCTGATTTGTGCTATTGGCACGAGTGCAGCCGTGCGTTCACGGAACTCTCTGTTTTAAATGTGTTTTGCCAAAAGTCTGGATGACGCGTTCGCGTGGTTGACGCGATCACGTGAATGGCCATATTTTGAAAACGATGCGGACGCGTGGGGCACGCGTTCGCGTGATAGGGCTTGTGCTTCTAGCATCATTCCAGCCCAGCTCCATCATAACTCTCTGCCATATACCTCTTTTACGTCGATTTTTAGGGGCACGCGTTCGCGTGGGTGACGCGGACGCGTGGGGAGGCTAATTTTCAAAATGACGCGGCCGCGTCAGCGACGCGGTCACGTGGGCATGTTTGTGCCTAAGGCACACCTCCAGCCACTCTTTCGCGTGACTTTCTGTTCAATTCTCTTTTCTTCCGAATGCACCTATGACGCGGACGCGTCAGTGACGCTGGCGCATCGCGTGCTTTTTTTTATATGCAGTATGTAAATGTAAATGCAGGCTATATACAGCTATATACAGAGATTATGAGAAGAGTCATTAAAAAAATAAAAATAGAATAAAGTAAAATAAAACTAAGACTGAAACTAAACGATCATACCATGGTGGGTTGTCTCCCACCTAGCACTTTTAGTTAAAGTCCTTAAGTTGGACATTTGGTGAGCTCCTTGTCATGGTGGCTTGTGTTTGAACTCGTCTTGAAACTTCCACCAATGCTTGGACTTCCAATAAGCTCTATCAATACCAAGTAAATTTCTCAAGCTTTGATGGAGTTCTTCACAAGCTTTGAGCTCCCAAAATTGATCCTCATATATTCCCGGATCCCAAATCTTGATCCTACACCCGTCTTCAAGTTGATCATCATGATTCCATCCAGGTGGTAAGCAATCGAAATTCTTACTAAGGCATCCAAACAGCTTCCTAGACCCATTCAGTTGTGCTTTACACCAACCTTTACATTTAAACTTTGAGCCTTTCACCATATTGAATCTTGCATGACAATTCCTGCCACTAGCCATCTCCTTCTTACTCTTAATGCCACAAAGAGCTCTAAGTTGACCATCTGTCTCAAGTAAACCATATTCAAGTGGGATGAGAAAGCTAAGGGATATGAATTTTACCCACTTGAATGTAGTGAAGGATGATGGTGACTTAGGTGGAGAGGTCTCCAACAACTTTGGCAAGGTGATTTCAAGCTCCACTCCCTTGTGCTCTTCCTTGATAACTTCCACCTCTTTGAAAGCTTCTTCAATTTCAACCTCTTCCTCTTGGTAGCTTTCTTCCAATTCAATATCTTCTTCATTACTCACCAAGGGCATGGGAGGTTGTGCTTCTTCTTCTTTAATCTCCATCTCTTGATCAACATCTTCAAAGTCTTTAGCCATGATATGCCTTGGAGGTTGTACACCCTCTTCAACATCATATTCAAACGTCTTGGAATGAGGTTCTATGACTGGACTTTCCCATGGAGGTTCTGCATCTCTTAAGTTTTCAACCACTTTTTCCTTTTCAATAATTACTGCTCTGTCCAGTCATTTTAGTATAAAATCGTACTCATCCTTGATTATTTTCTTTCCATGATAACTCATTTCAACTACTCCTTCATCTTCGAGGGTCTCTCCTATCTCCACATTTTGGGCTTCCTCTTGCTCTAAGACAAAATTAGACTCCTCCTTGATGTCTTCCTTCACTAATTCTTCAACCACTTCTTCGACTTCAAGGGTCTCTACTACCTTCACCTTTAGGGCCTCCTCTAGCTTCTTATGATGTATGGATTCGCGAAGATGATTTCTACTCTCTTGCTCCATGTCAAAAGCATAACTGGGATCATCTTGCTTTTGGATTGATGGATGTGGGTGCTCTTCCATGGATGGTGGTAATGGGATGGGAAGATTATTATGTGGTTGAAAAGGAAGCGCACTGAAGCTTGAGGGTTGAATATTGGAGGTAGAGGGTTGTTCCATACGGGATATAAGATTTTGGAGTGTAGAGGTGAGACCAATGATATTAGAGATGATTGTGTTGTTATCCAATGGAGGTTGGGGTAGTTCTATGTATGGTTCATACGGTTCATAGGGTGGTTGGTATGGTGGATGTTGGTTAGGGTCATATGGAGGTGAATGGTGTAAAGGGGCTTGTGAGTTTGGTGGTTCAAAGGTATGTTAGGGAGGTGGTTCATAAGCATATGGTGGGGCTTGTTGGTAACTACAAGAGGGTCCACCATATTCATCATCTTGGTACGCACCTCGAAATGGCTCTTGACCATAATAATTCGGTGGAGGTGGTTTGTCATGAAAGGGTCCACCATAACTATTGTCTTGGTATGTATCACAGAATGGTTGTTGGTTATAGCGCACTGGAGGGGGTTGTTGCCAAGAGGGTTGATCAAATCCTTGTGGCTCCTCCCATCTTTGATTCTTCCAACCTTGATACCTATTTTCATTATAGTTTCCATTCCTTACAATAATATTGGAACCAAACTTGAAACCAGAGGTGTGAGAATTCATAGTAGCAAAAGAAAATAAAAACAAAATCTAATAAAAAAATTAATGAAAATAAACTCCTAAAACTAGAAACACTGACAACAATATAAGATAAAGATTTGAAAAAGGTTTAAATTTTGAAAAGGTTTGATTTTTAGAATTTTAAATTTAAATTTTGAAATTTGAATTTTGAATTTTGGAATTTAAATATTGAAATTTAAAATTTGATTTTGAAATAAGATAAGATAAGATTTTGAAAAAGATATGATTTTTGAAAAAGATTTGAATTTTGAAATTTAAAACTAAGATAAGATAAGATAAAAAAATTTTAAAATAAAAATCTGAAATTTTTTTTTTGTAATTTTCAAAAAAATCAATTAAAATAAAGAGAAAATATATTTTTGAATTTAATGAGGAAAGAGAAAAACAATAAAATGACACCAAACTTAAAATTTTTAGATCAAAACGAAGAAAACAACCAAGAACAACTTGAAGGTCAAGATGAACACGAAGAACAACTTGAAAATCAAGAAAGAACAAGGAACATTATTTTCGAAAATTTTAATAACTAAATAAAAATCAATAACCTCTTAATTTACGAAAAAGCAAAAATAAAAACAAATAAACAAGCAAAAAAGCAAATATTTATAATAACCAATAATAAGGCACACGTTTGTAATTCCCCGGCAATGGCGCCATTTTGACGATCGGTTTCTAGCTGGTAAAGAATTTTTATAAAAATAATCACGTTGTAAGTATAGTTTCTAAACCAACAGAGAATCCTTTCGTACAAAAGTTTGGTTGTCACAAGTAACAAAACCCAATAAAATTTATAACCGAAGTATTTAAACCTCGGGTCGTCTCTCAAGAAATTGCAGGGAGGTGTATTTATTATTGGTTATGGAAGGGTATATTTTCGGGTTTTTGTATAAGATAAAAAGTAACAATAGTAAATGGCAAGAAAGTAAACTAATAACTAGAAAAGCTCTTGGCAAGGTATGAGAACTGAAAATCCTATCCTAGTTATCCTTATCAATTGTGATGAGAATTGTCCGTTGCTCCCACTTAGTTAACCCTTACTAAATAAAAGAAAGTCAAGTGGACCAATCAATTTGATCCTCAAGTACACTACAAAAAAAAGGCCTATGGTCACGGCAAAAAACCGTGACCATAGCCAGTAAAAAGGGTGACCATAGATCTATGGTCATGGTTTTGGACCTATGGTCACGGTTTTTTACCGTGTTCTATTCTCTTGTGGCCATAGGTCTATGGTCACGGTTTTTTTATATATGGTCACGGTTTCTATGATCACGGTTTTAATTTTCAAATTCTAACACTTTAGGCCACGTTTTTTCACCGTGACCATAGGTTAATCTATGGTCACGCGTAAAAACCGTGACCATAGCCTTATCTATAGTCACGGTTTTCACCGTGACCATAGCCTCTATGGTCACCCCTCCTTAAAACCGTGACCATAGCCTTATCTATGGTCACGGCTATGGCCACGGTTTTTGCCGTGACGATAGACTCTATGGTCACCCCTCCTTAAAACCGTGACCACAGCCTTATCTATGGTCACCCCACCTTAAAACCGTGATCATAGCCTTATCTATGGTCACGATTTCTGCCGTGACCATAGCCTCTATGGTCACCCCACTTAAAACCGTGACCATAGGTCTATCTATGGCCACGATTTTTGCCGTGACCATAGCCTCTATGGTCACCCCACCTTAAAACCATGACCATAGTCTTATCTATGGTCACGGTTTTTACCGTGGCCATAGCCTCTATGGTCACCCCACCTTAAAACCGTGACCATAGCCTTATCTATGGTCACAGTTTTTACCGTGGCCATAGCCTCTATGGTCACGGTTTTTGCCGTGGCCATAGCCTCTATGGTCACCCCACCTTAAAACCGTGACCATAGCCTTATCTATGGTCACGGTTTTTGCCATGGCCATAGCCTCTATGGTCACCCCTCTTTAAAACCGTGACCATAGCCTATTTTGTTCTATTAGATTTATTTTTTTTTTAAAGCATATCACATCCCAAATTTATGATAATCACAAAATAAATCTAAAAATGAGAAATTCAAGAGATCTAAATCATAAAAATTATATTTTAAGCTAGATATGTTTTTAGTCCGAACAACACAAATAAAAATAGAGTGTAATTTATCCATTACATTTAATACCAAGTAAAATCTGTTTATAAAAAGTACAGAACACATTAAAATATTACATTTAGATAACTAAAATATTTATATATGAGACCCATCCCATCTCATATTGCTACGGAAAATATTTTCTTCATATTATGTCCTCCTGGTAGCAAAAGAAATAAACATGTTAGACCAGAGAACATTGTACATCTGAAAGCGACAGTAAAGAACATAATAACAAATAAGCAAATGCACAAAAAATTGTACACTATTAGTTTCTGTTTACATTTCCTCCTTTTTTGCTATTTCCAAAATTTTGCTAAAATAAAAGAGAACGAATTCACAAAAGAAACAAGCTTCAGATTCTGTTTCCAGAAAAAATAAATTACCCTACCTTAAAACATTCATGTGCCAAAAAAGTAGGATCATGCTACTTGGCATAATTTCATTCCATGTTATTAAAAATGGCCAGCACACTAAAAATAAGTGATAAAATAAAAGAGAATATGTAAATATTTGATGCTCAAGATGCAAATATGCAGACTTAGATGGCATAAAAGGACATTAATAAATCAACTACACCTCACAAGATCCTATAATAATGAACTTCACTCAGTGCTAGTACTAAGTATATACCGCATCAAGTAAATAAAAAGCTAAGCTTTCTTCCTATCAACAACTAATTTATCCAACGAACACAATATATAGGCAGCGTGTGTGTACAGTGAATTGAGTGTAAATTGTCTTTTATTAATAACAAGATGAAAAGGTAGATCTGTAAATTGTATAAAGTTCATAGATGATTAGAGACAAAGTTACAGAGGAGAGACAACTACCACAACAAAAGAATTCATAATCTCTTAACTTCTTACCAATACCAAGCATCAATGACACATGCTAAAACAATAGAGCAATCAAAAGATCTTTACCCCACATCTACATACTGAAAAAACAAGCACCGACTAAGATATGAGCTAACAAATTCTACTTCTACCAACAAATTATGCTCATTGATCATTTTTAACAACAAACTCAACTATAATTTTTCAATCCAAAGCAGCAAACAATATTGAAAAAGAAAGAATTTGCAGACTGAAATTAACTTAGTTGTCTATATGTGCAGTATTTAACATAAGAAACTAAACATGGCATACTTGAACATACAAAATCATTCAACAAACTTTAGGGATTGTGTCAATTAAATAAATAAACTTTGCGTATTAAATTTGGATTGCAATAGAATATTAATTTTCAGTCACTTCACTTAATCAAAATTTCATGCACGAAACCTACTTGAAGACGCAGCGACTGCGAGCTCGAGAAATGACAGGTATGAACGGCGGTGCGGGCAGCGCCTCCTTCTCCTCGCGAAACACTCCTTCTCCTCTCTGGCCATCGCGTTCCTCTCTTCGTCGACAAAGTGTGGATCCGTTGCTGGCTACATCATTTACTTTGGCAGCTAACTCGTAGGCTCCTTCAACACATGCTCCCAAGGCCACACCAGACACGTAGTTTTCCCCAAGGAACATCCCCGCAAAGCCGGTGTCTTTGAGAGCGGCTTTAGCAACATTTAGTAGCTCAACATGGCCAATTAAGAACTGTGGAACAGCTTTAGGCCACAGTTTCACACCTAATACAGTTGGATTATTGGCATTTGGGTTTATAAGGATTTTTCGCAAATCTCGATCAGCTACTTGAATGAGTTCACTATCCATCTGTCATTGAACGAGAGGTTTTAGGTATCAAAAGGAACTAGGGAAAAGAAATAAATCTTGTAATCAGACAGAAATGGTCATATGGAACTTGTTTGAATATAAAAAAATTATCAAACCTTTGATAACATTCCAGGATTGGTAGCTCCTCCAATGAAATTCAATAGTAGAAGCTGTCCAGGTGGAGCCCGGTTAAGGAAAATTGATGAGCTATATCTTGTTCCTGTCATGTGTCAAACCCAATCATGTGTTAATTTTCACAAACAGAGCAATACATTATCCAATACCCAACAACTTGTATTCTGATTAGAAAGCAGAAGGAAAACCAAAGAGCGCATATTTGACAAAAAGATATAACTATGATCAAAAGTCAAAATTGAAGAACCCATGTGCATGCTAACCGGCCCCTTATTTTATTGAAAATGATAGCTTTTATTGAAAAAAAAGGATAATTACAGTAATTATGATGAAAAATAGGGTTATGACATATAACACTAACACTTAACATATAATATGCTGTGGCCCAAAAATTTTGTTGTTGTCTTACAACTAAGCCTCCATCCCTAAATTAAAGGCATTAATGTGTGTATATATATAGATATATATATTTATTTATAACACATGATGGCAAGCACTAACCAATGATATAATGGTGAGTGTTTGTCTAACCATCCATATATGTATAGGCCATCCATGTTAACTATCTGATCCCTTAAATTAAGCTATTGATTATTTACACTTGAACCTTTTTCAATTATTCGGTGGAATTAGAGTGAAGGAAAACATGTCAGCTTTTCAATCTTTTCCATTCTTTGAGGAAGATAGACACATACCCATATTGGTAAATATAAAGGAATTAGGAACTCTTGCAAATTAAAGATATTGCTTATCTATACTCCTTTTTGGTATTTTGTTGGAAATTCCTAAGACATCCAATACTAGAAGAGTAGAAGGATTTATATAATATATTGCTGCAAATTAAAGAACAAATTGCATATTACACTTTATGCGCATCGTTTTCCTTGCGCTAAATTTCATACTCGTTTTGGAAGGAAATGCTTTTTTGATCACATAATATAAAGATCGTCAAATAATTAGCTATACTCCTCAACTTTTGCTTTATAATAAATATTTACCTAAAGTCTCCACTCCTTGGAATCATGGATGCAATTGACCAAATCCCTTCAGTTCACCATCTATCAGTTAAGCAATGGATATACCTACAGGTCCAGTAGAAAGAAAAAATCGTTCCTCTAACAGGTCCTGGCTTATGCTATTTCAATTGTAAAGACTTTCAAGTTTTAGCCATATAGCGATTGTAGATGAACTACATAAGATGATAAGAAAAGCTTGTAAAAATGTAATAATGAATTCTGACCATTATATGTTAGCCACCAAGTTCGACGGCGACGGCACACCCCGCAGCAGCCCCAACACCGACGACGACGAGGTGTAGCGGGCAAGTAGCGCCCCCTTCTCCATCGCGTGCTTCCTTCTCCCCCTGTCCTCTCTCTTCCTGATCTCTCTTCCTCTCCTCTGGCGCGCGACAGCAACGGAGCTCCTCACAGCTCCATGGACGACGACGGCGGCCGGACAGCTTATCCCTCCTCCGTTCTTCTCTTCTCTCTCGGCGTGGGTGAGTGCTTCGCGGGTGAGGGAGAGGGGTGGCGGCTGAAGGGTAGCAAAGAGAGTTATGATTAGGGTTTGTAGGTTTTAATTTGGAAATAAGGATTTGAGTAATTTTAATAAACATTGGAAAATAGAGTAGTTATTAAAAATTAAACTCTATTTCAATAAATTATTTTAAAATATTATTTTATTTAATTGATTTTTTAAATAAATATTTTAATTTAAAAGTTGAGGTAATTAAATAATTTTTTTATTTATAAATTAATTAAAATTTTTAATTATTTAATTTAAATTATATATAATTTTTTATTTCTAATTATTAAAATTTTAAATTTTAATTAAGCAAAAATCTAAATTATTAATTTCAAATAAATAAAAATATCTAATTGTAATTGAAAATTATATAAATTCAAACTAACTTAAATTTCAAAATATCATAATTTTGATTTATTTAAATTTTAGTAAAGACAACTTTCTGGGCAATGAGGATGTAAAACATCGTGACCATAGACTTTTTTTTATCACTATAAAAAATCGTGACCATAGACCCTTTTAGGCTACTTCCCAAAACCGTGACCATAGAACCTTTTAGGCCACCGCCAAAACCGTGACCATAGACCCCTTTAATTCACCTCCCAAAATCGTGACCATAAACCCTTTTAGGTCACCCTTTTTTGAAAAACCGTGACCATAACCCCTTTTTTGTCACTGTAAAAAGTCGTGACCATAGACCCCTTTAGGTCACTGCTAAAACCGTGACCATAGATCCTTTTAGGCCATCCCCTAAAACCGTGACCATAGACCCCTTTAGGCCACCCCTAAAACCGTGACCATAGACCCTTTAGGCCACCCCCAAAATCGTGACCATAGACCCCTTTAGGTCACCCCCCAAAACCGTGACCATAGACCCTTTTAGGTCACCCTTTTTTGAAAAACCGTGACCATAGCCCCTTTTTGGTCACTGTAAAAAACCGTGACCATAGACCTCTTTAGGTCACCCCTAAAACTGTGACCATAGAACCTTTTAGGCCACTCCCCAAAACCGTGACCATAGACCCCTTTAGGCCACCCCTCAAAACCGTGATGATGGACCCTTTTAGGCCACCCCCAAAACCGTTACCATAGACCCTTTAGGTCACCCCCCAAAACCGTGACTGTAGACCCTTTTAGGTCACTCTTTTTTGAAAAACCGTGACCATAGCCCCTTTTTTGTCACTGTAAAAAACCGTGACCATAGACCCCTTTAGGTCACCCCCAAAACTGTGACCATAGACCCTTTTAGGCCACCCCCCAAAACCGTGACCATAGACCCTTTTTGGTCACTGTAAAAAACCGTGACCATAGACCCCTTTAGGTCACCCCTCAAAACCGTGACCATAGACCCTTTTAAGCAATCCTTTTTTTAAAAAACCGTGACCATAGGTACTCTATGGTCACCCTTTCCAAAAAAACCGGGACTATAGCTTTTTTTTTGTCACCCTAAAAAACCATGACCATAGAGGGTCTATGGTCATGGTTTTTTATCGTGACCAAAAAAACCGTGGCCATAGACCCAAAATGTTGTAGTGAGTCCTAGTCAACTCCTGTGAAAAGACTAGCTTTAGAGGGATCCAAATCAACTAGCAAGCTTCGAATATTAATCAACAACTGAGTTTGATAACTCAAGTGTCACCGATTACTCAACCAAAGCCAAGAGGAAAAAATCTAAATTATTTATATCATAAATAAAAGAAAGCAATCATGAATCTGAATTACCTCAATGTGTATTAATTAAGAAAATCAATCCTAACATGGAGTTCATAAACCAAATTGGGAAAATAAATAAATTAAGTTATAAAGTAAATAAAAGTAGAAGAGAAATTAAATTAAATGAACATTGAACTTGGAATGAAGAGAAGTAGCCTAATCATAATAGAAATCCTAAATCCTAATCCTAATCCTAAATCCTAAGAGAGAGGAGAGAGCCTCTCTCTAAAAGCTACATCCAAAACCTAAAATTATGAATAATGAATGTTGTATGTGTTGTGTCTCCAATGAATTGATTGATTTCCCCACTTTATAGCCTCTAATCTGTGTTTTCTGAGCCGAGAAGTGGATCAGAAACAGCCCAGAAATCGCTAGAGACGAAATCTGCCACGCTGGTTTTTCTGCAGAACGACGCGTCCGCGTGATGCACATGTGCGCGTCATTTTGCTGTTTGGCTACTGTAGCAAATTATATATCATTTCGAAGTCCCGGACGTTAGCTTTCCAATGCAACTGGAACTGCCACATTTCGACCTCTGTAGCTAAAGTTATGATCGATTTAGTACCAGGAGGTCAGGCTGGACAGCTTTAACAGTTCCTTCAGTTTCTTGTATTCCTTCCACTTTTGCATGCTTCCTTTCCATCCTCTAAGCCATTCCTACCCTATAAACTCTGAAATCACTTAACACACATATCAAGTCATCGAATGGTAATAAGAGAGGATTATTAATTAGTAATTTTAAGACCAAAGAAGCATGTTTTCAATCATAGCACAAAATCACGAAGGAGAATGTAAAACCATGCAAATTGTATGAGTAAGTGAGCAAAGAATTGATAAAAACCAATCAATTGAGCACAAGATAAACCATAAAATAGTGGTTTATCAGCGTCGCACCCCGTTTTTAATTTCCCTCCCTTTTATTCTATCTTCTCTCATTCTTTCTTCCTCCTTTCTTACTTTCTTCTTCTTCATCTCTTTAACTTCTTATCCTTCTTCACCTTCATTCTATTTTACTTAATTTATTTGCATAATTTCATTCATTACATTTTAATTTTGTGCATATTTGTATTTTCTTTTCTAAGTCTATTATTTTTTCATTGGTGTTAATTGTTCTTATTCAACTGTTGTATCTTCTCTGGTATTATTTTGGTGCTTCGTGACTTATTCTTAACTGTTGGGTAATATTATTTAAGTCAATGCTAATATTTTATGATAATTGTACTCCTTTTGCATTGACATAAATTTATATTGTCTTTCATTACCCATTATCTCTCCTTATTGTTGCAGTTTTTACACTATTTGATATGCCATTTACTTCTACTGTTTTCTCACTTGCATGTTGTAGCTACCATGTAGTTGAGACCCTCATGACTTGGCATTAACCCACCAAGACTTTATTTATTTTCTTATCTTTATTTCTGGGTTACTTTTTCTTCTTTTTCCTCTTCTTTCAGACTGGCCACCAAGAAAGGGGAAGAGAAACTTCTGTATGGGGCAACAGACAAGTCCATCTGCACAATCTCTAGAGAAAAGCATCAGTTGTAACAGCCCGTCCACCTGCACATCTCAACATGCACCGAGGACGGTGCAATCTTTAAGTGTGGGGAGGTCGATACCGATCTCCATGGGTTAGTTATTCCCTTCTCAACACTAATATTTTATTGTCTTTGTTTGTTCATTGTTGCATTTGCATGTTTGATTGCATATTTGTTTGATTTTGTGCATATTTTACCACTTGGTTAAAGTAATATTCTCTTTTTCAAGAAACTTTTTAGAGTATTTCACTAATTTAAATTAAAACTTTTTATTAAACTTGTTTGAAGAAATATTATACTAGAACATGGTTTAGAACTCGAATACACAAAACCTGTGAGATTTTTGAGCTTATTTGATTGGTTGCATTTTATCAACCAATATTTTATTTTTGGTGTGTGTTTTTCTCTCTAAAATTGTGATCTTTGTCTTGCTTAATTCTATATTTCCATGGTTTGATGTATGCATGCACTTATATGATTGAGGCCTTATTTCACTGAGCTTACATACCCATATAGCCTTACCCTTTTCATTATCCTTTGCAAACCAATTTGAGCCTATTTTACCCCTTTTATTCTTTACTTTAGCACATCACTAACTCTAAGCGGAAAACAACAATGTCCTTAAATTTGAATCCTTGGTTAGCTTAGACTAGTGAGAGTGTTCATGAATTAAGTGTGGGGAAAGTGGGTTTGGAAACGTTTGATTTTGGAAATTAAGTATGTTAAACTTCTTTAAGAAAATGTGAAAGAAATGTTTAGGACATGTTCATGCATTCAATAATTTAATCATATGCATTGAGAAAAACAAAAGAATATATATATATATATATATATATATATATATATATATATATATATAATAAAAATAAAAGAAGAAAAAGAGAAAAAGAAAAGAAAAAGAGAAAAAGAAAAGAAAAAGAGCAAATAAGTAAAAGGAGACAAAATGCCCCAAAGTAAGTGGTGAAAGCAATGCATATGTACTGTACTCAAAATTAGAATGCATGAATATGTGGAAACATGGTTAATGGATAGTTAGATGTGGTATTATGATTACATGGATTGTCTAAAGTTAGGTGGAAAGTTTAAGTTAATTAAGGATTTAGATCTTAGTCCACTTGATCAAATACAATCCTACCTTGACCCTAACCCCATTACAACCCTTAAAAGACCTCTTGATATGTGTATCTATGCATTAATTCTTATTGGTAGAAGAAGAGCAAGCCTTAGAAATCAAGATTAGTAGAGAATTGAGAGAATCGAACCTTAAACACCTGAGCGATTAGAGTGTATATACTTCCAGTGAGGGTTCGATGCTCGATTCCTTGTTCCCGGCTTTCATGAGCTATTTTCTTCTTGCAAGTCTATTTGTACTTTATTTTTATGATTTGAATTAGTGAAATCTAGTTCATATTTGTTCTTGAAAGATTCATTTACTTTTCACCAAGTAGGTGAAAGCATTTTGCATTTAGCTACATTCATACAGATAGGTTGCATTTCATACATTCTACCATTCCTCTTCACTTTTATAGCTTCTCTTGAGCTTAGCATGAGGACATGCTAATGTTTAAGTGTGGGGAGATTGATAAACCATTATTTTATAGTTTATCTTGTGCTCAATTGAGTGGTTTTTATCAATTCTTTCATACACTTGTTCATACTAATTGCATGGTTTTATATTTTCCTTCCTAATCTTGTGCTATGATTGAAAACATGTTTCCTAGGGCCTTTAAATTGCTAATTTTAATCCTCTCTTATTACCATTCGATGCCTTGATATGTGTGTTAAGTGATTTCAGAATTTATAGGGTAGGAATGGCTTAGAGGATGGAAAGGAAGCATGCAAAAGTGGAAGGAATACAAGAAACTGAACGAACTGCTAAAGCTGTCCAGCCTGACCTCTGGTACTAAATCGACCATAACTTGAGCTACAGAGGTCCAAATGATGCGGTTTTAGTTGCGTTGGAAAGCTAACGTCCGGGGCTTCGCAACAATAGATAATTTGTTATAGCTGCTCCGAATCCAGGTGACGCACACGCGTGGATCACGCGGACACGTGACCTGGCAAAAACCCAATCCACGCTAACGCGTGGACGACGCTTCCGCGTGACTTTGCAGCGACCTGTACGTACCAGAAATTGCTGAGGGAAATTTCTGGGCTGTTTTTGACCCAGTTTTTGGCCTAGAAAACACAGATTAGAGGCTATAAAGTGGGGGATGCATCCATTCAAAAATACAACAGATACAACTTTCAAAATACATAATTTTAGGTTTAGATGTAACTTTTAGAGAGAGGCTCTCTCCTCTCTCTTAGGATTTAGGATTAGGATTAGGATTTAGGATTTCTATTATGATTAGGCTACTTCTCTTCAATCACGGGTTCAATGTTCCTTTAATTTATTTTCTACTTTTATTTATTCTATTACTTTAATTATTATTTATCTTTTCAATTTGGTTTATGAACTCCATGTTATGATTGATTTTCTTAATTAATACATATTGAGGTATTTCAGATTTATGATTGCTTTCTTTAATTTATGTTATTGATGCTTCTAATTAATCCAAATTATTTTCATTCGAGTAGATTTTCTTACCTTTTGTCTTTGGTTACGTAATTGGTAACACTTGAGTTATCAGTCTCAGCAGTTAATTGGAAATTGGGTTTGCTGATTGATTTGGATCCCTCTAAAGCTAGTCTTTCCATAGGAGTTGACTAGGACATGAGGAATCAAGTTAATTATCCTACTTGACTTTCCTTTATTTAGTAAAGGTTAACTAAGTGGGAGCAAAATCTAATTCTCATCATACCTGATAAGGATAACTAGGATAGGATTTCCAGTTCTCATACCTTGCCAAGAGATTTTCTAATTATTAATTTATTTTTCTTGTCATTTAAATTACTTGTTCCTTATTTTAAAAACCCAAAACAAAATATACTTTTTCCATAACCAATAATAAATCATACTTCCCTGCAGTTCCTTGAGAGACGACCCGAGGTTTAAATACTTCGGTTACAAATTTTATTGGGTTTTGTTACTTGTGACAACCAAATTTTTATACGAAAGGATTCTCTGTTGGTTTAGAACTATACTTACAACGCGATTATATTTGTGAATTTCTTTACCGGCAAGAAATTAGTTCGTCAAATATTTTATGCTCTCCCCTATCCATCTCTTTCTATTATGCCGGTGCTCTACGTAAAAGCTTTCTGTGCATTCAATTATGGTATTTAAATGATTAATGTGCACAAGAATTCTTTTAATTTTCGAATTTATAAATACAAAAGCTTATAAATCTAGTTTGTATTTTACCTATTTTAATCATATAACAATTACATGTTGGCGGGAAGATTTCAATAATTTTATTATATACATAAATTATCCCAGTGATCTTACACCTAAATGAATTTGACACAAAAATATAGAAGGCAATAGTAAGAGAGTTAGAATTAACTAATCAATGGCACTAAAATTGACTTCTTACGCATTTTGGGTTTAAGGTAAATTTTAAATTTCAATAGGTTAGTTCTCTGGGATGGGTTATTATTACTTTGGCTAAGTCAAAAACTTTAATTCGTGTATGAATCAAAATTCATTGAATTGTTTCCCCATTTGAATGGTATCATAATTCTACATCTTTTTTTGAAGGATTGAAAGTACACTTAGTTGGGTATACAACATAAAGAGCTCAATCAATCTACATCCTCTGCTCATCCATTTTTTCGAACATGGAAAGTCATCACCCTCAAGAAATTACACATAGTATTTACTTTACCTTTTGTTTTATCATTGACATAATGGTTAGTCCATGATTCAAAAACCAAAAAAAGATAAATTATTATGTACTTGTATATACACTGATTACAAGAAGCTGAAGGTTGTAAATAGTGTATATGCCTATTGATTAAAAAGAAAATTTTTTTATGTAACTTGATAGACAATAATAACAAACAAAAGAAAATAAAGTAAAAGAAGTATGAAACAATTAAAAGTACAAGGTCAAAATCTTAATTAGTTAGCTATAGTATCTTAAGTTAACAATAATCAAGTTTTAATTTGTTAGCCATATAATAGAAGAGTAACTTAACACAAATGAGTTATAATTGTTATATATATATATATATATATATATATATATATATATATATATATATATATATATAAGGCGTCATTCAGCAATTCAGTTAAGAGTTAATCTAAAAATTAAAAAAACCACTTCAAAATTGAACTCAAAATCAGCCCTTTACCAATTCAGATAATTCAGCAATTTAAAACCAAATTAGCAATTTTGCAACAGCTTGAAGAACAAATAAAACCAAAGCACTCCTTTGAAAAATCAGAACAAAAAGCAGCAACCATTTGTATCCTAAACATACCTCTTAATTAATGTAGGAAACATATTGTGTACGCAACCAACAATCTATATCTCTGCTTAGTACCTCAAATCCCATAGGACTTCTTCTTTGGTAAATTTTAATCTTGGCCTATCTGAATCTAATATCTTTACCCACCACATAAACTTAGAAGCCCTTTTGTTTGCATGTATCTAATGTTATTTTAACATTGTAAATTAATGATGTCCAAAGCTATTATAGGCCAAAGGTAAAAACAAAATAATTTTAAACAAGGTTACCTGAAGTCTTGAACGTTGAACATTGAATGCCAGATCTGTAGCTCGTCTTTGGAGCTGAAGAGGTATCAAATTGCTATCTGCTGCTACCCATTAGAACCTCGAAGCAGGGGGCGAAGGCCTTGAATCCAGCAATGGCGACACAGGTCCCAGCAGAGACATCCAGCTGCACTGGAAAATGACAAATAGTCGGCATTTTCCGGCGGCCGGCCATGCGCGGTGAAAATCAGCGACGCAGAGCTAAAGAGCATTGAGATAGGGAAGATACGTGAATATTGAGACACAACGGAGATGAGCCACAGCGAGACACGGTGTGTTGGTGGCTCTAACGGTAGTTACGGTCCTTGTGCGGTGTTGGTAGGCGGAGATGCTTTAAGACCATAGGGTTTGAAGAGAGGATGGGTGGGCTGGGAGTGACGGCGCATAGATAGGGTTAATTAAGGTGTAAAAAATTTCTTTTAAAATACTGAATAATTATAAACAAATTTATGATTTATTATAACAAAATATGATTTATGTTTGGTAATTATATACTAAAATTAATTTTGATAAAATGCATATTGTTTGGATAATATTAACTAAAATAACTTTTTCATAGATAATTAGTTAATAACTAAAAAATTATAATATTAAATTATAATATTATTTTTTTAAATATATTTAATCTTTTAGTTAATTTTTTTTGTAATTTTTTTATATTGTATTTTTTATAGTACTCTATTTTAGTACTTGTCAATAATTTTTCAATTTTATAATAAAATTATTATTTATTTAGTCAATTAAAAATAACATATCAAAATTGATAACTTTTGAAGTATTCTGTTTATAGTAAATATTAATAATTATTTATTAAATTATAAAAAATAAACTTAATTTAGTACTCTTTTTTAGTACTCTCAATAATCTTATTTTCATGGGTGTTTTGGGTTCTAATTTTTTACTAGTTATATTTTTATCATTATTTATAATTAATTTTTATTTAATTTATCATTTCTAATAGAAACAATAACACACATTATAAAAAAAATTAGAATAATAAACTGTGCACAAGAGTTTAATAGATAAATTTTACAATATCAAACAAAAACTATTCTATAATTGTTTTAAAACTCTCAGTATTATTTTATTTACACTTATTTTGAGTGATAAAATTTTATTACTTATGATCCTATTGTTATGTATAAACAGTTTTTTTATTTATTTTGTGCTTTTAATAAAATCAATAATTTATATTATAACAAAATTACAATAAAAAATTTAACAAAAATAAAAAAATTAAAATATTAAAAATTATTAAAAATGATAAAAATTTATGGAAAAAATTATTAAGACCAATAATGACCCGCAAATTCATATAAACATAGTTTAAGTGAACGCAGAAGCTATATTTTCTTCCTTCAAGTAAACGCTTTTAGGATGCAAAATCAGGTCTGCGTTCAGAAAAAAAAATAGATGAAAAACATTAAGGAATAGCGTTCAAAAAATTTAAACGCACTTTTATCTTTTACAACGTGTTTACCAAACACACCCTATGTAGTCTGCCCTAAATATTACGAAGCGGTGGCAGAAGTTAAAAAAATAGGATTAAAACGTAAAATTATAGCATAAAAATTATCTAATAATATTTATATGAAAATAAAATTTATAAATATAATTATTTTTAAGTTTGTAACTAATGTGATAATAAATAAATAATTATATAGACAAATATAAAAATTACAAACAAATAACTATATAGATAAAAGAATTTAATTTTACTAGTACTAATTATCATACTAACATTTTACAATATAGTAGATACTATGTGAATAATAAATAATAATGAGAATGTGAATTTAATTTATATAAATATGCCAATAATATTACTAAATTGAAAATATTTATTGAAATCCAAGTCCAAAATGTTAATATTTAAAAATAAAAATAGTTGAAAAAATTTAGACGATGTGAGTGGATTTCATAAATCAACGTTAATATTTATTTTGTGCTTTTTCTTATTAGTTGTGTATCTAATATATTGTCATTGTTTACGAAAATAGTTATAATTCCAATAGTTGATATGTTTTACATTAAGAACTATAAAATATTTTTACTTTATATTAGACTAGCGGCTCAACAGGCACTAACGTGCCTGTTCAGCCGCTTTTTTATTGTTTTTAAGAAATTAATTTTATTTTTTGTTAATATATTATTCATTTTTTAAATTTATTAGATAAGTATTTTTTGTTTTAATATTAACATGACTTTATTTATATTATATTTTATTAAAATTAAAGTTATTATAAAAAAAATTTTAAAATGTTAAATTATAAAAGCACATAATAAAAAAGTATATATATTATCAGAAATAATATAGTTCAAAAAATAATGATAATAATATTTAGAAACATTATTTACAAATTTAACTATTTATAATTATTATTAAGTTTAATTATTTATTTTTAATAGTATTTAATTTAGAACCGAGATAAAAAATTATATTCAAAACACACTCTATCTTCATGCATAATTTTAATTGATAAAAATATATTTTTTTAATTTTATATGTAGTTTTTTAAATTTTGTTTAATTTCATTATTTTTTTAAAAATGATTAATTTATATTTTTATTATATTATCTTACTATATCAAACACTATTCTTTTTCTTACTATTATTCTCTATACACATACCTGTCATTGTCTCATCGTCATTATTATATTACTAGCGGCTCAACAGGCACTAACGTGCCTATTCAGCCGCTCTTTTATTGTTTTTAGGAAATTAATTTTATTTTTTGTTAATATATTATTCATTTTTTAAATTTATTAGATAAGTATTTTTTATTTTAATATTAACATGACTTTATTTATATTATATTTTATTAAAATTAAAGTTATTATAAAAAATTTTTAAAATGTTAAATTATAAAAGTACATAATAAAGAAGTATATATATTATCAGAAATAATATAGTTTAAAAAATAATGATAATAATATTTAGAAACATTATTTATAAATTTAACTATTTATAATTATTATTAAGTTTAATTATTTATTTTTAATAGTATTTAATTTAGAACCGAGATAAAAAATTATATTCAAAACACACTCTATCTTTATGCATAATTTTAATTGATAAAAAATATATTTTTTAATTTTATATGTAGTTTTTTAAATTTTGTTTAATTTCATTATTTTTTTAAAAATGATTAATTTATATTTTTATTATATTATCTTACTATATCAAACACTATTCTTTCTCTTACTATTATTCTCTATACACATACATGTCATTGTCTCATCGTCATTATTATATTATATTGTTCTCCTTTCTCATTTTTTCATATAACCATCTATTCTCTTAACTTTTATGAGTAGTTGAAGTTTTGTTAAAAGAAGTAAGACATAAAGCGTTTAATTTTTTTTCCAATTATCAAAATTCGATGTCAGTAATCCTAAAAAAAATATCAAAATATATTATTTTAAACTAAAATAATACATAATTGTAAGTTTTTTAACTAATAATTATAAATGTAAGTTGTAATTTAATATAGTAACTTGGGACAGAAGACAACCATTGCTATCTATATTTGACTACTACTATGTAAGTTTCACATTTATTTTACTGTGCACATTAATTAAAATGTACTTTATTATTTTATTTTACATGTTTTAAAATAATGCCATTGTATTATAAGGATGAGATTAATTTTTATAATCTAATGGAAATCTTTTTATTTTTTTGTTTATCATTTGAATACTATCCATAAAAAATAGTTACTTAAAAGTGAAATACTATATAAAGAAAGATAAAAAACTTTTAAATTGATCGTTTTAGTTTGCTTCTTATTAATCCTCACTTAATATACTCAAGTTTAATAGCTTTGATGGTGGTAAATTTTTGTAATTAGTTAAAAAACTTCAACTTTCTCTCTCTCTGTTTCTCTCTACGATTTTGGACAAAGTCAATTTTATTAGTAAAAAATTTTTTAAGTTTAAAATATTTTTAACTTCTTATATAATAATTAGACTTAATAAATTACCAAAATTCAAACCTACTCTCTTGAACTACTTCTTGATGATTATATAATTGGAATTATTTATACAGAAGATCTTTAGGTATTAAAATTTTTAAAATAAAAAAATATAATAAAATAAATTAGAAAACCTAATAGAATAAAATGATTTAAAAAATAGAATATATATATATATATATATATATATATATATATATATAGGAAAAATAATAAATTAAAACTTATTACGTAGTCCATGAGATAGAAAAATAAAGAGAGGAAAATAATCATTAAGGTTGAAACAATACAAAATGTATAACACGGTTCTTATAATAATTAATTTAGATAGAGTACCTTAAGTAAAATATTGAAGGTCAATAATTCTGGACATGTGTCTATTTGTGATATCTTTAAAAAAAATAAATTGGATTAAAAGCAAATAAAATAAAAAATTTTCTATCTGTATTCAATAATACTAATAACAGATGAGATGAGAAGAGAGAAACGGATAAGATGTGAAAGATAATGGGTGAAAATTATGTGAAGGTGGCCAAATAGTGGATAAGATGTGAAAGATAATGGGTGAAAGTTATGTCAAGGTGGCCAAGTAGTGGAGAAGTTAATAGGAAGGGTAATATTGAAAAGAAATCTTGGACACCAAACCCATGTATTGTCATTATATATTAATAATTATAGATTATAGATTATAGATTATAGATTATAGGTAAGAGAGAACGTGAATGTATGTGATAAGAGAGAAGATGAAGTAGTGGAAGTTTTTTAACGTATAATAACTGACGTATAGTGGGGTAGATTATTAAAAAATGGCAAAATTGAAAATAAAATTTGGACACCAAGATAGACAGATTGTGTCCTTATATATTGTTATAGATATTTTAATACAAATTATTTAATATTATCAGAGCTAAAAAAAATAAAATTAATATTTCTTCTAAGAATAATTATTTTTAAAATTATAAATACACAACAAAAAATTAGAATACATTAAAATAGTACCATAATAAAAAATAATTCAAGAGATAAAATTAACAAACTAATAGAATATATATACACAACTAACAAATATTATCATCATTTAGTATATTATTTAGACCAATTTTAATACTTGAATATCTAAAAAAACAGATTATTAACATATAAATAATATTTTTTGAATTATCTAAATCTTTTAATATAAATAATTTAATATTGTCTGGACCCAAAAAAATTAAAAAATAAGATTAATATTTTTTTAAGAATGATTTTCATCAAAATTATAAATACATAATAAAAATCTAGAGTACATTAAAATAGTACCATAATAAAAAAATTCAAATATTAAATTAATAGTATAAATTTTTTAAATGAACAATTATCAATCATAATACATTGTATGTATTATAGATATATGTAACATATTATATTAGAAATAATTGAAAGTTTACTAATTATGAATTAAAGCTTTTGAAAAAAAGGATAATTTATGTCCACTAACTGTTCCATCTATTATTTGAATTTGGTCCAATTCTACTGTTATTTTGAGTATGTGAATATTTAAAAAGTAAATATAATATTGATATAAGATTAATGTATTTTTAAATTCTACCAAAAATGAAGTAATTTCTTTTATAAATCATAGCTACTAAGAGTAAAAAAAAAGTATAATAGTAATATTCAAAACATAGATCTAAACGAAAAAATTATTATTTATAATTTATAATAATTAATTTAGATAGAGTACCTCAAGTAAAATATTGAAGGTCAATAATTCTGGACATGTGTCTATTTGTGATATCTTTAAAAAAAATAAATTGGATTAAAAGCAAATAAAATAAAAAAATTTCTATCTGTATTCAATAATACTAATAACAGATGAGATGAGAAGAGAGAAACGGATAAGATGTGAAAGATAATGGGTGAAAGTTATGTCAAGGTGGCCAAATAATGGAAAAGTTAATAGGAAGGGTAATATTGGAAAGAAATCTTGGACACCAAACCCATGTATTGCCATTATATATTGTTATAGATATGGATAAAAGCTGGATTTTAGAGTCACAAGGTACTGTAGAACATAATCAAGGATTGAACAATTTTTTGGACTTTGCATTGCTAATGCATCGTCAAATGAAATGATAAAATGTCCATGTCCAAAGTGTGGCCTCCAACTTATGCAAACAAGAGAATATGCGTACGACCACCTGTTGATGAGGCCCTTTCCCCTCTGATACACTGTCTGGATTCGTCACGGTGAGAAACTTTGTGACGAGTGCACAAGGTTTAAGGGCATAACTGATAATTCACTATCCCAAGTAAATTCGATGATGCAAATGGTCAACGAGGCATTTGATTTCTCAATTCCACACGGGTTCGATGACACCACAATGGATGAACATGTTGACGATGATGAACAAGAATTTCTGAATTTATATGACAGACCAAGTCGCGTAGCGAGGAATTTTCATGATTTACTTGCAGACAGAGAGCAAGAACTATATCCCGGATGCTCAAAATACTCGAAGCTATCATTTCTAGTGAAGCATTACCATATAAAGTGCATGTGTGGTGCTAGTGACAAGGCGATGACAATGATCCTAGATTTCTTGCGAGAGGCTTTTGAGCACGCTAAACTTCTGACAACATTCTATGAGGCCAAAAAGACAATTAGGAAACTGGGTATTGAATACAAGAAAATAGATGCATGCCCAAATGATTGCATTATACCGGGGTGATGATGAAGAATTGACAAGGTGTAAACGATGCGGGACTTCAAGATGGAAGCAGAAGACACGGAATGGTTCTATTCTCAAGCTAAAACTCAAGTCAAGAGAAATGGGAAACTAATACCAGCAAAGACTCTTCAATACTTTCCGTTCATCCCGCAACTGCAACGGTTATTCATGTGCAGCAAAACATCTAAAGAAATCTTATGGCATAAGGAGGGTCACAATAGTGACGATTTCTTGAGGCATCCAAGGGATGATGTAGCTTGGAAAAATTTTGATGAGAAGAATCCTACTTTTTCATCAAATCCACATAGTGTTCGTCTGGCATTAGCTAGTGACGGATTTAATCCTTTTGGGAACATGAGCACAAAGTATTCTGTTTGGCCGGTTATTCTTATACCGTACAACTTTTCTCCATGGCTTTGCATGAACCAAACCTCTTTTATCCTATCTATGATTATTTCTGGGCCTAAAATGCCAGAAAATGACATAGATATTTACTTGCAGCCTCTAGTTGATGAGTTGAAGCTATTTTGGGATGGGGTAGAAACGTACGATGCTAACAAGAAAAACACTTTCAAGATGTTTGCGGCATTGATGTGGACTATTAGCGATTTTCCAGGATTAAAAAACTTATCAGGGTGGAATACGCACAGCGGGTTAGCGTGCGCTAACTGTAATTTGGATGCTAAGGCACAGCGACTAATGTATAGTCAAAAATGGTGTTTTATCGGTTATCGTCGTTTTCTAAGTCAGGGTCAATAATTTAAACTGGACCAGTTAAGATTCGACGGGCAAGTAGAAAACAGGGATCCCCCAAAAGATGTTGTCTGGAGCAGATATCTTAAGACAACAATCAACTGTTCACGTGTCATTTGGAAAGATGACAAATGTCATAAGACAAAAAGGACGCAATGGTGAAGATGCCAACATGGGTGAATCAAATTGGAAGAAGAAGAGTGTTTTCTTTGAACTCGCATACTAGGAAGAAAATATCCTGCGTCATAACCTAGATGTTATGCACATAGAAAAAAAAATGTCTGCAATAACATAATGTTCATTATATTAAATGATAGTGGAAATTCAAAGGACAATCTGAAAGCTCGAAAGAGATTTATAATACATGGGCATAAGGCCAGAGCTATGGCCGCGCGAGGGGTGAAAATATCCTTCTGTAGTTTTTACCATGTCAAAGGCACAAAAGGATATATTTCTAAAGACTCTTCAACATGTCATCTTTCCAGATGGTTATTCCAGCAATATTACGCGTTGTGTTGACTTGCGATAGCATAAGTTGTATGGGTTGAAAAGTCATGATTGTCACATTTTGATGGAACTTTTACTTCCAATTCTGGTCAAGAATGCACTGCCTGCCCATGTGGGTACCGTATCTTTCATCATTTTTTCAAGCACTTTGTAGGAAAACCGTTAACCCTCTACAGCTTGATGAACTCCAAAATCATGTTGTTCATACCCTGTGTCGTATGGAGATGATTTTTTCTCCATCGTTCTTCATAGTCATGGTACATGACGTGGATAAAATTGGCGAGTCAAGAATTGTTATAAGATATGCGTTGCAAGTATAGTTCTTAACCAACCAGAAATCCGCTTATCAATTTAGAAGGGTGTCACAAAAATTAAAATTAAAATACTGGGAGTATGAATCCCAGGTCGTCTCCCAACGAGTTGCAGAAAGGTGTGCTATTTTATTAATCAGATGTTTTCAAAATGGTTTGAATTGAATAGCAGGAAATTAAATTAGAGAATTTATGTAAATTAAATAAAAGCCTTAACTGGGAGTAGATTAGCTGGAAGCCCTATTCTTGTTGGAGTACTCTCAAGATTAATTGACAATTTAAGGTTGTCCTGTTTAGCTATCCCTTACTAGGTAAGGGAAAGTCAAACAAGTTGGAATGTTACTTCTATTCACAAGTTCCAACCCACTCAATTAAAAGGGATTGGTGTCAGTGACTAGAGGGCAATCCAACAATAAACCCAATTACAATTTTTCTTTTTTGAGCATTCCAACTCAAGGGTTCCTTTCAATCAACTCTCCATCAAGTTAGGGAACTACTCGCTCATTGTGAATGTAGAATTCATAACACAGGAAAGGGAATTAAAGAAAGACATGATAAATAAAAATCAAAGAAATCAATTAAAAATAAAAGTAATTCTTGTATTAATAAATTCTAAAAATAATTCAATAGTAAAATTGAGTAAATTAAAGGACATGGAAGAGTAAGAGCCAAGTAAAGAAAACGAACTAGAATGACAAAGTCTTGATGAGGTAATAACTCTTCTCAATATCCCAATGCAAAAAGCAATAGAAATAAAATCCTAAGAACTATGAATGTGTACAGAAAAAACCTAGAGGAGGAGTAAAACTAGATCTAAAAACTAAAAATTGTGTAGAATGAATGTTGTTCTCTATCTCTGCATGTTCTCTGGCTCTAGCCTGCTTTTCTGGGCCGAAAACTGTGTCAAAACAGGGCCCAAAATCGCCCCCAGCGAATTCTGCAGATTATGCAGATCGCACACGTCACGCGATCGCGTCATTCATGCGGCCGCGTCATTCGGCATTTTGCCCTGCCACGCGAGCGCGTCGTCCACGCCTCCGCGTCACTTGTGCTATTCCAATCCGCACGGTCGCGTGAGCCATGCGGCCGCGTCACTGCGATTTCCTCTCTTTCGCGCGGTCGCGTGAGCCATGCGGCCGCGTCACTTCTCCTTGGTCATCTCCTCAATTTCTTGTGTTCCTTCCATTTTTGCAAGCTTCCTTTCCAATCTCCAACTCATTCATGCCCTATAAAGCCTGAAACACTTAACACACAGATCACGGCATCGAATGGAATAAAGGAGAATTAAAATACATAATTAAAAGTCTCTAGGAAGCAATTTTTCAATCATGTAATAAGTTTAGGAAGGAAATATAAATGCATGCTAATCATATGAATAAGTGGGTAAAGATCATGATAAAACCACACAATTAAACACATTATAAACCATAAAATAGTGGTTTATCAACCTCCACACACTTAAACATTAGCATGTCCTCATGCTTAGTTGAAGGAGATAAAATAAATGAGTAGGAACATGTAAAACTCATGCAATGCAATGCAACCTATATATGTGAATGCAACTATATGATTCTTGTCCACTTGATCAATAGTAAATAAGCTCTTCAAAACAATTACAAATCAAATTCTACTAATTCAGTTCTTATATAGTAAGAATAGATAAAAATGCAAGAAGGTAGCTCATGAAAGCAGGGAACATAGAAATTTAAGCATTGAACCCTCACTGATGATGTATGTACGCTCTAATCTCTCTAGTGTATAGGGCAATCACTCTATCCTTCTCTAATCATGCTCTCTAATTTTTGTTCTTCTCCTAACCAATCAACAACATTTAATATATCAATGCAAACATCTTGAGGTCTTTTCAAGGTTGTAATGGGGCCAAGGTAATGGTAAGGATACATATGTGGCTAAGTAAGCTTATAAACTGAATCTTTAATTAACCCAAGCTTTAACATAACCTATATATATTCTTTATAACTTTAGAATTCATACCTAGCTACCCAGAATTTCCCTTTTACATTCCATACTCGTGTATCAACTTTTTATTTTAATTTTATCATACATGCATTGATCTTTGAATTCTTAACTTAGCATTGGGGTAATTTTGTCCCCTTATTTATTTATTGAATATTTTTGGTTTTTTTTAACATAAACATAAAAATAAACATAGCTTATCAATGCACATAGATTTTTAATTCTTATAGTTTCACATGAGTAGGTATTCCAATTTCCATTATATTATCATGACACATTCCCTTATTATCTTTTGTTCCCACAATTTCTCATACTTAATTAGCACACACAATTCTATCTTAAGCTAACCAAAGATTTAATTTGGGATATATAGTTGTTTTTTTTTTTCTGTTTAAGGCTAGTAATATGGTAAAATATAGAACAAATGGGATTCAAAGGCTCAAAGTGGCTAACAAAGGTAATTGAAAGGGTAGGTTTAATTTGGATAAGTGAGCTAAACAATTAATGGCCTCAATCATATGCAAACATATAAATATAATAAACATTGGACATATAGGATGGAACAAAATATAGATTACAATCATAGAGAAGTAAACACACAAGAATAAAATAATTATGGTTAAATACTGTAACCATGCATAAAGGCTCAAATCTCACAGGTTGTGTGTTAGCTCAAAAATCATGTTCCAAATACAACTTCAAGTAAATTTAACATAAGAGTTTTAATTAAAGTTAGTGAAATTTTGTTCCAAAAATAGGGTCTCAGAGGAAAACTTATTGTCTTTTCAATCAAGTAGAACATGCATGCAACTAACCTATTACTATGCAATTTATCCTATTCTACAAAAGAAAAACTAACTAAATATCCTAATTTATTGGTGTTTAGGGAAGAGACATTACCTCCGGAAGTCAGGTACTGACTGACCTCCCCACACTTAAGGCTTTGCACCGTCCTCGGTGCCATCTGTCAGGAACAAAGGTGGGCTGGTAGCAGTATCTCCACAGTCGGGACCATCATGGCTTCCTGTGCTGGTAAAGGAAGTGGAGTCCGGGGTGTCTGAGTCCTTGAATTTTCCCATAATCAACTCCTTGAGGTATGTGAATCGGTGCTTGTTACGGCGCTCTCTCATCTTAGCTTTGTGTTCCTGCCGATCCAACCTTTCGAGTATCTGATGGAGCAGTTGGTTTATTGTAGGTGCTTGTGGTGTTGAAGAAGGAATATCTTCAACCGGTTCAGTAGGATGGCTTGTGGCGGCTGGTGGAGGTCTGATGTATTTCCTGTTAGGGACATACTGATGATCCCATGGGAGCATGGCTTTGGTGTCCCTAGCTCTGTAGAAAATTCCGGCTGCTGAGATAAGATTTGAGACCAAGGCGGGAAAAGGTAAGTTGCCCGCAATTTGTACGTGTCCCATGGCATTCCGGATGTGTCTTGGTAGGTTCAGAGGTTGGTCTGTAAGGATGCACCATAGTAGAATGGCCATGTCCGCAGTGAAGGAGGACTTGTGAGTGCTCAAAAAGACGTAATGGGACATGATCTGTGCCCATATGCGAGCCTCCAAGGTAAGTGCTGAAGCCGATATTCCCTTAGGGCAGGTACGATGGTATCCGTAGATCCAACGGCTGTCAGGTAGTGCGATAACTCTGAGAACAGCGTCCCAGTCAAATTGGTACATCTGGCGCTTGAGTGCGGCTTCTTGAAAGGCGTCCAATCCTTCTGGAACAGGGGGAAGACCTAGAGCTTTTTGAATGGCCTCTTCTGTAATGGGGACTTGCTTCTGACGGACAAAGACAGACTGCAGGGTTGGCAGGTGGAAGTTGGAGTAGAACTCGGCTACCCAAGAAAGATTGACCTTCCTCGGCTGTCTCTGTAGGAAACCCCATTGTCTTTGTGCAATTTGCGGCTCAACAAAGGTAGCAATATGGTTTGGGAGGAGAAGAAGGTATTCGTTGTTGTAACTCCTTTCTGCCAGGATGGGGAACATCTGCTCACAGTAACGATTGGGAAATCGCACAGTGTCCTTTGCTGGGAAGGCTTTTTCTTTATCATCAACCTTTATAATCCTCTTAGTTCTTTTTGTTGATAGTTTAACCGCAATTGAAGAAGGCTCTGCCACTAATGCTCTTTTTGTTCCTCTTCTTGCTGGTGGTTTGGGAGTAGCTTTCTCTTTTTCTTTATTGGTGGCCATCCTGAAAAGGGGAAAAAAGAAAGTAACGTAAATTCAAAGAGATAGAGCAAGGAAGAGGGTTGTATAAGTGATAAACAATGCACGGTAAAGAGGATGTTGTTAACACATGGTCATGACTACATGTGAAAAGTTCATCAATGGAAATATAGCAAGTGCATTGGAGGATAATTAAATGCAAGAGGCTTATTGACATGCAGGCAAAGGCATGAGTAGCATAGATCAAGCATTTAATTAGTTGAATGTGTTATCACTCGTAACAAACTAGCCATCACGTTTGTATTGACAATTAAATTCAATTAATACAATAGTAAAGGGAATTTGTGAAAAGCAAGCATTGAATAGTAGAATAGAATAATGTAGAAAAATGCATGATGCCATATGGGCTTTTTCACAAACACATAGCATGCATGGTAAATAAGGTATAGAAAGTATTAAAGTGAACATGCAAGCAACCCTTTAAAAAGGTAATATATAATTTCCAAACAATTTTACAACAATCCACAAGCATATAATGAGAAATAATGACTCAAATAAATTTCTAACACCAAGTAAAAAGGAAAAAGAAAAAAAATATGGATAATGAAAGTAAAAAGAAAAGAAAAGAAGATAACATATAAAAATAAGAAGAATAATAGAAAAGTAAGGGGGAAGAAGAAAAGAAAACCTTGTTAATGGGGGTGAGAGAGAGAGAGAGAGTAGAAAGTGAGAAAGAAGGAAGAAGGAAGAAGGAAGAAATAAGGAGGGAAAAGAGAAAATAGGATTTGGGGAAAAGAAAGATAAGATAATTGGCAAATCAGGGAAGCTGTGCGGCGCAAGCGACGCGGTTGCGTGGGGCACGCGGTCGCGCGACTTGCAGTTATACTAATTGACGCGGTCGCGTCGGTCACGCGGTCGCGTGACCCGTTTTATGCTACTAGCGCGAAGGCAGCCTCGCACTTGCACAACTCTCTGTTCAAACTCTTATTGCGCCAAATGTTGGGTGACGCGATCGCGTGGGCATGCGATTGCGTGAGTGGCCATTAGAAGGATATGACGCGGACGCGTGAGCCATGCGTCTGCGTGGGAAGAATTGTGCGTTCAGCGCCAATCCAGCACCACGCTAGCACAACTTTCGGTCGTGCACCCTTTTCACGTCGAATTCCAGGGCACACGGCCGCGTGAGTGACGCGGTCGCGTGGGAGGCCAATGTTCCCACACGACGCGGACGCGTCAGCAACGCGGTCGCGTGGGGTGATTTGTGCCACGGGCACGCCTCCAGCCACGCTCTCACGTGACTCTCTGTTCGTTTTATTATTTTCTCCAATCACCTGCGACGCGGACGCGTCAATGATGCAGTTGCGTCGCGAAAATTTTTTTTTTATAAATAAAAGTATGTAAATGCAGATGCACGAAATGTACTAATAAAGAGAAGAGTTATTGAATAGGAAAACTAAGAATAAAGAAAAGAACGATCATATCATGGTGGGTTGTTTCCCACCTAGCACTTTGCTTTAACGTCCGTAAGTTGGACGCTCCACTAGCTCAGTCTTCGACTATGTGGAGATCTTCCAAGAGGAAGATCTCGAGCTCCTTGTTTTTCTTCATCCTCTCTCCATGGTACAGCTTTAAACGTTGTCCATTAACTTTGATAAGTTCAGAGCTTGAAGGGTGACTTAGGTGAAAAACTCCGTACGGTTCGGCCTTCTCTACTCTGTATGGACCTTCCCATCTTGATCTCAATTTGCCTGGCATGAGCCTCAGTTGAGATTTGTAAAGGAGGACTAAATCTCCAGGTTGGAACTCTTTTCTCTTGATGTGCTAATCATGTACAACCTTCATCTTCTCCTTGTATAGTCTTGATTTCTCATAAGCTTCTAGGCGAAAGCTTTCCAGTTCTTGCAGTTGCAACTTCCTTTCAGCTCCGGCTTTCTCAATTCCCATGTTGCACTCCTTTACTGCCCAAAAGGCTTTGTGCTCTACTTCAACAGGGAGATGACAAGCTTTTCCATAAACTAAATGGAAAGGACTCATCCCAATGGGTGTTTTGTAAGCTGTTCTGTATGCCCAGAGTGCATCTTGTAGCCTGGTGCTCCAGTCTCTTCTATGAGGTTTGACTATCTTCTGCAAGATACGCTTTATCTTTCTGTTTGACACCTCGGCTTTCCCATTAGTCTGAGGATGGTAGGTTGTTGCAACCTTATGAATTATCCCATGCTTCTTCATTAATCATGTTAGTCTCCTGTTACAAAAATGGGTGCCTTGATCACTCACGATTGCTTGTGGTGATCCAAAGCGACAAATAATGTGGTTTCTCACAAAGGAAACAATAGTGTTAGCATCATCAATGTGGGTAGGAATTGCTTCCACACATTTGGAAACGTAATCCACAGCTAACACTATATAAAAATAACCATTAGAATTTGGAAATGGACCCATGAAGTCAATGCCCCAAACATAAAAAATTTCACAGAAAAGCATAATTTATTGAGGCATCTCATCCCTCTTGGATATATTACCAAATTTTTGGCATGGGAAACAAGATCTACAAAATTCAGCAGCATCTCTAAAAAGAGTAGGCCACCAGAATTCACAGTCTAAGATTTTTCTAGCTGTTCTTTGAGGGCTAAAATGTCCTCCACTCTTAGATGAGTGATAGGCCTCTAAGATGGACTGAAATTCTGATTGAGGCACACACCGTCTAATTACCTGGTCAGCGCCACATCTCCATAAATATGGGTCATCCCATATATAATATTTAGACTCGCTTTTCAGCTTGTCTCTTTGATGCTTAGAAAAGTTTGGAGGAAAGGTGCGGCTAACTAGATAATTAGCTACAGGTGCATACCAAGGGACTACCTCAGATACTGCTTGCAGGTTATCAAATGGGAAATTATCAGCTATAGGAGTGGGGTCATCTGTAATGTGCTCAAGGCGACTCAAGTGGTCTGCCACTAAATTCTGGTTACCACTCCTATCCTTAATTTCCAAATCAAATTCTTGTAATAGCAGTATCCAACGTATAAGCCTTGGTTTGGACTCCTTTTTAGCTAATAGATACTTTAGAGCTGCGTGGTCTGAGTACACTACTACCTTCATACCAAGTAAATAGGCTCGGAATTTATCCAGAGCAAAAATAATAGCAAGAAGCTCTTTCTCAGTAGTAGTGTAATTGGACTGAGCGGCATCTAAAGTTTTAGACGCATAAGCAATAACAAAGGGGTCCTTACCTTCACGCTGAGCCAGTGCTGCTCCTACTACATGGTTGGAGGCGTCGCCCATTATTTCAAATAGTTGGCTCCAGTCTGGTCCTCTCACAATTGAAGCTTGAGTCAGGGCGGTCTTCAGCTTATCAAATGATTGTTTGCAATCCTCACTGAACTCGAACTCAATATCCTTCTGCAGTAGTCTGGATAAGGGAAGTACTACCTTACTGAAGTCCTTAATGAATCTCCTGTAAAAACCTGCATGGCCAAGGAACGAACGGACTTTCCTTACAGAAAAGGGGTAAGGTAAACTAGAAATAACATCCACCTTTGCTGGATCTACAGAAATGCCAGTATTAGATACAACATGTCCTAGTACAATACCTTGTTTTACCATAAAGTGACATTTTTCAAAATTTAATACAAGGTTTGTACTGACACATCTACCTAATACTCTAGATAATCCATCTAAGTAAAGGCTAAAGGAATCGCCATATACCCTAAAATCATCCATAAAAACTTCCATACAGTCCTTAATAAGATCAGAGAAAAGACTTATCATGCACCTTTGGAAAGTAGCCGATGCATTGCACAAGCCAAAGGGCATTCTCTTGTAAGCATAAGTCCCAAAAGGACATGTAAAAGTGGTCTTTTCCTAATCCTCAGGAGCTATATGAATCTGGAAATAACATGTGTAACCATCTAAAAAACAATAATGTGATTTACCTGACAGGCGATCCAGCATTTGATCAATGAATGGAAGAGGATAGTGATCTTTACGAGTGGCCTGGTTGAGGCGTCTGTAGTCAATGCAGACCCTCCAGGCGTTCTGAACTCTGGTTGCCATGAGATCTCCATGCTCATTCTTCACTGTAGTGACTCCAGACTTCTTGGGCACCACTTGTACTGGGCTTACCCATTCATTGTCTGAAATGGGGTAGATGATATCTGCCTCCAGTAGTCTGGTCACTTCCTTCTTGATAACCTCTAAGATAGTGGGGTTCAGTCTTCTCTGGGGTTGACGGACAGGTCTTGTTCCCTTTTCTAAAAATATCCTATGCTCACAGACTTGAGGGTTGATGCCTACTATGTCTGCCAAACTCCAACCAATTGCCTTCTTGTGCCTCCTCAGCACACTAAGTAACTGCTCTTCCTGTTGAGAAGTGAGTTCCCTTGCAATGATAACTGGAAACTTCTGCTCGTCTTTAAGGTAAGCATATTTGAGGTGTGGAGGAAGGGGTTTTAATTCTAACTTCTGATCATGGTCAGGCTCTGGGTTGTCTGGAGTTGGTAACAATGGTAAAGCACTGTCATTGTCCTCTGAGAATGTCCCCACACTTAGACCTTGTCCTATGTACTTCTCTTCAAATTCCTCCTGGTGAAGTTCAGCCATGGTTTCATCTATGATGTCACACTGGAGGATAGAATGATCCTCCGGAGGATGCTTGATGAGCGGATATTTTATACGCTTTTTGGGGTTAATTTCATATAGTTTTTAGTATATTCTAGTTAGTTTTTAGTTTATTTCCATTAGTTTTTAGGAAAAATTCATATTTTTGGACTTTACTATGAGTTATGTGTTTTTCTGTAATTTTAGGTATTTTTCTGGCTGAAATTGAGGGAGCTGAGCAAAAATCTGATTCAGGCTGAAAAAGGACTGCTGATGCTGTTGGATTCTGACCTCCCTGCACTCAAAGTGGATTTTCTGGATCTACAAAACTCAAAATGGCGCGCTTCCAATTGTGTTGGAAAGTAGACATCCAGGGCTTTCCATCAATATCTAATAGTCCATACTTTGCTCAAGGATAGATGACGTAAACTGGCATTCAACGCTAGTTCTCTGCCCAATTCTGGCGTCTAGCGCCAGAAAAGGATCAAAAGTTGGAGTTCAACGCCAGAAATGGATCCAAACCTGGCGTTGAACGCCCAAAACAGCCTTATGCACGTGAATTGTTTAAGTCTCAGCCCCAGCACACACCAAGTGGGCCCCAGAAGTGGATCTCTACACCACCCATCATAGTTTACTCATTTTTTGTAAACCTAGGCTACTAGTTTAGTATTTAAACAACTTTTAGAGACTTATTTTGCATCTCATGACATTTTAGATCTGAACTTTGTACTCTTTGACGGCATGAGTCTCTAAACTCCATCGTTGGGGGTGAGGAGCTCTGCTGTGTCTCGATGAATTAATGCAAGTATTTCTGTTTTCCATTCAAACATGCGTGTTCCTATCTAAGATATCTATTCGCGCCTAACTATGGAGAAGGTGATGATCAGTGACACTCATCACCTTCCTCAATCCATGAACGTGTGTCTGACAATCACCTTCGTTCTACATCAGATTGAATGAATATCTCTTAGATTCCTTAATCAGACTCTCCGTGGTATAAGCTAGATTGATGGCAGCATTCATGAGAATCCGGAAAGTCTAAACCTTGTCTGTGGTATTTCGAGTAGGATTCTGGGATCGGATGACTGTGACGAACTTCAAACTCGCGAGTGCTGGGCGTAGTGACAGACGCAAAAGGATAGTAAATCCTATTCCGGTACAACTGAGAACCTGCAGATGATTAGCCGTGCGGTGACAACGCACCTGGACCCTTTTCACTGGAAGGATGAATGGTAGCCATTGACAACGGTGATCCACCTACACACAGCTTGCCATAGAAGGACGTGCGTGCGTGAATCAGAAGACAGAGGAAAGCAGAGATTCAGAAGACAAAGCATCTCCAAAACTCCAATATATTCTCCATTACTGCATAACAAGTAACCTTTAACCCATACTCTCTTGTTTATTAGCAATTCAACTGATAAATAAAAATTGACTTCCTGACTAAGAATTGCAAAATAACCATAGATTGCTTCAAACCAACAATCTCCGTGGGATTCGACCCTTACTCACGTAAGGTATTACTTGGACGACCCAGTGCACTTGCTGGTTAGTGGTACGAGTTGTGAAAAGTGTGATTCACAATTCGTGCACCAAGTTTTTGGCGCCGTTGCCGGGGATTGTTCGTGTTTGGACAACTAACGGTTTATTTTGTTGCTTAGATTAGGAAAATTTTCTCTTTTTTTGTTTAGAGTCTCTTATTATTGTCGTGTTAAAATTTTAGAATTCTTATTTCCTTTTTTTAAAATCTTTTTCAAAAATAATTCTTTTTATTAAACCTTGTGCCAAACTTTAAGTTTGGTGTTTTCTTGTTGGTTTTTCCTAAAACTTTCGAAAATTTATTTTGGTTTTCTAAAAATTTTAAGTTTGGTGTTCTTCCTTCATGTTCTTGTGTTCTTGTGAGTCTTCAAAGTGTTCTTGAGTTTTCCTGGTGTCTTGATCTTAAAATTTTTAAGTTTGGTGTTCCTTGGTGTTTTTCCCTCAAAAAAAATTTTCGAAAATAAGGAGCATTAGATCTAAAAATTTTAAATCGTGTGCTATCTTATTGCTTTTCTCTCTATTTTAAAGCATCTTTTTCGAAAATCAATTTTTAAAATTCTGATTTTTTTCAAAACTTCCTAACCACTTTCTCTCTCCTCAATTTTTCGAAAATCTTCACCCATTTTTATTTATCTTTATCTTATTTTCGAAATAAATAAATAAATAAATAAAAAATAATAATATTTTCTCTATTTTACATCATCTCCCTTTCTCTATCATGGATCTAAGCGGAAATGAACAGTCCAGGAGGACTCTGGGGTCATATTCTAACCCCTCTACTGCTTCATATGGGAGTAGCATCTGCATACCCACCATTGGAGTCAATAGCTTTGAGTTGAATCCTCAGCTCATTATCATGGTGCAGCAAAGTTGCTAGTATTCCGGTCTTCCATAGGAAGAACCTACAGGGTTTCTGACACAGTTTCTACAGATTGCTGACACAGTACATGATAAAGAAATAGATCAGGATGTCTACAGACTATTACTGTTTCCATTTGCTGTAAAAGATCAAGCTAAGAGGTGGTTGAATAACCAACCTAAGGCCAGCATAAGGACATGGAAACAGCTGATAGAAAAATTCCTGAATCAATTCTTTTCCCCCAAAATGGATGACACAGCTAAGGCTGGACATCCAAGGCTTTAAACAAGGAGATAGTGAATCTCTTTATGATGCCTGGGAGAGATACAGAGAGATGCTACGAAAATGCCCTTCTGAAATGTTTTTAGAGTGGGTTCAGTTAGACATCTTCTATTATGGGCTTGCTGAAGGAGCTCAGATGTCTCTAGATTACTCAGCTGGTGGATCTATCCACATGAGAAAGACAATTGAAGAGGCTCAAGAGCTCATTGATACAGTTGCCAAGAATCAGCATCTGTACCTAAGCAGCGACCCTTCCATGAAAGAAGAGGTTAAAACAGCAACTGCTGAACTCAGTCTTGTAAAACAGGCTACTGAATTCAATCAGCAATTAGACTTTCTAACAAAGCAGTTAGCCGAATTCAAAGATAGACTACAAGAGACAAGGATGGCTAATATACATATGGAAGAACAGTTTAAGCAAACAAAGCAGCAGCTGTCAAGGCAAATAACAGAAGAATGCCAAGCAGTTTAATTAAGAAGTGGGAAAACATTAAATACCCCACCTCAAGGCAGCAAAAAGCTAAGAAATGAGCAAACCACCCAAAATTCACCTGAGGACAGTAAGAGCCCAGAGAAAAGTAATTCTGGAACTAAAACACCAGAAATTTGGTGGAAGGCTGGCGCTGAACGCCCAGACCATGCTCAGGACTGGCGTTCAACGCCAGAAACAAGGCAAGACTGGCGTTCAACGCCAGAAATAGGCAAGGATATGGCGTTGAACGCCCAAAATGGGCAAGATCTGGCGCTGAACGCCCAAAATGGGCACAGTTCTGGCGTTCAGACGCCAGGAACAAACAAGGAGTTGGCATCTAACGTCACTCCAGTTTCTAACTCTGGCACTCAATTGCCAGTGAGGGATCAGACACACACAAATGCTGATAGCAACCCCTCTAAAAAGGCTTTTTCAACCACTTCTGTAGGCAATAAACCTACAGCAACTAAGGTTGAAGAATATAAAGCCAAGATACCTTATCCTCAAAAACTCCGGAAAGAGGAGCAGGATAAGCAATTTGCTCGCTTTGCAGATTATCTCAGGACTCTTGAAATAAAGATTCCATTTGCAGAAGCACTTGAGCAAATACCTTCTTATGCCAAGTTCATGAAAGAGATCTTGAGTCATAAAAAGGATTGGAGAGAAACAGAAAGAGTTCTCCTCACTGAAGAATGCAGTGCAGTCATTCTAAAAAGCTTTCCTGAGAAGCTTAAAGATCTTGGGAGTTTTCTGATACCATGCATATTAGAAGGTCAATGCACCAAGACAGCTTTATGCGATCTTGGGGCAAGCATCAACCTAATACCTGCATCCACTATCAGAAAACTTGGCTTAACTTAAGAAGTTAAACCAACCCGGATATGTCTCCAACTTGCTGATGGCTCCACTAAATACCCATCAGGCGTGATTGAAGACATGATTGTCAGAGTTGGGCCATTCGCCTTTCCCACTGACTTTGTTGTGCTGGAAATGGAGGAGCACAAGAGTGCTATTCTCATTCTAGGAAGACCCTTCCTAGCAACTGGACGATCCCTCATTGACGTCCAACAGGGGGAAATAACCCTGAGAGTCAATGATGATGAGTTTAAGTTGAACGCTGTCAAAGCCATGCAGCATCCTGACACATCAAAAGACTGCATGAAAGTTGATCTTATTGACTCTTTAGTAGAAGAGATCAACATGGCTGAGAGTCTCGAATCAGAGTTGGAAAACATCTTTAAAGATGTTCAGCCTGATTTGGAGGATTCAGAGGACATGAAAGAGCCTCTGAAATCTCTGCTGGAAGAGGAAAAACCTCCTAAACCCAAGCTCAAGCCATTACCACCATCCTTGAAATATGCATTTCTGGGAGAAGGTGACACTTTTCCAGTGATCATAAGCTCTGCTTTAAATTCACAGGAAGAGGAAGCACTTATTCAAGTGCTAAGGACACACAAGACAGCTCTTGGGTGGTCCATAGGTGACCTTAAGGGCATAAGCCCAGCTAGATGCATGCACAAAATCTTATTGAAGGATAATGCTAAACCAGCGGTTCAACCACAGTGGCGGCTAAATCCAGCCATGAAGGAAGTGGGGCAGAAAGAGGTCACTAAATTACTAGAGGCTGGGATTATTTATCCTATTTCTGATAGCCCCTGGGTGAGCCCTGTCCAAGTTGTCCCAAAAAAGGGAGGCATGACAGTGATTCATAATGAAAAAAATGAACTGGTTCCTACAAGAACAGTTACAGGGTGGCGCATGTGTATTGACTACAGAAGGCTCAATACAGCCACCAGAAAGGATCATTTTCCTTTACCATTCATAGACCAGATGCTAGAAAGACTAGCTGGTCATGATTATTACTGCTTTTTGGACGGCTACTCAGGCTATAACCAGATTGCAGTAGATCCTCAGGATCAAGAGAAAACAGCATTCACATGTCCATCTGGAGTGTTTGCTTATAGAAGGATGCCATTTGGGCTGTGTAATGCGCCTACAACCTTCCAGAGATGCATGCTCTCTATTTTCTCTGATATGGTGGAAAAATTTCTGGAAGTCTTCATGGATGACTTCTCAGTATATGGAGACTCATTTAGCTCCTGTCTTGATCACCTGAAACTTGTTCTGAAAAGATGCCAAGAGACCAACCTAGTTTTAAACTGGGAAAAATGTCACTTCATGGTGACTGAAGGGATTGTTCTTGGGCATAAAATCTCAAACAAGGGAATAGAGGTGGATCAAGTCAAAATAGAGGTAATTGAAAAATTACCACCACCTGCCAATGTTAAGGCAATCAGAAGCTTTTTGGGGCATGCAGGATTCTATAGGAGGTTTATAAAGGATTTTTCAAAAATCACAAAACCTCTAAGCAATCTGCTAGCTGCTGACACGCCATTTGTGTTTGACACAGAGTGCCTGCAGGCGTTTGAAATGCTGAAAGCTAAGCTGGTCACAGCACCAGTTATTTTTGCACCAGACTGGACATTACCATTTGAGCTAATGTGTGATGCCAGTGATCACGCCATTGGTGCAGTGTTGGGACAGAGGCATGACAAGCTTCTGTACGTCATTTATTACGCTAGTCGCATTCTAAATGATGCCCAGAAAAATTACACAACCACAGAAAAAGAATTACTTGCAGTGGTTTACGCCATTGACAAGTTCAAATCATACTTAGTAGGATCAAAAGTGATTGTGTATACTGATCATGCTGCTCTTAAATATCTACTCACAAAGCAGGATTCAAAACCCAGGCTCATCAGATGGGTGTTGCTTCTGCAAGAGTTTGATATAGAAATAAGAGACAGAAAAGGGACAGAGAACCAAGTGGCTGATCATCTGTCCCGGATAGAGCCAGTAGAAGGAACGCCCCTCCCCTCTCTTGAGATCTCTGAGACTTTTCCGGATGAGCATTTATTTGCCATTCAGGAAACACCATGGTTTGCCGATATTGCAAACTATAAAGCTGCAAGGTTCATACCCAAGGAGTACAACAGGATACAAAAGAAGAAATTAATTACTGATGCAAAGTACTACTTGTGGGATGAGCCCTATCTCTTTAAGAGATGTGCAGATGGAATAATCCGTAGGTGTGTGCCTAGAGAAGAAGCACAGAAGATCCTGTGGCATTGCCATGGATCTCAATATGGAGGCCATTTCGGAGGTGAGCGAACAGCCACCAAGGTCCTCCAATGTGGCTTCTATTGGCCCACACTCTATAAAGATTCCCGAGAGTTTGTACGTAACTGTGACAGTTGCCAAAGAGCTGGTAATCTACCTCATGGTTACGCCATGCCTCAACAAGGAATCTTGGAAATTGAGTTGTTTGACGTATGGGGAATTGACTTCATGGGACCTTTCCCACCATCATACTCAAACACTTATATTCTGGTGGCAGTTGACTATGTATCAAAATGGGTTGAGGCCATTGCCACACCCACCAATGATACTAAAACAGTGCTGAAGTTCCTCCAGAAACATATCTTTAGTAGGTTTGGTGTCCCTAGAGTACTCATCAGTGATGGGGGCACTCACTTCTGCAATAAACAGCTTTACTCTGCCATGGTTCGGTATGGAATTTGCCATAAGGTGGCTACTCCATATCATCCACAAACTAATGGGTAAGCTAAAGTCTCTAACAGAGAATTAAAGAGAATTCTAGAACGGACAGTAAGTACCCGTAGAAAGGATTGGGCACGGAGCTTGGATGATGCTCTGTGGGCTTACAGAACAGCATTCAAGACCCCTATAGGGACCTCTCCATACCAACTTGTGTATGGTAAGGCATGTCACCTGCCCGTGGAACTGGAACATAAAGCCTACTGGGCAACCAGATTCCTAAACTTTGATGCCAAGTTAGCAGGAGAAAAAAGATTGCTCCAGTTAAATGAGCTAGAAGAATTCAGATTCACAGCTTTCGAAAATGCCAAGCTTTATAAAGAGAAATAAAAAAAGTGGCATGACAGAAAGCTGTCATCTAGAATCTTTGAACCAGGACAGAAGGTTCTGCTGTTTAACTCTAGACTCAGGCTATTCCCCGGGAAATTGAAATCCCGGTGGAGGGGACCATACGTGATTACAAGTGTATCACCATATGGTTATGTGGAGCTTCAGGATATTGATTCTGATAAGAAGTTCATTGTCAATGGACAAAGAATCAAGCACTATCTTGAAGGCAACGTTGAGCAAGAGTGCTCAAGGCTGAAGCTAGATTAAAAGCTCAGCAAGGTCCAGCTAAAGACAATAAAGAAGCGCTTGCTGGGAGGCAACCCAGCCATGGGCATCAATCCTCTAAGCATTTTGCCCTATTTTTATTTTTATTTGTTTATATAGAGTTCATTGATAACAAGGTAAAGAATCAATTGCATAAGTTCACAGGGTTACAGAAGGAATCTGCACACAAAACAGAGAAAAAGAGCTCACTGGCAAGAAAACGCCAGTAAGGGCCTATTTTGGGCGTTCAGCGCCCAAAAGGGGCAGCCAGTGGGCGCTGAACGCCAGTAAGGATAGCAATCTGGCGTTCAACGCCAGAAAAGGGCAACAACTGGGCGTTGAACGCCCAGGAGAACAGCATTTGGGCGTTGAACGCCCAAAACAGGCAGTGTTTGGGCGTTCAAACGCCAGGATGATGGGGAGGAGGTAAATTCATTTTTCTTCATATTTTTTCATTCTAATCTTGATTTTCACACTTCAATTCATGATTTCTTGCATAAACATGTTAAGAACCCTAATTTCTAAAATCCCTAATTTCTAAAAACCCTACCTTAAAAATATCAAATATATCTTAATCCATAAGCACCAACCCTCTTTTGCAAATTCAATCCAACTCTTTTTCAAATTTTCAAAACAAATCTAATTTTTTTCAACAAATATCTTTTTTTTAAATCTCCACATTATCTTTTTCAAAATCTAGATTTATCTTTTTCAAAAATCTTTCATATCTTTTCAATTTTAAACTATATCCTCTCTTATCATATCTTCTATCTTATCTTTTCCAAATCAATCTTTTTATCATATCTTTTCAAAATTTTTGAACCCACCCCCCCCTTTATATATGGGTTCGGCCTCCACCCTCCTCCATCAACAATTGCACCTAGCTCTCCTTCTATCCCTCTCCTTTCTTTTCTTTTGCTTGAGGACAAGCAAACCTCTATGTTTGGTGTGTTTATCCGCGATCACTAAGATCATGGATCCTAAAGGAAAACAACCCACTCCAAGAGGCAAGAAAGAGAGCGTTCCAAAACCACTTTGGAATCAAGGGAAGTTCTTATCTAAAGAACATTCAGACCATTATAATAAAATAATGGGTCTGAGATCATTGATCCCGGAAGTTAGATTCGATCTGAAAGAAGATGAATATCCGGAGATCCAGGAGCAAATTCGAATCAGGAACTGGGAAGTCCTAGCTAATCCTGAAACGAAAGTAGGGAGGAACATGGTTCAGGAGTTCTATGCTAATATGTGGCAAAATGACAAGAAGAAACTATCTGGGACTGCTTTCTATGACTATCGGACCGTGGTCAGAGGAAAGATTGTTCATACCCACCCTGACAGGATTAAGGAGATCTTAAAGCTACCTCAGCTGAAAGATGATCCAGACTCCTTCAACAGGAGAATGATGAGAACAGACAAGGGCCTGGATAAGATTCTAGAGGACATATGTATCCCTGGAGCCAGGTGGACCACCAACACAAAGGGTGTCCCAAATCAACTCAAGAGAGAAGATCTCAAACCAGTCGCCAGAGGATGGCTGGACTTCATTGGGCATTCTCTGTTGCCCACTAGCAACCGTTCTAAAGTCACTGTTAAAAGAGCAGTGATGATCCATTGCATCATTATGGGAAAAGAAGTGGAAGTTCATCAGCTAATCTCAGCTGAACTCTACAAAATTGCTAACAAAAATTCTAAAGAGGCCAGGTTGGCTTATCCAAGCGTGATTTCTCTGCTCTGCAAGGACACTGGAGTAAGGATGGGAATAACTGAGTATATCTCAGTTGAGAAACCAATCACCAAAGCATCAATGGAAAAATAACAAGCACAGGATGATCCCACCAAGAAGAAAACACAGGAATTTCTCCCAGAAATCCCTCAATCTGAATACTGGGAGTATCTTGAGACATCTATTACCAAGATACGGGAAGCTATGGAACAAATAAGAAAAGAACAGAAGGAACACAGTCAAATTCTTACCTATATGTTTAAAGAACAAGAGGAGCAGGGGCGTGACTTAAGGGAATTGAAACGCCAGAAGTTATCTCTTGAAGGACCAAGCACCCCACAGATCAGAGGAACACCCACTTCCCAGAATAAAGGTTGTTAAATTCCAATTTCTGCTTTAACTCTATGATAGTGTCATTATAGAAGTTCACCTTAGGAGTCATATAGTAGTAATTAGTATCTATTTTGATTTTATCTCCAATTAAGCCATAGTTTATTTTTCTCATCATCAGCAAACATGAATAAAATAGTAGATCTTTTGAATAAGAGGCAATAAAATTTCGAGTTTTAATAAGAGAAATTCTAATTAGTTACATGTGGTGGCAATACTTTCTGTCTTCTGAATGAATGCTTGAACAGTGCATATGTCTTTTGAATTTGTTGTTTAAGACTGTTAAATATGTTGGCTCTTGAAAGAATGATGAACATGAGACATGTTATTGATAATCTGAAAAATCATAAAAATGATTCTTGAAGCAAGAAAAAGCAGCAAAAAAAAAAAGCCAATAGCCTTTAAAACCATAAGGCAAGGGTAATAAAAAGGATCCCAAGGCTTTGAGCATCAGTGGATAGGAGGGCCTAAGGGAATAAAATCCTGGCCTAAGCGGCTAAACCGAGCTGTCCCTAACCATGTGCTTGTGGCGTGAAGGTGTCAAGTGAAAACTGATAAATAAAAATTGACTTCCTGACTAAGAATTGCAAGATAACCATAGATTGCTTCAAACCAACAATCTCCGTGGGATTCGACCCTTACTCACGTAAGGTATTTCTTGGACGACCCAGTGCACTTGCTGGTTAGTGGTACGAGTTGTGAAAAGTGTGATTCACAATTCGTGCACCAATGCTTCATAACTCCATTCAGATTGAAGATTACTACTCGGCCATCTATTTCAAAAGAGTATGTTCCTAAAAAAGCATCTAATTTGAACTTCGAGGTCTTCAGGAATGGTCTTCCGAGTAGGATTGATGTTGGCTTCTCTGAGTTATTTTGGGGCATCTCCAGGATATAAAAATCAATGGAAAATGTGAGCCCCTTAATGCCCACTAATACATCTTCAGCAACTCCAGCCACTGTAATAATGCTTTTATCTGCTAACACAAAACGAGCTGCCGACCTTTTTAAGGGAGGGAGCCTCAAAATATCATATATAGACAAAGGCATTATACTCACACATGCTCCTAAATCACACATGCAGTCAGAAAATACTATACCACCAATAGTACAATTAACCATACATGGACCTGAGTCACTACACTTTTCAGGTAAACCTCCCATTAAAGCAGATATGGAACTACCTAAAGGAATAGTTTCTAATTCATTAATTTTGTCTTTATGTATACATAAATCTTTTAGAAACTTTGCATATTTTGGTACCTGTTGAATAACATCAAAAAGAGAAACAGTTACCTCAACCTTTTTGAATATCTCTACCATTTTGGGATCAGGTTCCAGCTGCTTCCTAGGCTTCCTTACAAGTTGTGGAAATGGAATGGGAGTGGTGTCTTCTGCAGTATCTGTGCCCTTTGGTGCTTCCTCCTGTGGTTGAACTCCTTCTTTTTCAGTCATGTCCTGTATGTCCTCTTCCTCTTCAACATCTTCTATTTCCACTACCTCTTCAGCTGAGGCGTGTTCTGGTGGGCTTGGCTCCTCCTGATTCCTCTCCTGCAGTGTGGTTTCGGACCTTAGGGTGATGGCATTAATGCCACCCTTTGGATTGGGTAATGGTTGAGAGGGGATTCCACTGGAGCTCAAAGGCTGGTTATTGGAGTTATTCATTGATCCAATCTGTGAGACAAGAGCTTGCAAAGTAGAGTTCAGACCATTTAGTGTAGCATAAAGGTTATTTTCCATGGTCTGTTGTCTCTGATCAATAGATTGTAGTAAGTCGTCATTAGAAGATGAAGAAGGATAAGTAATTTGAGAGGTCTGCTGTTGGGTATTCTGTGGTCCTTGGGATTGCCTCAGGTGAGGTGCTCTGTAAGGCTGGTTCTGGTTCTGCTGCCTGTTGTTGTTATTATTCCATCTCTGATTTTCCTGATTGCCTCTGCCTCCTCTGTTGTTGTTGTCTCTCCAATTCTAGTTAGAATTGTCCTGCCATCCATGGCTGTAATTGCCACCTTGATTGTACCCTTGGTTGGGGCGGTCATAGAAGTTATGAGTGGCTGCCACGGTGTTGTCTTCCTGCTGGAGCTGCGGACATTCATCAGTATAATGGCTATAATCAGCACAGACTCCGCAAACTCTCTGTGGGACTAACTGTTGGCTTTGCTGTGGTGGAGAAGGTTGAGCTTGCTGAACTTGTTGTTGATTCAATTGCATCTGCTTCAGCAAGTTGGTCATTTCACAGATATTCTGAGTTAGAGCAGCAGTCTCTCTGCTAGAGGATACTTCTGCAACGGCTTTTGAACGGCCTTGTTTCTGCCTGTGATTTCGAGTAGATTCAGCTAAGTCGCTGATCAATTGCCATGCCTCATCAGTGGTCTTGTACTTTTTTATAGACCCATTGCTAGCACTTTCCAATGTGGTCTTATCTTGGGGCCTCATGGCCTGTGTGACGTAACCGAGTAACACTATCTTGTCAATCATATGGTGGGGGCATGCTTCCAGAAGATTATTGAAGCGCTCCCAGTATTCATAGAGAGTCTCGGATTCGTCCTGAACAATCATGGAAATGTCTTTCCTCAGTTTATCAGTAACTTCAGCTGGAAAGAACTTTTCTAAAAATTCTCTTCTAAGTGTATCCCAGTCAGATACAGTTGCTGCGGGTTGAGTGTAGTACCACTCTCTTGCCTTTCCCTCAAGAGAAAACGGGAAAGCTTTCAACAAAATTGAAGTTTCATTTGCACCATCACGCCTGACAGTAGAACAGGCTGCTTGAAAATCTCTCAGGTGCTTGATAGGCTCTTGAGCAGGTAAGCCATGAAACTTGGGCATCAAATTGAGTAGTGCAGTCTTTATTTCAAAGTCTGCAGCCACCGTTGGGTGATGCGCTTGAAACGTTGCATTGAAAAATCAGGGGCTCCAGCCTCCTAGATAGTAACTCTTCTAGCTACTGTCATGTCACCTGCATGTAAATCAACCGAATCAGTAGAACGGGGGCTGGTTTCTTTCTCAAGTGACGTTTCGGATCTGCCCTCAGAGAAGACTAACCGACGCCGAGCTTGCCTTATTCGTGAAATAGTTCTTTCAATCTCAGGATCGAATACTGGCAAGCTTGGATCAGGAAGTGAACGCGTCATCTAATGAAAGAAACAAGTAGCTCATAGTAGCAGGATAAAATAAAATGCAAATAAATAAATTCCAATTAATAACTTTAGCACTCTATTGCAACTCCTCGGCAACGGCGCCAAAAATTGACATGGCAGAAATTGGCGAGTCAAGAATTGTTATAAGATATGCGTTGCAAGTATAGTTCTTAACCAACCAGAAATCTGCTTATCAATTTAGAAGGCTGTCACAAAAATTAAAATTAAAATACTGGGAGTATAAATCCCAGGTCGTCTCCCAACGAGTTGCAGAAAGGTGTGCTATTTTATTAATCAGATGTTTTCAAAATGGTTTGAATTGAATAACAGGAAATTAAATTAGAGAATTTATGTAAATTAAATAAAAGCCTTGACTGGGAGTAGATTAGCTGGAAGCCCTATTCTTGTTGGAGTACTCTCAAGATTAATTGACAATTGAAGGTTGTCCTGTTTAGTTATTCCTTACTAGGTAAGGAAAAGTCAAACAAGTTGGAATGCTACTTCTATTCACAAGTTCCAACCCACTCAATTAAAAGGGATTGGTGTCAGTGACTAGAGGGCAATCTAACAATAAACCCAATTACAATTTTTCTTTTTTGAGCATTCCAACTCAAGGGTTCCTTTCAATCAACTCCCCATCAAGTTAGGGAACTACTCGTTCATTGTGAATATAGAATTCATAACATAGGAAAGGGAATTAAAGAAAGACATGATAAATAAAAATCAAAGAAATTAATTAAAAATAAAAGTAATTCTTGTATTAATAAATTCTAAAAATAATTCAATAGTAAAATTGAGTAAATTAAAGGACATGGAAGAGTAAGAGCCAAGTAAAAAAAACGAACTAGAATGACGAAGTCTTGATGAGGTAATAACTCTTCTCAATATCCCAATGCAAAAAGCAATAGAAATAAAATCCTAAGAACTATGAATGTGTATAGAGAAAACCTAGAGGAGGAGTAAAACTAGATCTAAAAACTAAAAATTGTGTAGAATGAATGTTGTTTTCCATCTCTGCATGTTCTCTGGCTCTAGTCTGCTTTTCTGGGCCAAAAACTGGGTCGAAAACAGCCCAGAAATCGCTGGAGAAGAAATCTGCCACGCTGATTTTCGCCACTGCGATGCGTCCGCGTCGAGCACGTGTTTGCGTCGCCTAGCGTCAAGGTAACTATGCCATATTATATATCAAATCGAAGCCCCAGACGTTAGCTTTCCAACACAACTGGAACCGCGTCATTTGGACCTCTATAGCTAAAGTTATAGCTATTTGAGTGCGAAGAGGTCAGGCTAGACAACTTAGCAATTTCTCTAACTTCTTGTATTCCTTCCACTTTTGCATGATTCCTTTCCATCCTCTGAGCCATTCCTGCCCTGTAATCTCTGAAAACACTTAACACACATATCAAGGCATCTAATGGTAATAAGAGAGGATCAAATATAGGAAACTTAAGGCCAAAGAAGCATGTTTTCAATCAAAGCACATAATTAGGAAGGCAAATGTAAAACCATGCAAATAATATGAATAAGTGGGTAAAGAGTTGATAAAAATCACTCAATTGAGCACAAATAAACCATAAAATAGTGGTTTATCAGTACACCTAATCGTGCATCTTGTAGAAGAAGTAAAAATTGGTGGCCCAGTACATTATCGGTGGATGTATCAAATAGAGAGGTTAGTTCCTATATAAACATGTTTACAACATACGGTTTGATTAATAATTTGTACTACTCATATGAATTGGTTTCTGTTGAAAAGTATCTGGGTTGTTTGAAGCAATATGTGCACAACAGGGCTCAAGCAGAAGGCTCAATTGCAGAGGGATACTTATCTGAGGAGATTCTAACTTTTTGCTCTAGATATCTGGATGACATTGAGACTAGGATGAATCGACCGGTGTGAGTTGACGATCAACCTAGTGGAGTGATCCCTGATGCATGTGAAACAATGTTCCCGAAATTTGGAAAGGCGTTAGGGGATGCAACACATTTTAAGCTAAGTCAAATGGAACAACATCAAGCACATCGTCACGTGCTAGTCAACTACGAGGCTGTTTCTGAATTTATTGAGTAAGTGATCTTATGTTAGATTTTAAATATTGGATATAAATTTGTTCACCCGTTCACTATTTGCGAATAATGTTCTGCTATTTCAAATAGTTCATTTAGACAAAAAACAAAGAGAAGGCTACGAGGTCAATTAAGGTCACAATAAAAAATAGACAGCATTGTGGACAAGGAATTTGTTCAGTGGTTCAAGCAAGAGGTTAGCATATAGCATGCATTATGCCAATGGTTTTGATAGCATGGAACATATACTATAATACTCTACCTTTGATGCATTTAAGAATGGCTGTTATATGGTAGTAGGTTCCGATAGAGAGCACTGAGTATTCAAATGAGATTAAATACCTTGCATGTGGACCCATACTTCAAGCAAGACGTTATGGGGCGTACAATGTCAACGGGTATAAGTTTAGAACTATGGCAAAGGATGAAGGGATGAAAACCCAAAATAGTGGAGTATATGTCTCGTCTAATACACGAAGTTATGCAAGCATGCGTGACCAAAAAGTGGCCGTTGGTAGTGTTCAATATTATGGCAAAATTGTAGACATAATTGAATTGAATTACAGCTGTCGGTTCTCAGTTGTATTGTTCAAGTGTATTTGGGTGGATACGACTACTACTAGAGAAATCAAACAAGATCATTTGGGTCTTACTAGTGTTACCTTCTCTCGTTCGATACACACTGGTGATCGAGAAGATGATGAACCGCACATATTGGCATCAGAGGCTCATCTCGTATACTATGTGGATGATGAAGTAGATAAAGAATGAAGCGTAGTGGTTCATGTGAAGCCACGAGACTTGTATGACATGGGAGAAGAGAATGAAAAAGCTGAAGTTGGTTTCTCTCAATAGCCAGGGTTAAACATGTCAACGGCAGAGGATATTGAAGATTTACAGTTGACAAGGGATGATGATACAGAAGACCCCACAGACAATGTTTCTGAAAATATTGATGATGTTGTAGAATGAAAACAAGAGAAAGGTCAACGTAATTTTTAAAGGAGATTTGTGTGTTTAATAAGTTATTAATTAATTTTTGTATATAGTTGGATGGTTACATTACATCTGTATTTTTGTATTTCAATGAAGTCTTTACTGGATTAACAGCTTTAATGAATTAAAGCTTTTTCCCATTTCTTCCAATTTTTTGTTTATATAAAGTTATTCCAAAATGAAGTATCTATATCGTTATTACTGTTGTTCTTAATGTCGATTTTATTAAAAGATAACATATCTAATAATCATTAACTAATTTTAATATTGTTATGACTAATAAATATTAGTTATTTTAAAATGATGGAGTAACAAGGCAAATGGAAATGGATGATTTTTCATCATGTTGTGCAAGCACGACATTTACTACAGAAATGGCTGTAGCCTCTCCATTCTCTTTGTTGGAACATCCAATTGCTGTTGCTAGAGACATATAGTTTAGTAAAGTGAATGTTAGGTGTTGGTTGGAGGCTATATCAGGACGCTCTTGTTTTAAGAAATACTTAAAAACGGCAAACAATTATACCATGCAGGTTCGTTCCTTAAGCATACACTTATTGATTAATTGAATAATATATATGTTAAGTTTATATACGAGAACCAAATTTATTGGAATAATATTTGTTATGTTAACATTCAAATGTGTAGGAACTTCATAAATAAGGATCAATGTACGAAAAGAGATTTGGGTATATTTTTGTGACTTTGAAGAAATACTTGCTGAATTGAAGGTAAAAGAATATATTCCTAAAACAAAAATTTCATTGTAAATAAATAGTGTATTTTACAGAAAAATACCATAAACTATATCTGCTATTACATAAACGCACTTCAGAAATAACCATGTTGTTAAGTTGGATATTGCATCATAGGAGAAAATGAAGTATATAGAATTGCACATTACAGATCTTCTTTCTAAGAGATATACCCAAAGTACTAATAAGGGAGATGGTAACTATTGTTTATTTTTGTTTTGTTCTAAAATTTTCTAATGATATTAACATACCATGTTTTTAATAAATTAATATATGACGAATTAGGAGTTCACAGTTTCTTGTGAGTGACCTTCTTGTTGTATGATGTTGATATTTTCAGTGTTACCTGAATATTCAGGCGAAGTAGTTAATGACAGTCTAGATGGGATAGAGACTGACTCAGAAGAAAATTTAGATGAAATTTCTTCTGTTGGAATTGACATCTCCATGTAGTCTGATTTCAAAAAGGTCTCAGAAGAAGACAAAGAAACTTTGGATAACCAGCAAATACAAGATCATGTACATGTTGCAAATAAGGGCTTCAATTTGAACAAAAAATCATGGTAAGGAGATGAAATTTCAGATCCTGTAACACGTAAAAGTCATAAATTCTTGACAAAGTATTTTTACCCAAGTCAATACGATGTTGAAGAGAAATTTTGACTTTGTATTTTAAGACTTAGGTCGATTCCCCTTAGTTTAATGGTTTTGGTTGCAGTATTACATGTGACTACTTTTGGAATTTCAAGATTCATGTTGAATAAGGAATATTTTCGAAGAAGCCTTAGTTTAATTTATGATCGATTAAAACTAACATTAATTGATACATTTCTAACATATTTCTTTTTCATTTATGCTTGAATGCAAACTTATAAGATCTTATAGTAAATGAGAAAATCTAATTTGTAAATTGTTCACATGAGTGAAAAAAAATCTATTTTTAAAATGATTAATCTTTTGTACATAAAATAAATCCAAAAATTGGTGTTACGGTTTAGGTAACAGTGACTCAAACATATTGCTCAAAATTAACTAATTAGACTATATCGAAAATTAAAATACGGACAAACTCAATTTAGTTACCAATAAAAAATTTTTAAATTTGTGAAAGACAACATTTTTTTGTAACAACATTGATGAAACTAGTGAGAACTAAAGTAATTTATATTCTCTTAGTTTTAAAAACGAGACTACATGCAAATATGAGAGTGAGGAACTAAGTAAATTTGGCGGCAGTTGGAATAAAACCGTCGCTAAAAATAAATATTGGTTCAGTAATTATGTCCTACAATTTTGTTATGTTTAGCAGCGGTTGACCTTAACCGTTGCTAGATGTGAAACAGATAGCAACCCCAATGACTATCCGCTGCATTAACCACTACTATTCTTCATCTAGTAGCGAATCTCTACAACCATCGCAAAACTTCCGCCGCTATCTGCCGGAATTATTGTGGTGGATATTGAGTTTTAAATAATAAATAAGATTGGAAGGAAAAATTGATGATGTTTCCGAATTGATTTTTAAAAAAATAATGATATAAATATTTATCTTATTTAATCTGCAGTAGTATATATATCTATTTTAGTCATTTTATTTATAATAATTTCACCGTGATATTGTAACATATTGATTTTTGTTAATCATATATAAATGTGTAATATAAATTTATATTGTTTAGTAATTGTTTAAAAATGTTTACAAAATATAATATAGAATAATAAAATATATAAATTAAATAGATTAATAAAGAATAAATTAAAAAATACTAATAATGTTTATTTCTCATACATCGTATACACCAATTGTTAAATTAATTAAGAATAACTAAACCGAGTGAATTAATCAATTTTTAAGCGTTTCTAGTCCATCATTTTCCCTTCAAAATAAATAAACAAATAAAGTTTAACTACACCCTATTCTATATTTTCATTTTGTTAAAAGAGAAATATTAAAAAATAATAGAATTTATTATTTTTAACTAATAATTAATTATCAATATTTGTAAACTAAAAATATGTTGTTAAATTATTAAATTAAAAAATTAAATTAATAATTAAAAATAATAATTGAAAATAATAAATTCTCATGCCTCTCGAATATTTTTCGTATTTAAAAACCTATTACCTTCATTTCCCTGGAGAATTTTCAAAAGAAAATGAAAGAAAAAAGCGAAACGGCTGTAGACTTGAGTGTTTGGTGTTTTGAGTGGTTAGGGGACGATTGGCAAAGGCAGGACGGTGCACCGGTAACAACAACAACGTTTGAGTTGTGCACGCAATTTCTGATATAACACCAAATAAACACAGTACTATGCTTCTAAACGAACAAATGTGCGAATGCTGTTTTACAAATAAATAATGATATGATAAAGAGAAAAAGGGTAAATAAGATTTTGAATTTTTATCATACAAATAAATAATTTTTTTATTAAATTAAAATACAAGTAATTTTTTATTTTTGCAAATAACAAATACATAAATTTCTCTAATGATAATTTAAATTCGGTATAAAAAGATTTATGTATTTCCTATTTATAAAAATAAAAAATCTATTTGTAATTAAATTTAATTAAACATTTATTTGTTACGAAAGGATGCATTTGTAATTTTCCCTACGATAAATAATGTGTATCAAGTTGTTCATCTTAATTAGGGCAAAATGTATAAATAGTATTTGTCAAAAATGCCCTTATAAGAGTCGCAAGTGTCTCAACTTTGTTCAAAGACAAAGACAATGAGCAATTGAGCATGTATAAAATTCTCTATTTGGGTCAGCGACACGTATGCCAACTTCGGTCGCTGTTAACTGTCAACTGTTAGCGTGGCGTGCGTTTGTGATAGACGCCAAGTACTAAATTAATCCGTCTTATGTTGGGTTTTAATTAACCATACATCCACGTTTATTTCTGCTATTAGGTTAGGTAAAGCGAATCATTGGGACAAAATGATTTCTAAGACTTGATATTTGGGAGAACTCATACTTCTATCAAATTATCTTAAACAAAATATATACCAAATTTACTCTAGCTAGTTTTGTTTCTCGCCGTTTACTTGTATTAATTTAATTCAACTCGAAAAAATAGTTAAATAATAATATTATATGAAGTGGTGGCCCAAATATATTTCTAAGCTATATATAATACATAATTATGCATGGTAGTTAGCATCCAACATCAAAAACAATTTAAAAAATAATGTTTCTAAGACTAAGACGGCACTTAAAACTTCCATGTTTTGAGTGCAACACCTTCCGCATTTGAAATTGAGTTCACCAAGTTATAGGTGGATGTGGATGCATGTGATAGCTGGATATGTTATCACTACTTTTTAATTTTTCTAACTCACATAGACTAATTAAGCATCTAATTTGGTATTTAATCTTTTAATTAAACAGCTGCAGCATCATTTTGAAACGGTAGAGTATATATGTCAATATGTGAAGAAAGAAAAGAAATATAGTTGCAGACAATGAATGATAATATATTGTGACTAAGATGGTATATTATTTATTAGTTTGCCTAAAATAAGTTTTTTAAATTAAAATAAGATCCACCACCAGTGTGGTGACCAGTGACCTCAATATCTCCAAAAACCATTATTTTACAGAAAATAATGAATATACAAGGTAGGGACATTATGGTCCCATGCATTGTATCTCAAAACGAACGATGGACGTAAAGAAAATTAAAGACGAGCTGAGGCCATACAAATTCAAGTATATTTCTTTATGGGTCTTGAAATTCAAGTATGTTGTTTCAGTTTTTGTGTATCTTTTCTCATTTAGGATGGCATGGATAGCCCATGGACCTAACTATTGCTAATGGCCCACCAGATAAGTTGACAAACTTTCAAACTACGTCATCACCCTTATTGTTGTATTATATGTACATGAGCCCACAGATTCACAACATTTTTTTTTAGGCCATCTTTCATGTTTGTTTAAAAAAATTAAGAGACCGACATGGTAATTGGCAATTCGGCATGAGCAACAAGATGTCCTTAAAGATTACCTATATAGAACCTGACAAAAAAAAAAAAAAAAGATTACTTATACAGAGAAGATGAACCAAATAGAAGTCACCCCAATGTCCTCATCAAGTTCCCTTAGCTTTACTCAATATCGACAGCCTCTCTTAACTCTCAACAACCGAATTGGACTGGTCCAATAAAAAACCAGAAGCTTTTGCTGTTCGGTCCAACAAATGAAATTGCTAATTCAAAAATAGTTTGAAAACTATTGAACTGGTCAAGAATTTACCGTTCAGATCGAACCGGGTTTAGGATGGTTTTTAGAAAATGATGTTGTTTAGGTTTTTGTTAATGAAGTAGTACATGTTTTTCTCTCATCATTCTCAGTTTCGCTTCACTACACCCTCAAAAGTAAAGAACAGAACTATTCTCACAAGGGAGTAATACTCAGTCGCTGAAGGACAAAAAAGTCATTCTCGATGGCCAATAAAAAATAAAGACAGTATCTTTTAAAACTTCACAAAGCAACAATGGGCAAGAACGTGAATCATCTAGTAAGAAGTGTTTTAAATATTAAGGTTTTGGGCATGTTTCTGATGATTGTCCAAATAGGAGGGTTATCACTCTTGTCAAAAAAATATTAATGAAGAACCAATCAAGGAGCAATAAAAGCAAGGTGAGATTGACTATGATATTGAAGAAGTTCTAGCCAATTGTAGATAAGTTTTAGTAGTTCGTCGAACCTTGAATAATGTAAAACTAACAAAAGATGAGAGTTGACAACACCACAACATCTTTCACCCAAGATGCACTGTTGAAGAGAAGGTTTGCAAGATCATCAAAGATAGCAGAAGTTGAAAAAATATTTTTTCAAATTATATGGTAGACAAATTAAAGCTTCTAACCAATTTACATTCTCATCCTTACAAATTGTGTAAACTCCGGAGAATTAATAAATAATTAACCAATAAATTAATTATTATTTAAAATAATTAGAAAATTAAATTTTATAGTTTAGAATGGAAGAAATAATTAAAATACGAATTTTGACACTAATTTTAAAGATTTTGACCCAAAATTGGGCCGAACGGACCAAACCAATTAAACCAGACCTAAACCGGGCCTAAGGCCCATGTATATAAAGCCACGCTTCAGCCATTCTTCCCCAAAATTAGGAGAATCACGCTGAAGGGGAAAGGAGATCGAAGAACCCCAAAAACCTAACCCTTACTCAATTTCAATCTCAAATAATTTTCAATCCAGAGCTCTGATCGCCGCACCGATTGTGGCCATGTGACCACAGCGTCGAGCTTTACAAAACCCATGGAACAAAATTATTGGTAAGTACTGTTTTCTTTCCCAGATGCTCACCCCTCAATTTCGAAATTATTGAGTAAATGTGTTGGAATTTTGTATAATTTCGATGTCGAATTGCTTGCGGGAGTTGTCGAGTTCAGTTCACTTGAGTTGTGGGTCAAGTGAGGAACGCCTAATTCTTGGTACATTTCCAATTTAGTAAACTCTATTTTGATTATAGTGATAATTGTCATATTGGATTGAAATTGGTTATTGGTTCGAGTCAAAATTGAGAAATTGGAGCTTGAGCTTGAACTTTGGTGGCTAAAAATTTTGGTTGGAAAGGAATTGGGACTGTGGACGGTGAATGCTTGAGGTCTTTTGGGATTAAAGAGGAATCGGCCAAGGTATGATTTCAGTTTCTCGTAATTAAAATATAATGTAACGTGAAAACTTAGGTTAGTTGACTGTAGGATAGGTTGAATGTTGTGTACCTGTTAACGTTAGAAGTTTTGTTGAAATCTTGAGTTGGTTATGATCTTGCGATAATGACTGATGAGAATGATGATTATGAATTGTTGATATATTGATGATGAGTATATGAATTTGTATGTGTTGAGCTCTAAGTTTATGAGGTATAAGATATAATTGATGATGATTTTGTGATATGGACCTGAAATGGATTGGGTGAATGGTGTGGGTTGGCATGTATAGTGCGAAAGAATAGTATATGAACATGTTTAGGGACATTGGATTTGTTTCAGTAAGGATTGGGACGGTTTGGAATTGAAAGTTTAGACAGTTTGCGGTTTGGTATTTTTATTGGAAACTTAATTTTTGACCAACTTCGGCGGGGCATAATTTGGCTTCCGGACCCTTGATTTTTATCAAATTTAGTTTAAATTAAAATTAGGTCCGTGAAGTTTATGCTGTTTGAAGAACCAATGAAAAATATTTTAAAACGAAAAAGTTATACACGTCTGAAGTTAGGTGTGCAAAACAGGAAATTCTGGACATAGCAGCTTTTGCAATTACTGCTATGCCCGCGTACGTGGCACACACACATGCGGCCATTGGTCTCTGCCCAGAGGCTCCGCGTACGCGGCAGGGTGATGTGTACGTGGACCCCTATTTTTCTGAAAGGTGGATTTTAAAGTTTTAAACCATTTTTCCAACTTTCCAAACCTCTATAACTCTTAATTAAAGCCTGGTAGTTGGTTTTTAGGCTGTAAAGTGTGGGTAAACTTATTGGATGAATTAATTTGATGTTGAGGAAGGTTGTAAAGTGGAGATTTGTTATTGAACGGTGCTAAAAATGTTGAATGTGATAATAATGATAATTGATTAAGATTGAATAAATGTATGTTTGTGATACCTGAGCAGTAGCAAGGATTGTGGTTCGTCTCGCTTGCTCCGGGTCAATGTTTGAGATTTGATAGTAATGATGACTGATTAAGACTGAATGAATATATGTTTGAGATACCTGGACAGTAGCATGGATTGTAGTTCGTCCCGCTTGCTCCAGGTCAGAGATTGTGACACCTGGGTAGTAGCAGCAGTAGTGGATTAATCCACTTACTCCAAGTTGAGCTTATAAACACCCACCTGGGTAGTAGCAGTAGTAGTGGATATTCCACTTGCTTCGGGTTGAGCGGGTAGTAGCAAGGGGGTTGTGGCTCAGCCCTGCTTGCTCCGCGAAGGGTGTTTTTGTCTGAGGTTAGCTATCAGGACATATCGGGTTGGCTTTATAACTGACAGATGAGACTCGTCAGCCATAGGGCAGGCATGCATCATATGCGTTTATATGTTTGTTTGGTGTGCTTTGTCTTGGATTGCCTAAGTGCATATATATGCTTACCTGCTATCTGTTTTACTTGTTGTATTTACAATCTATTTGTGATTTCCTTGTATGCATTATCTATGCCTGTAATTGAGACATCCTTCGGGCTGGAGGAGGTGACATCGAGGGTAGTTCCACTAGCGATTGGGAGGTTCAGAGGGGTTGTAAAAGGGAAGTGTTAGATTAGAAAGAGAATCCTTAGCTAATCGCCTAATTTCTGGTTTAGTTTATGATTTTTTTTTTAGTTCGAATCGACTGTCGAAAGTTCTAGGATCGCCTTTGGCTTTCCCGGGACCTTATATGTTAACTATGTGGGCACCGTTATCATGGTGAGAACCTCCGGTTCTCATTCCATACATATTTTGTGGTTTTCAGATGCAGGACATGAGGCATCTCGCTGAGGCGTCTGGATTTACTCTGAAAGCAAAGTGGGGATACTGGCTTTTGATATTTTGCCATGTGTGTATGTGTGTGTGTGTGTGTGTGTGTGTATATATATATATATATATTTATATTTGAATCTGAACCTCTTAGAGGCTTTTGGTGGAGAACTAAGTGTATGTTTATATATTTTGGGACTTTCTCGGTTGTATATGTATGTGTGTGTGTGTGTGTATATATATATATATATGTAAATATTCTCCGGCCGGCTTTGGCTTCGCAGGAGCCAGGAGTTTGATATTATGTATCTTTTGACCCTCTGCTCTTATTATATATTTGTGTCTTTACTCTTCTTCGTACGCAAGTTTTCATTTACGTGAACATTACGCTTTTCCTTTTTGCGACTTTTGTTTAAACTTTCCTTCAAGGCTCCTTGTTATAAATTCCTTTCAACTATTATTATGTATATATGTTATTTTAGAGGTTATAATACCTCACCACCTCAGCTTTACGACTTAAGCGTAAAGTTCTGTGTGGTAGGGTGTTACAAATTGCATTGGTTAAAAAAACAAAATAGACACTACAAGAAAATCAATCTTTTGCCACGCTTTTAAAGCGTGCCAAAAAGTGCGAAAAAGTGTAGCAATAGCTTTTTGCCACGCTTTTTGAGCTATCGGCACGCTTTTGAAAATGTCACTTCCACAAGCGTGCCAATTGCTCTATCGCCACGCTTTGTCGATCTATTGGCATGCTTTATTTTTTACCACGCTTTTATCTATAGCCACGCTTAAAAGCGTGGCCGTATATATAACCCTATAGCCATGCTTTTAAAGCGTGCCAAAAAGTGGACATATAGCCACACTTTTAGAAACGTGCCCATTGGGTTAGTTTTGGCAATGCTTCGAAAGCGTGCCGATAGGGGAAGCTATGGCTACGCTTTTTAGGCGTGCTAATAGGAGAAGATATGGCTACGCTTTTTAAAACTGCCAAGAAGGGAAGATTTTCGTCTATGGCCGCGTTTTTTGAGCGTGGCCATTGACTCAACTATATAATATAGCCACTCTTTTTAAGTGTGGCTATAAGTTAGGTCAAAATACCTATAACTACACTTTTTTATGAATCTTCCTAATAAAATATTGCAAAATTGATATATAATTTTAAATCATAGATTGAATGATTAATTTAAACAATAGAAAAAATTATATATAATTTTAAATCTTCCTACACTTTTCTTTTATACTTTCAAAAACTCACAAGCCACAAAGAGACAAGAGATGAATGTCCAGACAAACAATACCAGATTACAATCAAAACATCAAAGCAAGGAGAAAACAATGCAATGAAAAATATAAATTAACCACAACACACAATCGATAAAAAACCCGCAGTATATAATAACATATTTAACTGTACTTTTGAGACTTGAATATGCAAAATTCTTATTTTTTAGTCAATTTTACAATAATAACATATTCAACTTCTTCGATTTGCCAACAAGACTAGAATAAAACTCCAAACACATCATTTGTGTTTGTTGTTAAGAGTCTTGATTTTGAAACAACAACTAACTTTTCTTATTATGCTATGACTATCTTTTCAAATAAAGTGTCGATGCATGAGACAGTAACTGGCAACTCCATCCCTTTCTTTCACCCCTTCAACCATATCATGGTCTTAAGCTCTATCCATCTCCTCTTCTTTCAATGCTTTCAATCCATGACCTTCATTCTACAAGGGCTCTGGATACATAACAATCAAATAGTTTAGCCACAAGATGAAGTTAAATTGTTCATTTGAGCTTTTTGACCACATCTAAAACGTTCTAAATTTAGCAAGACATTAGCCATAAAAAAGTGAATAAATAAATTGGTGTGCATATTAAGGAGCAAACATACCCGTGCCACCTATGATTAGTTGGTTTGCCATATTCCAAGTTAATTCTATTATAGGGGATTCCTGAAGGTGTATCCCAAGCAGGTAACAGCCTCTCTGCAAGTTCTTTTGATTTTTCAAGGAAGACTTCTTCACCTGAGAGATTGTATGCACTAAGAAGGCCACCTAGAATGGACCAGAATGCAAAATCTGCGACAATCAGCCAAATTTGCTATAATAATTAGGCTGGAGAAAAAGCACTAAAAAATATTGAACCTTCTAATTCAACTTTATGGTTGTCTCACACACTCACTTTAACATTTTTCTTAAGATATAAAGATTTCTCAATCCACCTGTAAAATTATCATATTGTGCTCTTAGAATTGTTGAATAAAAAAACAATAGCAACATATTAACATTAACTAACACACACAAATTGTAGGAACTTCTCTCTCTTTTGAAAACCTATAAGAAAACACACACTTTTAAACCAATTACATAGTTCACTGCATCAAAAGATAAGGTAACTCACTCTCTAGCTTTTTGGAACTCAGAATGAAGACCCATTATATATAATGTGTCAAGAGAATCTATTAAACTTGTACCAAGTCCACTAAAACTGTCAACTCCAATCCTTGATATTAGTTGTGAGAGAGGAATAGCAAACAACTGAGTTGCATGCAAGAGCCAAAATATGAGCAAAACTATAAACAAAATGTTTAGATTTACATGAGGAAGACCACTCCAAACTAGAGTTAAGAATGAATATGAAGGACATGCTATGTTATAATTTTTCATCTTTATTCTTGATACAACTCAGTTCTACTTCTACATAGCAATTATTCATTAACTTGTGTAATAAAACATAAGATAACTCATATACCTTATGCAAAAGGACGGACAAGCAATATAAGTGATAGACCTATGAAGAGGTAGATTAACTAATTAACAAACTAAAAATATTATACAAAAACCTTAAGTTTGTCCATGCCCCAGGCAAACTTTTCATAACATGACCATGCATGAAGCATAACATCTTTTACTTTCTATCTTCATTTTTCACAAATAAAATCACCATCCTCAGCAGAGATGCTCTTGGTGTGTATACTAGTTTCTGTTTCATATTTTGGGATGCTTTTAGTTTCAGCTGAGGTTTTCATACAGTCATGTATAGCTTCCAGCTACAATTTCAAATAACTCAAACTAAGCCAACATTGCCATTGAAAGAGAAAAAAATTTAACTTCTAAAGTAAACAAAAATAAAATAAAATAAAGTAATCCTTTGAGAGTCACAATATGCAGATCTTACCAAACTTTGCAAGTTGGCAAACTCTTCTTGTAATCTCAAAATTTCTTCATGAATAGAAAAAGAAAATAAAACAAGACATTCACTTGAACAATGCCACATGTAAAACATGACCAATACATGGTACTTCAACAATGATGGAAAACACACACTCCTTTCAACACATAAGAAGGTATGAGATGGATTATGCATAATACCATGGAGTAATAATCATCTTTATTAACTCAGAACTTTTTCTATAAATTCCCAGAATAATAGACTGCAATCAAATGCCTAAACATAAAGAAATCAACTTTATCTTTTTCCCATTATTTTTCCAATCCCTTAGCTTGTATCATGCCAAGACTCATGTACTCACACTACTAGAAAATTATTTATTACAGACGGATATTTTCGATAGATTTTATCCCACGAAAATACAGACAGATTTTGCTAGAGAATTTCTATCAAAAACAAAACAAAATGAATTAGCATAAACTACAAATGGAAAAGAGAATTCATCGATAATTCTATCGAAATTTTTTTCTGTGGGAAATAGTTACCGACAGAAAATTCGTCTGTATTTAAATAAATAAAAACGTTGCGTTTTGTTAAATTATTACAGATAGAAATCTATCTGTAATTTAAAATATTCCGTCAGAAAAATTGAGTTAAACCTAACATTGTCCCCACCCTATCGAGCTCCATTCACACCACACAAATCACACGAGCTTGTTCCTCACTCCGTCAACGAGCTACTTCTTCTCTCCACCGCCGCTCGCATCGCACGAGCCCCTCCACTGCTGCTCTCGTCATGTTGCTCCTTTCATCGCCATCGTCGCAGAACTTTCTCCGCTGCTCTCGTCGCATCTGCTCCCTTCATCGCCGCAGTCGCAGAGCTCTTTCCGCCACACAGGTTATCTTTTGAACAACTATTGTATCTATGTATTAAAGGATCCATGTTTTCTGTGACATATATACCTAGCTAGGTTTTTCGATCTGTGTACCTTGATCTGATCTATGAATTACAGTAATCCTTTTTCCTTTTAATTTCATTTCAATTCATCACTTAACTAGGTTATCTTGTTTTTTTTTATATATATTTTTTCCTTCTATGAATTACAATAATCTGTGTAGCTAGGTTATCTTGTTTATATATATATATGGTGAATTCTACCATACCCTCTCTAAAATAAAGGGTAAATTATCCCTTGTGATATATACGGTGATTATTGATAATTATCTTTCTACCAGAGTTTCAAGATTCACGTTATCTTTTCTTTTTTTTTTCAATTGACGCTATGTTTCTCTTGATACTTGATAACAATGTCATTTTTATCATTTCACTAAATACACTTCTTCTTTTCCAATTTTAAAATTCTAATTCCTTCTAAATTGAATCACCATTTTCAATCAATTAAGTTAGGATTTTGAACTTGTTCTTATATTTTTAATCTCCAATTTCAACGAGCACAACTATCAATTTTTCAGTTCTCTTCTTTTTAAGATTTTTTTTCGTATTAGAAGATATTACGTTCGGAGAAAAGTAAGAAGGTATGGGTTTGTATGACAGATATGAATTTGCACCATAAATAAAATTCTTGTAAGTAATTAATGGCATGAATAATAAAATAATTAATTAACATTTGAGACGAATGTGAATATTAAAATACTTATTCCATTTTATCTTATTGTTATTTGAATAATAATTTAATATTTTTTTGTGACAATATAATAGTTTAATATGCTCCCACCAATACATTAGTTTTTTTTTTTAATTAGGGAAGAGATGTATTTGGTGGAGATAATAAAAATGACACTGTTATTAAATTTTAAGAGAATCATAAAAAAAAAGAGAAGATAACGTGAATCTTGAAGTTCTGATGAAAGAATAATTTATCAATAATTAATGTATATATCACAAGGGGTAATTTACCCTTTATTTTAAAGAGGGTATGGTAGAGTTTACCTATATATATATTTCACTGTGATATTAGAAATCAGTTGAAGTGCAATGGCAATGATAATGACAATGATAATAAAAATGACAACTTGAACCTTGTTCCTTGCAAGTGATTCTTTTTGTTATCTTTCTTTTGAAAATAAAACCGTGTCTCCTAGTTTGAAGACTATGTGTTTGTTTTAATGAAAATGAGAGTTATTAGATAACAAATGACTACACCTTAATCATGGTAGATTAATTTACATTCTAGTGCCAGGAGAGTTTATTTAATCATTATATATCTTTTGTTTTTTCCCTTTGTATTTTGCAGATTGGAGAAATCTTCTCGAACCTGAGGATTTGGAACTTAACAAACAGATGAGTGAATTGGGTCTCCTTTCTTTTCATACAACCAAGGAGGTAGGATTGCAACTAGTTATATTATTCCAAGGAAATTTTTTCCTAAATGGTTGTGTCTTATGCAATGTCACGTATAGTTAATTGGTATTTAGATCAGTGGCGGAACTTGAAACAAAATTTTGGGGGGGCCAAATAGAAAATAATTGTCAAAATATTTTTTTATATAGATCTCATTTAAGATAAGCTCGTCTAATCTCATCTCTTTGATTTGGGTGATACTGTCAAATTTAAAGCCTTTTTTCAAGATTTCGTTCCAAAAAGTTAAAGTTAAAGTCAACAGATATAACTTTTTGAACTTTTGAAGGTTATATCTCACTTTTTTCGTGATTCATTAAAGTAGAAGAACTATCTACATGTGTTGATATTGTAAAAGTTATATGTTCTCCTTCTTAAATATTAGCCTTCCTCTTAAAAAATGTATCAATTCTTTGATTTTTCATTATTATTTTATATAAAAATTTGAATATATATCCTGTAAAATATATAAAGAAGAAGTTAGAAGGATAAATATTAAAATTTATAATATTTATTGAATTTTTTTATCAATTTATACAAATTCAATAATATTAATACTTATTGAATATTCTATTATTTTTTATCATATAAAAAATTAAATTAAATAAATAGTAAAATATAAAATAATATTAAATTAAATAAATAAAAGATATCTAATTTTTTATATTTGAACCTAAAGATAGAGAGAGTGTTGTTTATTGAACTTATTAGATACTTTAAATCATAGTAAAGTATTTAAGTCAAGTGAACTATTTTTTATCTTTTGAAAAAATACTACTAAATTTTTTATAAAAAATTTGGGGGGGCCATGGCCACCCCTTGTCTGAACTAAGCTCCACCACTGATTTAGATTAAGCAAGGGAATGCCCTGGCTCAGGCTTAATGTAACTATAACTGATGATTAAGTTGCATTCTTAAAGTTTTTTTTTGTGACTGCTGCATTCTTAAAGTTATTACTGCACTATTGAATACTTGCTATATATTACTACACATTCAGTCGAATTTTCAGATTCATCACATGTATAACATATTAGAATTAGAAATAGTATAACCGCCACCCAAAAAAAAAACAAAGAACATGAAGTGTTTTTCCCATTTCTGTTCCAGGAAAAAAAATCAATTCCTATTAAGCAAGGTAATGTAAAAGAAGTTTGCCTTGTTATTGGGGAAAAAGCTGAAGTGGAACACAAAAGAAAACAGGGGAAGAGATATGTACTCATTAGAGAGCTTGATAACCATATAAATTCAGTTTCTTTATTTAATGAAAACCTGAATGGCCTTCAATTGAGCCTGACTATTTCTCAAATAAGGCAACTAAGTATGAATTACAGAGGCTTCTATGCCAGCTAAGCTATATTGGAATATCTACAAGCTAGTGGTTTCACATTTCATATGAATCACGGAGTCTTAATAGATAGTGTATGTATTTATTGCTTAGGTTTGAAAATTAGGGTCAGATGAGCATATATGTAATATAAATATAAATAAGTTATAATTTATTTTATAAATTAGAGTTCCTCATTTTAAAAATTATTTTATTATAAGTAATTAAATTAATTTTATTACTATTTGAGTTCAATTAAATTTAGATTCTTATATATATTTTTATTATGATAAAATATTTTACATAATTAAAACTTTAATTTTATTAATTTATAAATAATAAATTTATATATATATTAATTTAGGTAATTGATATTTTTTAAAAAATAAAGTTTAGTTAATAATATTATTATCGAGTTTGATATCCGCCAATATGAGTAAATATCAGTATTTCTCGGTGAATGTAGCTTTGCTAATGCTTCACCGTATATCTTTTATTGTTATGTTACTAATGTCATTTATATTAGTAACTCATATATATTATTACCTGTGTTTTAATATATTCATCTTTCTTAATTATTTGTTTAAGTTAACACGCAAGCGGGATCACACCCAGACCTTGCCATCTCGACCATTTTGGCCACAGACACCTCTCGACCATTCCGCCCACACACAGTCATCTCCAATCTCATCATTAACATCTCAATTCAATTATTCTAGACCTTCCTTTACTTCCAAGTAATATTCCTTTCTATAGCTTAATCACATCTTGACACTTAAAACTAATCTTTAGGGGCTAAAAGAATAAAAATAGAGGTCTATAATAATGTTTAAAACACAAAAATCCCATTTGCTGAAAATAGGGGTTACACGTACGCGTGGGTCGCGCGTACGCGTGAGTGCGTGTTTGGACCAGGGCGCGTACGCATTGCCCTTCTTGGGTATGCATCCACACCAGGCAGAAACGACTGGTCGTGCATGAGGGATTTCGCATACGCAAAAATCCCAGGTCACGCGTATGCGTGGGCTTACGTTTTATCAAAAATTTGACTAAGTTTGAAAAGTTGCAGAATTTTAATTTTGATCCCAAACTTCCGATGCGCATAACTTTTTCGTTTAAAATTATGTTTCTTCTGTTCTTCAAATGGCGTGAACTTCACGGACTCAATTTTCCTATAAAATAGATTTGAAGCAATTTGAGGGTCCGAAAGCTGAGTTATGGCTCACCGAAATTCGGCCAAAAACCAACTTTACACAAAAGACTCAAACCTCAATTTTCATAAAACCCAAACTCAATTCCCACTTCCTTTACACATATTGGTGCACGAAATTGTGATCTCAATGGCACCAACAACTTGGTATGCACAATCGTAATCTCAATTCTTTGTCACAACTTCGCACAACTAACCAGCAAGTGCACTGGGTCATCCAAGTAATAAACCTTACGTGAGTAAGGGTCGATCCCACGGAGATTGTCGGCTTGAAGCAAGCTATGGTCACCTTGTACATCTCAGTCAGGCGGATTCAAATGGTTATGGTGAATTGATAATAGAAATATAAGTAAAATATAGGATAGAGGTACTTATGTAATTCATTGGTGAGAATTTCTGATAAGCGTATGGTGTTGCTTTGTTCCTTCTGATTCTCTGCTTTCCTATTGTCTTCATCCAATCCTTCATACTCCTTTCCATGGCAAGCGTTATGTAGGGCATCACCGTCGTCAATGGCTACATCCCATCCTCTCAGTGAAAATGGTCCAAAATGCGCTGTCACAGCACGGCTATTCATCTGTCGGTTCTTGATCATACTGGAATAGGATTCAGTAATCCTTTTGCGTCTGTCACTACGCCCAGCACTCGCGAGTTTGAAGCTCGTCACAGCCATCCTTTCCCAGATCCTACTCAGAATACCACAGACAAGGTTTAGACTTTCCGGATCTCAAGAATGGCTGCCAATAATTCTAGCCTATACCACGAAGACTCTGATCTCATGGAATGGAGAGCTCGGTTGTCAGGTGAGGCAACCATGCGTCATGAACCAAGAAGCTAAGAGATACGCACTCAAGCTATCGCAAGTAGAACGGAAGTGGTTGTCAGGCACGCGTTCATAGGTGAGAATGATGATGAGTGTCACAGATCATCACCTTCCTCAAGTTGAAGAACAAGTGTATATCTTAGATAAGAAATAGGCTTGAATTGAATAGAAAAACAATAGTACTTCGCATTAATTCATGAGGAACAACAGAGCTCCACACCTTAATCTATGGTGTGTAGAAACTCTACCATTGAAAATACATAAGTGATAATGGTCCAGGCATGGCCGAATGGCCAGCCCCCATAAAGGTCTAAGATATCATAAAACTGATCAAAGATCCGATCCAAAGATTCTGAATACAATAGTAAAAAGTTCTATTTATACTAAACTAGTTACTAGGGTTACAGAAATGAGTAAATGATGCAAAAATCCACTTCTGGGCCCACTTGGTGTGTGCTTGGGCTGAGCATTTAAGCTTTCACGTGTAGAGGTCTTCCTTGGAGTTGAACGCCAGTTTGTAACCTGTTTCTGGCGTTTAACTCTGCTTTGCAACCTATTTTTAGCGTTTAACTCTAGAATAGGGCAGAGAGCTGGCGTTGAACACCAATTTGCGTCATCTAAACTCGGGTAAAGTATGAACTATTATATATATCTGGAAAGCCCTAGATGTCTAATTTCCAACGCAATTGAGAGCGCGCCATTTGGACTTCTGTAGCTCCAGAAAATCCACTTTGAGTGAAGGGAGGTCAGAATCCAACAGCATCTGCAGTCCTTCTTCAACCTCTGAATCTGATTTTTGCTCAAGTCCCTCAATTTCAGCCAGAAAATACCTGAAATCACAAAAAAACACACAAGCTCATAGTAAAGTCCAGAAATATGATTTTTATTTAAAAACTAATAAAAATATACTAAAAACTAACTAAATCATACTAAAAACTATGTAAAAACAATGCCAAAAAGCGTATAAATTATCCGCTCATCACAACACCAAACTTAAATTGTTGCTTGTCCCCAAGCAACTGAAAATCAAATAGGATAAAAAGAAGAGAATATACTATAAATTCCAAAATATCAATGAAACTTAGCTCCAATCAGACGAGCGGGACTAGTTGCTTTTTGCCTCTTGAATAGTTTTGGCATCTCACTTTATCCATTGAAGTTCAGAATGATTGGCATCTATAGGAACTTAGAATTTAGATAGTGTTATTAATTCTCCTAGTTTAGTATATTGATTCTTGAACACAGCTACTTTATGAGTCTTGGCCGTGGCCCTAAGCACTTTGTTTTCCAGTATTACCACCGGATACATAAATGCCACAGACACATAACTGGGTGAACCTTTTCAGATTGTGACTCAGCTTTGCTAAAGTCCCCAATTAGAGGTGTCCAGGGTTCTTAAGCACACTCTTTTTTTTCTTTGGACCTCGACTTTAACCGCTCAGTCTCAAGTTTTCACTTGACACCTTCACGCCACAAGCACATGGTTAGGGACAGCTTGGTTTAGCCGCTTAGGCCAGGATTTTATTCCTTTAGGCCCTCCTATCCACTGATACTCAAAACCTTTGATCCTTTTTATTACCCTTGCCTTTTGGTTTTAAGGGCTATTGGCTTTTTGCTCTTGCCTTTTGGTTTAAAGAGCTCTTGGCTTTTTCTGCTTGCTTTTTCTTTTTCTTTCTTTTATTTATTTTTTTTCGCCAATTTTCTTTTCTCTCTTTTTTTTGCAAGCTTTTATATTCACTGCTTTTTCTTACTTCAAGAATCAATTTTATGATTTTTTAGATTATCAATAACATTTCTCCTTTTTCATCATTCTTTCAAGAGCCAACATATTTAACATTCTTAAACCACAATATCAAAAGACATATGCACTGTTCAAGCATTCATTCAGAAAACAAAAAGCATTGTCACCACATCAAAATAATTAAACTAGTTTCAAGGATGAATTCGAAACCATGTACTTATTGTTCTTTTGTTTTTAGAACATTTTTCATTTAAGAAAGGTGATGGATTCATAGGACATTCATAGCTTTAAGACATAGACACTTAAACACTAATAATCATATAGTAAAGACACAAATATAAATAAACATAAAGCATAGTAAACGAAAAACAGAAAAATAAGAACAAGGAGATTAAGGAACGGGTCCACCTTAGTGAGGGTGGCGTCTTCCTCTTCTTGAAGAACCAATGGTGCTCTTGAGCTCCTCTATGTCTCTTCCTTGCCTTTGTTGCTTCATCCCTAGTGATTTTGGTGCTCATATCTTTAGTTGCTCCCAATAGTTGTGTGGAGGAAAATGTATCCCTTGAGGCATCTCAGGGATTTCTTGGTGAGAGAATTCCTCATGCTCTTGTTGAGGTCCATGAGTGGGCTCTCTTGATGTGCAGTCAAATGCTCTACTACTGAGCTATGGACCCTTGAGATGAATCTCTCCATCTCTCATGACTCGGAGGTGGAAGCTTTTGCCTTCCCTTTCCTCTTTCTAGAGGTTTCTCCGGCCTTAGGTGCCATTGATGGTTATGGAAAAACAAAAAGCAATGCTTTTACCATACCAAACTTAAAATGTTTGCTCGTTCCCGAGCAAAAGAAGAAAGAGAGAAGGAGAAGGAGAAGAAAAATGGAGGAGAGGGAGAGAGGTGTGTATTCAGCCAAGGGGAAGAAGAGAGGGTTGTGTTGTGTGAAAATGAAGAAGGAATGAAGGGTTTATATAGGAGTGGGGGAAGGTTTAGGGTTCGGCCATTAGGGTTGGGTTTGGGAGGGAAAAGAGTTTGAATTTTGGAGGTAGGTGGAGTTTTTGGGGAAGAGAGGATGGATGTGAGTGGTGAAGAGGTGATGGGGAAGAGTGATTGAGGTGATTGGTGAGGGGTAATTGTGGAAGAGAGTTATGGAAAGGTGTGAAGAGGAGAGAAGAAAATATGGGGATCCTGTGGGATCCACAAATCCTGTGGGATCAAGGACTTAACATCCCTGCTCCAATTAGGCGTAAAACGCCCTTAGCATGCATGTCTGGCGTTAAACGCCAGCTTGCTACTTGTTTTTGGCGTTAAACGCCCAGATGTAGCCTGTTTCTGGCGTTTAATGCCACTTCCATGCTCTGTTCTAGCGTTAAATGCCAGTTTGGTGCTTGTTTCTGGCGTTTAACGTCAGCTTGATGCTTCTTACTGGCGTTTAAACGCCAGTAAGTTCTTCCTCCAGGGTGAGCTATTTTTAAAGCTGTTTTTCATTCTATTTTTGATTTTTCAGTAGTTTTTGTGACTCCACATGATCATCAACCTAAAAAACATAAAATAATAATAGAAAATAAATAGATATAATTAAATAACATTGGATTACCTCCCAACAAGCGCTTCTTTAATGTCAATAGCTTGACAATGAGCTCTCATGGAGCCTCACAGATATTCAGAGCATTGTTGGAACCTCCCAACACCAAACTTAGAGTTTGAATGTGGGGGTTCAACACTAAACTTAGAGTTTGGTTGTGGCCTCCCAACACCAAACTTAGAGTTTGACTGTGAGGGCTTTGGTTGACTCTACAGTGAGAGAAGCTTTTCATGCTTACTCTCCATGGTTACAGAAAGAGATCCTTGAGTTTTAAACACAAGGTTGTCCTCATTCAGTTGAAGGACCAACTCTCCTCTGTCCACATCAATCACAGCTCTTGCTGTGGCTAGGAAGGGTCTTCCAATGATGATGGATTCATCCTCATCCTTCCCAGTGTCTAGGATTATGAAATCAGCAGGGATGTAAAGGCCTTCAACCTTTACTAGCACGTCCTCTACTTGTCCATAAGCCTGTTTTCTTGAGTTGTCTGCCATCTCTAAAGAGATTCTGGCAGCTTGCACATCAAAGATCCCAAGTTTCTCCATTACAGAGAGTGGCATTAAGTTTATTCCTGACCCCAGGTCACACAAAGCCTTCTCAAAGGTCATGGTGCCTATGTTACAGGGAATTAGAAATTTACCAGGACAATGTTTCTTTTGAGGTAATTTTTGCCTATCCAATGCATTTAGTTCATTGATGAGCAAGGGAGGTTCATTTTCCTAAGTCTCATTACCAAATAATTTGGCATTCAGCTTCATGATTGCACCAAGGTACTTAGCAACTTGCTCTTCAGTAATGTCTTCATCCTCTTCAGAGGATGAATACTCATCAAAGCTCATGAAGGGCAGAAGGAGGTTCAATGGAATCTCTATGGTCTCTAGATGAGCCTCAGATTCTTTTGGTTCCTCAAAGGGAAACTCCTTATTGGTCACTGAGCATCCCATGAGGTCTTCCTCACTAGGATTCACTCCTCCTCCTCCTCTTTGGGTTCGGCCACACCAAGTAAGGTAATGGCCTTGCACTCTCTTTTTGAATTCTCTTCTGTATTGCTTGGGAGAGTACTAGGAGGAGTTTCAGTGACCTTTTACTCAGCTGGCCCACTTGTGCCTCCAAATTTCTAATGGAAGACCTTGTTTCATTCATGAAACTTAGAGTGGCCTTAGATAGATCAGAGACTATATTTGCTAAGCTAGATGGATTCTGCTCAGAATTCTCTGTCTGTTGCTGAGTGGATGATGGAAAAGGCTTGCTATTGCTAAACCTGTTTCTTCCACTATTATTAAAGCCTTGTTGAGGCTTTTGTTGATCCTTCCATGAGAAATTTGGATGATTTCTCTATGAGGGATTATAGGTATTCCCATAGGGTTCCCCCATGTAATTCACCTCTGCTATTGCAGGGTTCTCAAGATCATAAGCTTCTTCTTCAGAAGATGCCTCTTGAGTACTGTTGGATGCAGCTTGCAATCCATTCAGACTCTGAGAAATCATATTGACTTGCTGAGTCAATATTTTATTCTGAGCCAATATGTCATTTAGAGTATCAATTTCAAGAACTCCCTTCCTCTGAGGCGTCCCATTACTCACAGGATTCCTTTCAGAAGTGTACATGAACTGGTTTTTTGCAACCATGTCAATGAGTTCTTGAGCTTCTGCAGGCGTTTTCTTTAGGTGAATGGATCCACCTGCAGAATGGTCTAATGACATCTTTGATAACTCAGACAGGCCATCATAAAATATATCCAGGATGGTCCATTCTGAAAGCATGTCAGAAGGACACTTTTTGGTCAGTTGCTTATATCTCTTCCAAGCTTCATAGAGGGATTCACCTTCTTTCTGTCTGAAGGTTTGAACATCCACTCTAAGTTTGATAAGCTTTTGAGGAGGAAAGAACTTGGCTAAGAAAGCTGTGACCAGCTTATCCCAAGAGTTCAGGCTATCTTTAGGTTGAGAGTCCAACCATATTCTAGCTCTGTCTCTTACAGCAAACGGGAAAAGCATAAGCCTGTAAACCTCGGAGTCAACCCCATTGGTCTTAACAGTATCATAGATCTGCAAGAATTCAGTTAAGAACTGAAAAGGATCTTCTGATGGAAGTCCATGAAATTTGCAGTTATGTTGCATCAGAGAAACTAATTGAGGCTTTAGCTCAAAATTGTTTGCTCCAATGGTAGGGATTGAGATGCTTCTTCCATGTAAATTGGAATTTGGTGTAGTAAAGTCACCAAGCATCTTCCTTGCATTGTTATTATTTTTGGCCATGTCTCCTTCTTTTTCGAAAATTTCTGTCAGATTTTCTCCAAAGAGTTGTGCTTTAGCTTCCCTTAGCTTCCTCTTCAGAGTCCTTTCAGGTTCAGGATCGGCTTCAACAAGAATGTTCTTATCCTTGTTCCTGCTCATATGAAAAAGAAGAGAACAGAAAATAATAGGGATCCTCTATGTCACAGTATAGAGATTCCTTTATGTGAGTATAAGAGAAGAGATTCGAACACAAAAAGGAAGGAAGGGTTCGAATTTTGAGATGAAGAGAAGTGTTAGTAAATAAATAAATAATTAGAAAGAGATGAGAGAGGGAATTTTCGAAAATACTTGAAAAGAAAAGAAAAATATTTTTGTTTTTAATTTAAATTTAAAGTTGAAATTCGAAAATAAAAAGAAAAATGAAATTAAATTAAATTAAAATTTAGAACAATTAGTTAATTAAAAAGAAATTTTGAAAAAGAGGTTAGTAATTTTCGAAAATTAGAGAGAGAGAATTAGTTAGGTAGTTTTGAAAAAGATAAGAATTAAACAAAAAGATAAGATTAATTGAAAAAGATTTGAAAATCAATTTTGAAAAGATAAGAGGTTAGAAGAGATTTTGAAATTGATTTTGAAAAAGATGTGATTGAAACTTATTTTGAAAAAGATTTGAAAAAGAAATTTAAAAATATTTAATTTTAAAAATTAAAGTTGATTACTTGACTAACAAGAATCTAAAAAGATATGATTTAAAATTTAAAGATTGAACCTTTCTTAATAGGCAAGTAACAAACTTGAAATTTTTTGAATCAATCACATTAATTGTTAGTAAAGATTTTGAAATTATGAAACAAAATAAGAAAAAGATTTTTGAAAATCAAATTGAAATTTTTGAAAATATAAAAGAAAAAGTGAAAAAGATTTGATTTTTGAAAAAGATTAGAAAAAGATAGAATTTTTAAATTGAAAATTTGATTTGACTCATAAGAAACAACTAGATTTTAAAAATTTTTGAAAAAGTCAAGTCAAATATTCGAATTTTATGAGAAGAAAAGGGAAAGATATTTTTTTTTTATTTTTGAATTTTAATGATGAGAGAGAAAAACAACAAAAAGACTCAAAACATGAAAATTTTGGATCAAAACACATGATGCATGCAAGAACACTTTGAATGTCAAGATGAACACCAAGAACACTTTGAATGTCAAGATGAACATCAAGACTTATTTTTGAAAATTTTTAAGAGAAGAAAAACATGCAAGACACCAAACTTAGAAATTTTCAAACCTTAGACACTAACAAATTGAAAATGCATATGAAAAACAAGAAAAGACACAAAATATGAAAAATTTAAAGATCAAACAAAGAAATTCATCAAGAACAACTTGAAGATCATGAAGAACAAATACATGAGTTTTCGAAAATTTTTAAGAAAAATTAAAAAGATGCAATTGACACCAAACTTAAAATTTGACACAAGACTCAAACAAGAAACACAATATTTTTGGTTTTTATGATTTTATTAAATTTTTTTTGAATTTTTCAAAAATTAATTGAAAAAAGAAAGATAAGCATTTCAAAATTTTTAATAGGAATTCCAGGAATCTTGCAATGTTAGTCTAAAGCTCCAGTCCAGGAATTAGACATGGCTTACTAGCCAGCCAAGCTTTCAGTGAAAGCTCCGGTCCAAAACACTAGACATGGCCAATGGCCAGCCAAGCTTTAGCAGATTCAAATCAGACATACAACAGCTGATACTTCATTCAACTTGCTTCTGTGCTGATGAGTGGAAGCCTCGGTCCAAGAGAATTAGACATGGCTTTACAGCCAGCCAGGCTTCTACATGTTTCATGAAACTCTAGAATTCCTTCTTAAAAATTCTGAAGCCATAGAATAATTTATTTTTTTATTATTATTATTTTTTTATTTTTTATTTTTTTTGAAATTTTTTTTTTCGAAAATAAAAAGAGTAAAAACAAAAACTTAGAATTAAAATAAAATTACCTAATCTGAGCAACAAGATGAACCGTCAGTTGTCCAAACTCGAACAATCCCCGGCAACGACGCCAAAAACTTGGTGCACGAAATTGTGATCTCAATGGCGCCAACAACTTGGTACGCACAATCGTAATCTCAATTCTTTGTCACAACTTCGCACAACTAACCAGCAAGTGCACTGGGTCGTCCAAGTAATAAACCTTACGTGAGTAAGGGTCGATCCCACGGAGATTGTTGGCTTGAAGCAAGCTATGGTCACCTTGTAAATCTCAGTCAGGCGGATTCAAATGGTTATGGTGAATTGATAATAGAAATATAAGTAAAATATAGGATAGAGGTACTTATGTAATTCATTGGTGAGAATTTCTGATAAGCGTATGGTGTTGCTTTGTTCCTTCTGATTCTCTGCTTTCCTATTGTCTTCATCCAATCCTTCATACTCCTTTCCATGGCAAGCGTTATGTAGGGCATCATCGTCGTCAATGGCTACATCCCATCCTCTCAGTGAAAATGGTCCAAAATACGCTGTCAAAGCACGGCTATTCATTTGTCGGTTCTCGATCATACTGGAATAGGATTCAGTAATCCTTTTGCGTCTGTCAATACGCCCAGCACTCGCGAGTTTGAAGCTCGTCACAGCCATCCCTTCCCAGATCCTACTCGGAATACCACAGACAAGGTTTAGACTTTCTGGATCTCAAGAATGGCCGCCAATAATTCTAGCCTATACCACGTAGACTCTGATCTCATGGAATGGAGAGCTCGGTTGTCAGGCGAGGCAACCATGCGTCATAAACCAGGAGGCTAAGAGATACGCACTCAAGCTATCACAAGTAGAACGGAAGTGGTTGTCAGGCACGCATTCATAGGTGAGAATGATGATGAGTGTCACAGATCATCACCTTCCTCAAGTTGAAGAACAAGTGTATATCTTAGATAAGAAATAGGCTTGAATTGAATAGAAAAACAATAGTACTTCGCATTAATTCATAAGGAACAGCAGAGCTCCACACCTTAATCTATGGTGTGTAGAAACTCTACCGTTAAAAATACATAAGTGATAATGGTTCAGGCATGGCCGAATGGCCAGCCCCCATAAAGGTCTAAGATAGCATAAAACTGATCAAAGATCCGATCCAAAGATTCTGAATACAATAGTAAAAAGTTCTATTTATACTAAACTAGTTACTAGGGTTACCGAAATGAGTAAATGATGCAGAAATCCACTTCCGGGCCCACTTGGTGTGTGCTTGGACTGAGCATTGAAGCTTTCACGTGTAGAGTTCTTTCTTGGAGTTGAACGCCAGTTTGTAACCTGTTTCTGGCGTTTAACTCTGCTTTGCAACCTGTTTCTGGCGTTTAACTTCAGAATAAGGCAGAGAGCTGGCGTTGAACGCCAGTTTGCGTCATCTAAACTCATGCAAGATATGAACTATTATATATTGATGGAAAGCCCTAGATGTCTACTTTCCAACGCAATTGAGAGCGCACCATTTGGATTCCTGTAGCTCTAGAAAATCCACTTTGAGTGCAGGGAGGTCAGAATCCAACAGCATCTGCAGTCCTTCTTCAACCTCTGAATCTGATTTTTGCTCAAGTCCCTCAATTTCAGCCAGAAATTATCTGAAATCACAGAAAAACACACAAGCTCATAGTAAAGTCCAGAAATGTGATTTTTATTTAAAAACTAATAAAAATATACTAAAAACTAACTAAATCATACTAAAAACTATGTAAAAACAATGCCAAAAAATGTATAAATTATCCACTCATCACATATCCAACACAACAATATAGCAATTTAAATGCCAAAACCTCCACAACCTACCTCAATGAATTAAACCTCAAAATAAACTTCACAAGCTTCCAACAATCATCAACATACCATCCTATATATACACCTTCATGATCACCAATTCATCAAACATCATCACATACATCATCATTTATCATTCCATTTCCAACATAATCAATAAGCACCAACACATGCTCAAACCATATTATCATTCATTATCACAAGCACTAAGCATTTAACACACTTAATCTTTCCAACCTATCTTATGGTCATCTAGCCTAAGTTTTCACAAGACATTATATATTAAATACGAGAAATCTAAACCATACCTTAGCCGATTTCCTCGTATAACTCAAGACAGCCCACTAGGCAAGATTGCTAGCCTCAACACCAAAATTCATCAACTAGCTTCCAACTCCAAGCTTCCAATTAAGCTTCCAACATTCCCAATTTGCTTAATATCACATATATATATATATATATATATATATATATATATATATATATATATATATATATATATATATATATATATATATATATATACACACACCTAACACATTTATCACATACATATACCAATTTCAATACTTAAACATATGTAATCAAGGGTTTGACTAGGGTTGAAGATCCTTACCTTGTATGTGCCTCAATTTCACAAAAATCCACTAATTTCTCAAGTCAATCTGATCCTATAACATCAAATTAACCAAGAACCTCAACAACCAAAATCATGGAATTTTCAAAATTGAGAAGAGAAAGTAAAAACTGAGAATGGGGTTTCCTCACCTTATAAGGTACTGGACTTCGTAGAGCTCGATACCACGAACGCTTAGCCGCAAATGGTGCAGCGATCGGAGCTCCGGTTCAAACGTTATGTGGAATCAAAGACATAAGTGAGGGTTTGGTTATTGAGAGTGTTCTTCCCTTTCTTTCTAATTGTTTCCCACGTGCATGCTAAATGAGGAAGGAAGGAGAGCTTCCTTAAGTGTGTTTTGGGCTGAGTAGGCTGGGCCTTGGCCCAATACGGGTCCGGTTCGGCCCTTTTGGCCCAATTTTGGGGCAAATTTTTTAAAATTAGTGTCAAAATTCTTGTTTTAATTTTCTCTATCATATTAACCCATAAAAATTACATTTCTAATTTTCTTGATTAATAATTAATTTATTCGCTAATTATTTACTAATCTCTCGGTTTTTACACAACCCGACATGTCCTGGTAGCTAACCATTGGACAGTCCCTCTGTACGCGTATCACCAAGCTCAAAAATAATATCCATGGACTCAAACTCCAAGCTCAATAATTTAATATTCCATGGAGTCAAACTCCAGGCTCAATAATATTCTACGGAGTCAAACTCCAAGCTCAATTCATATATATATATATATATATATATATATATATGGTGGAATCCGGAGAGTTAAGGTGTCCTCTTACGTATAGAGGGTCAACAATATCTCAAATATTCCAAATACATAAACCATATGAATATCTCAATCATCATTCATCAATATCATTCAATGTATTTAGAAATCATATTTTAAAATCAATCCTCATCATCCTTCATTCAAATTCAATCATCATCATTTCCCCCATTGCATCCATCAATAATTTCAAACTCAAAACGTAATCATTTTCTTAATAACTCAAAATCAAGACTTATAGCCCTTAAATCCAAAATCATTTCAAATAACCATCCAAATAAAATCTCTAATTTTTATAAAATTTTGGCAGCAACTCTTCTAAAACTCACACTCTGACACCCTTTTTGGGTCTCATCCAAACATTCCTCAAACTCCTTTATATCATTTTCAAAATCAAACCAATTTCAATATCTCAAATCATTTTCAATCTCCAAAAATCATTTTTGATAAATCAACAATCCAAATCCAATATCTCAAACGCATTTTCAGTATCAAAACATTTTCAAATCTCAAGAAAACCAATTCGGTAACCACCAATTTAACAAAAATCATTCAATAACCCAAATTATTCAATTTTCTCAAATGATCAATAATTCAACTACAAATAATTATAATCGTCCAGAACATCTCAAACCAATCCATAAAACTTATGAAATCACAAAAATATACCTTTCGCATTAATATCGACTTGTAACAACTCTTGAAAGTAAAATAAATTTAGGAAAAGCGCACCTACCTCGATTAGCCGCAAGTTGCATAACTAAACCCATTAAATCCCTCTTTTCATGTTAATCGACAGCAGTGGCAGCAACTGCAGAAATTCCCAAGCAACCACAAGGATCACAACAACAACAACATATCTGACATAATTTGGAATTTAACGCGGAATGGATATTAAGCGATATTAGAATATAATTGATAATAGAGTATTGCGGTAAATAAGAATGAAACCAAATAATCTCACCACGATAAACAAAATGCGACAACATAGTAGCATCTTCCAAGCTGACCGGACAACAGCTCCGACAGCGGCCGGAAGCTCCGATGGTTCAGCAGCAACCTCAATTTCGACAAGCAATCATCGGAACCGAATCCCTACGGTACCAAAATCTCAACATCGTTTACAGACTTTAAGAGAATGCTAATATTCTCGAGGGTTCCGGAAAAGAGAAATTACTGTACCCAGAAAGATCGACGGTATAGAGCAACGCTGTAGCTTCGACGGCAACTCCCGATGGCGAGAACTACGATGAGGAGCAATGGCAGTGGCGACATCACGGTAGCCACCCACCACCATCGCGTCCTCCTCCACACTCACGAGCTCACTCTCTCTCTCTTCATGTGTTTGCGTTCTGTCTCCCCCTCCTCACCTTCCCCTATTCGGCGTCAACCTGCGATGATGCCAGCGATGGTGACGACTTCTAGTAGTAGCGGCGATGGCTCGACGACGGTGACACATGTGGCTTCCTTCCCCTCCATCATGTTTTGGTCGCATTTCCCTCTTCTCCTCTGGCCAGATCTGCGTCGACGGAGGCTCGACATTGGCGAGGAATGGCGACGCCTCTTTCTCCTCATGTGGCTCTCTCCTTCGGTTCTGGTCTTCCTTGCAATGGCAACGAGTGGCACGGTGGCGGCACGAGCTGGATGGTGGCGGTGTGGACAAGCCCTCCCTCTTCTCTTCTCCCTCACTCCTTTGGCACTCTCTCTCTCTTCTTCCCTTCCCCTAATTCTGTTTTCCATTTTGTCTTCTTTCTTTTCTTTTTTTTTCTAGTGTCTGTGCATGTTTGTGATTTGGGAAGGGGTGTGGCGGTGGGTGAGTGGCGGTGAGGCGGGGGAGGTTAGGGTTTAATTTGGGAATTAGGGTTTAATTTGGAGTAACAATAAAATTAGGGATTTTGGGTAAATTGGGATTTGGTAAATTTTAATAAAATTAGAGTATATTGTATAAATTTGAAATCTAATGTAATCCCTTAAAATTATTTTTAAAAAAATATTATTTATTTATCAATTTGATAATTGACTTTTAATTAAGTATTCTAATTTCAAATATAAGATAATATAATTAATTTTCTTTGTTTATAAAAATTAAAGTATTAAATTCTGAAATCTCAATTATTTAAATCAAATCATATAAAATTCTTATTATTTTACATTTGTTATACTTTATAATTTAAATATAGAAAATAATTCGATAATCATAAAATCAGATAAAACCTTAAATTATTTTAAACTGAATTAATCAAAATTTATTTTATTTATCTTTAATAAAATAATTTTTGAGATTAAAGTACTTAATGAATAAATAAATTGAAATTAGCTCTGAATAAGATTTTCTAAAATTTCTGGGTCTTACACCGCTGACGGCTTGTCAATTAGAGTTTCGAATTGAAAGTTATAAGGATTTGAATCAAGGACCAAGGGTTTGTGATTTGGGAATTGTTCTTCCCCTTTTGTTTCCAAGTTCAGCGTGCTTCCATTTTCATTTTGAGGGAGGAAGGGTTGATGCCCTTCATTTATATGGTAAGAGGGCTGGGCCTTGTGCTCAAAGTGGCCCAGTTTGATTAGTTCAATCCGTTCGACTCAATCTTAGGCTAAATTCTTTAAAATTAGTGTCAAAATTCTTATTCTAATTAGTTTTATCTCATTAAACTATAAAATCTCATTTTTTTTATTTTTTGGATTAATAATTGATTTATATTACTAATTTTGCATATTTTACAATAAACTCATACCTTTTTATGTTATGGTGAGGGTCGAATTCCGATCTAAGGAGGAGCGACGATTGAGGGAGAGGCAGCGACGACTGAGGGAGGAGAAAGAGAGTCAGCATCGATGGAGGTAGAGTTTGCGAAAGAAAGTGAGCACCGAGGGACGTAGGTTTGCGAAAGAGAGTGAACACTGAAGGAGGCAAAAGAGGAGGGTTGCGAGAAAGGGTGCGAGAGAGGAGGGTTACAAGAGAGGAAGGCTGCGATAGAGGGTGTGAGAGAGGGCTGGGAGAGAGAGGGCTGCGAAGGTTTCTCAGAGAGTGGGTTGAGGGTTCTCCGAAGGTTATCTTTTGAGGGTTGATGAAGATGAAGATGGATTTGATCTAGGGTTTTCAGCATGAGTGAATGTTAAGGTTGAGGGTTCTTTGAGGTTATCTTTTGGAAAAAAAATTAAAACTGTTTGGAAAAATAATTGGTGGAAAATTAATTTTTTGTGGAACCCTATTGCTACATTTTTTAGGGTGCCCAAATAATTAGAGGATATAGGCACGCTTAAAAAATGTGACTATAGGAAAATAAGCTAGTCACGCTTCAAAAGCGTGCCTGTTTTATTTTCTGTGACCACGCTTTTGAAGCGTGACAAAAAAGCGTGGCCAAATTACTCATCAGTCTCCACCCTCATAAAAGCGTGCATGTTTCTTTCTATAGCCACGCTTTTGAAGCATGGTAAGAAAAAGTGTTCCAAATCTCTAATCAGCCGTCACCCTCATAAAAGCGTGGCCGTTGATCCCTTTTGGGCACCCTTTTAAAGCGTGACAAAAAAAAAGTGTGGCGACGAACCTTTTTTTCTTGTAATAAAAGTTGAAGTAATTAACAAAGCAATGTTGTATTAAATTTTCTATGATGAGTAAATATAAAGATAAAATATGGTATGACATTATCCCAATGGATATGTGTCACTTACTTTTGGGACGCCTTGGTAATATGATCGCAGAGCAATTTATAATGGTTTCAAGAATACATACTTTTTTATCAAAGATGGAAAGAAGATTATATTAACTCCATTATGACATGTATATAAGATGGTTAAAAGAATCAAACTGAGTGATGCCTTTTCACATCTTTCAAAACTAGCTAGATACACTCACCAAGGGGATCTTCTGCTACTACAAGCCGAGTCTTTTTCAACTTAAGGATAATAATGGAGGAGATCTTTTCAATCTAGGGAGAATAATGCAGGAGCATATATATCTTTATGTTTGTGTTGTTAATTAAAATAGTTTAGCTAGTTTAAAATATATGTTCTTATATAGTGTTATGTATTAATTCCTTGTTGTCTAAGTCATGAAAGTGTCTCCCTCTTTTATTAGTATAAACAATCATGTACTTCTTTTTATTTATCAAATTGAATTAATTGAGTTATATTTAAATAAGTGGGGTATTTATTTTTTTTTAGGCTCTTTTATTTAAAAATAAGAATTGTATTTTTGATTTAGCCAACTAAAATAAATTTTTTGCTATTTTTACCATAATAAAATTATTAACTCCGCCAAAATTAATCACTCAAATGATGTCTTAACGTCAAAAAGTATTCTAATTTCAATTTCTTTTTAAAAGTTAATTAATTTTTAAATTAAAATATGTGGATAAATTATCATTTTTAATTGCGTGATATTCTTATTCTTTATAACAAAATATAATATTAGACATTACATATTAGTGTTATGTTTATTATTTTTAAATACTATACACAAATATAAAGATTTTATATTTTTGTCTCACATGCCTATGTATTATTGATACATACATAAATCAGACCGGGCCTTATTAAAATTATTGTATTGGTCATTTACATTTTGAATTTCTACAGATCTATGACATCACTGTTTTCTAACCAAAAAATCACGTGCGGGTAAATTTTATGGATAATTCAGCTCCGCATGAAAATTAGAGTAAAACAGTAAACAAAACCTATGATAGATAATGAAACAAGAAATCTCTAAAAGGTGAAACTAGAAGAGATATGATATTAATCTATCATTTATACATTTTTCTACATAATATTGCGAAGTTATTAACTAATAGTTTGCTTCAGAGAAGTTGATAATAAGTATTTATCTTGAAAATATAGATCGATGATTATTAATTACATTATTTCGAGTAGTAGGACCAAACCCTAATAATATAATAATATAGTGAAACACGTATTTAGTTTGGAATGCGCTTGGAACGAGGCTTAGAAAGTTTTGGGGCTGGGTTATAGCTTCCATAATCTCTTGTATTTGCCCTTAGAACCCTTTCGTGGATTATGTTTACTTCTTCTTCATCCATCAGTCGCTTCGTTATCGGTCCATCCTTGCAATTAATTATGATAATATAATTAGTGAACAACAATTAATTCGAAATTCGAAATCCATCAAAAACGGAAAACAGGTTTCGATTGCAAGATATCCCAGCGCAATGCATGACAAGATGGAAAAAGAGTAAAGAATAACGAAATCAAATGATAATTTCTGTGTCGTGTGTGGTGTGTTCCGTCAACTAGCTGAAGCAGATAGTTCATGTGTTCTGCACCAAGTGAAAAAAGGTACAAGCTAGCTAAGGCTTCAAATATAATAATTAATTAAGACTTAAGAAGTAAATGAAGGGCTAATTTGAAATTTTGGAGACGAATATGTTGATGTATTGATGTGTACTGAATTAAGTATTAGCACACATTAATTGCATATAAGCTAAGTACTTATAAAGAGGAAATTAATTAAATGAGACTAATTAATAACTAAGCATCATATGTTACTAATAATACTTGGTGCACCATCGCTTGTTGTATTGTATGATCCGCATCCGCTACCAAGTTACCGATAAACTTTGATCGTCCACCTGCCATGCGTATATAATTCCATCAATATATAATTAAGAACAGAACTCAATATCTCAACAAATTTAAAAATGAATGAAGTTAATTAGTATTATTATGATAAGGCCTTATTAGCTTCTATATATATATATATGCTTACACTGCGGAAACGTATTGAACCAAACTAAAAGATGTAAACGAATGCAAAGTTCTAATGGTTAAGTAAATTTGATCATCTCAGCTAGCGAAGTCAGGTTAACGAACTAAGGAGGCTCAACTATATATATATATATATATATATATAAGAGTGTCATGAAAAGCTGCTACGGAATATGTATAAATAAGTAAATAAAAGGGGCATACCTGCAGCAAAAGAAGGCCATAAAAGTGACAGTGATCCAGCAAGTAGGAGGAGGAGGAGGCTGAATATCATGAGAAGCGTGACACCCACCATGGTGATGATACCAATACTAATATGGCACAGATTGCTATATATTTTCTTATGTATTTTTCACTCCCACAAAGCACATTATAACACCAATAATATACAATAATATTTATTTTCCTATATCTATAGTGCACTAGTGGTGGTGGTCGTGAAGGAACAATTATAAATTGCCCTAGCTTTTCATCGTAACATAATCAAAGCCTCTGACATTTAATTTCCTAGTAAGAAGCATGCTTTGTGCACTTTAATATATAAATCCAAACCTAAAAGTTAAAGGAAGGCCACTTTGCCTTTGTTTGTGCAGCAGTAGAGTCTAATTAAGAACTTTAGTTTCGGTAGTGGAATGCCATATACTAATTAATTAGGAAAGAGTGAGGGAAAATAATTTAAGGTTATCTTATTTAATTTTGCAGTGATGTTCCATGATCAAATCATTATGCTAATCAAGTTTAATTATATTAATCTAATAATTTATTGAGACACTAAAAAATTAATTAAAAAACAAACAAAAAATTAAAAAAATAATTGAAATTGATTATAAAAATAATTTTTTATTAATTTTTTTTAACTTAACATCTATAATTTCATAATTATATACTTATTACATTTAATATTATCATTTATTTCAATAGTAATTAATAAATACAAATAAAAAAAAGACAAATTATAACTATCTTTAGTCCCAAAATTTTAACCTCCAAATATTTTCTTTAGGAAAATACAATAGTTTTTTGAAGGTAACCTAAGATATTTTATATATGGTGTCTATTTCCATAAATTTATCTTTACATAAGTTTAATTACTTTGTTGGTTCCTGTAATTTTACTAAATTTTTAATTAAGTTCTTATACTAGTTTTAATTTTATAATTAGGTCCATTCAAATAGAAAAAATGTTAGAATTGGATTTTTCTTTATAAATTGAAAGTATTATTCATTCATAATTAAAAATTTTACTAAATCTTTAACTGCATATATTTTAGAAGAAATATTCTATTAATTTTAATATTTTTATATAAAAAAAATTAATTATAAAATTAAAAGTAATGTATAGTAGGGATCTAATTGAAAAAAATATAAAAACCTAATTAAAAATTTAGTGAAATTATAGAGACCAACAAAATAAATAAATAATTAAACTTAAATATAATACTATAAATAATTAAATAATTTAATATATTTGACTAAATATATTTAATTAATTTATCTAATAATTATTCATAATATCATTTTCATAAGATGCATGTCTTCATGAAAATAGATACCTTTATGTATGATGGCATTTGGGTTTTAAACAAGATAACAAGTAAGAAAAAATAATCACGATTAAATTGAAAACCATTATATATGAGCAACGACATCAATATAAACTATAATAAGCTATATATATATATATATATATATATATATATATATAATCCTTTTCATTATTAAAGAATTATTTCGTTGCGCTGATATTAAAGCTAAAATCTAAAAAGACTGCAAAGAAGAAAAATCATAGAGATTAAAGGCAACCTAGCTAGGGGAATGAATGGTGGGATATTATCATATTAATAATCCGTTGGTTATGTTCAAAAGGAAAGATTAGGGTGTAATAAAATAACTATTGTGGATGACAAGTGCTTCCAATTATATATATCTATCCTTGACGAGCGACAAGGACAACACACCAAATACCAAATGAAAAGACATTGGTGGAGAATAAAGAGAAGCACCGTAACATTTATAATACTCTTTGTTATCTTCGAATTCTCTGCTTAAAAGTGGTTTTAGGATGTTTCATGAGTGTCTTTAATTCAAGCATTATCATCTTCCCTCTACCAAGAAACCAGTAATTGGTCAACTCGTAAGGGCTTTTAGATTTGTTGAATACTCAAATGAAAATTTTATAATTGTTTTTATATGAAATTTAATTTTTTTTATTCTTTAACGATGAAATATAAGGTTAGATTATATATTGTAAAAGTATTATCTTTATTTAAAATGTCAATACAAGAAATTATCAAAATAGCGACCGATTTTTTTTAAAATCGGTCGCTAAAGCCTTAACGACTGATTTAGCGACCGATTCTAGTAGTCGCTAAAACCTTGGTCATTAATTAGAAAATAGCGACCAACTTCAGTCGCTAAACGTTAGCGACCAATTTTAGCAACCAATTTTTGAACAAGGCCACCAAATCCCTCACCAAAGAGTATCGGTCTCTAAATCAGTCACTAACATAATCGATCGCTAAATGGTGACCAAATTTTCTGTCACTAAATTGGTCGCTGAGTAAATTAGTCACTAAATAGCGACCAACTTTTCGATCGCTAAATCAATCGCCGACAAAATTGGTCGCTGATGCCTAATTTGAAAAATTTAAATCGGTCGCTAAATTGGTCACTAATTCCTGAACTAAAAAAATTAAATTATTGGTTGTTAAAGCAGTTACGGTTCTTAATTTTGTAATTATAGATTTTTACTAATTTTATATTTACCACTATTAAAACTTAATTTTATAAATAATTATATTTTCATAAAATTAAGAATCAAACATAGATCAATTTTTTAAATAAATATCAAAAACATTCACAATGTCTACATAGAAATATAAAATTTAAAATATTAAAAATTTCTAAATATATCAAATTTATGATTCACAATCTAAACTAAAGATAAAAATAATTCATGAATAACATAACTTTACTCTATTCATGAACAATTAGTATGGTTCAACAATTTCTGCACTAGTTTTGTCTCTTTGATTTTTCCATTGCTTTTGGAGCTGCAACCAATACAAACTACAACAGAATCTTTAAGCAATCTTAATCTTAAATCTTGGATCAGGGACAACTTTGTTCTTCACTAAGATTGCCAAAACACTGTCATCACAAGAAAGAAAATGAAAAATAAATGAAACTCACTTGAGCCAATTCAATTCAAGTCTCAAATCATTTTCAAAACTCAAAAGTTTCACAAGGAAGCAGGTTTCAACAAAAAAATTCTGTTTCTTTTTATCTGTAACTCCAACAGAATCCAATATGATAACAACAATAACAGATAACAAAGAACAAAGAGAGTATCAAAGAAACAAAAAGCGTGTGCATGGACGCATTGCAGCTAAAATAATAAGGCTGCATTTGTTAACTTAGAATTGGAAAAATGTTACTAAAAGCTAAAAATTTGTATCTATTTGTTTATTCAAAAAATACCTATCTCATTCTAAGAAATGTGCAGCTATATTACAATTTCCAGAAATATAATGGCAAGTAAAAGTACTAAAAGAGTTAACTACTATTTTTGTTAATGTCTCTAATGTTAAAATTAGCATAAAACTAAAGATAGTACAATAAAAACAGAGACAAAAATATAACTTTTCTTGTCTATGACTCTTATCTCTATTTTTTTTTTTGGTCTTAACATAATTCAATGTAATAAAGAAAACAGAAAGAAAGAGGAATTACGTTCCGAGAACAAGAGCATGCCTCCACATGGTGGGGAAGTTGGGCCAGTGGTGGGAGGAGGGTTGGTTAAGGTGAGCTGAATGCCATTGAATTGAACCTCACTGGACCTTGCTGCAACCCATTTTGAATCAAGAATCATCTTCCCTTGTGCCTCTTTCATCACATTATCCACCACGTCTCTTACTCTAATGCGTGCAAGTGTGAGTCAGTCAGAGATAAAATCATGTGATGAAATTTATGTTGTCAGTAACACGAAGAGAAGAACATACACAAACTATATCACAGTAAAACACAAAAAGTCAACTAACAATCACACTAACTAATAACTATGAACAATTCTTTTTCAATTATACTAAGATTAAAAGCCTACCTCAGATTTATTTTATTTTATTTTGGTTAATGGAAGTTATCAGAAATACATTCAACACAGCACATAAAAAATTTAAATAAGGTCACTACTGCGATGCCTATTGATGGTACCCTTAGTTTCTTTTTTCATCATAAAAAAAAATGGTATTTTAAAAATTAAAACAAACCCAAATTTGTGTGTGTTTCTCCATGCATTTTGCATACAAATGCTTGTCTTCAATTTTGAGTGGCCTATTACATATTTTGCCTTCCCAGGTCAGAGTTGAAAGAAACTTTCAAATTAAACACAAATGGGTGTCATACAAAGTATAACATGGAGATACTAATGGTTTGCTTATTGTACCAAAACCGTTACAATATATAGACAATCAGATCTAAACCAGATGGTAATATATAACAGGAACGATAATGCACATAGATAAAGAGAATGCTGAACTAACAGTAAACTGCATATCATGATCATCAGAATCCTTCTTTCTATTTCGGATATATGCATCTCTTCTACCATCGCAAATTTGAAATAAACCATTTAGAAGAAGCATCAACAATCACAATAAATGAAAACCTAAGAGTTGCAATTAACAAGCCACACCAAACTAACCTGAACGGAGTTGGCAATAAATGCTAGGCGATAAGAGAGGTCTCTGACTCCAAGGGCTCTAAGGCCCCTAACACCTTCATTTCCAACTGCAGGACCCTTGCGTTGAGAACCTTCCCGGAGGCATTTTGATCTCTCTCCAGGGGATGCCAATGCCAAAAGGTCAGGAATAACAATTATAGTTCCTGTGAGTTTTTACCACAATTTGGCTAGTCAAAGCAAGTGTTGGAAAATATAAGGCTCACGTGTCACCAGCCCTGGCCTGTTCCACAATCTCGGGACGAAGAATAACATCCAACAACCTAGGCAACGATCCAGCAGGTATCTCTTTGGAAGTCTCTTGCATCCTGACCCGTTGCCAGTCACCAAATTTGCTCTCATGGCACATCAATAGCCATCTTGCTCGTTTGTTATATTTTAAGAATAATATAATCACATTTTAAGAACTACAATAAAACATCAATTAATATATAACAACTTGAATTTTTAAAAATTCAATAATAAGTTATTCAAAATGTATTATTTTATTTAAAAATAAAATTATTTGTTTTTTTTAAAGTAATTAAATTAAATTTTATGATATTTTAAATTTAAAATTTATTAAAATTTTTAAATAATTTTTATTATAATGAAATATTTTAAAAAAATAAAAGAATTATTATTATTATTATTATTATTATTATTATTATTATTATTATTATTATTAAAAAAGTTCAAAGAAAAAAAAAAGAGTGGCCGAAGCCTTTTAAGGTAATGAAGAAAGAAAAATTGAAACTTGGCTCATATGAATAATATATATGTATATAACGTGGATTCATTTACTTGGCTCAAACCAATATATATGAAAGTAAAAGAAAGAAATTGAAATGGGAATGGTATGCATGTAACGTAAGTATATATATATAACCTTGACATGTGATACTTAGTAACATATATACCTTCTTTCTTTCGTTAATTACTCTCACCATCATTCTTCTTATATATATATATAATAATAATAATAATAATAATAATAATAATAATAATAATAAAAAATCTAATCCGCTAAAAGTTTTCGTATTCTCCTTCTCTACGTGTTGGTGTTGCTTTTGTCCGTAGAAGTTGACGGTGACGTAGCTCCCCTTCCCCTTGAGTTTGGCCAATTGAAGTTCTAGGAGGCATAGGCGATTTCTGACGTTTTCTTCTTCAGCAGCTAGGTCAAAAAGCTTCTCCAAAATCTTCATTGACTTTGATTTCGTACGGAGGTAAGGGATTTATTTCAAAATTAACGGTTTCAATTTACGAATGCCATTGAAGTTTAGTGAATAACTGCAAATAATTCATAAATGTCTCGTTTGATTAACTGATGAAAATTGATGAGATTGAGATTGTTGGTGATTGCGAATATAATTGAATGTGATGAAATTGGTTGAATTGTGGCTGTGAATGGTGATTAATCTGGGGTTATTTATTAATTTGCATATGCTGAGTTGATTATTGAAAACTCTGTTGTATGAGTAATTTATGAATTGAGTTTGGGTTATGGCTGTGATTATGCTGGTTTCGTTGTTGTGAGTGATTAACTGGTGAGATTGATTTCGGTTTGATTTGTTGGTATTGAATTGAGATTTGAAAAGTGATTTCATTTTTAAAATCTGATTTATAAGCTTATTTTGAGAAATTATTGAAATTTGATTTATTAATAATTATTGGTTTAACTCAATAACATAAGATTTGAAAGGTCTGAATTTTATTAAAATGGAAAGTGGCTTAACTTCAAAGAAAACGTTTTAATTACTGAAAACTATTTGATTTCGATTTATTATAAAAAAGTCTTATTTTCAGCTTGATTTATTAAGAAAGTATAAGGTTTTACATTCAGTTTTTTTAAGAATAGATTTTGTTTCAAGTTATTTCTGAGTTCGGTTGATAAGAAAGAAAAGAAGAAGAACAAAAAGTAAAGGAAAGAGAGATAATTAAAGGGGTCTCTACCACAGTAGAGTAGAGAGCAAAGATTGAAAAGAAATTGAATGCTGTTTGGGCCTTAGTGCCAAGTGTCTAGTGGGGACGGCGATACGTGACGCTCACTTGACACTATAAGGATGGCTCAGTGAGGACGGCGATACGTAATGCTCACTCGAGACTGAAAGGAAGGTTACGGCTCAGTGAGGACGGCGATACGTAACGCTCACTGGAGACCAAAAGGTAGTTTTTCCCATGAGGACGGCGATACGTAACGCTCATGGAAGGGACGATGGCTGAGATAAGGACGGCTGTACGAATGCTTATCTCATGACTAGTGTCGAAAATCGGGTAACAAACTGACACATGAGCTCATGGCCTGTTTAGGATAGACATGCATCATGATGTTTGCGCATATGCATTTGTTGTGTTTGATTGTATTACTTCTTTGTGATTGTGTTGTTTGTCTTATTGCGACTTGTTTGTGTGTTGAATTGAAACCTTTACTTGTGCTATTTATTTGTGGATGTATTGAGGTAATTAATAACTGTCGTTGTTACTAAGTATTAATTAGGTGGCTAAGAGATAGTTGGTATGACAAGTTTTGTGACTAAAATCTGTTTTGAGTTTAGAAATTAAAAAAAAAGTAATGAATTATCTAAAGTATAATTAAAAAGTATTTTCAAAGGTTTGATAAAAATAGTTTTATTAAGTAAAGTTAATTATTTGCATCTTAATCATTACTTTTACGACATTCCCATTCCCTACTGAGAACGCGTGGTTTGTTCTCACCCCAAAATCTTCCACCCTTTCAGTGACACAGGTTCGAAGACTCAGTTGGAAGCTGCGGGCGATTATTAGTCTTATTTGAGTTAAGTTTATGCATTGAGTCGCTTTCCTAGAATTCCCTCACCTTTCTTACTTAAGATTTTATTTTATACAGAGGGATAGGAGTTGTATTTGAGTTTCATTTGAATTCTTTTGTATGATATTTATTATTCTTTCTAACTATGTGACTAGTATTGCTTGGAGATCTTTGATATATAATTTTAATTAATAGAAACAAAATTTTTCGACTTTTTTCTAAAAATTGAAACACGAAATCGAAGTAAATGCTCAGTATTAAATAGTAAATACGGAAAACAGGTCAGTAATGCCTTACTTTTGGTATGATCATGATGTGCTAAAAGTTAGGATGTTACATGATAAATAGTTAAGTAAATAAAAATAAAGTACCTTAACTTATTGGACACCCTCACACAATTGCAAAGCTTGAAAATAAAATAGAAGCAACACAATTAACATCAAACCTAAAAAAAAAAGAATAAAATAAAATACCTACTTAAATTTTAAAAATATCAATTTTCAAAATGATCATTAATGTGGAACAGAAGGATTAGTTTCTATAACTCAATGAAAAAGGGGATGAATTCTATTCTAACCTGCATTATGCCAACAAGAAATCTTTGTCCTTCTTAAAAGCCCAGAAGATATAGCTAGTGAGTGAGAAAATCACAATAGAAGTCAAAATTAAAGCCTCAAGCACAATTTTTCTGCAATAATTTTTATTAAAACATGACATAAATTAGATAAACCATAACAGCAACAACCTACCGTGCTGCTGCAGAAAAAACAATTAATGGTTCTCGAAAGAATGGACTTTTATATATATATATATATATATATATATATATATATATTATATACTAGCAGAAGACTTATATAACGCATGGATTAAAAATTTCTATTTTCTGTTTCGAATTTTTTTATCAGTCTTCTTGGATTATTATTTTTTACGTTAATAAAAATATTTTTGTTGTTCAATTTTTAATTAAATATAACAGAGTTATTTATTCTATCACTACTCAAAATACATAAGTATTTTTTTCTAATCTTTCATAAGTTGTCATTTTTTAATATTATCAAAAATAGAGGACTAAATGTACAAAAAGATAAAAAAAATTTAAGGATTTGAAAAACATACTTATTGACCTTTGATTTTGTTTAAATGCTGATTGAATAAAGAGAAAGAGAAAAAAATCGATGTTTGGAATCTCTCATCAAACTTGTTAATTTTCAAGATGAAAGAAAGAAAAACAACGATAAGTGTAAAGCTTCTTTTGCCCAACTTCCAAATCTCTCAACCACTACCTATAGAGAACATTGGTTTTTGGTTTATCTTTTATTTTTTCTTTTTTGCTTTCTCTTCTATTCTTGATTGGAATATGTGCAACGCACAGACAGAAAATAAATGTTGTGCCAAAATTAACCATCATAAATTTCTCTCTTCTATCCAATTGTATGCTCTATTTAACCACTGTACCAATTTATAACCTTCCTTGGTACAACGAATAACATTTTGCTTTGATTATTACACTCTAATATCAAACTATCAATACATATGATGATCAAGAACTAATAAATTTGTTATTTATTCACCGAAACAGCAGCAACTACAGGATCAAGTTTTTAACAACTAAGGATTCAAATGTAATCTAGTAACGAAGGATTCAGATGTAATTTAGTGGATCCACGAAGTTACAAAAGAAATTACCAGAAGATCACTTCCAGCTTGTTCAATATAGATATATTAAGAAAGTACAAATCAATTCAACAACACATGAATATGCAATCATCTAAATACCATAAAGCATTCACTTGGCAAAATCACATAAGTTAAGGAATAAACTAAATTGTGGAATAAGAGATTTTTATATCATAAAAGAGCTACTGCATTTTATTGAATTTTAAAGAAATAAGTACAAAAATAAAGGGCTAAATAGCTAATTTGCTTAGTGGCTAATGATATTGTATCCACACCCTAGAACTTAATCTATTACATGAGAAAGAAGCCCAAAAAATAATCCAAAAAACATTCGATGCAAAAGATGAAAACATACACATCTTGACCAAAAAAAAAAAAAAACAGAAAACATACACATTCTCATCCACTACAATCCAATGCATTAAATGCTATTACATGGACACAACCAAAATACCTAATGCCCTAGATTAGTCCTAATCATTAGCTCTAGTTAACTACCATGGGCAGCCACCTCAATTAATCCCCTGTCTAGAAGAGCTATCATTCCCCGAGCCACGAGACTCATCAGCTTCATCAAATTACAGCCTCAAGGATCTTCTCAACCTCTTCAATGAAGGCTTCACATCTTTCTCAGTATCAAGAGAGCCTCAATTAAGGCCAACTACATACTCCTAGTATAAACAATTGAGAAGCCTAATTAGAGGGATAATTAATGAGTTCTAGTCAAAGGAACTTGATCATAAAATTAAGTACCCTATCAAAAAAATGCAACATTACTCATCTCTTCACTTTCATCAACTTCATCACATGAATTTTCAGAATTATCCACTTCATTTAACTTATCCATTACAGCATCAAAAGACTTTTTCTTGAGAAGAAGACACTATTAAATGATACAACATAATAGGTTTAATTTAATCACAACTCAAAAAAGGGTGAAAAATAATATAAAAAAATGATAGAAGAAACTGGAAGCATGGAACCTTAGCATCTTCATCAGCTCCCAAGTCAACAACACTTGATTCCTTTTGGGTACATTGAGGCGAATCAGCAAAGAGCTCAGAGCAGCTGGAATGAGTCAATCTCAAATTCGGTGATTTAGTAACCTTAGAGGGTCTCCCAAATGATCCTTCTCCTTTTGGTACAAACTCAGCCTTGGATAATACAAAGCACATCCCATATAAGACATGAATAAAAGTGGACTAACCAAAAAATGGAAAATTTAAGTAAGAATTTATTAAAATGAAACAATAGGTTGGAATTTCATTTTATACCTTTTTGGGACTCAAATCTGAACCAGAGAGCTCAAACATTCCAACTATTGCAGCATCATCACAAACACGCCTCATTGGATAAGTCCCTTTGAATTTCTCCATTCCAACAGGCCTACTAAGAACCTTGAACAGCATAGTTTTTCCAACAATTTCTTGGAATATAGGAGGAGACTGTGTACTAAACACAACCTATGAAAAATATAAAAAAGACACAATAGAAAAAATGTATTGGTAGAAATCGAAGGATAAGAAAACTCTTTAACAATAAACTCAACACATAAAAAGAATATAGCATTCGATTGACTTACATCAACATCCTTAAGATGTTGTTCAAACAGTTGAGCACAAATCTTATTCAGTAAGTAACTTGTCTCACGATCAAAGAGGACAAAAATAGAAACACCAGTGGAATCCTCAACCAACACCTTCACTCTAGACCTGGATTTTTTTAAGATACACATAAATACTAGCCTAAGGTTAACAACTACGCAGAAATAATTCACAATTTAACAAAGCACAAAGGAAGCATTATAAAACATTTATACCTAGGAGTCACATTTGTAACATGGATGTTGCAAAATTGACAAAAGTAAATCCCAGATTCTGCCTAAATACCTCTGTCACACTGGTGCACAAATTGTGAATCACACTTTTCACAACTCGTACCACTGACCAGCAAGTGCACTGGGTCGTCCAAGTAATACCTCACGTGAGTAAGGGTCAAATCCCACGGAGATTGTTGGTTTGAAGCAATCTATGGTTATCTTGTAAATCTTAGTCAGGAAGTCAATTATGTTTATCAGTTGAGTTGCGAATAAACAAGAGAGCATGGATTAAAGGTTACTTGTTATGCAGTAATGGAGAATATGTTGGAGTTTTGGAGATGCTTTGTCTTCTAAATCTCTGTTTTCCTCTGTCTTCTTGTTCACGCACGCACGTCCTCCTATGGCAAGCTGTATGTAGGGATTCACCGTCGTCAATGGCTACATCCCATCCTCTCAGTGAAGAATATGCTCACATGCTCTGTCACAGCACGGCTAATCATCTGCAGGTTCTCAGTCATACCGGAATAGGATCTGCTATCCTTTTGCGTCTGTCACTACGCCTAGCACTCGTGAGTTTGAAGTTCGTCACAGCCATCCAATCCCAGAATCCTACTCGGAATACCACAGACAAGGTTTAGACTTTCCGGATTCTCATGAATGCCGCCATCAGTTCTAGCTTATACAACGAAGATTCTGATTAAGGAATCTCAGAGATATTCATTCAATCGGATATAGAACGGAGGTGGTTGTCAGGCACACGTTCATGGTTGAGGAAGGTGATGATTGTCACGGACCATCACCTTCATCACAGTTAAGCGCGAATGAACATCTTAGATAGGAACAAGCGTGTTTGAGTGGAAAACAGAAATACTTGCATTAATTCATCGAGACACAGCAGAGCTCCTCACCCCCAACAATGGAGTTTAGAGACTCATGCCGTCAAAGAGTACAAAGTTCAGATCTAAAATGTCATGAGATGCAAAATAAGTCTCTAAAAGTTGTTCTGTAAGCCCACAGAGCATCATCTAAGCTTCGTGCCCAATCCTTTCTACGGGTACTTACAGTCCGTTCCAAGATTCTTTTTAGTTCTCTGTTAGAGACTTCAGCTTGTCCATTGGTTTGTGGATGATATGGAGTGGCCACCTTGTGGCGAATTCCATACCGAACCATGGCAGAGTAAAGCTGCTTATTGCAGAAGTGAGTGCCCCCATCACTGATTAGTACTCTAGGGACACCAAATCTGCTAAAGATATGTTTCTGGAGGAATTTCAGCACTGTCTTAGTATCATTGGTGGGTGTGGCAATGGCCTCAACCCATTTTGATACATAATCAACTGCCACCAGAATATAAGTGTTTGAGTATGATGGTGGGAAAGGTCCCATGAAGTCAATTCCCCATACGTCAAACAACTCAATCTCCAAGATTCCTTGTTGAGGCATGGCGTAACCATGAGGCAGATTGCCAGCTCTTTGGCAACTGTCACAGTTACGTACAAACTCTCGGGAATCTTTGTAGAGTGTGGGCCAATAGAAGCCACATTGGAGGACCTTGGTGGCTGTTCGCTCACCTCCGAAATGGCCTCCATATTGAGATCCATGGCAATGCCATAAGATCCTCTGTGCCTCTTCTCTAGGCACACACCTACAGATTATTCCGTCTGCACATCTCTTAAAGAGATAAGGTTCATCCCACAAGTAGTACTTTGCATCAGTAATTAATTTCTTCTTTTGTATCCTGTTGTACTCCTTGGGTATGAACCTTGCATCTTTATAGTTTGCAATATCGGCAAACCATGGTGCTTCCTGAATGGCAAATATATGCTCATCAGGAAACGTCTCAGAGATCTCAAGAAAGGGGAGGGACGTCCCTTCCACTGGCTCTATCCGGGACTGATGATCAGCCACTTGGTTCTCTGTCCCTTTTCTGTCTCTTATTTCTATATCAAACTCTTGCAGAAACAATACCCATATGATGAGCCTGGGTTTTGAATCCTGCTTTGTGAGTAGATATTTAAGAGCAGCATGGTCGGTATACACAATCACTTTTGATCCTACTAAGTATGATCTGAACTTGTCAATGGCGTAAACCACTGTAAGTAATTCTTTTTCTGTGGTTGTGTAATTTTTCTGGGCATCATTTAGAACGCGACTAGCATAATAAATGACATGCAGAAGCTTGTCATGCCTCTGTCCCAATACTGCACCAATGGCATGATCACTGGCATCACACATTAGCTCAAATGGTAACGTCCAGTCTGGTGCAGAAATGACTGGTGCTGTGACCAGCTTAGCTTTCAGCGTTTCAAACGCCTGCAGGCACTCTGTGTCAAATACAAATGGCGTGTCAGTAGCTAGCAGATTGCTTAGAGGTTTTGCAATTTTTGAAAAATCCTTTATAAACCTCCTATAGAATCCTGCATGCGCCAGAAAGCTTCTGATTGCCTTAACATTGGCAGGTGGTGGTAATTTTTCAATTACCTCTATTTTTGCTTGATCCACCTCTATTCCCTTGTTTGAGATTTTATGCCCAAGGACAATTCCTTCAGTCACTATGAAGTGACACTTTTCCCAGTTTAAAACTAGGTTGGTTTCTTGGCATCTTTTCAAAACAAGTTTCAGGTGATCAAGACAGGAGCTGAATGAGTCTCCATATACTGAGAAGTCATACATGAAGACTTCCAGAAATTTTTCCACCATATCAGAGAAAATAGAGAGCATGCATCTCTGGAAGGTTGCAGGCGCATTACATAGCCCAAATGGCATCCTTCTGTAAGCAAACACTCCAGATGGACATGTGAATACTGTTTTCTCTTGATCCTGGGGATCTACTGCAATCTGGTTATAGCCTGAGTAGCCATCCAAAAAGCAGTAATAATCATGACCTGCTAGTCTTTCTAGCATTTGGTCTATGAATGGTAAAGGAAAATGATCCTTTCTGGTGGCTGTATTGAGCCTTCTGTAGTCAATACACATGTGCCACCCTGTAACTGTTCTTGTAGGAACCAGTTCATTTTTTTCATTATGAATCACTGTCATGCCTCCCTTTTTTGGGACGACTTGAACAGGGCTCACCCAGGGGCTATCAGAAATAGGATAAATAATCCCAGCCTCCAGTAATTTGGTGACCTCTTTCTGCACCACTTCTTTCATGGCTGGATTTAGCCGCCTCTGTGGTTGCACCACTGGTTTGGCATTATCCTCCAATAAGATTTTGTGCATGCATCTAGCTGGGCTTATGCTCTTAAGGTCACCTATGGACCACCCAAGAGCTGTCTTGTGTGTCCTTAGCACTTGAATAAGTGCCTCCTCTTCCTGTGAATTTAAAGCAGAGCTTATGATCACTGGAAAAGTGTCACCTTCTCCCAGAAACGCATATTTCAAAGATGGTGGTAATGGCTTGAGCTCTGGTTTAGGAGGTTTCTCCTCTTCCAGAAAAAATTTCAGAGGCTCTTTCATGTCCTCTGAATCTTCTAAATCAGGCTGAACATCTTTAAAGATGTTTTCCAACTCTGATTCAAGACTCTCAGCCATGTTGATCTCTTCTACCAAAGAGTCAATAAGATCAACTTTCATGCAGTCTTTTGATGTGTCTGGATGCTGCATGGCTTTGACAGCGTTCAGCTTGAACTCATCATCATTGACTCTCAGGGTTATTTCTCCCTGTTGGACGTCAATGAGGGATCGTCCAGTTGCTAGGAAGGGTCTTCCTAGAATGAGAGTAGCGCTCTTGTGCTCCTCCATTTCCAGCACAACAAAGTCAGTGGGAAAGGCGAATGGCCCAACTCTGACAATCATGTCTTCAATCACGCCTGATGGGTATTTAGTGGAACCATCAGCAAGTTGGAGACATATCCGGGTTAGTTTAACTTCTTCAGTTAAGCCAAGCTTCCTGATAGTGGATGCAGGTATTAGGTTGATGCTTGCCCCAAGATCGCATAAAGCTGTCTTGGTGCAATTATCTTCTAATATGCATGGTATCAGAAAACTCCCAGGGTCTTTAAGCTTTTCAGGAAAGCTCTTCAGAATGACTGCACTGCATTCTTCAGTGAGGAGAACTCTTTCTGTTTCTCTCCAATCCTTTTTATGACTCAAGATCTCTTTCATGAACTTGGCATAAGAAGGTATTTGCTCAAGTGCTTCTGCAAATGGAATCTTTATTTCAAGAGTCCTGAGATAATCTGCAAAGCGAGCAAATTGCTTATCCTGCTCCTCTTTCCGGAGTTTTTGAGGATAAGGTATCTTGGCTTTATATTCTTCAACCTTAGTTGCTGCAGGTTTATTGCCTACAGAAGTGGTTGAAGAAGCCTTTTTAGAGGGGCTGTCATCAGTACTTGTGTGTGTCTGATCCCTCACTGGCAATTGAGTGCCAGAGTTCGAAGCTGGAGTGACGTGAGAAGCCAACTCCTTGTCTGTTCCTGGCGTTTGAATGCAAGAATTGTGCCCATTTTGGGCGTTCAGCGCCAGATCCTGCCCATTTTGGGCGTTCAACGCCAGATCCTTGCCCATTTCTGGCGTTGAACGCCAGTCCTGCTTTGTTTCTGGCGTTGAACGCCAGTTTTGGCCATGGTCTGGGCGTTCAGCGCCATCCTTCCACCAATTTTCTGGCGTTTTATTGCCAGAATTATTTTTCCCTGGGCTCTTGCTGTCCTCAGGTGAATTTTGGGTGGTTTGCTCATTTCTTAGCTTTTTGCTGCCTTGAGGTGGGGTATTTAATATTTTCCCACTTCTTAGTTGAACTGCTTGGCATTCTTCTGCTATTTGCCTTGACAGCTGCTGCTTTGTTTGCTTAAACTGTTCGTCCATATGTATATTAGCCATCCTTGTCTCTTGTAACCTGTCTTTAAATTCGGCTAGCTGCTTTGTTAGAAAGTCCAATTGCTGATTGAATTCAGCAGCTTGTTTTACAGGACTGAGTTCAGCAGTTACTGTTTTAACCTCTTCATTCATGGAAGGGTTGCTGCTTAGGTACAGATGCTGATTTCTAGCAACTGTATCAATGAGCTCTTGAGCCTCTTCAATTGTCTTTCTCATGTGGATAGATCCACCAGCTGAGTAATCTAGAGATATCTGGGCTCCTTCTGCAAGCCCATAGTAGAAGATGTCTAACTGAACCCACTCTGAAAACATTTCAGAGGGGTATTTTTGTAGCATCTCTCTGTATCTCTCCCAGGCATCATAAAGAGATTCATTGTCTCCTTGTTTAAAGCCTTGGATGTCCAGCCTTAGCTGTGTCATCCTTTTTGAAGGGAAATATTGATTCAGGAATTTTTCTGTCAGCTGTTTCCATGTCCTTATGCTGGCCTTAGGTTGGTTATTCAACCACCTCTTAGCTTGATCTTTTACAGCAAATGGAAACAGTAATAGTCTGTAGACATCCTGATCTATTTCTTTATCATGTACTGTGTCAGCAATTTGTAAAAACTGTGCCAGAAACTCTGTAGGTTCTTCTTGTGGAAGACCGGAATACTGGCAACTTTGCTGCACCATGATAATGAGCTGAGGATTCAACTCAAAGCTACTGACTCCAATGGAGGGTATGCAGATACTACTCCCATATGAAGCAGTAGAGGGGTTAGAATATGACCCCAGAGTCCTCCTGGACTGTTCATTTCCGCTTAAGTCCATGATGGAGAAAGGGAGATGATGTAAAATAGAAAAAATATTTTTATTTATTTATTTATATATTTATTTCGAAAATGAAATAAATTAAAATAAAATAAATAAAAATTGAGTGAAGAGTTTCGAAAAACTGAGGAGAGAGAGAGTGGTTAGGAAGTTTTGAGAAGGATATGATGATTTTGAAAAAAAAAAGTTTTAAATTTTGAAATAAAAATCTGAATTTTAGAAATATATTTTGAAAATTTGTTTTTAAAATAGAGAGAAAAGATATTTTTGATTTTTAAGAGGAAAGAGAAAAATAATAAGATAGCACAAGATTTAAAATTTTTAGATCTAATGCTCCTTATTTTCGAAAATTTTGGAGGGAAGACACCAAGGAACACCAAACTTAAAAATTTTAAGATCAAAACACAAGAAAAACTCAAGAACACTTTGAAGACTCACAAGAACAAAAGAACATGAAGGAAGAACACCAAACTTAAAATTTTTAGAAAACCAAAATAAATTTTCGAAAATTTTAAGAAAAATCAACAAGAAAACACCAAACTTAAAGTTTGGCACAGGATTTAATAGAAAAATTATTTTTGAAAAAGGTTTAATAAGAAAATAAGGATTCTAAAATTTTAACACGACAATAATACGAGACTCTAAACAAAAAGAGAAATTTTTCCGAATCTAAGCAACAAAATAAACCGTTAGTTGTCCAAACACGAACATTCCCCGGCAACGGCGCCAAAAACTTGGTGCACAAATTGTGAATCACACTTTTCACAACTCGTACCACTGACCAGCAAGTGCACTGGGTCGTCCAAGTAATACCTCACGTGAGTAAGGGTCGAATCCCACGGAGATTGTTGGTTTGAAGCAATCTATGGTTATCTTGTAAATCTTAGTCAGGAAGTCAATTATGTTTATCAGTTGAGTTGCGAATAAACAAGAGAGCATGGATTAAAGGTTACTTGTTATGCAGTAATGGAGAATATGTTGGAGTTTTGGAGATGCTTTGTCTTCTGAATCTCTGCTTTCCTCTGTCTTCTTGTTCACGCACGCACGTCCTCCTATGGCAAGCTGTATGTAGGGGTTCACCGTCGTCAATGGCTACATCCCATCCTCTCAGTGAAGAATATGCTCACATGCTCTGTCACAGCACTGCTAATCATCTGCAGGTTCTCAGTCATACCGGAATAGGATCTGCTATCCTTTTGCGTCTGTCACTACGCCCAGCACTCGTGAGTTTGAAGTTCGTCACAGCCATCCAATCCCAGAATCCTACTCGGAATACCACAGACAAGGTTTAGACTTTCCGGATTCTCATGAATGCCGCCATCAGTTCTAGCTTATACAACGAAGATTCTGATTAAGGAATCTCAGAGATATTCATTCAATCGGATATAGAACGGAGGTGGTTGTCAGGCACACGTTCATGGTTGAGGAAGGTGATGATTGTCACGGACCATCACCTTCATCATAGTTAAGCGCGAATGAACATCTTAGATAGGAACAAGCGTGTTTGAGTGGAAAACAGAAATACTTGCATTAATTCATCGAGACACAGCAGAGCTCCTCACCCCCAACAATGGAGTTTAGAGACTCATGCCGTCAAAGAGTACAAAGTTCAGATCTAAAATGTCATGAGATGCAAAATAAGTCTCTAAAAGTTGTTTAAATACTAAACTAGTAGCCTAGGTTTACAAAAATGAGTAAACTATGATGGATGATGCAGAGATCTACTTCTGGGGCCCACTTGGTGTGTGCTGGGCTGAGATTTAAGTAATTCACGTGCAGAGACCATTTGTGGAGTTGAACGCCAGTTTTTGTGCCAGTTTGGGCGTTTAACTCCAGCTTTTGATCCTTTTCTGGCGCTGGACGCCAGAATTGGGCAGAGAACTGGCGTTGAACGCCAGTTTACGTCGTCTATCCTTGTGCAAAGTATGGACTATTATATATTGCTGGAAAGACCTGGATGTCTACTTTTCAACGCAATTGGAAGCATGCCATTTCGAGTTCTGTAGCTCCAGAAAATCCACTTTGAGTGCAGGGAGGTCAGAATCCAACAGCATCAGCAGTCCTTTTTCAGCCTGAATCAGATTTTTGCTCAGCTCCTTCAATTTTAGCCAGAAAAATACCTGAAATTACAGAAAAACACACAACTCATAGTAAAGTCCAGAAATATGAATTTTTCCTAAAAACTAATGAAAATAGACTAAAAACTAACTAAAACATACTCGAAACTATATGAAATTAACCCCAAAAAGCGTATAAAATATCCGCTCATCACACACACACAAGCAGAGTACCACCAAGGACCATCCTCAACTATTTTAGCTAGTTTTGCTAGTACAACAAATGTTCTAGCCTAAAAATATATGACCAGGTCTATAAATGTTAAGACATTATAACCAAACATAGTTGTAATACAAACTAAAACAAAAAAACTAAAATAAATACTAACAAAATAGTATGTTCAAATTCAAAGGAGGACAAAAGAATTAATATCATTCCAAAACAAAGCAGTATTTACTAACGAATAGAAAAAGAAAATTTAACACAAATTATCGAAGAGTAAAGATGATAAAAAAAATTAAAGTGGTTCCAACCCGGTTGTTATCATCAAGCGACTTCACAGTACACTTAGGTGTGAGCTTCATAAAGTCTTCTTCTATTCTGATATTTTTTCCAGAGCCAACAATGCCAATGGGTTGGGATGCACTAACTCCATGTGGAATAGAACTGTTAACAAATACAGCACCAACTTAAATAAGTAAAAAATGACAGCAGCAACAACAACAAAAAATACTATAGAAATTATATGTACAGATATACCTTTTCCAAAAAGCTGCCACCTCTGGGATGTCAAAATTAAATCCAAGTTTTGATGCAAACATAACATTCTGAAGTCCAACTCTACCTGAAAATAAAAAATAGATACATTGGTTATAGGAATATAGTGTTAAAACCAAGTGAACTCGGATAACTGACACATCTGAAATGAAATTTACATGATACAAACCTCTAAAAACCTTAACTTTGGCAAGTTATAAAACCACAACTGGCTGTTCAGCATACCCAGAAGATAGAAATTGATTAAGTTCATCAACATATTCACCAAATAAGGCACACCGAATCCTATAACTAAAAACAACCAACAAAATCACCTACACTATTAGAAACATGACTATACAAACGCACCGAAAACAAAAAAGAATCTCAATAAGAGGAAGAGGTAGAAATTAAAGAAGGCTAACTCATTTTCAGCAAGTTCCATCATAGCCATTTCATCTTCTTTCCATCTTTATTATATTCTTTCTCTTCCAGTACAGAGACCAACAGACCCAACACATCTCAAATGAATATGAAAAAAACTATTAGAAAATAATGATAACAATACAACATTCTACAAATCACAAAGAAATAAGACTGCAATCATTCCAGATAAAAAAGTATGAGCAAATAGCACAACATACCAACTAAGACATCAAAATCCTCTTTGGTTTCCAAAAGTTCAGCGAATGGAGAAATTGTAAGAGCGGTTTTTGGAATAAAATCGCATGTAGCATCCTTGACAATAGTCCTGAATTGAAAAATCAACTTAAACTGATGCCTAGTGGCCTTATAAGATCCTTGGTTTGGCACAACAGAGAAGAGCTTCATGACATATACTCGACCCTCAGAGAGAAGTTCTTTGAACCTATAAATCATAGTCTTCCGAACAATAGCTTGTATCTTGCACCCCTACCAATCAACACAAATTATACTAAAAATATGATACATGACAAATGGAATAAAGAGAAAAACAAATTTAAATGAAACAAAATTTGAGACCTCGATATAAAAAAGGTAAGGAGAAACACATCTAAATAAAAAAACAAACAGCCAAAAAATTTTAATAGATTTAGACCACTATAACTCACAGATTCATCAACCAAAATCATCTCCATGGAATTTGGGAGATGCTGACCAGTGAAAGTAGGAACAGTCTAAA